>NC_059158.1:49699805-50315845 GCF_019923935.1 Bubalus bubalis | reverse complement strand
ATCTGTTATTACTTACTGATTGTAACAGAACAAAAAACAGCTAAAGGTTATCAAGGGTAAATTTCTTACCTTTACTAAACTGTCACAAGCTTGCAATTTAGTGACTTTGGTCAATAGGCTGTCTTCTTTTGAATTGCCTAGCATTATTTCTAGTGTCATTCTGAGGCATTCACCTAATATTCCTAAGCTACAACATTTTAACCAGACCTTTTGCTCTTTTTTCATTAAGTCTGACAGATGACAAGTGCTCAATTAGTTTGAGCCATTGGAAAGAATAAAAGCACTGTGAAATGAGTTGATGGCTGCATTTAGCAAACTTTTTTCTTTCCTTGGTTCTGACTTTGGGTTGGATGTATATTTGACTTTAGACTGATTTTTGTAAATGATTTTTCCTTGCACCCCCAAAGAGATTGTGCCTTCTTGGAAGCATTTTAGTCTGGGATAATTCTGAGAGGCAGTGCAAGATTAAAATGGTAAACCCTAAGGAAAGGGGAATCCAGTTTTGGGCACAACTTTTATTTTCCCTGCTTGTATCATTTCTGTATGTGTCATGTTTTTAATACACTGATTACAAGTAACAGTGTATTTTTGGCAAGGGAAAAATTGATGGGTGAATGAAAAGAAGACATACTGATGCTGTGGGCCACATACTTTGCTTCAATTCCTGAATATTAAAAAATAAACATATTATAGTTAAGTAAATGAGTGATTTCATACTTTTATACAATATAGAGCTTTTTTTTTTCAACAAAATCCTACAGAGATTGTTCCCCAAATTTGGCCTCTGTACATTGGTGCTGTATTAAATCTCAGTGATAGAGTTTTGGGTGATGTAAAAAGAAATAGCTTTATTACTTCACCAGGTAAAAGGGACCACAGTGAGCTAATGCCCTCAAAACTGTGGGTATGTAGTGAGGAGATTTATAGTAATGGTTCATAGAGGGAGTGGTCAACTCGTGTACATTCTTTTGATTGGTTGGTGGTAAGGCAAGTGGGAATCAGCATCATCAACCTTCTGGTTTCAACCAGTCTGGGGGTCAATATGCTAAATATAGTTAACTTCTCCCACTTGGTGGAAATTTCAGTATCTGCAAAACAGTTCAAAGGACATGGCCCAGAATATTTTCTGTAATCTTTGAGGAAGATCCAAAGGTCCTCTACTTTGTTTAATGGCTAAAGTATTATTTTCCTGTTTGACCATTTTCTTTTCTTTCTGTATTTTCTCACTTTTCTGCTTATATTTATTCTTTGGCTAAGTTTTTCTACAGACTAAAGGCAGGCAGAAGGCATTGGTGGGGGTGTATTCTGTGAAAACTTCATAGGGTCCCTCTCAGTTACAAGATCACCAATCAGGTAAAAAGTCTTTTTGAAAGAGAAAGATATCGGAGTCCTATTTGATTACTTTTCATAGTCTTAAAACCCTGAATTGGGCAGAAGGTATCTAAAACAAGTCATCTCTGAAATTTCATGGGCAATATGCTAACAGTGTTGACCTTGGATTTTAAGTAGGTGTGGAGGGGAGAGGAAAGAAATATATGGTTTGGGCATGTGTAATATAGTCAAAGCTTTATTCTGTTGAGCAGAGTAGATATAGTATATATAACCCTCCAAATTAGAGAGTATTCACTTGGAGAAACATTATTTACTCTTCTTTTAGAAATATAAAAAGCATATCTTGGCTCAGTTGTGGCAAAGTCTACTCTATGTGAGCACAGAGTCAGAGACAGCCCAACTTCAGGGATGAGAAGAGATGCATCTCCAGATGAGAAGAATTTCACTCTGGCAACAGTCAGAAGGTCTTTTTTCCTGGATAAATTATCTTTGGTCAAAGAGCTAAACAAAGGAAACTGCCAGTGTGACAGCTACAATAAAAAGTGGGCAGTCTTTGTAAGTGAAGCATCTTGATTTAACATTTAGTGAAAATATATTTGGGTCCTGATGAATAACTGCTTCTAAGGTATGAACAGGGGCATTTGTAGACTAGCCAGATAGTTCAAAGCTTTTCCAAACCATCCAATCTGAAGATTAGCCCTTGTGACAATCTCTTTTATTACCCTGGGTTTTCATCCAAAGAATGTATCACAATTTTTAAAATTATGCATTTACATACTTTTTGAATTTAGGTATTCAGTACCTCTTTATCCTACTCTTTACGTTTGCACAGAACATAACATTTAGAATTGTTCAATTTTTTTTTTTTTTTGAGTGAATAATAGTGTGTGCCATAATGAACTACAGAACCCTGGAAACTGGAGCTGCCTGAAGGGGCTGTGGAAGGGTTCACAGGTAAACCCACCAGTAGAGATCAAAGGTTAATATATTCACCTGCTTTCAATTCAATGTCTTCATTTAATTCTTTCCCTGGAGCAGAAATTTTTTCATGTCAATTTATTACAATAGACTTGACCATCCATGGCAGATAATTTACTTTCACTTCCACTGAGTAATAAATTTGAGACACACATGGAGGGAAGAGAGAAGGAACAAGATGTTCTTTTAGCTTTCATGTGTAGAGTGGGCAACTCCTACTTTACACCACAGTGGAGTGCTGTTTTTCTCTGTTAATTGCTACAAACAGCTTTCATATTATTTTTGTCCATTTTATAAAGATAAGCACAAGGAAAACAGAACTCTATGAAACATGACTCAAGCAAAATGCATTTAACCACATTTATAAGTGACTCTTTTGTTACAGTTACTAAAGATTTAATGACTATCCACACATCCTTTTCAAATACTTTGTGAGAAAAAGCACTTACTATAGAGATATTAAAGACTTTAAGAATTCCCAATAAATACATATCCTTAATAAATGTCAATGAGGTACTAAGTAATTTAAAAATTCAAGTTCGTCAAGATGCACTGAAATAGCTAAACATCCACATAAATATCATTAACGGAAGCACAGTTGTGTATGAGAGAGCTTATTTCTTTACTACTGAATCCCAGAGTAAGTTACTCTTTCTTTCTTTGTTTCAAAACTCAGACTTTCTAGTTGCTTTTACAACTTCTGTGCTTTATATTCAGTATCCATAGTAATTTAGGAAATGTTCATGTTGGAAAAATATTCGAGGGAAAGAAAAGGATGGAAATGCATCTAACTGTGTGCCCTGCAGCCTACAGTGTAATTGCTTTAAAAACCAGGGAATGGAAAGCAGTTAAAGTGTTATGCTGCCATCCATCTTACAGGGATTTGAAGTTATCATTTTTCAGACTTGCACAGGGCAGTTTGTTTCAGTGTGGCACACTGCCATGTGGTGATGTATTTGCCTGCAGAGATCATGCTGAGGTGGTATAATACACAGTCCTGCTTTGAATTTCCCCTAAAGGCAGACACAATCACTAGAACAATCATGATAAATTGTGTGGCACTATGTTCAAGAGCAAGAAATTCCTCCAAAATTTCCAACAGTTTGAAAAAAGTTGACTTCCCTTGTGGCTCAGCTGGTACAGAATCCACCTGCAATGTGGAAGACCTAGGTTCGATCCCTGGATTGGGAAGATCCCCTGAAGAAAGGAAAGGCTGCCCACTCCAGTATTCTGACCTGGAGAATTCCATGGACTGGATAGTCCATAGGGTAGCAAAGAATAAGACACGACTGAGTGATTTTCACTCACTTGAAGCAAATTGTCCTTGCTGGGTTTGTTTCTTTGTTTGTTTTTGCTTTTTTAGTTTTTCAATTGTATTATCAAAAGATAAAACTGGTTCATTAATTTAATTTTGTAAATAGTGGTAACAAACATTTTCTTCTGGCCTTTAACAATTTTTGCCAAAATATTTTGAATTTGAATCCATCAATTGGTTAAGGCAATAGGTTTTTGTGTGTGGGGGGGTGTTTTTTTAATAGAAATTTAGCTTTGAATTTCGTCTATTTTTTAGTGAGAAAAAACATATTTGACTACTCAGTTCATTTCAGTTGAAAATGACAAGTGCCTTCTATGTGCCAGATAAGATATTAACTGTTGAAGAAACAGAAATGAACATGACCCATTTCTAGCCATCAGTGAATTTTGAATCTGGAGGGCTTTCTGGTGTATTTAACATCATCATGTGATCTTCTTAGTCTTTCAATAACTCACAAATGAACCCACATTTCATTAATCTCTTCTACTTCTGTTATGTTCTCCATTATGTTTCTGCAGCACCTAAGCACTATCGAAACCTCATCAATTCCAGAAACAATTTTTGCATCTGAATATGGATCAAAACTGACAGAATGTGGTCCACTGGAGAAGGGAATGGCAAACCACTTCAGTATTCTTGCCTTGAGAACCCCATGAACAGTATGAAAAGGCAAAATGATAGGATACTGAAAGATGAACTACCCGGGTTGGAAGGTGCCCAATATGCTACTGGAGATCAGGGGAGAAATAACTCCAGAAAGAATGAAGGGATGGAGCCAAAGTGAAAACAATACCAAGTTGTGGATGTGACTGGTGATAGAAGCAAGGTCCAATGCTGTAAAGAGCAATATTGCATAGGAATCTGGAATGTCAGGTCCATGAATCAAGGCAAATTGGAAATGGTCAAACAGGAGATGGCAGGAGTGAACGTCAACATTCTAGGAATCAGCGAACTAAAATGGACCGGAATGGGTGAATTTAACTCAGATGACCATTATACCTACTACCGCAGGCAGGAATCCCTTAGAAGAAATGAAGTAGCCATCATGGTCAACAAAAGAGTCCAAAATGCAGTACTTTAATGCAATGTCAAAAACGACAGAATGATCTCTGTTCGTTTCCAAGGCAAACCATTCAATATCACAGTAATCCATGTCTATGCCCCAACCAATAACACTGAAGAAGCTGAAGTTGAACGGTTCTATTAAGACCTACAAGACCTTTTAGAACTAACACCCATAAAAGTTGTCCTTTTCATTAAAGGGGACTGGAATGCAAAAGTAGGAAGTCAAGAAACACCTGGAGTAACAAGGCGAATTTGACCTTGGAACACGGAATGAAGTAGGGCAAAGATTAATAGAGTTTTGCCAAGAGAACACACTGGTCATAGTAAACACCCTCTTCCAATAACACAAGAGAAGATTCTACACATGGACATCACAAGATGGTCTACACTGAAATCAGATTGATTATATTCTTTGCAGCCAAAGATGGAGAAGCTCTATACAGTCAGCAAAAACAAGACTGGGAGCTGACTGTGGCTCAGAACATGAACTACTTATTGACAAATTCAGACAAATTGAAGAAAGTAGGGAAAACCACTAGACCATTCAGGTATAACCTAAATGATATCCCTTATGATTATACAGTGGAAGTGAGAAATAGATTTCAGGGAATAGATCTGATAGATAGAGTGCCTGATGAACTATGGACAGAAGTTCATGACATTGTAGAGGAGACAGGGATCAAGACCATCCCCATGGAAAAGAAATGAAAAAAATAAAAAAAGCAAACTACTGTCTGAGGAGGCCTAACAAATAGCTGTGAAAAGAAGAGAAGCAAAAAGCAAAGGAGAAAAGGAAAGATATAAACATCTGAGTGAAGACTTTGAAAGAATAGCAAGGAGAGATAAAAAAGCCTTCCTCAGCGATTAATGCAAAGAAATAGAGGAAAACAACAGAATGGGAAAGATAAGAGATCTCTTCAAGAAAATTAGAGATACCAAGGGACCATTTCATGCAAAGATGGGTTCAATAAAGGACAGAAATGGTATGGACCTAACAGAAGCAAAATATATTAAGAAGAGGTGACAAGAATACACACAAGAACTGTACAAAAAAGATCTTCACAACCAAGATAATCACGATGGTGTAATCACTGACCTAGAGCCAGACATCCAGGAATGTGAGGTCAAGTGGGCCTTAGAAAGCATCACTACAAACAAAGCTAGTGGAGATGATGGGATTCTAGGTGAGCTATTTCAAATACTTAAAGATGATGATGTGAAAGTGTTGCACTCAATATGCTAGCAAATTTGGAAAACTCAGCAGTGGCCACAGGACTGGAAAAGGTCCATTTTCATTCCCATCCCAAAGAAAGGCAATGCCAAAGAATGCTCAAACTGCCACACAATTGCACTCATCTCACACTTTAGTAAAGTAATGCTCAAAATTCTCCAAGTCAGGTTTCAGCAATATGTGAACTGTGAACTTCCAGATGTTCTAGCTGGTTTTAGAAAAGGCAGTGTAACCAGAGATCAAATTGCCAACATCCTCTGGATAATCGAAAAAGCAAGAGAGTTCCAGAAAAACATATATTTCTGCTTTATTGACTATGTCAAAGCCTTTGACTGTGTGGATCACAATAAACTGTGGAAAATTCTTCAAGAGATGGAAATACCAGACAACCTAATCTGCCTCTTGAGAAACCTATATGCAGGTCAGAAAGCAACAGTTACATCTGGACATAGAACAGTAGACTGGTTCCAAATAGGAAAAGGAGTACGTCAACGCTGTATACTGTCACCCTGTTTATTTAACTTATATGCACAGTACATCATGAGAAACACTGGTCTGGAAGAAGCACAAGCTGGAATCAAAATTGCCAGGAGAAATATCAATAAGCTCAGATATGCAGATGACACCACCCTTATGGCAGAAAGTGAAGAGGAACTAAAAAGCCTCTTGATGAAAGTGAAAGAGGAGAGTGGAAAAAGCTTAAAGCTTAAAGCTTAACATTCAGAAAACAAAGATCATGGCAACTGGTCCCATCACTTCATGGAAAATAGATGGGGAAAAGTGGAAACCATGTCAGACTTTATTTTGGGGGGCTCCAAAATCACTGCAGCTGGTGATTGCAGCCACGAAATTAAAAGACGCTTACTCCTTGGAAGGAAAGTTATGACCAACCTAGATAACATATTCAAAAGCAGAGATATCACTTTGCCAACAAAGGTCCGTCTTGTAAAGGCTATAGTTTTTCCAGTGGTCATGTATGGATGTGAGAGTTGGACTGTGAAGAAAGCTGATTGCCGAAGTATTGATGCGTTTGAACTGTGGTGTTGGGGAAGACTCTTGAGAGTCCCTTGGGCTGCAAGGAGGTCCAACCAGTCCATTGTAAAAGAGATCAATCCTGGGTTTTCATTGGAAGGACTGATGCTAAAGCTGAAACTCCAATACTTTGCCCATCTCATGTGACGAGTTGACTCATTGGAAAAGACTGATGCTGGGAGGGATGGGGGGCAGGAGGAGAAGGGGATGACAGAGGATGTGATGGCTGGATGTCATCACCAACTCAATGGACATGAGTTTGAGCGAACTCTGGGAGTTTCTGACGGACAGGGAGGCCTTGCTGCGATTCATGGGGTCACAAAGAGTCGGACACGACTGAGTGACTAAAGTGAACTGAACTGATTTATCAAAACACAAAAAAATGTAGGAAAGACCCAAGTATATATTCAAGTGAGGATAACACTTTAAATTACCAGCTTTATTAGACTAGACGTTGATTTTAAAAACCAAGAAGGATCATATGAAGTAAACATATCTGTACATTACAATCATAACTGAACAAATAAAGAGAACAATTTGATACCACAGAGAAGGGATTCTTTTCCCATATAGACAACAAAGGGAAAAGAACAGTCAATATCCTGCAAACTGCAGTCCAAGGAGATTTGTGAGGAGGGGTCAGAAGTGATAAAAGGAGTTTTCCATCAAATTATCAAGACCAGACTTCATGAGAAAGTTTGTTGTAAATGTGACATTCAGCCAACATATTCAAAGAAGCCAGAAGCATCACAAAGAAAAAATTCTCAAAAAAAAAAAAAATTTTTTTTTCCTATTTGAATACTTCTTTTGTTGGTGTTTTAACCATATATTGTGCATGCATGTGCATGCATGCTAAGTCCCTCAGTCGTGTCCAACTCTGTATGACCCTATGGACTGTAGCCTGCCAGGCTCTTCTATCCATGGAATTCTCCAGGTAAGAATACTTGAGTGGTTTGTCATGGCCTCCTCAAGGGCATCTTTCTGATGGTACCAATTTTTATTTTTAGGGTGTACATCTAGAACCACTCTTCAAAATATCCTTTGGAAATCTTACTTAGATATTTAGCAGTTTAAATGTATTCTGTGAAAAAGGGGCCTTCTCAGGTGGCTCAGTGGTAAAGAACATGCCTTCCAATGAACGAAATGTGAGTTTGATCCTTGAGTCAGGAAGATCCCCTGTAGAAGGAACTGGCAACCTACTTTTGTATTTCTGCCTGGGAAATTCCATGCACAGAGATGACTAGCAGGCTACAATACATGAGATCACAAAAGATTTGGACATAGTGACTAAACAACAACAAACGAAAACTGAATTTGATTTTTCTTTCTGTTCAGAGCACAAGTCATTTCAAAAGACTTAAATTCAAAATTCCCCATTCTTCTCTTTTGTTCCTACATATAATACATTGTGAAATTAGTTTCCATATTGTCCTCCTTCTCTGTTCTTCTCACTTCTTTCAGATTCTGTCAAGACAGACACAGCATTTGGAAAGACCATAGGTTTGCAGAAAGGTAAACCTTGCTTTGAATTGATTTCCATCTCTCTGTTAGGTGACTCTATAAAATAATTTCATCTCCCTAGGCCTCAGTGTGGTCTTTAGTAAGTACAGATTATAGCCTAGTGTTAAAGAAATTATTCTCTTTTATATACAGGAAGGATAAACAACAAGGTCCTACTGTATGGCACAAAGAACTACATTTAATTTCTTATTTTATATATATATATATAAAATCTGAATCACTTTGCTGTACAGTAGAAAATAATACAACACTGTAAATCAACTATGCTTCAATAAAATTTTTTTCACTGACTCTCTTGAATGGATAGGGTGCCATCCCACTGGTGCATGAGTTTATTTATTCTTTCATAAATATACGTCAAGTGCCTACAGTAAACTAGGAACTATGTCAGCCCTGGAATTGTTCAACCTGGATGCCATTAACTGGGATGAGGAGTGTTGGAAGTTGCCTTGATTGGTGGCATATATCAGGGGAGCTGAGAGAGGACATATATCTGTATAAGACCTTTGTCTACAGGGAATAGAATATAGAGAAAAACACTAGTATTACTCATAATGGACCCCAACATTTCCTAAATAGAAAAAAGTGAGTATGCAAATGATCAAAAAATCAGGGAAATCAAAGAGACTACTGTGTCACAGAGGTCAAGCTGAGAGATCCTCTCAAGAAGGAAATAAACTCTCCCCATTGTTGCTGAGAGAAAAAATGGGAGAAATACAGAAAAAAGGCCCATTGGATTTAAATTCATGGATATAGTCATCAATTTTACTGAAATTTCTTTTGAAGGAGAAAATACAAAACTGGAATACTTGGCATATTCTGCTGTGTTCTCCAGTATCCAGTTAATAGAACTTCCAGTGTTTAGCTGTGTACATGACCCGCTAAATTAAACCAACATTTCTCAACTACTACTGCAGAGAAATGTGGTCATATTATTAATTTATAGATAACATAACAAATCTATTACCCTTTGTTCTTTCAATATCATGAAGTACTGGTATGAATTGCTTTGATGTAAAGGTTTTACCCATGTCACTTCTGGGATATATTTATCTTTCTATCACAACTATTGCCTGTCATCATTTATGTCATTAAGTGCACCTTCAACAAGTTCCTCTCGATGTATTTCTCAAACAGTTGGCATCAACATTCCTATGATCAGCTATCTCTTCATGTCTCCATGTATGTTTGATATGGATTCTGAAAAGTTATTTGCAAAGTATAGCAAAAACTTGCCACAGTGATAAATATTATTCTTCCTGCCATCATGCTTGAATGTTTTCCATTGCATGCTATAAGTCATATTTTTTCCCAAAATTTATCTAAGGAAATTTTGTGACCTGTTTCATCTGTGATAACAGGCTTTAAAGTTGAAATAAACTCTGGTTTCTTAGCTGGATTGATAAAGCTTCATTTTGGGGGGGGGGGGTGGGGGGGTGGGGAAATGTTCAGGAGTTCGATCAGGATGGCAGAGAAGTAGGAAGCGGAGTTTACCTTCTTCAACAAAAACACTGAAAATACATCTACAAGTGAAACACTTCACACTCTACAGTTACAAAGCAATGAAAGAAGATGCCAGATGTCTGAAAAAGACAAGAAAATGTCCACATAACTGGATAGGACAAAAGTCAAAAGAAAAAGAAGGAATCAGGATGGGACCTGCACCCCAGGGAGGGAATTGTAAAGGAGGAATTTTTCCCATACTAGGGAAGTCTTCTCACTAGCTGAGGAATCAGTCTAGACGGAGAGGGGGATCTGGAGCCTAAGAGGAGAGAGCAGGAATAGTTTGTGTGAGGCAGAGCAGAGATTAAACTTCACAGAGGTTCAATACCATCACCCTGCACTCCCCAAACTGAGATAACCCCTGTCTGTGAAGATGGGATTGGATGACAAAGCTCAGACTCTGGCAGTCAAACCCAGGAGGAGGGCCAGGGTTGAATGTGGAAACAGCCTGAAACCATCAGGCTATTGCAACTGAGGGTGTACTAGGAGGGAGCATGGGCCCACAAGAGAGGCAGAGGGCCATTAGTGGGAGGCACAAGAGGAGAGAAGTGGAACCATCATAAGAACTTCTATCTCTGTGAGAACTCCCAGGCAACAGGAGCTCCAGGGGCCGGAGTGAGTTGCCTCTGCCAACTTGGGTTCTATAGCTGGGCAGTGGCTGTCTCTTCCATACCTAAAAGCAGACACCAGGGCCCACCTCTGCTGAACTGGAAAGACACAGACAGCTTCTCTCACTAGGAATTCCACCAACAGGACATAGGATCTGCCCACATTGTCCTAGGGGGATGAAGAGAACTTCTATGACCAGGAAATCTGTCAGTGGTACCAGGACCCACCTTGTGTCAGAAAGTCACAGATAGCACCCCACACAAGAAAATCCGCTGATAGACTGAAAACACGGCTGAGTTCCAGGGGCTGAGTGACTAAGGAAGAAGTGCTGAAATCTCTCCTTTCAGATGCAGGAATTGCAAAGTCACACCCCTGTTGATGGCACCTGTGGAACATCTGAAAGGACAAAATGCTTCTGCAGCTGGGGTGGGTCTTGCTTAAGTAGCTGTGGGCTTTGTGGGCATATACACATGGGATATGGGTCAGACCAGACTCTATGCTCCCTTCATAGCTCCCACAGCAAGTCCTGATGCACAACTACTGCAGTTCTGGGACCTGAGCTTAATGGATTAGCACCAGTGACCTCGAGAATTACTGGCATACCCATAGTTGAGTCAGGACCAAGAGCAGTGTCAATAACAGTGTACTGTATAAGCCCACAGCATGGGCACAAGGGAACACATTAGAGTTCACTCACAGGTGAACAGTTCCAGAGGAGGGATATTAAGTGGCTTCTCTCCTAGTGGGAATGCTCCAATTCAACCTACTTTGGACCATGGATAAGAATCACAGCTAAAAAACAGATATTGGGCCTCTACTCAAATAACTATGGAGCAGACCCCACCTCTGGTAAGGAAGTGACAATGGCAGAGCAAAGAGGAGGCCCTGTTCAATATCTAAGGAAGGTTCTTTTCATTATAATATGAGTCAAACTTCCTACAAGGGGATAATGGCACAGATCTCTGGATCAAACTCATTCACTAGGGGACAGAAGCCAGAGGAGCTACGATCCTACAGTCTGAGCAAAGGGGGCTACAAATAGTGTTTTGACAAAATGAAATGACAAAGTTGAAGGACAAAGATTAAAAACCTATAACAAAAGCTAAACGAAGAAGAGATAGGCAATCTACTTGAAAAAGAATTCAGAGTAATAATGGTAGAGATGTTCCAAGGTCTCAGAAAAAGACTGGAGGCACAGATTGAGAAGATACAAAAAATATTTAACAAGAAGGGAATGGCAACCCATTCCCATATTTTTACCCGGAGAATTCCAAGGACAGAGGGGCCTGGTGGGCTACAGTCCATGGGATCACAAAGAATTGGACACAACTGAGCAAGTAAAACACACAGAAAAACTCAACAACAAATAGAGATAAACAAAACAACTGAAATAAAAAATACACTAAAAAGAAACAATAGCAGAATAACTCAGGCAAAATAATGGATAAGTGGTCTGGAAGACAAAATTGTGGAAATCTCTACCATGGAACAGAATAAAGAAAAAAGAATGAAAAGAAATGAAAACACTCTCAAGGACCACAGGGACATTAAATGAAACATCATTTAAATTATAGGGGTCCTAGAAGAAGAAGAAAAATAGAAAGGATCTGAGAAAATATTTGAAGAGATTAAAATTGAAAACTTCCCTAACATGGGAAAGGAAATAATCACCCAAATCCAGGAAGTGCAAAGAGTTCCATGCAGGATAAACACTAGGAGAAACACGTCAAGACACATATTAATCAAACTAACAAAAAACAAATGCAAAGAAAAATATTAAAAGCAACAAGGGAAACGGAAAAAATAACACATAAGGAAATGTCCATAAGGTTTATTTTTAGCAGAAACTCTGCAGGTCAGAAGAGAGTGGTGGGAAATTGTTCAAATAATAAAAGGGGAAAACTTACACCAAGAATACTCTACCTAGCAAGGCTTTCATTTATATTTGATGGAGAGCTCAAAAGCTTTCAGTTCAGTTCAGTTCAGTTCAGTTGCTCACTCGTGCCTGACTCTTTGCGACCTCATGGACTGCAGCACACCAGGCCTCTCTGTCCATTACCAACTCCCAGAGTTTACTCAGACTCATGTCCATTGAGTTGGTGATACCATCCAACCATTTCATCCTCTGTCATCCCCTTATCCTCCTCCCTTCAATCTTTCCCAGCATCAGGGTCTTTTCAAACGAGTTAGTTGTTTGCATCAGGTGGCCAAAGTATTGGAGTTTCAGCTTCAGCATTAGTCCTTCCAATGAACATTCAGGACTGATTTCCTTTAGGATGGACTGGTTGGATCCCCTTGCAGTCCAAGGGACTCTCAAGAGTCTCTCCAACACAACAGTTCAAAAGCATGAATTCTTTGGCGCTCAGCTTTCTTTATAGTCCAACTCTCACATCCATCCATACTACTGGAAAAACCATAGCCTTGACTAGATGGACCCTTGTTGGCAAAGTAATGTCTCTACTTTTAAATATGCTGTCTATGTTGGTCATAGCTCTTCTTCCAAGAAATGTCTTTTAATTTCAAGGCTGCAGTCACCATCTGCAGTGATTTTGGAGCCCCCCGCCCCCCCAAAAAAATAAAGTCTGTCACTGTTTCCACTGTTTCCCCATCTATTTGCCATGAAGTGATGGGACTGAAAGGTTGTTGCTAAACCATGAAAGACGTTGGGATTCTTGGCTTCTGGAGGAGAAGAATTCAATCTGGGACAAGAGACAAGGCTTGATCACTCAGAGCTTTTGTATAATAAAGTTTTATTAAAGTATAAAAGACATAGAGAAAGCTTCTGACTTAGACATCAGAAGGGGCCAGAAAGAGTGCCCCCTCGCTAGTGTTAGCAATGGAGTTATATACTTTTTAATTACTTACTACAGTGAATCAAAAGAATGTCTAGCGTTTGTAAAGACCTCACTAGACCCACTCTCATAATTTACATTTTAAGATAACAGGATTAGCCAGAAGGTTTTTTCCAGAGATTGTCCTCAAGCAGGATACATTATTGTTATATAATCCTAAGGAATGTAGAGGAAAAAAAAAAAAAAAAAGTTGAAAGCATTCCCTCTAAAGTCAGGAACAAGACAAGGGTGCCCACTTTCACCATTACTATTCAACAGAGTTTTGGAAGTTTTGGCCACAGCAATCAGAGCAGAAAAAGAAATAAAAGGAATCCAAATTGGAAAAGAAGAAGTAAAACTCTCACTGTTTGCAGATGACATGATCCTGTACATAGAAAACCCTAAAGACTCCACCAGAAAATTGCTAGAACTAATCAATGAATATAGTAAAGCTGCAGGATATAAAATCAACACACATAAATCCCTTGCATTCCTATATACTAATAATGAGAAAATAGAAAAATAAATTAAGGAAACAATTCCATTCATCATTGCAATCAAAAGAATAGAATACTTAGGAATATATCTACCTAAAGAAACTAAAGACCTATATGTAGAAAACTATAAAACACTGGTGAAAGAAATCAAAGAGGACACTAATAGATGGAGAAATATACCATGTTCATGGATTGGAAGAATCAATATAGTGAAAATGAGTATACTACCCAAAGCAATTTATAGATTCGATGCAATCCCTATCAAGCTACCAACGGTATTCTTCACAGAGCTAGAACAAATAATTTCACAATTTGTATGGAAATACAAAAAACCTCGAATAGCCAAAGAAATCTTGAGAAAGAAGAATGGAACTGGAGGAATCAACCTAAATGACTTCAAGCTCTACAACAAAGCCACAGTCATCAAGACAGTATGGTACTGGCACAAAGACAGAAATATAGATCAATGGAACAAAATAGAAAGCCCAGAGATAAACCCACGCATCTATGGACACCTTATCTTTGACAAAGGAGGCAAGAATATACAATGAATTAAAGACAATCTCTTTAACAAGTGGTGCTGGGAAAACTGGTCATCCACCTGTAAAAGAATGAAACTAGAACACTTTCTAACACCATACACAAAAATAAACTCAAAATGGATTAAAGATCTAAACGTAAGACCAGAAACTATAAAACTCCTAGAGGAAAACATAGGCAAAACACTCTCCAACATACATCACAGCAGGATCCTCTATGACCCACCTCCCAGAATATTGGAAATAAAAGCAAAAATAAACAAATGGGATCTAATTAAAATTAAAAACTTCGGCACAATAAAGGAAACTATAAGCAAGGTGAAAAGGAGAAACTATAAGCAAGGTGAATGGGAGAAAATAATAGCAAATGAAGCAACTGACAAACAACTAATCTCAAAAATATACAAGCAACTCCTACAGCTCAATTCCAGAAAAATAAATGACCCAATCAAAAAATGGGCCAAAGAACTAAATAGACATTTCTCCAAAGAAGAAATACAGATGGCTAACAAACACATGAAAAGATGCTCAACATCACTCATTATCAGACAAATGCAAATCAATACCACTATGAGGTACCATTTTATGTCAGTCAGATTGGCTGCGATCCAAAAAGTCTACACGCAATAAATGCTGGAGAGGGTGTGGAGAAAAGGGAACCCTCTTACACTGTTGGTGGGAATGCAAACTAGTCCAGCCACTATGGAGAACAGTGTGGAGATTCCTTAAAAAACTGGAAATAGAACTGCCTTATGATCCAGCAATCCCACTGCTGGGTATACACACTGAGGAAACCAGAATTGAAAGAGACACGTGTACCCCAATGTTCATTGCAGCACTGTTTATAATAGCCAGGACATGGAAGCAACCTAGATGTCCATCAGCAGATGAATGGATAAGAAAGCTGTGGTACATATACACAATGGAGTATTACTCAGCCATTAAAAAGAATACATTTGAATCAGTTCTAATGAGGTGGATGAAACTGGAGCCGATTATACAGAGTGAAGTAAGCCAGAAAGAAAAACACCAATACAGTGTACTAATGCATATATATGGAATTTAGAAAAATGGTAACAATAACCCTGTATACGGGACAGCAGAGGAGACACTGATGTATAGAACAGTCTTTTGGACTCTGTGGGAGAGGGAGAGGGTGGGATGATTTGGGAGAATGGCATTGACACATGTATAATATCATATATGAAATGAGCCACCAGTCCAGGTTCGATGCACGATACTGGATGCTTGGGGCTGGTGCACTGAGACGACCCAGAGGGATGGTATGGGGGGGGGGGGAGGAGGGAGGAAGGTTCAGGATGGGGAACACATGTATACCTGTGGCGGATTCATTTTGATATATGGCTAAACCAATACAATATTGTAAATTTAAAAAATGAAATAAAATAAAAAAAGTTTGACCTTTCCTCCTTCTTGAAAATTCCAGACCCCTCTCTCCTTGGGGACCCTCGGACTTCTTATTAACCTTCCTAGGAATTGACTCTCTCAGGATCATATGTCATGATCTTTCTTTCTGAATGTTGAGTTTTAAGCCAGCTTTTTCACTCTCCTCTTTCACTTTCATCAAGAGGATCTTTAGCGTTCTTCACTTTCTTCAGTTCTTCACTTCTTCACTAACACACAATAGAGGTGGTGTTATCTGCATATCTGAGGTTATTGATGTTTCTCTAAGCAATCTTGATTTCAGCTCGTGCTTCATCCAGTCCAGCGTTTCTCATGATGTACTGTGTATATAAATTAAATAAGCAGGGTGACAATATACAGCTTTGACATACTTCTTTTCCTATTTGGAACCAGTCTGTTGTTCCATGACCAGTTCTAACTGTTGCTTCCTGACCTGCATACAGATTTCTCAAGAGGCAGATCAAGTGGTCTGATATTTTCATCTCTTTCATAGTTTTCCACCATTTGTTGTGATCCACACAGCCAGAATCTTTGGCATAATCAATAAAGCAAAAGTAGATGTTTTTCTGGAACTCTCTTGCTTTTTCAATGACCCAGCAGATGTTGGCATTTTGATCTCTGGTTCCTCTTCCTTTTCTAAAATCAGTTTGAACATCTGGAAGTTGATGGTTTACATACTGTTGAAGCCTGGCTTGGAGAATTTTGAGCATTACTTTACTAGCATGTGAGATGAGAGCAATGTGCAGTAGTTTGAGCATTCTTTGACATTGCCTTTTTTTGGGATTGGAATGAAAGCTGACCATTTCCAGTCCTGTGACCACTGCTGAGTTTTCCAGATTTGCTGACGTATTTAGTGCAGCACTTTCACAGCATCTCCTTTGGAGGTACGAGTCATCAGTGGACTGACACAGGGGCAGGGGCTCTGGGTGAAGCAGACTTGGGTATGGCATAAGCCCTCTTGGAAGAGGTCGCCATTAACCAGAGCTGCCAGAACTTACACAGGAATGGGAAATAGACTCTTGGAGGGTGCAAACAAAACCTTGTGCACACCAGGACCCAGGAGAAAGGAGTAGTGACCCCACAAGAGTCTGACCCAGGCTTTCTCAGGAGTGTCCAGGAGTCTCCAGTGGGGACTGCAGGGTTGGGGGCACAGAGTGTAGCAGTACATGCATGAGACCTTTTGAAGGAGGTCGCCATTACCTTCAAAAGCTTTACAGACAAGCAAAAGCTAAGAGAATTCAGCACCATCAAACTAGCACTACAACAAATGTGAAACGAATTTCTCTAGGCAGAAAACACAAGAGAGGAGAACAAAAGAGAAAGGGAAGGAAAAACACCTGAAGAAAACCCAAAACAATTAAGGAAATGAGAATAGGACCACATTTCAATAATTACCTGAAATGTAAATGGTTTAAATGCTCCAACCAAAAGACATGGAATATTTGAATGGATTAAAAACAAAAACAAAAACAAGATCCATATATATATATATATATATATATATATATATATATATATACTGTCTACAAATGACCCATTTCAAACCCAAGGGCACCTATAAATGGAAAGTGAGGGGATGAAAAATTATATTTCATACAAGTGAAAATCAATAGAAAGTTGGGATAACAACACTCAAATCTGTCCAAATAGACTTCAAAATAAAGACTGTTTCAAGAGACAAGGAAAACAGTACATAATGATCAAAGGATCATTTCAAGAAGAAAGATAACAATTGTTAATATAGATACACCCAACATGTGTTATTATTGCTCAGTCACTAACTCATACCTGACTCTCTATGACCCACGAGCTACAACAGGCTTCCCTGTCCTTCACCATCTTGCAGAGATTGCTCAGATTCATGTTCATTGAGCTGGTGATGCTATCTAACCATCTCATCCTCTGCTGCCACCTTTTCGTTTTGCTTTCAACCTTTCCCAGTACCAGGGTCTTTTCCAATGAGTCATCCCTTCGCACCAGGTGAACCAACATAGGAACACCTTAGTATATAAGGCAAATGTCATAAAAGGGGAAATCTGCAGTGACACAAAAATAGTGGGGGAGTTTACAACCCCATTTATAACAATTGATAGATCATCCAGATAGAAAATTAATATGGAAACACAAACATTAAGTGACACATTAGATAAGACAGATTCAATGGGTATTTTTAGGACATTACATCAAAAGCAGCAAAATACACTTTCTTCTCATGTGCACATAAAACATTCTTCAGGATAGATCACATCTTGGTTAACAAATAAAGCCTTGGTAAATTAAAAAAAAAAAAAAAAAGGAAATCATATCATGCATCTTTTCCAAATACAATGATATGAGATTAGACATCATTTACCAGAAAAAAGAAAAAAAAAAAAGAAACTGTAAAAACACACAAACACATGGGGGCTAAACAATATGCTACTAAGTAAACAGCAGATCACTGAAGAAATCAAAGAGGAAAAAAAATTCTTAGAGACAAATAAAACACAATGATCCAAAAACTAGGGGAAACAGCAAAGCAGTTCTAAGAAGGAAGTTTATAACAACACACTCTTGCATCAGGAAACAAGAAAAATCCCAAGTAGAAAACCTAACCTTACACTGAAAGCAACTAGAGAATGAAGAAAAAAACAAAACCCAAATTTAGTAGAAGAAAAGAAATTACAAATATCAGAGCAAAAATAAATGAAATAGAGTTGAAGAAAGCAATAGCAAAGATCAATGAAACAAAAAGCTGATTCTTTGAGAAGACAAAGAAAATTGAAAGTAAAACTTTAGCAAGACTCATCAAGAAAAAAGGGAAAGGACTCAATCAATAAAATTAGAAATGAAGGCGGAGAAATTATAGAAACGCAAGGGATCGTAAAAAGCAACTACAAGCAGCTATATGCCAATCAAATGGACAACATGGAAGTAATGGACAAATTGGCAGAAAGGTACAAACTTACAAACCTGAACCAGGAAAATATAGAAAATATGAACACACCAATCAGAAGTAATGAAATAAAAACTGTGATTAAAAATCTTTCAATAAAGAAAAACAGGAGCAGATGGCTTCACAGGTAAATTCTATCTGACATTTAGAGAAGAGCTAATATTTACCCTTCTCAAACTCTTCCCAAAACTGCAGAGTAAGAAACCTCCCAGGCTCAGTCTATGAGGCCTTCATTTCAGTTGCTCAGTCATGCCCAACTCTTTGTGACCCCATGGACTGCAGCACGTTGGGCTTCCCTGTCCATCACCAACTCCCAGAGCTTGCTCAAACTCATGTGCATCGAGTTGGTGATGCCACCCAACTATCTCATTCTCTGTCATTCCCTTCTCCTCCTCCCTCCAATCTTTCCCAGCATTAGGGTCTTTTCAAATGAGTCAGTACTTTGCATCAGGTGGCTGAAGTATTGGAGTATCAGCATCAGTCCTTCCAGTGAATATTCAGGACTGATTTCCTTTAGAATGGACTGGTTGGATTTCCTTGCAGTCCAAGGGACTCTCAAGAGTCTTCTCCAACACCAGAGTTCAGAAGTATCAGTACTTCAGTGCTCAGCTTTCTTTATAGGCCAACTCTCACATCCATACATGACTACTGGAAAAACCATTACCTTGACTAGATGGACCTTTGTTGGCAAAGTAATGTCTCTTCTTTTTAATATGCTGTCTAGGCTGGTCATAGCTCTTCTTCCAAGAAGTAAGTGTCTGTTAATTTCAAGGATGCAGTGACCACCTGCAGTGAAATTGGAGTCCCCCCAAAATAAAGTCTCTCACTGTTTCCATCATTCCCTCATCTCTACAATGAAGTGATGGGACTGGATGTCATGACCTTAGTATTTTGAATATTGAGTTTTAAGCCAACGTTTTTACTCTCCTCTTTCATTTTCATCAAGAGGCTCTTTAGTTCTACTTCACTTTTAGCCATAAGGATGTTGTCATTTGCATATCTGAGGTTATTGATGTTTCTTGCAGCAATCTTGATTCCAGATTTCGCTTCATCCAGCCTGGCATTTCTCATGATGTACTCTGGATATAAGTTAAATAAGCAGGATGACAATGTAGAGCCTTGACGTGCTCCTTTCCCAATTTGGAACCAATTCATTGCTCCATATATGGTTCTAACTCTTTCTTCTTGACCTGCGTACAGATTTCTCAGGAGACAGGTAAGGTGTCCTGGTATTCCCATCTCTCTAAAATTTTTTCACATTTTGTTGTGATCCACACAGTCAAAGGCTTTGTCAATGAAGCAAAAGATGTTTTTCTGGAACATAGTTTTTTTGGAACTGTCTTTCTGGAACACGCTTGCTTTTTCAATGATCCAGCAGATGTAGGTAATTTGATCTCTGGTTCCTGTGCCTTTTCTAAAACCAGCTTGAACATCTAGAAGTTCACATTTCACATACTATTGAAGCCTGGCTTGGAGAATTTTGACCATTACTTTGGTAGCATGTGAAATGACTGCAATTGTCCGGTAGTTTGAACATTCTTCGGCATTGCCTTTCTTTGGGTTTGGAATGAAAACTGACTTTTCCAGTCCTGTGGACACTGCTGAGTTTTCCAAATTTGCTAGCATATTGAGGGCAGCAGCTGCACGGCATCATCTTTTAGGATTTGAAATAGCTCAACTGGAATTCCGTCACTTCCACTAGCTTTGTTCGTAGTGATGCTTTCTAAGGCCCACTTGACTTCACATTCCAGGATGTTTGGCTTTAGGTTAGTGATCACACCATGGTGATTATCTGGGTCATGGAGATCTGTTTGTCTAGTTCTTCTGTGTTTTCTTGCCAGCTCTTCTTAATATCTTCTGCTTCTGTTAGATGCATACCATTTTGTTCCTTTATTGTGCCTATATTCACAAGAAATGTTTCCTTGGTATCTCTAATTTTCTTGAAGAGATCTATAATCTTTCCCATTCTACTGTTTTTGTCCATTTCTTTGCATTGATCACTGAGGAAGGCTTTTTTATCTGTCTATGATATTCTTTGGAACTCTGCATTCAAATGGGCATATCTTTACTGATGCTTCCATTAGAAACAAATTAATATATTTTAAATACAAAAGCTGGCAGAGAGCAGATGAAAATCACAACTCCCAGAACACATGATTTACTGGAACCATGTATGATCACCCAATTTGTTTGTTGTTAGCCTCCATCCTAATTGTGCCTTCATCAAAAATTCTTTATGACCAAATTACATTTTTGCAAAAACACATGCATAATCCTGTAGCAATGCCCATATAGTACCTTGTAATCTACTTTTTCTAAAAGTCTAATGCCAATCAAAATTAAATTTGTTTAATTATTTTCATTATGAACTGCTAACATATTGTATCAAAATTCATGCAAGTACTCATATCACGTGGATGGTAGCAAAGAGACAAAAGTTCATAGAAAACTAAAAATAGATCTTGTGGGATATCCCTTTAATCTCTGCCTGTTAAGTCACATTTTTCTCTGAGGTCACAGATAGTTTTATTCATTGTAACCCAATATGTTTCATTAATTAATATTTCTTTTTCAATTGCAATGGCACTCAAGTGTCACCACAGCCTTTTAAAATTACAAACAGGCATGAAATCACATACTTCTCCAAAAAGATAAAATGATTCCCCCATTAAGTGACCTTGTCAAGTGTCACTTCCACAGCTTACAAATCCCAACACTTCAAAACCCTGCTACCTGGCAGGCCTTCAGGTCTCAGTAGCAAATCAGCTGAGAATGAGAGTGAGACCTCATTATCCCTCATACTAAACAATTTTCACAAAATGTGTTGGAAGAAATTTGCTAGTCTACCCTAAAGCATTCTCAAGAATTGATACCAAGCTACATTTGTTAAGCTAAATTAACAAAGCAAATTTTGTGATGTGGTCTTGGTCACTTTAAGCCACATTTGCTGGCTTGTTCACTAATTCATAAAACTTGGATATTGGCAGTAGGTTTCTGTCATGTGTGCAAAGCTAACCAGATCATCTGTAACTTTAAAATAAAAACAAGTGTATGATTTTGTGGCTATTTTTATATTTAAAATGTAAATATTCATAATTATCTGTTTATTTAATAGAGTATGGTAAAAACTGAAATCAGATTGATTATATTCTTTGCAGCCAAAGATGGAGAAGCTCTATATAGTCAGCAAAAACAAGGCCAGGAGCTGACTGTGGCTCAGACCATGAACTCCTTATTGCCAAATTCAGACTTAAATTGAAGAAAGTAGGGAAAACCACTAGACAATTCAGGTATGACCTAAATCAAATCTTTTATGATAATACAGGGGAAGTGAGAAATAGATTTAAGGGACTAGATCTGATAGATAGAGTGTCTGATGAACTATGGAATGAGGTTCATGACATTGTACAGGAGACAGGGATCAAGATCATCCCCATGGAAAAGAAATGCAAAAAAGCAAAATGGCTGTCTGGGGAGGCCTTACAAATAGCTGTTAAAAGAAGAGAAGTGAAAGCAAAGAAGAAAAGGAAAGATATAAACATCTGAATGCAGAGTTCCAAAGAATGGCAAGAAGAGATAAGAAAGCCTTCTTCAGCGTTCAATGCAAAGAAATAGAGGAAAGCAACAAAATGGGAAAGACTAGAGATCTCTTCAAGAAAATCAGAGATACCAAGGGAACATTTCATGCAAAGATGGGCTCTATAAAGGACAGAAATGGTATGGACCTAACAGAAGCAGAAGATATTAAGAAGAGATGGCAAGAATACGCAGAAGAACTGTACAAAAAAAGAGCTTCACGACCAAGATAATCACGATGGTGTGATCACTGACCTAGAGCCAGACATCCTGGAATGTGAAGTCAAGTGGGCCTTAGAAAGCATCACTACGAACAAAGCTAGTGGAAGTGATGGAATTCCAGTGGAGCTATTTCAAATCCTGAAAGATGATGCTGTGAAAGTGCTGCACTCAATAGGCCAGCAAATTTCGAAAACTCAGCAGTGGCCACAGGACTGGAAAAGGTCAGTTTTCATTCCAATCCCAAGAAAGGCAATGCCAAAGAATGCTCAAGCTACTGCACAATTGCACTCATCTCACACGCTAGTAAAGTAATGCTCAAAATTCTCCAAGCCAGGCTTCAGCAATATGTGAACTGTGAACTTCCTGATGTTCAAGCTGGTTTTAGAAAAGGCAGAGGAACCAGAGATCAAATTGCCAATATCCACTGGATCATGGAAAAAGCAAGAGAGTTCCAGAAAAACATCTATTTCTGCTTTATTGACTATGCCAAAGCCTTTGACTGTGTGGATCACAATAAACTGTGGAAAATTCTTCAAGAGATGGAAATATCAGATCACCTGATCTGACTCTTGAGAAATTTGTATGAAGGTCAGGAAGCAACAGTTAGAACTGGACATGGAACAACAGACTGGTTCCAAATAGGAAAAGGAGTACGTCAAGCCTGTATATTGTCACCCTGCTTATTTAACTTCTATGCAGAGTACATCATGAGAAACGCTAGACTGGAAGAAACACAAGCTGGAATCAAGATTGTCGGGAGAAATATCAATAACCTCAGATATGCAGATGACACCACCCTTATGGCAGAAAGTGAAGAGGAACTCAAAAGCCTCTTGATGACAGTGAAAGTGGAGAGTGAAAAAGTTGGCTTAAAGCTCAACATCCAAGAAACGAAGATCATGGCATCCGGTCCCACCACTTCATGGGAAATAGATGGGGAAACAGTGGAAACAGTGTCAGACTTTATTTTTCTGGTCTCCAAAATCACTGCAGATGGTGATTGCAGCCATGAAATTAAAAAATACTTACTCCTTGGAAGGAAAGTTATGACCAACCTAGATAGCATATTCAAAAGCAGAGACATTACTTTCCCAACAAAGGTTCGTCTAGTCAAGGCTATGGTTTTTCCTGTGGTCATGTGTGGATGTGAGAGTTGGACTGTGAAGAAGGCTGAGCACCAAAGAATTGATGCTTTTGAACTGTGGTGTTGGAGAAGACTCTTGAGAGTCCCTTGGACTACAAGGAGATCCAACCAGTCCATTCTGAAGGAGATCAGCCCTGGGATTTCTTTGGAGGGAATGACACTGAAGCTGAAACTCCAGTACTTTGGCCACCTCATGCGAAGAGTTGACTCATTGGAAAAGAGTCTGATGCTGGGAGGGATTGGGGGCAAGAGGAGAAGTGGACGACAGAGGATGAGATGGCTGGATGGCATCACTGACTCGATGGACGTGAGTCTCAGTGAACTCCGGGAGTTGGTGATGGACAGGGAGACCTGGTGTGCTGCAATTCATGGGGTCGCAAGAGTCGGACACGACTGAGCAACTGATCTGATCTGATAGTATAGCTTGCAAGGGAAAAGACACTATTTCTAAAAATAAGTACTATCTTCTAAATTTGATTATATTATAGTAAATGTTTTTGAATAAAATAATTAATACAAAATAAAAGATAAGAATCTAAGAAATATATGAAAATTTACTAAACTTGTTAACATGTAAAGAATGCTTACAAATTAATGAGGACTGGAAATTCAATATACAAATGGGCAAAGGAAAAGGAAAATATAACAGGCAATGAACTTGAAAGGAAGTCTTATTATAATTAAATATTGTAAAATAAAATAACAATGAGATACTGTTATTCACCTATACAAAATTTTAAAATATACTCATATTTGGTGAGAATGAAAAACAAACAGGCCTCCAGACATTGTTAACAGAAGTATAAAGTCATACATTTCTTTTTGAGAAGTATTTGGGCAAACGCAAATGAAAGAACAGCTAAATTTGCTTTCTCATTAACCAAGTTAGTTTTCTTCAGGGCAGATAGAGATGCAGATATATTTACATATATTTTGTGAGTAAATATGCCTAAGTAAATGTGCAAAACTCTAGTATAAAATGTTTCCAAGTAATTCTTCACTAGTCAAAAAGATCAAAGAATAAGCAGTGTTCATAAGTAGCAAATTTGTTCAATAAGTTACCATCATTTAGTTGCTGATATCAGGCTGCTCACCACTCAAAAGCCAATAACTTGAGAGACAAATGTCAAGAGAAAAGAAAGTAGCTTTAATTGTAAAAGTGGGCCATCTGGGGAGAGGGTGGACTCATGTCCAGAGACCAATTCCAAAGATTCTGCCCAGCCAGGACGGTTTTTAAGGGAAACAAGGGGGAAAAATCTTAGTGAATTATCCAGGCAGGAGGGTCCATCTCCAAGAGTGCAGGCTGGGAGACTCTTTCAGATCTTATCTTGCTTACTGTGATCAGGATTGCTTAGAGAAGTGTTGTGGGTAGACGTCTAGTCAGTTTTAACTGCTAAATTATCATTCTTACTTCTTTTAATCTAGGAAAAGAACAAGCAGGTTAGGCAAGGCATAGTGTGCATATAGGAGAGCATAAGTCAGGAGTTAGTATCAATTGTTTAGTGATCTCATGTGTATAATTAGGTTTTTAACAGAAATGGGCCAAACAGTAAAGGGGCAAAAGAGTTGTCTCTTTCTTAAAATTGCAAATATGCACATGTTTTGCCTGTTCTATGAAAGCACATTTATGATTAGGGTATGTTTGTATGTGTGCAATGTCACTCCATGGTAATAGTGGCCCACTCCCTAAAGTTGGATTCAAATGGGATTCTATTTTTGAAGAAGAAACCAAGACTGGAAATTTTAGCTTTACTTTAAGCTCTATGTTTCTTTATTGCAATATATATATAACTCAATTGTCATCTTCTATGATGATCTTTTTCTTGGTACTCTAATGCTATTAATACTTAATGAGGAAGATGCATTTTAATTTTTGTTGTGTGAGTTCAAAGTTGAAATGGGAAGATAAAAACAGGTTACCTTTCCATCTAAAATACCCATAAAGAATTATCTCTTTTTATGTGATCTCTATTTTGACATTTAAAAAATGCAGAACACAAAATTATATCAGTTACTAGTCAAGAGAGAAATAATACTAAGGACGTGTTTAAGTTGAACAAAATAAACCTTTGCAGCATTGCCCTTACTGCATGTGCAAACTGCTCCACATGACCTCAGACAATAAATGTAAAATCACCACCAGATGATCAGACTTATTACTAGGAAGTGTAATTAGACCTAACTACACTCAAGACTTATTTTCCCTGATTTTTTATTCTCCAGGTACTCCTGTATATTTATTATACCACATGATCATGGGCTTACTGATTTGTTGCCTTTTAACTGGTCTCTAGTGTTTCACTGATGTATATTTCTTTTCCCAATATCACTGTGGGGATTTTAAAAGTGCCTTCTCCATATTCCTTAATACAATTGACAATCATGAAATGTTTCTTTAATGAGAACATGGTGAAGCAGAAGCTTTTCAGTGTGCCCTACTAAGACACTTAATTAAACAGGATATACCTATTAGCAAAGGTGAGATTCTGGTTGTCAATTTGGATAATAGTAAAAAAATAAATAAATAAATAAAGCAAAAGTTGTGTAGGCGAGGATGAACCAGAGAATCTAGGTTCAGTAAGTTAAATGGGAAGTGAGGGATGGTCACAAAAAAGTAATTTTGAATAAATATTTCTAGTCACAAAAGGGGGGAAAATAATGCTAAGAATTCACATAGTTTACTTTTGATCACTAAATACAAATTTTTTCATGATCTATAATAAAATGTAAAAAATTATGAAATCCTAACTAAAATGACAACTTAGATTCAACATTTTTAAGTTGTTCCTATAATATTTTTCCTAATAAGTTTCCTTTGTTTCATAAAAGAATAGGGTAACATTGTCTAAATTATTTACATTTTAATCTCTGTGATAGAGAATATACTAACACATCTCAATCTTTGGCATTGAAGAGGATTTTGAGAGTAGTAAAATTAAATTATAAATGAAATCACACATATACCTAAAGCCTTATAAAATGTATTGAAAAATGTTAGTACATAGGCAATACATGTGAGTCTCAGATACTTGGAAAAACCGTTTAATTTTAAAATCTAACTTATTGAATCTTGCTAAAGGCTTTTGTCTACATAAATTGCTAATTCCATCTCCAGATTAAAATTTTAACAGATATGATATGCCTCAGATGAAATATATTATGAAATGTTTCTAGGAACTCATAAACACTCATTGGCAAAGTATACAAATATTTCACCCAGTCACTTTTAGTTATTGGATAATTGAAACTACATTGTGTTTCTATCTATGCATAATTAAAATAAAAACAGTGTTTTTCTGAAGTTAATTTGTAAATATCTTTCCCTTTCTCTATGAAAGTTGAGTATGATTCTTTTGAATTACAGGAAAACATTGATATCAGCCATGAGTCAAAATTGATAACTTTGTGAGGAAAGGGTTCATCTTTGGGTTCCGTATCTTTTCCCAGACATTTATATAGGACATAGCATGTGTTAGTACCATTATCAGTACATAATTCATCTTAACTTGCTTAACCTTCCTGCAGTTCTAAGATATAGGTCTTATTATAACCTCTACTGTGCAGGTGAGGAACTGAGGCAGAGCGGTAACTCAGGGTCTCACAGCAAGGATGTGAGCATTTAAACAGTTAGGGCTATACAGATTTTGTGTTCTTAACCACATAGAATGTTTCTTTTCTATAAACTCTGACAATATGGTTAAATAAGACAACTATCCAAGGGAGTTAGCCCAGTTTTATATAAACCCAGGGTGAATTCCCAAATCGGTAGCTTTGCTAAATATGTTATGTGTTTGTGTAAGTTGCTTCAGTTGTGTCTGACTTTGTGGCCCTATGGACTGTAGAATGCCAGGCTCTTCTGCCCATGGGATTCTCCACGTATAATACTTGACTGGGTTGCCATGCCGTACATCAGGGGATGTTCCCAATCCAGGGATCAAACCTGCCTTTGTTACATCTCCTACATTGGCAGGTGGGTTTTTTACCACTAGCGCCACCTGGGAAGACCAATATTATACATGAAAGTGAAAGGGGCTTGGTTGTGTCCGACTGTTTGTGACCCCATGGACTACACAGTCCATGGAATTCTCCAGGCCACAAAACTGGAGTGGGTAGCCGTTCCCTTCTCCGTGGGATCTTCCCAACCCAGGGATCAAACCCAGGTCTCTCGCATTACAGGTGGATTCTTTACCAGCTGAGCCACAAGGGAAGCATATCATCCATATGACTTGCTTATTTATAAACTGCCACTTCCTAACTCAGGACTAGAATTCAGCAAAATTACTCTTGGGAAACCTACCTTGAGTAACTAAATTTATCATTGTGATATAGTTTGTGGAAAATAGATCACAATAATAAACTTAGATGTATATGCACACATACACACAGATGTAAAATAAAAATCATTTGTACAATAACTCTACAAGATTTCATTTTTTGCCCTAAGTAAGGAGTCATAATTATCTGACCAATGACAGCTTACTTTTATCCTGAGAACAGTATCTGACTAAGACATTCACTGCACTCAGATGCACTCAGAATCCTTCTCAACATAAAATTCTAGTCACCATCACCAAATTATTGAAGGCGCAATTCTGAGAGAAAACGATTCGTCTCTGCAATGTAATCATCATCATAATAATTAATTACAATATTTTTAAAGTTCTGGTATCAACTGTGATACTCATTTCACAGAAATCATTTAATGTTTCTTTTCTTTTTATGTTTTTCAATACCTGAAATATCTGAAATCATTTACTCTTTAAAGAGGGAAGTGAGAGATGGTCACAAAAAATTCATGATATTTGGATCATTTATGACATTTGGAGCATACATATATGCTACACTGTTTATAAACATTGTGAATGACAGTGAATAATGGTGTTTTTTTTATTCAATGTTTTTGCACTCAAAACTAGCTTGCCTAATAGCAAAAAAACTCCACTTTCTTTTTGCTTGCAGTAGTCTACATGCTTTTTGCTTTTTTATTTGTTTTTAACTTTTCTTAATCAACTTGCTTAGGTTTATGTCTATAGCATAGAGTTGGTTTTTGCTTTGAAAGACAATCTGGAAATGATTCTAATAGGTGAGCCATTCTTATTTACATTATTGATATAATCAGTACATATGTAAATATTACTTTGACTTATTTTAAAATAACATATGCAGCTTGTTTTTCATTATGATGTAGCTCTGATATTTAATAAGGTTCATACTTTTGTTCTAGAAATTACATTTATACTAGCATATAGTGTATTTTGTTTATTTCTTTCAGGATTTCCTCGTGTGAGCAAAGCAAAATAAAATTGTTACCCTTTTTTCTTTTTACCTGATTTTATTTAGTGAAGTTATTTTACTTAGTGTTTTTCTTATATGTAATTAAGATTCTATTATTTGATTTATCAACTTTAAGTGATATGTTTATCTTACATCTATTACCTATGAGGTAATAACGTAGAATACTTTATTTTCTATTATTTTCTCAACTTTTTTTCCTATTGAAACAAAATGTTTGCTCTTTTCTTCTTTGTCAAATTATATTCTATATATCTAGCAACACTTCATCCTCATATATCCTTTGTTTAGCTTTATTTTCAAATATAAATAATATTCCCAATGCTGAATACAAAGTATTTGACATACAAAATATATTCAGGGTTTGTCAGCATTGCTGAAGTTTCCTAGTTGTCATTGCTTAATGAAGTTTATTGTCTGGCACCCTGTGTTCAGAAAGAAGCACAGAGCTCATTGTCAGTCTTTGTATTTGAAAGCAGTATATATATCACAGTTGAGAACACTGGTCCTATGCTCATGCACCGGAATATGATGCCCAGTTTTAGAATTATCTGGAAAGGATAATAAACCCTATAGATTTCTGAAAAGCCTCAATAGGATAATTACAATGCAGACTTTTAGGATTCCATAGGTATTCTACACTGTCTATTTGAAAAAGAGCTCCTGATGGAATTCAGAGATCTGGGATAAGAGTCTGGAGAAGAGATATATGGAGGGTCTGTGGGACCATGTGAAAGGCCTTTAGGTGCTTGTGTCCCTCCAGAGGATGTCCACTGTAGAGGCATATGACTGTCCTGTGAACCTCAACAAGATATCCCCTACAATATGGTCACAGAACAAAAGGCCCATTTTTTAGGGGGAAAAATGTAAGGGGGACACAAGATTACATGATTCATTGTCTTAAAACATACCTTATACCCAGAACAGCTAGATGACTCCTAACAGCATTCCAGAAAGAATGAAAGGATGGAGCCAATGCAAAAACAATACCCAGTTGTGGATGTGACTGGTGATAGAAGAAAGGTCCGATGCTGTAAAGAGCAATATTGCATAGGAACCTGGAATATCAGGTCCATGAATCAAGGCAAATTGAAAGTGGTCAAACAAGACATGGCAAGAGTGAACGACAACATTCTAGGAATCAGCGAACTAAAATGGACTGGAATGGGTGAATTTAACTCAGATGACCATTATATCTACTACTGCAGGCAGGAATCCCTCAGAAGAAATGAAGTAGCCATCATGGTCAACAAAAGAGTCCGAAATGCAGTACTTGGATGCAATCTCAAAAACAACAGAATGATCTCTGTTCATTTCCAAGGCAAACCATTCAATATCACAGTAATCCAAGTCTATGCCCCAACCAGTAACACTGAAGAAGCTAAAATTGAACGGTTCTATGAAGACCTACAAGACCTTTTAGAACTAACACCCAAAAAAGGTGTCCTTTTCATTATAGGGGGCTGGAATGCAAAAGTAGGAAGTCAAGAAACACCTGGAGTAAAAGGCAAATGTGGCCTTAGAATACAGAATGAAGCTGGGCAAAGACTAATAGAGTTTTGCCAAGAGAATGCACTGGTCATAGCAAACACCCTCTTCCACCAACAGAGGAGAAGACTCTATCATGGACATTACTAGATGGTCAACACTGAAATCAGATTGATTATATTCTTTGCAGCCAAAGATGGAGAAGCTCTATACAGTCAGCAAAAACAAGACTGGGAGCTGACTGTGGCTCAGATCATGAACACCTTAATGCCAAATTCAGACTTAAATTGAAGAAAGAAGGGAAAACCACTAGACCATTCAGGTATGACCTAAATCAAATCCCTTATGATTATACAGTAGAAGTGAGAAATAGATTTAAGGGACTAGATCTGATAGAGTGCCTGATGAACTATGGACTGAGGTTCATGCCACTGTACAGGAGACAGGGATGAAGACCATCCCCATGGAAAAGAAATGCAAAAAAGCAAAATGGCTGTCTGGGGAGGCCTTACAAATAGCTGTGAAAAGAAGAGAAGTGAAAAGCAAAGGAGAAAACCAAAGATATAAGCATCTGAATGCAGAGTCCCAAAGAATAGCAAGGAGAGATAAGAAAGCCTTCCTCAGCGATCAAAGCAAAAAAAAAAAAAAAAAAAAAAAAAAAGGATAACAAAAGAATTGGAAAGACTAGAGATCTCTCCAAGAAAATTAGAGAAACCAAAGGAATATTTCATGCAAAGATGGGCTCGATAAAGGACAGAAATGGTATGGACCTAACAGAAGCAGAAGATATTAAGAAGAGGTGGCAAGAATACACAGAAGAACTGTACAAAAAACATCTTCATGACCCAGATAATAACGATGGTGTGATCACTCACCTAGAGCCAGACATCCTGGAAAGTGAAGTCAAGTAAGCCTTAGAAAGCATCACTATGAACAAAGCTAGTGGAAGTGATGGAATTCCAGTGGAGCTATTTCAAATCCTGAAAGATGATGCTGTGAAAGTGCTGCACTCAATATGCCAGCAAATTGGAAAACTCAGCAGTGGCCACAGGACTGGAAAAGGTCAGTTTTCATTCCAATTCCAAAGAAAGGCAATGACAAAAAATTCTCAAACTATCGCACAATTGCACTCATCTCACACGCTAGTAAAGTAATGCTCAAAATTCTCCAAGCCAGGCTTCAGTAATACGTAAACCGTGAACTTCCTGATGTTCAAGCTGGTTTTAGAAAAGGCAGAGGAACCAGAGATCAAATTGCCAACATCCGCTGGATCATGAAAAAAGCAAGAGAGTTCCAGAAAAACATCTATTTCTGCTGACTATGCCAGAAGCAATAGTTAGAACTGGACATGGAACAACAGACTGGTTCCAAATAGGAAAAGGAGTGCGTCAAGGCTGTATATTGTCACCCTGCTTATTTAACTTATATGCAGAGTACATCATGAGAAACGCTGGGCTGGAGGAAGCACAAGCTGGAATCAAGATTGCCAGGAGAAATATCAATAACCTCAGATACGCAGGTGACACAACCCTTATGGCAGAAAACGAAGAGGAACTAAAAAGCTTCTCAATGAAAGTGAAAGTGGAGAGTGAAAAAGTTGGCTTAAAGCTCAACATCCAAAAAACGAAGATCGTGGCATCCAGTCCAATCATTTCATGGGAAATAGATGGGGAAACAGTGGAAACACTGTCAGACTTTATTTTTCTGGTCTCCAAAATCACTGCAGATGGTGATTGCAGCCATGAAATTAAAAGACGCTTACTCCTTGGAAGAAAAGTTATGACCAACCTAGGTAGCATATTGAAAAGCAGAGACATTACTTTGCCAACAAAGGTCCATCTAGTCAAGGCTATGGATTTTCCAGTGGTCATGTATGGGTGTGAGAGTTGGACTGTGAAGAAAGCTGAGGGCTGAAGAATTGATGCTTTTGAACTGTGGTGTTGGAGAAGACTCTCGAGAGTCCCTTGGACTACAAGGAAATCCAACCAGTGCATTCTGAAGCAGATCAGCCCTGGGATTTCTTTGTAAGGAATGATGCTAAAGCTGAAACTCCAGTACTTTGGCCACCTCATGCGAAGAGTTGACTCATTGGAAAAGACTCTGATGCTGGGAGGGATTGGGGGCAGGAGGAGAAGGGGATGACAGAGGATGAGATGGCTGGATGGCATCACTGACTCGATGGACATGAGTCTGAGTGAACTCCGGGAGATGGTGATGGACAGGGAGGCCTGACGTGCTGCAATTCATGGGGTGGCAAAGAGTCAGACACGACTGAGAGACTGAACTGAACTGAACTGAACAGCATAACAGGAGGAAACTGTCCATGTGCTGAATTAAAACTCAACATACAGTGTGTGCTGTATTCCTAATAGAAAATAAGGTTCAGGAACAAAGGGCTGGTTACTCTCAGTCACCTGCAATAATGTTCCCATCTCCCTCAAATTAGGGTCTACCAGATTTGAAGTCCTAGTTACTAGTGCCTATAGAATAAACAGAGAATCAACCACCCGAAATTGAAGTTGGGATTGCCACCTGATCATTATGGGTTTTACTCATACCTGCACACCAAAAGAAAAGAATTTCTATATGGGATAGGGGTCATGAACTTAGGTTACCACTAGGAAGCATCACTGATATTACACTGTGGTGTCAGGAAAGAATGTGTAAAGAAGCATAGGATTTCCTGGGTTTATCTGTGCCCTATTTGGTATAGTGGTGATGAGACAGTTACAGGAACCACAATCCAACAATCTCAAGGCAACTAATGGCTCAAATCAGTTGAAATCCTGACTGAGTATAAGAAAAACAGAGTAATAAGTGGAAAACTGAGATCTTGAATATCACTTGTGTCCCTGAAACATGTTGAAGCAGTGAGAATCGCAGCTTATTTATTATCATAATACTTTAAGTCTCTGCAGAGATTGCAACCAGTTACCTCTCCAAAAGAAACTCTGGAAAACTCTGGGAAATTTCTGTCAGATTACATGGGAAATTCTGAGTGGTACAAATGGTGAGCATTGTGGAACATCTCTTTAAGCACATATTAGATTCTGTTGGTTTAACATATTTTTTCCCACTTCTGTGAAAATGAGCTTCTTGTGGAGTCAATAGAGTTGCACAGGTACAGCCTGACCTAAACACATCTCCAGTCTTGTTTCTGCACTCTTCTAGCTCACAGCTCCAGAAATTTGCAGTTGACATAGTGATGGTGAACATCTTGACAAATAGTTCGAAATTCATGCCTATGTAGCCTGCCCCTTTGAGGCACTCAAGTGATTGTTAAGTGAGCAGAGCTAACGAATAAATGCTTTCTCCTTCCCTCCTTGGACAGAGAATCATAATTCCTCAAAAATTCTCAAGGGATTGACCAAGCAAGCAATTAGTGGTGGCAAATTCAATAGCTTATCTTTGTATGGCTCTCTGTCCTGCCTGTTTTGTTTTGCTCTCACTCTTGCTTCTTAAACGATGCTATTGTTGCTGTTCAGTTGCTAAGTCATGTCCAACTCTTTGCAGTCCCATGGACTGGTACCTTGCCAGGCTCCTCTGTCCATGGGATATCCCAGGCCAGAATTCTGGAGTAGGTTGCCATTGCCTCCTCCATGGGATCTTCCCAAGTCAGGGATCAAACTAGAGTCTTCTGTGGCTCCCGCATTGGAAGGTGGATTCTTTACCACTGAGCCACCAGGGAAGCCCCAGCAAAATCCTCACACCTGACCATTCTTTTTAGGTTCTGATTTCTGAGGAACAAAAGAACAGAATTGCAAGAGATTAATTGTATCATCATTCTTATTAGTTTAAGAAATGAAAACAACTACCACAAGAGGAATGATTAAACATAATTTGGTACGTCCTTATTATGGAATGTTATTCAACTATTAAAAAGATCAAGTTACTGAAAAGCTTTTGCACAACAAGGGAAACCATAATAAGACCAAAGAAAACACTCAGAATGGGATAAAATATTTGCAAATAAAGCAACTGACAAAAGATTAATCTCCAAAATACATAAGTAACTCATACAGCTCTACATAAAAATAAAAAAAAAATTACATAAATGGGCAGAAAACCTAAACAGACATTTCTACAAAGAAAATATACCGATGGCCAATAAATACATAAAAAGATGCTCAACATCACTCATTATTATAGAATCTCAAATGGAAACTATAATAAGGTATCACCTCACATCAGTCAGAATTGCCATCATCAAAAATCTACAAACAGTAAATGTTGGAGAGGATGTGGAGAAAAGAGTACCTCTTTGCACTGTTGGTAGAAATATAGATTGTTATAACCACTATGGAGAACAGCATGGAAGTTCCATAAAAAACTAGGAATAAAACTAACATATGACCCAGCAACCTCACTATTGGGCATATACTCGGGGAAAATCATAATTAAAAACAACAGATGTACCCCCAAAGTTCACTGCAGCACTATTTACAATAGCCAGAGTATGGATACAACCTAGATGTCTATCAACAAAGGAATGGATAAAATATTTGTTGTACATATATGCAATGGAATATTACTTACTATAAAAACAAATAAAATTGAATCATTTGTAGTGATGTGAATGAACTTAGAGCTGGTCATACAGAGTGAAATAAGCCAGAAAGAGAAAAACAAATACTGTATATGAGCACATATATATGGAATCTAGAAAAAATGTTACTGATTAACCTATTTGCAGGCAGGAATAGAGACACAGACATAGAGAATGGACTTTTGGACATAACAGCAGATAGGAAAGGGTGGGATGAACTAACAGAGCAGCACTGACATATTTACCCTGCCATGTGTAAAGTAGCTAGCTAGCTGTAAGCTACTGGACAGCACAGGGAGCTTAGCTTGGTGTTCTGTGATAACCTAGGTGGGTGAGATGCAGGGAAGTGGAAAAGAGACTCGAGAAGGAGGGGATATATGTATGCACATAGCTGATACACAGTGTTATACAGCAGAAAATAACACAACAATGTAAAGAAATTATACTCCAATTAAAAAAAAAAAACTAGGTTAAATCTACATACATCAGAAGGCATACATAAATCATGAGACTCTTTTATAGTATAATTCCATTTTTTTAAAACCAAACCAAACTGTATACATGAGATCATGCAATGTTGTATAAAAACAGAAAAACAGGAAGTTTGACAATAGATTTTTGATTGGTTATCTCAGGAAATAAATGGTCCTTAAGTGTTTCTTTATTCAACTTTAAATTTATCTCTTTTGTGTAAAAGCAAAGTAACAATTTGGAATTTCAAAAAATAAAACAGAAAATGATTGGGTCATGATTATAAGAGCTAAGCTTCTATCATGAAATTTTGCAGCGCAGTCATTTCAAGGAGTGGTTAAGATCAAGACAGAGACACGATCAGAACAATCTAAAGAGAACAACAAGAGGTGAGATGTAGAAAGTGTAGTGCATCTGCACTTCCATGTACTTTGGTACAAAGGACAGTTGGCACATGAGGCAGATGGACGGGAAATGGGTTCACGGAAGGGAATTACTAGGTTATGAAAATAGGAACTTACTTCTTATTCTCATAGGAAGAATCTTAGTAAGGGAATGGGATCTAGTGCAGGAGGGGAAGCATTGGCCTGGGGCGGGGGTGTGGGGGGTGGAGCGCAGTCAGGAGGCCATTGAGAGGGCACAGGCACAAAGGCTTGGGTGGTTAGCTGCCATTGCTTACATTGTTTTCTCAGTGAAATAAAAAGTGAGGTCACCAGTCACGAGTAGGAGACTGGCAAAAGAGATGGAATTTTGAAGAAAGAAAGACAAGGAATGTGGAATCCAGAGAGAGAGCACACTGAGTGGGGTAATAAGATTTATGATTTAGCACGAGTCTTTTTTTTTTTTTTTTTTTTTTTTTACTTTATTGTATATTGTATTGGTTTTGCCATACATCAACATACATCTACCACGAGTGTACACATGTTCCCCATCCTGAACCCCCTCCCACCTCCCTCCCCATACCATCCCTCTGGGTCATCCCAGTGCACCAGCCCCAAGCTTCCTGTATCCTGCATCGAACCTGGACTGGCGATTTGTTTCTTACATGATATTATACATGTTTTAATGTCATTCTCCCAAATCATCCCCACCTCCCTCTCTCACAGAGTCCAAAAGACTGTTCTATATATCTGTGTCTCTTTTGCTGTCTCACATACAGGGTTGTCGTTACCATCTTTCTAAATTCCATATATATGTATTAGTATACTGTATTGGTGTTTTTCTTTCTGGCTTACTTCACTCTGTATAATAGGCTCCAGTTTCATCCACCTCATTAGAACTGATTCAAATGTATTCTTTTTAATAGCTAATACTCCATTGTGTATATGTACCACAGATTTCTTATCCATTCATCTGCTGATGGACATCTAGGTTGCTTCCATGTCCTGGCTATTATAAACAGTGCTGCGATGAACATTGGGGTACACGTGTCTCTCAATTCTGGTTTCCTTAGTGTGTATGCCCAGCAGTGGGATTGCTGGATCATAAGGCAGTTCTATTTCCAGTTTTTTAAGGAATCTCCACACTGTTCTCCATAGTGGCTGGACTAGTTTGCATTCCCACCAACAGTGTAAGAGGGTTCCATTTTCTCCACATCCTCTCCAGCATTTATTGCTTGTAGACTTTTGGACCGCAGCCATCCTGACTGGCGTGAAATGATACCTTATAATGGTTTTGATTTGCATTTCTCTGATAATGAGTGATGTTGAGCATCTTTTCATGTGTTTGTTAGCCATCTATATGTCTTCTTTGGAGCAATGTCTGTTTAGTTCTTTGCCCATTTTTTGATTGGGTTGTTTATTTTTCTGAAATTGAGCTGCAGGAGTTGCTTGTATATTTCTGAGATTAGCTGTTTGTCAATTGCTTCATTTGATATTATTTTCTCCCATTCTGAAGGCTGTCTTTTCACCTTGCTTATAGTTTCTTTTACTGTGCAGAAGTTTTTAATTTTAATTAGATTCCATTTGTTTATTTTTGCTTTTATTTCCAATATTCTGGGAGGTGAGTCATAGAGGTTCCTGCTGTGATGTATGTTGGAGAGTGTTTTGCCTATGTTCTCCTCTAAGACTTTTATAGTTTCTGGTCTTATGTTTAGATCTTTAATCCATTTTGAGTTTATTTTTGTGTATAGTATTAAAAAGTGTTCTAGTTTCATTCTTTTACAAGTGTTTGACCAGTTTTCCCAGCACCACTTGTTAAAGAGTTTGTCTTTTCTCCATTGTGTATTCTTGCCTCCTTTGTCAAAGATAAGGTGTCCATAGGTGCATGGGTTTATCTCTGGGCTTTCTATTTGTTCCATTGATCTATATTTCTGTCTTTGTGCCAGTACCATACTCTCTTGATGACTGTGGCTTTGTAGTAGAGCCTGAAGTCAGGCAGGTTGATTCCTCCAGTTCCATTCTTCTTTCTCAAGATTGCTTTGGCTATTCGAGGTTTTTTGTATTTCCATGCAAATTGTAAAATCATTTGTCCAAGCTCTGTGAAAATTACCATTGGTAGCTTGAGAGGGATTGCATTGAATCTATAGATTGCTTTGGGTAGTATACTCATTTTCACTACATTGATTCTTCCAATCCATGAACATGGTATATTTCTCCATCTATTAGTGGCCTCTTTGATTTCTTTCATCAGTGCTTTATAGTTTTCTATATATAGGGCTTTAGTTTCTTTAGGTAGATATATTCCTAAGTATTTTATTCTTTTAATTGCAATGGTGAATGGAGCCCAGATTACTGTACCCAGCAAGGATCTCATTCAAATATGAAGGAGGAATCAAAAGCTTTACAGACAAGCAAAAGCTGAGAGAATTCAGCACCACCAAACCAGTTCTCCAACAAATGCTAAAGGCTATACTCTAGACAGGAGACACAAAAATGGTGTATAAACTTGAACCCAAAACAATAAAGTAAATGGCAACAGGATCATACTTATTAATGGGTTGAATGCCCCAACCAGAAGACAAAGACTGCCTGAATGGATACAAAAACAAGAGCCCTATATATGTTGTCTACAAGAGACCCACCTCAAAACAGGGGACACACAGACTGAAAATGAAGGGCTGGAAAAGGATTTTCCATGCAAATAGAGATCAAAAGAAAGCAGGAGTAGCAATACTCATATCAGATAAAATAGACTTTAAAACAAAGGCTGGAAAAAGAGACAAAGAAGTACACTACATAATGATCAAAGGATGAATCCAAGAAGAAGATATAACGATTATAAATATATATGCACCCAACATAGGAGCACCGCAATATGTAAGACAAATGCTAACAAGTATGAAAGAGGAAATTAACAATAACACAATAATAGCGGGAGACTTTAATACCCCACTCACACCTATGGATAGATCAACTAAACAGAAAATTAACAAGGAAACACAAACTTTAAATGATACAATAGACCAGTTAGACCTAACTGATATCTATAGGACATTTCACAACAAAACAATGAATTTCACCTTTTTCTCAAGTGCACACGGAACCTTCTCCAGGATAGATCACATCCTGGGCCATAAATCTAGCCTTGGTAAATTAAAAAAAAAAAAAAAATTGAAATCATTCCAAGCATCTTTTCTGACCACAATGCAGTAAGATTAGATCTCAATTACAGGAGAAAAAATATTAAAAATTCCAACATATGGAGGCTGAACAACACGCTGCTGAATAACCAACAAATCACAGAAGAAATAAAAAAGAAATCAAAATATGCATAGAAATGAATGAAAATGAAAACACAACAACCCAAAACCTATGGGACACTGTGAAAGCAGTGCTAAGGGGAAAGTTCATAGCAATACAGGCATACCTCAAGAAACAAGAAAAAATTCAAATAAATAACCTAACTCTACACCTAAAGCAACTAGAAAAGGAAGAAATGAAGAACCCCAGGGTTAGTAGAAGGAAAGAAATCTTAAAAATTAGGGCAGAAATAAATGCAAAAGAAACAAAGGAGACCATAGCAAAAATCAACAAAGCCAAAAGCTGGTTCTTTGAAAGGATAAATAAAATTGACAAACCATTAGCCAGACTCATCAAGAAACAAAGGGGGGGAAATCAAATCAATAAAATTAGGAATGAAAATGGAGAGATCACAACAACCAACACACAAATACAAAGGATCGTAAGAGACTACTATCAGCAATTATATGCCAATAAAATGGAAAACATGGAAGAAATGAACAAATTCTTAGAAAAGTACAACTTTCCAAAACTGAACCAGGAAGAAATAGAAAATATTAACAGACCTATCACAAGCACGGAAATTGAAACTGTAATCAGAACTCTTCCAGCAAATAAAAGTGCAGGTCCAGACAGCTTCACAGCTGAATTCTACCAAAAGTTTAGAGAAGAGCTGACACCTATCCTACTCAAACTCTCCCAGAAAATTGCAGAGGAATGTAGACTTCCAAACTCATTCTATGAGGCCACCATCACCCTAATACCAAAACCTGACAAAGATGCCACAAAAAAAAGAAAACTACAGGCCAATATCACTGATGAACATAGATGCAAAAATCCTTAACAAAATTCTAGCAATCAGAATCCAACAACACATTAAAAAGATCATACACCATGACCAAGTGGGCTTTATCCCAGGGATGCAAGGATTCTTCAATATCCGCAAATCAATCAATGTAATACACCACATTAACAAATTGAAAAATAAAAGCCATATGATTATCTCAATAGATGCAGAGAAAGCCTTTGATAAAATTCAACATCCATTTATGATCAAAACTCTCCAGAAAGCAGGAATAGAAGGAACATACCTGAACATAATAAAAGCTATATATAACAACCCACAGCAAACATTATCGTCAATGGTGAAAAATTGAAAGCATTGCCCCTAAAGTCAGGAACAAGACAAGGGTGCCCACTTTCACCATTACTATTCAACATAGTTTTGGAAGTTTGGCCACAGCAATCAGAGCAGAAAAAGAAATAAAAGGAATACAAATTGGAAAAAAAGGAGTAAAACTCTCACTGTTTGCAGATGACATGATCCTCTACATAGAAAACCCTAAAGATTCCACCAGAAAATTACTAGAGCTAATCAATGAATATAGTAAAGTTGAAGGATATAAAACCAACACATAGAAATCCCTTGCATTCCTATACACTAATAATGAGAAAATAGAAAGAGAAATTAAGGAAACAATTCCATAGCATGAGTCTTTAGAATCACTGTTGGTTTACTTTTCCAGTCATAGTCACTTACGTTGGTCTAGCATGGGTCTAGCGTATGTCTAGGCAAAGAGCTGGGTTTAGGCAAAGCAAACACAAGGGAGAATGAACCGAAATAGGGGCTTTTGCACTCAGAGTTCAGCAACCACATTTATAGTGTCTTTTTATTGCTAGTTCTCCTTACTTCTGCTGCAATAAATTGCATGTAGCACAAGCGATGAGAGGTATGGTTCACTTGAAACAGCTTCCAGGCGCCTTAGAGTTTTCTTTGCCCAGAAATGTTGGGGAGTGTCTTGTGGTCTCTTGTAGGTTTGGGCCAGAGGTTAGTGATTTTGAGGCTAAAATGCTCCCTGGAAGACCTCCGCATAATATAAGGATGCCACCATGATTTTTTATCTTATGATGTGCTTCTTTGTTTTAATCTTTTGTCTTAAAGCTTTAATCTTTGTTTCTATCTTTTGTCTTAAAGCTTTTGTAACTCAGTGTGCTGAAAGAAGGCAGTTGTATTTTGTTCCTCGCTACCTGTGGCTTATATTAATTCATAAAAAAGTTTAATTCAAGCAATATTTTGGGGATTTACCATGGCATTAGTAGAAATACATGTGTATTCATACAAAGTCATGTCATGTAAAATGTGCAGTGTTTCTTATAAATCACTTGACTCCAGAGAAAAATCACTTTCTTAATAACCAGTAATATATTGTTTGGGTGCAGTTGTTAGAATTTTGCATCCATCTTAAGTTTTGACAAAATATGTTACAAGTTAGTCATCAAATTATATTTACTTTTTGTCTGTTTATATGACATGTTGGATTGCATCATCAACTCGTTGGACACAAATTTGAGCAAACTCTGGGAGACAGGGAGAAGGACAGGGAAGCCGAGTGTGCTGCAGTCCATGGGGTCACAGAATCAGACACAACTGAGTGACTGAACAACAACAACAATAACAGTGTATATCTAGATAAGTTTTATTCAGCACATAACATTTTAAAAAATGTTTTCTGCTTTCTCACATTTCATTATGGAGCTTGAATCTTTATAATAAAGGAATTTCCCTAATGATTAGTGATGTTGAGTATCTTTTAATGTGCTTATTGGCCATTTGTGTGTGTATATATGTGTGTGTGTGTGTATATATATATATACATATATATATATATGTTTTTGAGAAATGTCTAGTCAAGTCCTTTGACCAGTTTTAATCACATTTTTTTTTTTTTTTGCTGTTGTTTAATTTCAGGAATTCTTTATATATCCTGGATATTAACATCCAGGATAATAAAGTTACATCCAGAATATTAACCTGGATAATAAAAATGTGTTATTTTCTCACATTCTGTGGATTGCTTTTTCATTCTGCTCATAATATCCTTTAATGCACAAAGTTTCTTTAAAAAAAAAATGTGTTTATGAAACTTCCTCTAAAGTGGAAAAATAATTTGAAAGTCAAGTTTAAATTTAGCTTTAGTCCTGTTATTTCTCTGCACTGTTGGGTTTGGAAAGGTATGCCATAGTAGATGAGTTTAAGCAGAAATCATACAAGTAAAGTCTGTGCTTCTGAAGACATCATCACTTAATTTTGAGATTGAAACAAAGATATTTACAATCTTAAATATGTTTGGATCATGTTTTTTGGTGTTTCTTTAAATAGAATTACTGAAGAAAGAATAGAAGAATAATGACTTGAGCTTAGTAGGTGAAGGGATCTGTGAATTTACATACCTGTAGTATTAACTTTGTGCCTTCCTTCAGGGGCTCAGATGGTAAAGAATCTGTCTGCAATGTGGGAGACCTGGGTTCTATCTCTGGATCAGGAAGATCGCCTGGAGAAGAAAATGGCAACCCACTCCAGTATTCTTTGTCTTAGAGGAGTAGGAGCCTGGCAGGCACAAAGAGTCAGACACGACTGAGTGACTAATACTTTCACACTTTCAGTATCAACACCAATAACAGCCAAAGTCCACTATCAAAATGTCAAATAACATTTATGAAACCTAAGTGTTTGCTATCCTAGGATCTTTATATTTGATTCTCAGCCGGGAGCATAGTTTTTCCATAGCCTTACATACTTGATTCCAACTCAACATTCAGAACCCATCTCCAACATGATCTCTTAAAGAGATCTTGGCTAATCTTGGCTAAACTGGCTGAATGAAAAAGCCCCACTTCCACCCTATGTCATTGTTTAACCCAATCAAGATCTACTGCACTTACAATAGGCTAAAATTATCTTTGTTTATGTGGGGATTGTTTCTTCTACTTATTCTCACTAGATGTGTGCTCCACAGAGGAGCCGGTCTGTCTTATTTATGAGGACCCTCAGTGCTGGAATAGAATAGGTAATGAATAAAGTATTTACAGAATAAATGAGATGAAATGATGTTATGCTAAGAATTCTAATGAACTCATATCTTCCCCAAAATTTTTAGTCATGAGTATTTTTCCATTAATTACACAAATATAAAATGATTACATATGAATCAATTTTCAGTTATTCTATAAGAGCCATTCATGGCTTTGTTTATTGACCATTATGAAAAATACGTTGCCGATATCTTACCATTTATGGTGAATGGATATCTCATAACTAGTTTTTTCAGAGTCCAGGCAAGACTTTATTTCTTTACTTGCTTTTAGGCCTCTTGTACACAGAAAATGTAGCTTTCCCTCTGATATTGAGAAAAAACATTTTGTGATTTTCTAAGCTTTTGAGAGTCCTTTTATTTTCCCTATCTTTAATCCCTTAGTTCAGAAGTGATCAGTAGTAAATCAGTCTGTACTTCAAAAAACCCTGTATGAAACATAAATGAGACATTTACTAGCATGGTAGCATTTTTCAAAGTCTATGAAATGCTATTTTTAACATTACTAGTAAACCTTATGATTGAAGTATGTTAGGTATTAATTTGAATTTTATTTTTTCCAAGTCTATTAAAAGAGCTACACATATATTAAATAATTCGATGTTTTGAATACCATAATTATAGAAAGTTTCAGCTTTTAATACATCTTACAACACATCAATTTAAAGGGAAACTGGCTGCTGTTGCTTCATCTTCTTAGACACTATTAAGATTTTTTTTTTCAATTCTTTGTTAATAAAAACCCCAGGTTCTTCTTTTTTTAAAGTACTCTTTCATTTTAGCAGAATGATACATTGGAAAAATCCTACCCATCTTGAAATACTAAATACCAGAGTGATTATTGAACCATGGAGTGTTTCCATTACCTTTTGTCATGCAGACTTTTTTGGTATCATTAATTTTTTAGTGCTAACAGAGTATTGCAACATTCTAAAGTGCAACCCTTTCCCTAGTGAATCTCATAAATTTCATGGCCACAGTGGTTGGAAAGCAAGGGGGTTTTATAATTGCATATATTTATGGTCCAGAGACAAATGTCTTTCACAGGATTTATTTGTGTTGTTATACGGCATAGTGTGATGGTCTCTGGGTAAGTAATCTGCAAACATCGGCTCTGACTGATTCTGGGTCACTGGCTGGCTTAAATGCTGGTTTAAATACTAATAATGCTTATATGGCTTAATAATGCTTATATGGCTTAAATGCTAAAAATGCTTTCTATGGGCTTCCCTGGTAGCTCAGATGGTAAAGAATCTGTCTGCAATGCAGGAGATCTGGGTTTGACCCCTTGGTTGGGAAGTTCCCCCTGGAGAAGGGAAAGGCTACCCACTCCAGTATTCTGGCCTGGAGATTTCCATGGACTGTATAGTCCATGGGGGTCCAAGGAGTCAGACATAACTGAGCAGCTTTCAAGTTCAATGCTTCTAATTGGTTTTACAATATTAGGTACATTGATATACTATGATGTTTTTCATAGAGGAGGAGCAAAATGTTTTATATAAAATAAAAGCATGATTTTCTAGCAAGGCTAGACTCTTCCTTAACAAGTTTCATATTTCTGACTTAACATAGGACAGTTCTATCTAGCTTCATGTCGGGGGTGGGAGGTGGAATGAGACAATAGAGTAATTACCAGGTGGACTCTAATTTGGATCTGTCTTCAAATTTTGGGTCTCTTGAGTTGGTAATACCTTACATGTCAACATGGGAGTAGTAGTTTCTTGTACTCCAATATAGGTGTCTAAATATTGAAAAAAAAAATTATTTTCAACCCCAAAGAAAAGCCTCTACAAATGAAAATGAGTGCCCTTGAAAGTAGCCTCTGGAAGATCTACCTAAAGTAGATAATAATAGCTAATAGTATCCCTAACTTTCTGCCTGCTGATTTCCAAATGAAGGATATGAGCCATTAGCAGTGCATTGGCAGCACAGATATGTGTCTACCACCATGTCTGTAGAGCTCAAATATGTTCAGGAGGTTAGCAGTAGGTAAACAGAAGATATTCAGTACAGTTCAGAAACAATTTATAAAAGCAGATAAGAGGCAAATATTTTACTAGGTAATCTTTTCAGGATAACAAATATATTAGTTTAACTCACAAATCACATTTAGTTCTTCATTTTTAAATTCAGGATGGAAGATACATATTTAATAAAGCATTTTATTGGAGTAAAATGCATTTGATTATTGCTTTGATACAAATAGGCTAAAATCTTTTGGATACTATGCATTTTTAAAAGCTTATAATTTTATTAAAAAGAACCAACATGTTGGCAATTATTTGAGACATGTTTTAAAAATATATTAGTGAACTGAGTTAAATGAGACACACTTTTTTTTTTTGAGCCACACATTTTAAGTTCTATACATTGACTTTTGACTGTGTATTTTTGTTAACTTTTTTTTTTTCAGAATTATTTTCATCATTAACATAATTTTATTTTCTACAAAGACTGCATTAATGATGCTTAAATGCCTTATCTTTTCTTTATACTTTGAGTCACCCATAGCATCATATTAATTAGTAATGAAAATGAGTAAAATACTTTAAGAACTTCAAAATATAAATGTATTAGATAGTTTTCACAATGATTTAAAATTTTGTTACTAAAAAACCTATCAGAAGGCTGAGCATACTAGGCTTTTATATAGGTACAGATTGATAATTATGAAATAAGGTAAAACACTCAAGAATAAATGGAACAATGCGTGAACACCAGAAAAAATAACATAAAATTGCCCAAAGTACAACAACATGAAAAATCTCTATTCATACATTGATTATTAAATGTGATATTTTTTGTCATTTTAAAAATTAATACATTAGTGCTACTTACCTTAGGTAATCATTATGTCAACTGCTAATTTTCTCTTCAAAAACTATTTTCAAATTACCAAATGAATTAAATCCTTAAAATACCACCATTGCAAAAAACACATATAGTTACTCAAGTTAAACTGAATCTCTGAATTCATTACATTCTTTTGTCTATAAGTTAAATTTTTGTCATCCAGACTGAGCCAACATGGAGAAAAAAAAATGATCAATTATATAGTTTCTGCAACTTTTTAAACTATGACTCTTTTTAGAATCCTTAGCTGAAACTTACTTTTCATATAGATTTTTAAGATTATAAATAATATTGACTGCTGTAAAGGATAACTAACTTTATTATATAATATTTTACATTTAAAATAAATAGTACACATGTAGTGTTTGATAAAACTCTAAGGCTATTTTTCGTCTTGATTAGTGTTTATGAAGCTTCCACAGTTTGCCTTTGTCATCCATCAAACAGGTGATCTTTCTTGTCACTTCTGCTATATTCCATGTACTGTATAAACATTGAAAATTTATTAAGAATTTTGAGGAAATGTACCTTTTTATGTCAGAAACGAAGATCATGGCATCCAGTCCCATCACTTCATGGCAAATAGATGGGGAAACAGGGGAAACAGTGTCAGACTTTATTTTTGAGGGCTCCAAAATCACTGCAGATGGTGACTGCAGCCATGACATTAAAAGACGCTTATTCCTTGGAAGGAAAGTTATGACCAACCTAGATAGCATATTCAAAAGCAGAGACATTACTTTGCCAACAAGGGTTCGTCTAGTCAAGGCTATGGTTTTTCCTGTGGTCATGTATGGATGTGAGAGTTGGACTGTGAAGAAGGCTGAGAGCTGAAGAATTGATGCTTCTGAACTGTGGTGTTGGAGAAGACTCTTGAGAGTCCCTTGGACTGCAAAGAGATCCAACCAGTCCATTCTGAAGGAGATCAGCCCTGGGATTTCTTTGGAAGGAATGATGCTAAAGCTGAAACTCCAGTACTTTGGCCACCTCATGCGAAGGGTTGACTCATTGGAAAAGAGTCTGATGCTGGGAGGGATTGGGGGCAAGAGGAGAAGGGGACGACAGAGGATGAGATGGCTGGATGGCATCACTGACTCAATGGATGTGAGTCTGAGTGAACTCCGAGAGATGGTGATCGACAGGGAGGCCTGGCGTGCTGCGATTCATGGGGTTGCAAAGAGTCGGACACGACTGAGCGACTGATTTGATCTGATGTTAAAAAACAAAAGGATGTTCTTTATATTTTATCTTCCCTAGGAATTTTCAAAAATGAATAATAAAAAATAATTGATTGTTGTCTTATTCTTTCACTAGAGAAAAAATTGAAGTTATATATTGTTTCAGATTTATATACTGAAGAAAGTGAAAGTGTTAGTGGTTCAGTAGTATCTGACTCTGTGATCCCATGGACTGTAGCCTATTAGGCTTCTCCGTCTGTGGAATTCTCCAGGCAAGAATTCCAGAGTGGGTAGCCATTCTTTTCTCCAGGGGATCTTCCTGACCCAGGAACAGAACACAGATCTCCTGCATTGCAGGCGGATTCTTTATCACCTGAGCCATCAGGTAAGTCCTTTGTGTATAGTAGCCATTTATAATGTGTCTTATTGAGCTCAACTGTGGCGTCAAGAGGTAGGAAATGGTAACTGGGAATTCTCTCCAAGATTTGACATAACTCTTCCACCAAAAACTGTACTAGTGTCACTGATGATGAAATTTCAAAATTACTAACAGTATAACTTTGTCTTTTGTTCCTTATCTTTCATGTTTTTGTAAAGAAAAGTGAAAGATTAAAACTTAAGGAAGATCATTGCAGAATAAGATAAAGGAGAAACCCTTGTTTATCACTCAATAAATAAACACCACTGGAAATCTTTTCTATTTTTTTAAGAATTAACTTGCTAAATCAATTATTGAGTCATAAAATCATTGGAGTATAATGAAGAAGAAAAAAAAAGTTAAAGAAGTAAGCCAGCCATTAGAACAGGAAATGCTTTTTACTTTTTCTAAGGCTCTGGTGTGTGCAGTACAGGAAATCCATGTGCCAAACTCTGTACCAATGAACACCCAATTTATCATAATAACAGTATACTCCTACTCATTTCTATCAAATCTTTTCTTCTTCAAATGTGTTTTCAACCCCATCAGCTGCTTTCAACTTGTCAAAATCAAGGGTCATTTGTTTGCCCTCAAGTTATTCAGTCTCTCAGCACAAAGGGCCACTCTCTTCTTGAAATGCTTTCTACCCTTATATTCTACAAAATAAGTCCTTGATCTCCTTGAATTGTAGGCAGTTCCTTGACAATTGCCTCTCTTGAGTCCTTCTGTTATGACTTTAAATGTTAGGTTAAGTCATAGTTGTTGTTGTTTTTTAACTTTTCCTTTATCTATGTTATTTCCTTGTGATCTTGACTTTGCAAATTATTTGTACTTAGCTGAATCATAATTGTGTACATCATCACTGTGCTTCCCTTGGAGATACAAGCACCTTCCACAATCTCATTTGGCTTAATAATAGTCACTTCAGATTGAATATGTTGAACACAGGACCCTTGTTTCACCCCATTCAGTAATCAAACCTATATAGGCCATCCTTGGTCTTCTGCATCATGGTAAATGGAAGATTAGGTAAAATTAGGTAAAAGTCCAGAAGAGTGTCCCTTGATTAAACTCTTTCTCCTTCTGTGTATCCAATTAATCATCCAATTTTGTTGACTTGATTTCCAAAATATATCTCAAATAGGTTTCTCTCCTTCTGCACTGTCACCCTGTTCCATCTTAAACAAATGGTCTGAAATCACCACCTTACACTTACACATCTCCACACTTGTCCCCTACAATCCATTCTTCAAAGAACAGAGAGAATAATCTGGAAACAAGTTGAACCCCTCACTCTCTTGATTAAAATCATCTTCTTAGATCCAGACTCCCTCTCAAATCCAGATTCCTTGACAATATTATATGTCCCTTGTCCTTGCAGATCTATTTAATATTATATCCCAGACCTCTGCTTCTATCTCCTAACCTGTTCTTCCTGTTCTTTGAGCACATTAAGCTCCTTCCATCTCAGTGTCTTTGCACGTACTGTTCTTCCCACTTGGAATTCTCTTACTTAGACTTTACCACTCAGAGAAACTTTTATGGATGCAACTATGAGAGACAGTCTCAACCCACACTCTCCAAGAGTGGGGCACCTTGTCTGTAGGAGCCAGCCTCACCTCTAAAAAATCTCAGAAAAGTATTAGAAATGTATTTAAACTGAAATGGAAACAGCAGTCAAGAAACATTTCTAACCTATTAAACTTATGAAACAAAATAAATTAGGTATTATTAACAGAAATATGAGTTGCTTTTATCAAATAGTTGTGGGGTTTGAGTTGTATGTCATCAGCCATGCTGGAAACTTCAAATTATTGCACATAAATCATTCCTTCAAGCTTTCCTACAAAAGTATCCAAAGAAATTGCACTTGAATTTTCCATTATTTTCATTTTCCAATTTGCTTCACTTTTAATTCATTAAAAGTTAAAAAATACTACATTAAAGAAAATCAGCCTAAAACACCAACACCACAATTTAGAAATATTTGCATATCCATGCTTTGTAAATATGATTTAAATATATGCTATTCAAGTATGGAAACTAGCAACCCTTAACCATGTGACTTATGAAGTTATGATTCCAGTGATGAAATTTCAAGGGTCGTGTCTTACTGTAGATATTAATATGAAACTCTTTTCACAGTTAGGGAAGTTCTACTGAAAACTAAGAAGACAGGTTGTGAATTAATAGTCATAAAATGCATTGTTCTATGAACCTCATTTGGAATTAATAAAAGAAATAAAAGAAATATGAGTCTGGCTAGTGAGAGACGTAGGTATATTTTCTGGTTTAGTTCCAGCATCATTTTTCAGAATTAGAGAATAATGCTGTAATTTTCTTCAGGCTATAATAACTGTTTTCAAAATTTTTGTCTTACTCAAATGAGTAATTCCTTTGCAGATAAAATATTTGGGGGTTAGGGATTCTAGGAAGTGAGGTTCTGCCCTGGAGACAGATGGATGGTCTATTTTACTGGGTGTGTGCTAATAGCACATACACAGAATTTTAAACTGAAGGTTTATTTACCCTTTGGGGTGGCTGAAGATTGGCATGGGTTAGATGATTAATCATTTCAGCCTCTCTCTCTCTCTCTCTTTTTTTTTTTTACATATGAGAATATGTCTGATGACAGAGGATGAGATGGTTGGATGGCATCATCGACTTGATGGACATGAGTTTGAGTAAGCTCTGGGAGTTGGTGATGGACAGGGAAGCCTGGTGTACTGCAGTCCATAGGGTTGCAAAGAGTCAGACACGACTGAGTGACTGAACTGACTGAGTCTGAAATAAGTTAAATGACAAATGAAAAGAACTGGGGTTTGGAATCAGACTACTCAGCTTTGATGTCACCCAAGTAATGGTGAAAACTTACCGAATTGCTCACCATCCCTAATCTACTTTCTTTTTTTAATTTTATTTTATTTTTAAACTTAAAGCCTAATCTACTTTCTTAATCTCTCAAGGAGAGAATAATATGTAAGGTTAAAGATAATTTTATTTTAAAAAATGAGTTAATGTATAAAAATGTATAGTAAGCTACGATGGTGGAGTAGAAGGACATGAGCTCATCATCTCCTGTGAGAACTCCAAAATTCCAAATAACCGTTGAACAACCATAGACAGGAGAATGTTGGATCCCATCAAAAGATGATACCCATGTCAAAAGGCAAAGGAGAAGCCCCAACCAGACAAACTGTAGAAACAGACCCTTGGAGGGCACAAAAAATCCTTGTATGCATAAGGAGCCAGGAGAAAGGAGTAGTGACCCCCAAAGAGACAGAGCCAGACTTGCCTGTGAGTGTTCAGGAGTCTCCAGAAGAGGTGTGGGTCAATAGTGGCCTGCCATGGGGTCAGGGGCACTGAATACAACAGTCCTGGCATAATTCCTTAAGTTTGACCTCGGGTCAAACTACAGGGAGGGAACACAGCCCCACCCATCAACAGAAAATTGGATTAGAGATTTACTGAGCATGGACCTGCCCATCAGAGCAAGACCTAAATTCCCTCACATCCATTCCCTCCCGTTAAGGAGTTTCCACAAGCCTCTTATCCTTATTTATCAGAGGAAAGACATAATGGAAACCACAATTGCAGAAAGGAACCAAACTGATCACTTGGATCACAGCCTTGTCTAACTCAATGAAACTATGAGCCAGGTTGTGTAGGGCCACCCAAGATGGATGAGTCATGGTGAAGAGTTCTGACAAAACATGGTCCACTGGAGAAGGGAATGGCAAACCACTTCAGTATTCTTGCCTTGAGAATCCCATGAAGAGTATGAAAAGGCAAAAAGATAAGACACTAAAAGATGAACTCCCCAGATTGGTAGGTGCCCAATATGCTACTGGAGAAGAGTGGAGGAATAGCTTCAGAAAGAATTGAGATGCTGAGCCAAAGCAAAACAACACCCAGTTGTGGATGTGACTGGGGATGGAAGTAGAGTCCGATGCTATAAAGAACAATATTGAGTAGGAACCTGGAATATTATATTCATAAATCAAGGTAAACTGGAAGTGGTCAAACAGGAGATGGCAAGAGTGAACTTCTACATTTTAGGAACCAGCGAACTAAAATGGACTAGAAAGGGAGAATTCAATTCAGATGAACATTATGTCTACTACTGTGGGCAAGAACCCCTTAGAACAAATGGAGTAGATCTCATAGTCAATGAAAGAGTCCAAAATGCAGTACTTGGGTGCAGTCTCAAAACCGACAGAATGATCTGAATTCATTTCCAAGGGAAACCATTCAATATCACAGTAATCCAAGTTTATGACCCAACTACTAATGCTGAAGAAGCTGAAGTTGAACGGTTCTATGAAGACCTACATGACCTACTAGAACACCAAACAAAAATGTTCTTTTCATCACAGAGGACTGGAATGCCAAAGTAGGAAGCCAAGGGATACCTAGAGTAACAGGCAAGTTTGGCCTTCATTAACTATGCTAAAACCTATGTGTGGATCACAACAAACTGTGGAAATTTTTAAAGAGATGGGAATATTAGGCCACTTTAATGGCCTCCTAAGAAATCTGTATTCAGGTCAAGAGGAAACAGGTAGAATTGGACATGGAGCAGTGGACTGGTTCCAAATTGGGAAAGGAATACATCAAGGCTGTATATTGTAACCTTGATTATTTAAGTTATATGCAGAGTACATCATGTGAAATGCTGCTCTGGATGAAGCACAAGCTGGAATCAAGATTGCTTGGAGAAATATCAATGTCAGATATGCAGATGACACCACCCTTATGGCAGAAAGGAACTAAAGAGCTTCTTGATGAAAGCAAAAGACGTGAGTGAAAAAGCTGGCTTAAAACTCAACATTCAAAAAACTAAGATTATGGCACAAACTAAGATTTGCCATTCAGTTCAGTTCAGTTCAGTCTCTCAGTTGCGTCCGACTCTTTGTAACCCCATGAATTGCAGCACGTCAGGCCTCCCTGTCCATCACAAACTCCCAGAGTTCACTCAGACTCACGTCCATCGAGTCAGTGATGCCATCCAGCCATCTCATTCTCTGTCGTCCCCTTCTCCTCCTGCCCCCAATCCCTCCCAGCATCAGAGTCTTTTCCAATGAGTCAACTCTTTGCATGAGGTAGCCAAAGTACTGGAGTTTCAGCTTTAGCATCATTCCTTCCAAAGAAACCCCAGGGCTTATCTCCTTTAGGATGGACTGGTTGGATCTCCTTGCAGTCCAAGGGATGCTCAAGAGTCTTCTCCAAAACCACAGTTCAAAAGCATCAATTCTTCAGTGCTCAGCTTTCTTCACAGTCCAACTCTCACATCCATACATGACCACTGGAAAAACCATAGCCTTGACTAAACAGACATTTGTTGGCAAAGTAATGTCTCTTCTTTTGAATATGCTATCTAGGTTGGTCATAACTTTCCTTCCAAGGAGTAAGGGTCTTTTAATTTCATGGCTGCAGTCACCATCTGCAGTGATTTTGGAGCCCCCAAAAATAAAGTCTGACACTGTTTCCCCTGTTTCCCCATCTATTTCCCATGAAGTGATGGGACCAGATGCCATGATCTTTGTTTTCTGAATGTTGAGCTTTAAGCCAACTTTTTCACTCTCCACTTTCACTTTCATCAAGAGGCTTTTGAGTTCCTCTTCACTTTCTGCCATAAGGGTGGTGTCATCTGCATATCTGAGGTTATTGATATTTCTCCCGGCAATCTTGATTCCAGCTTGTGTTTCTTCCAGCCCAGGGTTTCTCATGATGTACTCTGCATATAAGTTAAATAAGTAGGTTGACAATATACAGCCTTGACATAGTCCTTTTCCTATTTGGAACCAGTCTGTTGTTCCATGTCCAGTTCTAACTGTTGCTTCCTGACCTGCATATAGGTTTCTCAAGAGGCAGGTCAGGTGGTCTGGTATTCCCATCTCTTTCAGAATTTTCCACAGTTTATTGTGATCCACAGAGTCAAAGGCTTTGGCATAGTCAATAAAGCAGAAATAGATGTTTTTCTGGAACTCTCTTGCTTTTTTGATGATCCAGCAGATGTTGGCAATTTGATCTCTGGTTTGTCTACCTTTTCTAAAACCAGCTTGAACATCTGGAAGTTCAGGGTTCACGTATTGCTGAAGCCTGGCTTGGAGAATTTTGAGCATTACTTTACTAGCCTGTGAAATGAGTGCAATTGTGCGGTAGTTTGAGCATTCTTTGTCATTGCCTTTCTTTGGGATTGGAATGAAAACTGACTTCATGGTAAACAGATGGGGAAACAATCAAACAGTGGGCTCCAAAATCACTTCAGATGGTGACTGAATCCATGAAATTAAAAGATGCTTGCTCCTTTGAAGAAAAGCTGTGACCAACCTAGACAGCATATTAAAAAGCAGAGACATTATTTTACCTACAGTGGTTCATATAGTCAAAACTATGTTTTTTTCCAGTAGTCATGTGTGGATGTAAGAGTTGGACCATAAAGCAAACTGAGCACCAAAGAATTAATGCTTTTTAACTGTGGTATTGGAGAAGACCCTTGAGAGTCCCTTGGACAATAAGATCAAACCAGTCAATCCTAAAGGAATCAGTCCTGAATATTCACTGGAAGGACTGATGCTGAAGCTGAAGCTCAATACTTTGACCACCTGATGTGAAGAACTGACACATTGGAAAAAGACCCTGATGCTGGGCAAGATTGAACGCAGGAGGAGAAGGGGACAACTGAAGATGAGATGGTTGGATGGCATCACTGACTCGATGGACATGAGTTTCAGTAAACTTCAGGAGTTGTTGATGGTCAGGGAAGCCTGGCGTGCTGCAGTACATGGGTCACAAAGAGTCAAACATGACTGAGCAACTGAACTAAACTTAACTGAGAAAGTAATTATTTGGGCTACATGTTTCAGAAAGAGTGATCATAGCAACATTCATCTGCCTTTGCTCATTTTTCTGAAACTGACTTTGTTTATTCAAGGGAGCTTTTTCTTAGGGCTTAGAATCTATGGACACAGAATGGATCATAATTTACTTACAAAATAATGTCTTAGCTACATGCTTGTCCATTCTACCTTATCAAGAAGTTGTGATATATATTTTTATTTTAGTTATCCTTCTCAATTTTGGTTTCTGTGCATTTTCTTGAGTCTCTGAACTATGCATGGAGGCAAAGGCTGTTATCCACTAATGCCATAATCTTTCCTGGACTGTGCTCCTGACTTTGCTTTCATACACACAGGGAAACTGATGAAATCTACAAGAATGGGTACAGCATATAAAGTTAACTTACAAACATGAATTTTGTTTATTTATATGCATGACAAACCTGGAGACTGAAACTTTTTAAAAATCCAGCACTATATATAATATCACAAAAAATAGAAAATAATTATGGATGTTGATGTAGGGCAAAACGAATATAATATTGTAAAGTAATTAGCCTTCAATTAAAATAAATAAATTTAAATTAAAAATTAAAAAAGAAAATAATTATGGAAAAAAATTTAAAATATATGAATAAGACTCTTACACTGAAAACCCCAAAATATTGCTGAGAAAAATTAAAGATACAAAAATGTGGAGAGATACAATGTCTTCCAGAATTGAAGGGCATGATGTTTTTAAGATGCTAACTTCCCCCAAATTGATTTCTAGAGCTATCACTGTTCCATTCAAAATCCAATAGAAATTTAGAAAAAAAAAAAGACAAGCTGATTCTAAAGTTAATATGTAAGTGCAAAAGGCATAGAATAGTCAAAACTACTGTAAACAAGAAAAGATCATGCTTTGGAATTCTAATGATCCATGGTTTGAACACTTACTCTAAAGCTAGTGATTATGACAGTGCTACAATGGCATAAACATAGGCAAGCAGATCAATTTAACAGAATTCAAGAATAGCTGATTTCCTTTTAAGCAAAGATGTAAAGACATTTCAGTAGAGAAAGGATAGTCTTTTCCAGAAATGTTGCAGGAACATTGTTTATCCATATGTGAAAAAAAATGGATTTGTATATATTTTTGTACCATGTATAGAATATTACTCAAAATGGTTCACAGACCTAAATGTAAAATCTAAAACTGTAAAGTTTCTAAAAGAAAATTTCTGAGAAAATGTTTATGAATATTTAAAGATTTCTCAGTATTTAGAAAGTATAATCCATAAAATAAATTTTCATTAAAATTAAAAACTGATCTTTGTAACAACATTATTAAGATAATTAACAAATAAGCCACAGATAGGGAGAAAATGTTTGCATATTGTGTATCTGATAGAGAACTTGTGTCCTGAATGTGAAAAAATAGGAAGTCAAATAATTTTTTTTTTTTTTTAATGTGGGAAGACTTAGAAGCTACTCCAAAGACAAATGTGTGCAAAGAAGCCCATGAGAGAAATGCTTAACAACATTAGTACTTAAGATAATGCAAGCTAAACCCACAGTGTGATACCACCGTATACCCAGAGAATGTTGAAAGTTGAATAGATTGACCAGGTTGTGGAAGTATTAAAATTTTCATGCATTTCTGTTGGAAACTTAAAGTGGCACAACCCTTTTGGAAAAAGTGTTTAGGAATTTCTGAAAATGTTAAGCATATGCCTAGATATATTCCAGCCATTTTACTCCTGCTAAGCTGCTAAGTCACTTCAGTCGTGTCCAACTCTGTGCGACCCAATAGACGGAAGCGCCCAGGCTCCCCTGTCCCTGGGATTCTCCAGGCAAGAACACTGGAGTGGGTTGCCATTTCCTTCTGCAATGCATAAAAGTGAAAAGTGAAAGGGAAGTCGCTCAGTCGTGTCCAACTCTTAGCGACACCATGGACTATAGCCTACCAGGCTTCTTCATCCATGGGATTTTCCAGGCAAGAGTACTGGAGTGGGGTGCCATTGCCTTCTCCGATTTTACTCCTAGATATTTACAAAAAAGATACGAAAATATGTATATACCAAAATTTGTGGTAGCCCTAACTGAAAGCAACCTAAAATGTGCATAGTAGGTGAATGAATAGCAAATTGTGGACTATCTATGCAGTGGAATACTACTAACAATAAGATGACAGAACTATTGAGCCACGCATTCATTTGGATAAATCACAAAATACTATGCCAAATCAAAAAAAAAAAAAAAAAAGAAAAGAAAAAAATGAAAACAGAGACTGTCTAATTACATACATACTAAATTCTAAAAAATACAAACAAATTAATAATGGCAGAAAATAGATCAGTGTTTGCCTAGCAGGTGGTTGCAGTGAGGTTTGTTTTAGAAGGGAGAGATTCCCACAGGGCATGAGGAAAATTTTAGGGGTGATTGATATATTTACTTTTGTGATAGGTTCACTGATATAGATGTAGTCAAACATCATATTATAAATTTTATGTGTGGTTTATTGTATGTGAGTTATACCTCAATAATACTGTTAAAATCAAATTAAAAAACATTAAAGACAGTATGAAGTAAAATTGTAGAAGGCAAAAGTATACAATATAATTGACACATTTACTTTTTTAAAGATTTTTTATGTGGATCATTTTTAAAGTCTTTATTGAAATTGTTACAACAAATTAAACACATTTATTTTCTTCTCTTTTATGTTTTGATATTTTGGGCCAAGGCACGTGGGATCTTAACTCCCTGACCAGGTATCAAACCTGTACTCCCTGCATTGGAAGGTGATGTATTAACCACTGAATCACCAGGGAAATACTGATATGCATATTTTAAATGACATTTTGTGATGTTCATTCATCCCTACTCTGACTATTAAATTTTTTTTCTTTCGCACTTCACAATGCTAATTTATAGTTTAACACCTCTAGTGAAAGACACATACTACATCGTAACATGGTCTTTTCACAGTTAGAAATATCCTCCATGAGCCAGAATCCTTTTTATTTGACTTCTGTCAGTTGAAGCAGTACTGTCTTTCTAAACACCAGAAAAAATCATCTTCCTTTTCCATTGATACACCTGGTAATAGTTGAAGGATGGTATTATATACTCTTGAAGCCATCCCTAAGATAAAAATATACCCAGTTTATTCACGATTTTACAAATGATTTTCTACCCTATTCATCTCACTCAGGATTCCCTTAAGTTTGCTAATGCCACTTGCAAAGTGTAGAATCCCAAACCAGAAACATAATCTGGATTTTATATACCTACACAGAGCACAGGGAAGCTGTAATCTCCTTTGTGTGAAACAGACAGCAACCTGAGATCGGATTACCATTTTTAGCAACAGTGCCATGCTGTCAGTTCCTATTGAACTTGAAGCTAAATAAAACTTCACATTTCACTTTTTCAGTAGAACTGCTATAAATCCTGTTTTTCCACTTTTTACTTATATAAAACCAACTGTTTGAATCTAAATGTAGAGATCTATATTTGCTCCTGTGAAATTACATCTTGCTGTATGCATCTCATTTCTGCCTAGTGAGATCCTTTTGAATCAGAACCATCTACTATATTTATAGTTCCTCTTAGCTATGGAAGCACACAAATCTCATCATTGTGTTTTATTTCATGCACTCCACATCAGCCTTCTGTTCCCCTCTGGCTGCCAATTCACCTTTCACCTGTGCTTTACAATTACAAAAGACATGTAATATTTATCTCCCCATGTACCTTTCTTTAAGGAATCATGTATTCTCTTTACGGAACTGGAAACTTTAGCAAACTACTCATCCACCACCAGAGAAAATATGATCTATGAAGGTCAATTTGAATACTCTATTTCCAAGGCAACAGTTATGGGTTAGTGATAGCATACAAAACCCACACAAGAGCACTCAGAATCCTCTGTAAGAGTTCTACACTAGATCAAATGTAAAACACACTTCCTTGGTATTGAGGTTATATAAACCAGGAGAATGTGATCATATATTTAGCATAAAGCTGGAAAGTTGTTGGCATTAAGAGCGCATACAGCCAATGCATAGTCATGGGAGGAGTTTTGGGGAGAAGAGGGCTGTGACAGCTGGTGTGAACTTTGGCACCAACTATAACTAAGGCAAGAGATGATTCTAACATAGACATCACAAGATGGTCAATAACAAAATCAGATTGATTATATTATTTGCAGTAAAAGATGGAGAAGCTCTATACAGTCAGCAAAATCAATACCAGGAGCTGACTGTGGCTCAGATAATGAGTTCTTTATTGCAAAATTCAGACTTAAATTGAAGAAAGTAGGGAAAACCATTAGACTGTTCAGGTATGACTTAAATCAAATCCCTTATGATTTTACAGTGAAAGTGACAAATAGATTCAAGGGATTAGATCTGATAGATAGAGTGCCTAAAGAGCTATGGATGGAGGTTCATAACACTGTACAGGAGGCAGTGTTCAAAACCATCTGCAAGAAGAAGAAGCGAAAAAGGCAAATGGTTGTCTGAGGAGGCCTTACAAAGAGCTGAGAAAAGAAGAGAAGTGAAAGGCAAAGAAGAAAAGGAAAGATATATCCATCTGAATGCAGAGCTCCAAAGAATAGCAAGGAAAGACAAGAAAACCTTCCTAAGTGATAAATGCAAAGAAAAAGTGGAAAACAATAGAATGGGAAAGACTAGAGATCTCTTCAAGAAAATTAGGGATAACAAGTGAACGTTTCATGCAAAGATGAACACAATAAAGGACAGTAATGGTATTGGCCTAACAGAAGCAGAATAGATGGCTATAATACACAGAAACTATACAAAAAAGATCTTAATGACCCAGACAAACATGATGGTGTGATCACTCAACTGGAGTCAGACTTCCTGGAATGAGAAGTCAAGAGGGCCTTAGGAAGCATCACTATGAGCAAAGCTAGTGGAAATGATGGAATTCCAGCTGAGATACTTCAAATCCTAAAAGGCGAGGCTGTGAAAGTGCTGCATGCAATATGCCAGCAAATTAGGAAAACTTAGCAGTGGCCACAGGACTGGAAAAGATCAGTTTTCATTTCAATCCCAAAGAAAGGTAATGCTAAAGAATGTTCAAACTACTGCACAATTGTACTCATCTCACAGGCTAGTAACATTATGCTTAAAATTCTCCAAGGTAGGCTTCAACAGTCCATGAAGCGAGAACTTCCAGATGTTCAAGGCGGATTTAGAAGAGGCAGAGGAACCAGAGAACAAATTGCCAACCTCCTTTGGATCATAGAAAAAGCAAGAGAATTCCAGAAATGCATCTACTTCTGCTTCATCAACAATGCTAAAGCCTTTGACTGTGTGGGTCATAACAAACTGTGGAAAATTTTTCAAGAGACTGGAATGCCAGAACACCTTACCTGCCTGTCAGGGAATGTTTAGCAGGAGGATTCCTACGTGCTGGTTCACATAAATCTTCTGTTTCTTATCAGTTGCTGGCAACAGAAACAAGTGGAAGGTCACACTGCTCCCAGGACTGAGGTCGTAGAATGAGACAGGCTTGAATCTCCTTCAGTAAACATTCTCTTTATGACAAAACTGCTTAGTCTCGATCCTCTTTCTTGAGATACAGCTTGTCTCCTGATCTTGAGACCATTATTAATCCCTTGTTCCCTTGGTAACAGTTGCTGTACATTTTGTTTTCTGATCTTTATCATTGTCGAAAGAAATTTCTTGTACAACAGCCTATATATACTCACAGAAAGATCATTAAAGCACCCTTCCTCCACCAAAGGCTTGGGTCCCTGTGTGTGTGTGTCTCTCTCTCCCCCCACCTCTGGCTAATTCTCTGGAGTGTAGAAACCCGCCGAGCTCATTCTCCTGCCTGGGCTTCCAAGACCCCCTCGAGAGGGTGTCCTGTGCCTTCGTGAGCAGTGCAAGCCCTGTTCAAGGATTTTATTGGTTCTCTGTGTAAACCAGGGAATATTAGCTTCTTTCTCTCTTTCACTTTCTTACCGTCAACTCCAGACCACCAGGTTCTGGTTCATTAAAGGACCACAACACCTGCCTCCTGAGAAATCTGTGTGCAGGTCAGGGAGCAACAGTTAGAACCAGACATGGAACAACAGACTGGTTCAAAATTTGGGAAAGGAATACATCAAGACAATAAAGTGTCACCTTGTTTATTTAACTTCTATGCAGAGTATATCATGTGACATGCCCAGCTGGATGAAGCACAAGCTGGAATCAAGATTGCAAGGAGATGCATCAATAACCTCAGATATGCAGATGACACCATGCTTATTTCATAAAGTGAAGAGGAACTAAAGAGCCTCTTGATGAAAGCAAAAGAGGAGAGTGAAAAAGCTGGCTTAAAACTCAACATTCAAAAAACTAAGATTATGGCATCTGGTCCCATTACTTCATGGCAAAAGATGGGGAAACAATAGAAATCATGAGAGACTCTATTTTCTTGGGCTGCAAAAGCACTGTAGATGAAATTAACTTCATGGTGACTGCAGCCATGAAATTAAAAGATGCTTGCTCCTTGAAAGTAAAGCTATGATGATCCTAGACAGCATATTACAAAGCAGAGACATTACTTTGCCAACAAAGGTCTGTCTAGTCAAAGCTATGGTTTCTCCAGTAGTCAAGTATGAATGTGAGAGTTGGACCATAAAGAAAACTGAGTGCCAAAGGATTGATGCTTTTTAACTGTGGTATTGGAGAAGACTCTTGAGAGTCCCTTGGACTGCAAGGAGATCCAACCACTCCATCCTAAAGGAAATCAGTCCTGAATATTCATTGGAAGGACTGATGCTGAAGCTGGAAACTCCAATATTTTGGCCACCTGATGCGAGGAACTGATTCTTTAGAAAAGTCTCTAGTGCTGGTAAAGATTGAAGGCAGAAGGAGAAGGGGACACCAGAGGATGAAAGTTAGGATGGCATCACTGACTTGATGAACATGAGTGTGAGCAAGGTCCAGGAGATGGTGATAGACAAGGAAGCCTGGTGTGCTGCAGTCCACAGGGTTGCAAAGAGTCAGACACGACTGAACAACTGTACTGACTGACTGACTGATAAGTAAAGACATAATGCCTGAGGATCCTTGTAAAGTTAGCAAATTAAACTTGTTTTCATATGAACTACTTTGAATTGGATATTATATGTCTTTATTTTTGTTTTTAATAATTAGTAGTAAGGGTAATAGCTTTTCATTATTAAAATTGCAAGGCATTGGAAAGCAAAGATATATAATACACTTAGAGAAGGCAATGGCAACTTACTCCAGGACTCTTGTCTGGAAAATCCCATGGACGGAGGAGCCTCGTAGGCTGCAGTCCACGGGGTCGCTAGGAGTCGGACACGACTCAGCGACTTCACTTTCACTTTTCACTTTCATGCATTGGAGATGGAAATGGCAACCGACTCCAGTTTTCTTGCCTGGAGAATCCCAGGGATGGGAGAGCCTGGTGGGCTGCTGTCTATGGGGTCGCACAGAGTTGGGCACGACTGAAGCGACTTAGCAGCAGCAGTAGCATAATACATTATTATAGATATATCTTTAAATATTGATTCTAAACCCAAGAAGCCTTACAAAAACAGGTAAATTTTATTCATTGATTCTACTCTGTGGAAGAAGACAGTTGTCAGATGAGTGGATACTGTCAGTGGTTAATTCTGTGGTTCTAGAACCTAAGCTTCTGAGTGAGCTTTGCACATAGCAAAGAATCACTTATAATTTTCCACCTGCATAGTTTTTGAAAGCAGTTTGCAATCAGTAAAAACCCTACTTCAGATTCTGAACGTGGTCTTCCTCTGGGCTGGTGATACATTCATGATACTTTCAGGGTGCTGGTGGCATCAGAGTCAGGGTCCTCATCAGCACATGATCACAAGGGTGAATAACAAATAACTTACAACCCTGCTGTCTCTCACTTTCAGTAGAGTATTCAGCAAATTACTGGAGATATTCAGGATGCTGTTATAAAATAGGCCTTGTTAGACAATTTTGTCCAAATCTAGGCTAATCTAAGTGTTCTGAGCACATTTGAGGTGGACTGGGCTAAGCTATGCTGTTCATTCAGAAGATTGGTGTATTCAATGTATTTTCAATTTACAATATTTTCAACTTTTGATGGGTTTATCAGGACATAATCCCATTGTAAGTCAAGGAAGATCTGTATATTTTTGTACTTCCTGGTCTTACATTAAGATCTTTAATCCATCTCGAATTTATCTTGGTGTATGGTGTTAGGAAGTATTCTAATTTCATTCTTTTACACGTAGTTGTCGAGTTTTCTCAATACCACTTTTGAAGAGACTGTCTTTTCTCCATTGCATATTCTCACCTCCTTTGTCAAAGATCAGGTTCTCACATGAGTGTGCATTTATCTCTGGGCTTTCCATCTTGTCCCATTGTCTATATTTCTGTTTTTGTGCCTGTACCATACTGTCTAGATGACTGTAGCTTTGTATTATAGTCTTAAGTCTGGAGGGTTGATTTCTCCAGCTCTATTCTTCTTTCTCAAGATTACTTTGGTTATTCAGGGTCTTTTGTGTTTCTATGTGAACTGTGAAATTTTTGTTCTAGTTCTGTGGAAAATTGGTAATTTGATAGGCATTGCATTGAATCTGTAGATTGCTTTTGGTAGAATAGTGACTTTCAAAATATTGATTCTTTCAACCAAGGAACATGGAATATCTCTCCATCTATTTATTTGATTTTTGATTACCTTCATCATTGTCTTACAGTTTTCTGTTTACAGATCTTTTGTCTCTTTAGGTAGGTTTATTCCTCAGTGTTATATTATTTTTGTTGCAACGGTAAATGGGATTGATTCCTTAATTTCTATTTCTGGTTTTTCATTGTTAGTGTATAGGAATGCAAGTGATTTCTGTGTATTGATTTTGTATCCTACTATTTTGCTAAGTTCCTTGATTAGCTCTAATAATTTTCTGATAGTATCTTTAGGTTTTTCTATGTACGGTATCATTTCATCTGCAAACAGTGAGAGTCTTCCTTCTTATTTTTCCAATCTGGATTTCTTTCATTTCTTCTCAGATTACAGTGAGTAGGACTTCCAAAATTTATGTTGAATAATAGTGGTGCAAATTGACACTTTTGTCTTCTTCCTAATCTTAAGGGAAATACTTTCAGTTTTCCACCATTGAGAAGCAGGATGTCTCACCCAAACAACAAGAAAGACAAAAATACAAATGTAACCATCATCAACAGGCTTTCCACAGATACCCAAAAACATACCACCTCACACAGTCCTGCCCATCAGAGGCAAAAATCTCACCTCCTCCAACCAAAATGTAGGCACAAGTCCCTCCCAGCATGAAGTCTACACAAACAACTAGACCAACCTCACCCATTGAGGGCTGAAAACAAAAGGAAGAAATATTATGGCCTTAAAGTCTTGCCTCCGACTAAAAAGAGGCCTCAAACATAGTAAGTTAGAAGAAAAATAAATAAATAAATAAAAAAGGAAGTAAAGAGAAATATTGTGCAAATAAAGGAAAAAGGTAAAAATTCACAAAACCAAATAAAGAGGAATTAGGCAAGCTATCTGAAAAAGAATTCAGAGTAATGATGGTAAAGATGATCCAAAACCTCAAAAATAGAATGAAGAAAATGCAAAAATCAATTAAAATATTTGATAAAGACCTAGAAGAAATAAAGAATAAACAAAGATGAACATAATTACTGAAATTAAAAATACTATAGAAATAATCTACTAGCGGTATAATTGTGACAGAAGAATGGGTAAGTGAGCTAGAAGATAGAAAGTTGGTCATAACTGCTGAAGAACAGAATAAAGGTATTTTTCTAATTTCTTGCTTAGGTAATCCTTGGTTCCTTTCTTTTTTTCTAAAAATAAAATAAATCCTCAAAGCTCATTGTTTCTAATTATTTTTAGGCATTTTACTATCTTCTGTTCTCCTGAGGTTAATGGTATCTGTGTCATGGAGACCCTCCATAGCAGGATGCTACAGGGCAGCTCTTCCCAACTCTTATTCAGCAACTGGGACAGCTGGGATCAGCTACCATGGGAGGGTTCACACCATAGACATGGGCCAATACTGCAAGCCCAGCTTCTCCCCCATCCATATGTTTATGAACAATTCATCAGCACTAGAAGTCACAAAGAATTGAACATAACTGAGCGACTAACACACACATATACCATTTGGTCCTCATGCTTTAAATTGTTGCTCAGCTGCTTGGTCATGCCTGATTCTTTGAAACCTCTTGGACTGAAGCACACCATGCCTCCCTGTCCCTCACCAACTCCCAGAGTTTGCCCAAGTTCATGTTCATTGTATCAGTGAGGCCCTCCAGCCATCTTATCCTTTGATGCCCTCTTCTTCTGCCCTCAATCTTTCCCAGCATCAGGGACATTTCCAATGAGTCTTCTGTTCACATCACATGATCAAAATACTGGAGTTTCAGATTCAGCATCAGTCTTTTCAGTGAATATTCAGGGCTGATCTCCCTTAAAATTGACTGGTTTGACTTCCTTACTGTCCAAGGGACTTTCAGGAGTCTTCTCCAGCACCACAGATTGAAGGCATACATTTTTTGTCATTTTTCCTTCTTTACAGTACAGCTCTCACAACTGTACATGACCACTTGGAAGACCATAGCCTTGACTGTATGGACTTTTGTCATCAGAGTAATGTCTCTGCTTTTCAACACACTGTCTAGTTTTGTCATCACTTTCCTGCTGAAAAGCAACTGTCTTCTGATTTCATGGCTGTCACTATCTGCAGTGATTTTGAAGCCCAAGAAGAGGAAATCTGTCACTACTTCCATCATTTCCCCTTCTATTTGACATGAAGTAATGGGGCTATGATCTAAGTTTTTTAATATTTAGTTTTAAGCCAGCTATTTCACTCTCCTCCTTCATCAAAAGGCTCTTTAGTTCCTCTTCACTTTCTGCCATTAGAGTAGTATCATCCACATATCTGAGGCTGTTAATGCTTCTCCAGCCTATCTTGATTCCTGCTTGTAGCACATCCAGCTTGGCATTTCTCATGATGTGCTCTGTGTAAAGGTTAAACCAACAGAGTAACTTCAGACAGCTGTTGTATTCCTTTCTCAGTCTTGAACCAATCAGTTGTTCCAAACAGGGTTCTAACTGTTGCTTCCTGACCTGAATACAGGTTTCTCAGGAGACAGGTAAGATGGTTTGGTATTACCATCTCTCTGAGAGCCTTCCTCAGTTTGTCATAATCCACAGAGTCAAAGGCTTTAGTGTAATTGATGAACCAGAGATAGATTTTTTTTCTCTGAAACTCCCTTGCTTTCTCTATAATTCAACAAATGTTGGCAATTTGATCTCTAGTTCCTCTTCCTTTTCTAAACCTAACTTGGACATCTGGAAGTTCTTGGTTCACACAAGGCTGAAGCCTAGCATGTAAGATTTTAAGCATGACCTTACTAGCATGGGAGAGGAATTCAATTGTCTGATAGTTATCACATTCTTTGGTACTGAAGAACATGGGTTTGTATACTTACTCATAAGTGAAAACATACGTTTGGATACTCACTCATAAAAAGTCTTTCTTATGAAACTTGAAACATTCTTTAAATTCAATAAAGAAGGTAGCTTAATATAAATGAAAATGCAGTCCAATTCTTTCCTCCATGTCAGTGGAAAAGACAGAGCTAGTCTTAACAGGTTATAATCATGATTGTGTTGATTGATCATGTTGCTGCTACTGCTGCTGCTAAGTCGCTTCAGTCTCTGTGTGACCCCATAGACGGTAGCCCATCAGGCTCCCCCATCCCTGGGATTCTCCAGGCAAGAACACTGGAGTGGGTTGCCATTTCCTTTTCCAATGCATGAAAGTGAAAAGTGAAAGTGAAGTCGCTCAGTTGTGTCCGACTCTTAGCAACCTGATGGACTGCAGACTACCAGGGTCCTCTGTTCATGGGATTTTCCAGGCAAGAGTACTGGAGTGGGGTGCCATTGCCTTCTCTGTGATCATGTTGACAACATGCATAAAGTACCAAAATCATATAGCAGGTCCTACACGTATACCCTGCCTACACTTATCTGCAAGTCTTGGGTACATGAACTCATTTTCTTATTCTACCCCTAGGTAAAATGGGGCTCAGAATTTAAGTGACCTGTCCAAGACCATCTGATTGGTTTCAGATCTAGGATTTATATTTTATATTTAAGTTTGATGCTATCGAGAACTGTGTATGTTTTCACCAGTAAAGAAACACCATCAGAGTTTATGGGAGACATTTCTGATATAGGATAAATACCCACAGTAAAAAAAAGTGAAAGTTTACCCAATGCTAAACTCTTTTCCATTATATTGTGCTACCTCTCTTATACACTGAAACCATACTCACAAAAAACTAGTCAATCTAATCACACTAGGGCCACAGACTTGTCTAACTCAATGAACTAAGCCATGCCCGTGGGGCAACCCAAGACGGGTGGGTCATAGGTGGAGAGGTCTGACAGAATGTGGTCCACTGGAGAAGGGAATGGCAAACCACTTCAGTATTCTTGCCTTGAGAACCCCATGAACAGTATGAAAAGGCAAAATGATAGGATACTGAAAGAGGAACTTCCCAAGTCAGTAGGTGCCCAATATGCTACTGGAGATCAGTGGAGAAATAATTCCTGAAAGAATGAAGGGATGGAACCAAAGCAAAATAATACCCAGCTGTGGATGTGACTGGTGATAGAAGCAAGGTTTGATGCTGTAAAGAGCAATATTTCATAGGAACCTGGAATGTCAGGTCCATGAATCAAGGCAAATTGGAAGTGGTCAAACAAGAGATGGCAAGAGTGAACATTGACATTCTAGGAATCTGCGAACTACAATGGACTGGAATGGGTGAATTTAACTCAGATGACCATTATATCTACTACTGCAGGCAGGAATCCCTCATAAGAATTGGAGTAGCCATCATGGTCAACAAAAGAGTCTGAAATGCAGTACTTGGATGCAATCTCAAAAACGACAGAATGATCTCTGTTCGTTTCCAAGGCAAACCACTCAATATCACATTAATTCAAGTCTATGCCCCAACGAGTAAGGCTGAAGAAGCTGAAGTGGAACGGTTCTATGAAGACCTATAAGATCTTTCGAACTAACACCCAGAAAAGATGTCCTTTTCATTATAGGAGACTGGAATGCAAAAGTACGAAGTCAAGAAACACCTGGAGTAACAGGCAAATTTGGCCTTGGAATATGGAATCAAGCAGGGCAAAGACTAATAGAGTTTTCCCAAGGAAATGCACTGGTCACAACAAACACCCTCTTCCAAAAACACAAGAGAAGACTTTACACATGGACATCACCAGATGGTCTATACTGAAATCAGGTTGATTATATTCTTTGCAGCCAAAGATGGAGAAGCTCTATACAGTCAGCAAAAACAAGACCAGGAGTTGACTCTGGCTCAGATCATGAACTCCTTATTGCCAAATTCAAACTGAAATTGAAGAAAGTAGGGAAAACCACTAGACCATTCAGGTATGGCCTAAATCAAATCCCTTATGATTATACAGGGGAAGTGAGAAATAGATTTAAGGGACTAGATCTGATAGATAGATGCCTGATGAACTATGGAATGAGGTTCTTGACATTGTACAGGAGACAGGGATCAAGACCAACCCCATGGAAAAGAAATGCAAAAAAGCAAAATGGCTGTCTGAGGAGGCCTTACAAATAGCAGTGAAAAGAAGAGAAACAAAAAGCAAAGGAGCAAAGGAAAGATATAAGCATCTGAATGCAGAGTTCCAAAGAATAGCAAGAAGAGATAAGAAAGCCTTCGTCAGCGATCAATGCAAAGAAATAGAGGAAAACAACAAAATGGGAAAGACTAGACATCTCTTCAAGAAAATTAGAGATACCAAGGGACCATTTCATGCAAATATGGGTTCAATAAAGGACATAAATGGTATGGACCTAACAGAAGCAGAAGATATTAAGAACAGATGGCAAGAACACAGAAGAATTGTACAGAAAACATCTTCACGACCCAGATAATCACGATGGTGTGATCACTGACCTAGAGCCAGACATCCTGGAATGTAAAGTCAAGTGGGCCTTAGAAAGCATCACTACAAACAAAGCTAATGGAGGTGATGGAATTCCAGTTGAGCTATTTCTAATCCTGAAAGATGATGCTGTGAAAGTGCTGCACTTAATAGGCCAGCAAATTTGGAAAACTTAGCAGTGGCCACAGGACTGGAAAAGGTCAGTTTTCATTCCAATTCCAAAGAAAGGCAATGGCAAAGCATGCTCAAACTACTGCACAATTGCACTCATCTGACATGCCAATAAAGTAATGCTCAAAATTCTCCAAGCCAGGCTTCAGTAATACATGAACTGTGAACTTCCTGATGTTCAAGCTGGTTTTAGAAAGGGCAGAGGAACCAGAGATCAAATTGCCAACATCCGCTGGATCATCAAAAAAGCAAGAGAGTTCCAGAAAAACATATATTTCTGCTTTATTGACTATGCCAAAGCCTTTGACTGTGTGGATCACAGTAAATTATGGAAAATTCTGAAAGAGAGGGAATACCAGAACACCTGACCTGCCTCTTGAGAAATCTGTATGCAGGTCAGGAAGCAACAGTTAGAACTGGACATGAAACAACAGACTGGTTCCAAATAGGAAAGGAGTATGTCAAGGCTGTATATTGAAACCCTGCTTGTTTAACTTATATGCAGAGTGCATCATGAGAAACGCTGGACTGGAAGAAGCACAAGCTGGAATCAAGATTGCTGGGAGAAATATCAATAACCTCAAATATGCAAATGACACCACCCTTGTGGCAGAAAGTGAAGAGGAACTAAATAGCCTCTTGATGAAAGTGAAAGTGGAGAGTGAAAAAGTTGGCTTAAAGCTCTGCGTTCAGAAAACAAAGATCATGGCATCGGTCCCATCACTTCATGGGAAATAGATGGGGAAATAGTGGAAACCGTGTCAGACTTTATTTTTATGGACTTCAAAATCACTGCAGATGGTGACTGAAGCCATGAAATTAAAAGATGCTTACTTCTTGGAAGGAGAGTTATGACCAACCTAGGCAGCATATTGAAAAGCAGAGACATTACTTTGCCCACAAAGGTTCGTCTAGTCAAGGCTATGGTTTTTCCTGTGGTCATTTGTGGATGTGAGAGTTGGACTGTGAAGAAGGCTGAGCACCGAAGAATTGATGCTTTTGAACTGTGGTGTTGGAGAAGACTCTTGAGAGTCCCTTGGACTGCAAGGAGATCCAACCAGTCCATTCTGAAGGAGATCAGCCCTGGGATTTCTTTGGAAGGAATGATACTAAAGTGAAACTCCAGTACTTTGGCCACCTCATGCGAAGTGTTGACTCATTGTAAAAGACTCTGATGCTGGGAGGGATTGGGGGCAGGAGGAGAAGGGGATGACAGAGGATGAGATGGCTAGATGGCATCACCGACTCGATGGACATGAGTCTGAGTGAACTCTGGGAGTTGGTGTTGGACAGGGAGGCCTGGCCTGCTGTGATTCATGGGGTAGCAAAGAGTCGGACAGGACTGAGCGACTGAACTGAACTGTACTAACTATGCATATCTAAATTTGGGAGTCCAAATATTTTAAACTTAAAGAATTAACTTTAACTATGCAAATTCACCAGAGAAGGCAATGGCATCCCACTCCAGTACTCTTGCCTGGAAAATCTCATGGACGGCGGAGCCTGGTTAAGCTGCAGTCCATGGGGTCGCTAAGAGTCAGACATGATGAGCGACTTCCCTTCACTTTTCACTTTCATGGATTGAAGGGAATGGCAGTCCATTCCAGTGTTCTTGCCTGGAGAATCCCAGGGATGGGGGAGCCTGGTGGGCTTCTATCTATGGAGCTGTACAAAGTTGGACACGACCGAAGCAACTTAGGAGCAGCAGTAGCAGCATGCAAATTCACAAAAGGATGTAAAATTCTCTAGATCCAAATCTGTGTCATATTTATACAATAGACCACTGAAAATTTTGTATTTAATCACATATATGGATAGATGGGGGTCTTCCCTGGTAGTTCAGTAGCAGAAAATCTGCCTGCAATGCAGGATATCCAGGTTCGATCCCTGGGTCAGGAAGATCCCCTGGAGGAGGGCATGGCCACCCATTCCAGTATTGTGGAGAATCCCATGGACAAATCCTGGTAGGCTATAGTCCATAGGGTTGCAAAGAGTAGGTCATAACCGAAGCGACTGAGTACAGCATAACACAGCACATAAATAGATGGATGGTTGGATGGATAGATTTTTACCTCCAGCCTTTGGTGCTTAGTAAAATTAAGAAATTATGCCTTACCATCTTGGCTATACAAATATAATATTATGCAAACCATTTTCAATTTGTCTGATGAGAAAACAGGAAAGAAAAATAGCAAAGGGAAAGCTGTCATCTCTTTTATGCATAAATATAATTTAAATTGATGTGATTGTCAAAACATATTCCTTAATGATTAGCACACTACACTAGATTTAAGCTGGATTAATTAGTTTGCCCTGCTTATTACAAATATAATTTCTCATATTACTTCTAATGACATTTTTAGGTTATTAAATTTCCAGTGAATGTAGAACTTGAAATAACAACATTCTTTCAAAATTTTAATTTTACCAATTATTGAAGGGAAATATTACACTCTATAAAGAAGATGGGACTTGGAGTCTAAAGACCATGTATCAAATCCTGAATCTGACATTTACTCAATTATTTGCTGAATTATTTCATTTCTATAACTTAGTTTTTTTTATTGAAATTGTGAGAAACAATATTTCTAAAATGAGATAGTGAAAGTACTTCAGAAGCTATAAAGTATTCCAAAATGAACAACAAAAAAAAATCCTTGTGATTATTTGTTACTTAGAAATAATTGAGCTGATGTTTAGTTTAGATGTTATTGAAATAAACTCAGAAATGACTTTCTGTAATCATTTTATATACAATATGATTTAGGTTCATGTGTCCATATGTAAGTAATTTGAAGCCAATAGGATAACTGGTAACTTCTGAAACAGAAAAATTAGCAAAACAGCCAGTATGAAATAAAAAAAAACTTTTAGTAGGATGGATTTTTAAGAGATTGAAGTATAAAATGCATAAAATAAATTATGGTGTTTCCTTTAAACCCTTCTAAGAATCATTGATATTTTACTTATAAATTTATAATAATTACTAATGTTTATTGAATTCTTACTTTTTTCAATCAATTTATAATCATTTTGACACATATATTTCTTTATATCCTAGACCAACTCTATGTGTAAATATAAATTATTATAATCCTCATTTTATAAATGAGGAATGAGATTAGGTAATTTATATGTGGAAGTAAGTGTGTGTGAAAGTCACTCAGTCATATCCAACTCTTTGAGACCCCATGGAATTCTCCAGGCCAGAATACTGGAGTGGGAAGCCTTCCCTTTCTCTAGGGTATCTTCCCAACCCAGGGATCCAACTCAGGTGTCCCACATTGCAGGTGGATTCTTTACCAGCTGAGCCACAAGGAAAGCACATGGAAGTAAATAGTATTAATAATCAACACTTACTGAGAATTTATATCATAGACTATTTTAAGTACTATATAATATTCAGTTCTCACCACAATACTATGAAGTAGGCACTATTAGTATTTCCATTTTATAGCTGTGGCCCAGAAGAGTATAAAGTTTTCTGGATTCACGTACTTTGTAAATGATCATCTGGCCCCAGAGCCCTCACTTGAACACAGTTCCTCATCCATCTTACTGTTAGAGTGATGACATCAGGGTAGAAGCTGGGCAGGCTACTTACTCTGTGCTTAGTGTTATCTACCACCAGACCATGTGTATCTATGAAGGCCTCCTGACAGAGACGAGCCTCTGTTCTTTGGAGGTGGGATGTGTGCATGCTCAGTCGTGTCTGACTCTGCAACCCCATAGATTGTAGCCCATCAGGTTCCTCTGTTCATGGACAAGAATACTGGGGTGAGTTGTCATTTCCTTCTCCAGGGGTTATTCCAAGCCTAGGGGTCAAATCTATTGTCCCCTGCATTGGCAGAAAGATTCTTTACCACTGAGCCACATGGGAAGTTCCTGCTCTCTAGAGCATCATAGCAAATGGGAGACTGACTTGTTGAGAACATTTATTCTTCCTCTATGTTGTAAGATTTTTGCACCATGCATTTTGTGTAAGTTCAAGTACTTTGGTCCTTTGCTATTTGAGTTTTACTTTCAGTGATTCTCAAATTCCTATACATACCTCTCTTTACTGTTTTCCTCATCATAGTCACCTTGAGCATTTCTGGAATTGTGTTACTTGGGAGGCTCTGTGTGGGCATGGTGTACTCATGTTATTCCATCAAGTTCTGGCCCTAACAGTGAAGGACAGGTGTGAGCAGAAGAGGCAGAGAGCATGATGGATCCCCACTGTTTCTTTCTAGTTGCAGGAAAAAGATCACAGTCCTCATAGATTCTAACCTGGCAGCAGCAGACTGTAGGCAGAGAGATGGCAGACACAGACACTGGTGCTGGGAGTTACTTATCAACCAGGTCCCCTGGTGAATTCTGCACCATGTGCAGGTAAGAGGTCTGGGGTTCAGTGAGGGTCAGTGATGTGACTGAGTCAGGTTAAGGCAGGATGTGCTCAGTAACAGAAGTCCCTGTACTCGCTGCAAACTTCCAGAATAACTCTGATAGCGACCAGGATTCTTGGCCTTGCTCAATCAATGGAAGTTGACTGGAGAGCAGACAAGCAATTTATGCAAGGCCTTATTAGGGCTCCTGCTGTGGCAGAAGGGAGGGATCACAAACAGAATCCATTGCTGGCTCCCAAGGAGAAGGTGAGCTGGTTCCTTATATGGCCTCAGGGTTGGGATGTGTCCAGGGGTGCGGCCAGAAGCGTGGCTTAGGTGGTTTGCCTACCCATCAGGTAGTGTTATGTGCAGGGTGCATACACAGTACCTTGCTTTTGTTCTGGGCTCTTCAGAAGTGGCAGTTGGGTTTTTGGTTTCTTTTGTACCTTTTATGTTCAGGTATATACAGAAAGTTACTCTGAAACACATTCAGCTAAGTGTAAGTTTTGTGGTTTTTGTTTCCCTCAGGGAAGGTTATTATCAAATATTTTACATATTTAATGTACATATTTTTATAAGTTTAGACATATATACACCCTCACCACAATCAACGTATTGAATATACTGATCATTCCCAGAAATTTCCTTGGGCTCTTCAGTGTAATACCTGTTAGCCTGCAGCCACAGTGGCTGTTGAGGAGGTCAGTAACTTTGTAAAAGAAGAAAGCCTGTGGGATTCTTTGACTCCCAGACCTTCATTTCTTCCCTTTGTAATTCAATGTTAGAAAATTTTCTTTGAAAAATTATGTCCACTGTTAGGAAATAGAATCAAGAAAACTCAGTGTGAAGAAAGGTGTGTTAATATGGCCTAGAGTCTTGAGCTCCAGAATGGCTGTACACAGCTTCCTGTAAACAAATCTGCGGAAGCCTAGAGGCTTCCTGTAAACAAATCTGCGGAAGCCTAGAGGTTAAGACAGCAGTCACTTGGCTCTCCAGCATGTCTTGGCAGATGGTTGATCCTCATTTGGGCCACCATGACCCTCTGCTAGACTTACTGTTTCTTTCTTGGAGGATATTCATCTGCCCAGTTTCAGGTTTGTTATTCTCATTTTACAGAGGAGAAAACTGAGAGTGTAATGGATAAAGAATTTTGACCTGCTCAGACCATGTAGCTAATAGTGTAGTCAGAGCACAGTACAATCATAATCAATTCTGATTCTTGTCTCAAAACTTTTCTGTCCACTTCATGTGATGTTAGTATTCTTTTCTTAGTTTTTCTGCTACTGGTTAAACCAGCATCATCCTGGCTATTCAAACATTCTCATTCATCCTGTATTTATTGGGAGTGTGCTAAGTACCAGGCATAGTGCTGGATGCTGGGGAGGCAGTGTTGAATAGTCCAAAAGAGACTCTGCTGTCATGGAGTTTGCAGTCTAATAGGGGGAGGTGCAGTCAGGAGATGGACACTGATCTCATAACATAAGTAAGAATAACAAACAAACAAATGACAACAACCACTTGGTATTGTTCATGAGGCTGTGGTTAGTCATTTGGTTCTGCTGATCTGGGCCAGACGTGAATGATCTTAGAGAGGGCTTCCTATGTCTCTCTGATGGGTTGACTAGGGACTAGCTCATCCTGGAGACCTCAACTCACTAGAGAGTCTGATGGTGGGGTGACATGTCTTTCTTCATTCAGCTGCTGGCCTGCGTGAGTTCAAATGGCAGCAGCAGGATTCTAAGAGAAAGAAAAGAAGACTTCAAGGCCCTCAGAGACTTAGGTTTGGAGTTGCTGTAGCAAAACTACCACCATCTTTTGTTGCTCAAAGCAAGAAACGAGACCATCACAGATCAAAAGGTGGAGGAATAAACTCATTTTAAGCTGGGAGGAACTGTAAAGCCCCATATCAAATGATAAAGTATTTGGGAAGAGTAGGAAATTGTGCCTTTTTTTTTTTTTTTTGAAGCACCTTATTATAGAGGATGTGACTTAGGAACAATGTCTGTGCAAGTCCCTTTGGAATAAAAAGCTGTAACCTCAGGAAATAAAATATGTGAAGCACAGAGAAATCTGTAAAAATAACTTTGCAGGGAGAATTTTCAAACAATGCCCCAATGAAGATTTGGCAAGGCAAATACAGTGAAATGACCCTCCAATTTCCTCTTCACCTGGTACTTGGTGAAGTACCAGGGGCAATATGATTGACCCTTTTTTGATTGAACAGTTTTGAGTTCCTTGGGTAATTCAAGTTCAAAGAGGACTTCCTGAGATCTGGATGTCCTGATATCATTTGAGAGAGATGCTGGAGCAATTAATCTGAGAGACAAAACATTTTCACAATATTCACACCCCGCAGTTGGCACAGCTGCTTATGTTAGTAACAGAAGTGTTAGAAATTTGGGCATTTGTCAGTGAGTGTCCCTTGAGATTATAACTGAGCCCCACATTCTCCTATCACATCCTCTTTTCTGTCACAGAATGTTTATTATCCCTTCATTCCTATTTGTGTGGTTTTAGCATCAACTCATAAATATTATGCTACAAACTTGACAGAACATATTTAACTATATTTAAGTTGTTCAATCTTAAAATTGGATTAAGTCCTCTGTATTCTCTACTAACAGGGCTTACCAGGTGGTTCAGTGGGTAAAGAATCTGCCTACAGTACAGGAAATGCCAGAGACTTAGGTTCGATATCTGGGTTGGAAAGATTCCCTGGAGGAGGACATGGTAACCCACTCCAGTATTCTTGCCTGGAGAATCCCATGGACAGAGGAGCCTGGCGGGCTACAGCCCATGGGGTCACAAAGAGTTGGACACGACTGAGCAACTGAGCATGCACACACACACATCCTCTCTTAATGCATATATATGGAACCTAGAAAAATGATGTAGATGCACTTAGTACTAGGGCAAAACAGAGACACAGACATAGAGAAAGGATGTGTGGACATGATGAGGGGGTGGATAGGGGATGGTGGGATGAACTGGGAAATTAGGTTTGACATATGTACACTACCATGTATGAAGCAGAGAGCTCGTGAGAGCCTGTTGTGTAGCACAGGGAGTTCAGCTTGGTGCTCTGCCATGATCTAGAGGGATGGGATTAGCAGGGGGAGTGAGAGGGAGGTTCAAGAGGAAGAGTATGTAGGTGTACAAATGGCTGATTCATGATGTTGTACGGCAGAAACTAATGCAAAATTGTAAAGGAACTCTACCCCAATAAAATATTTAAATTGCAAAAACAAATTAATTAAGTCTATAGTGATCTTACATTTTATATTTTACCAAGGCACAAAGTATATGTTAACAGATTATAGCTATGTTTTACTGAGGGCTAAAGTAATTTTTTTAAAGGTATATTAATAGTTCCTAAAACTAATAAAAAGCTAAAGTAATGTGACATGGAGTACATGGCTACTTTCTAGTTTTAATACTTTAAAAATTATTTTATGAAAATATTACATATTACAAAGAGATGGGGAAACAGTGGAAACAATATCAGACTTTATTTTTGGGGGCTCCAAAATCCCTGCAGATGGTGATTGCAGCCATGACGCTTACTCCTTGGAAGGAAAGTTATGACCAACCTAGATAGCATATTCAAAAACAGAGACATTGCTTTGCCAACAAAGGTCCATCTAGTCAAGGCTATGGTTTTTCCAGTGGTCATGTATGGATGTGAGAGTTGGACTGTGAACAAAGCTGAGCGCTGAAGAATTGATGTTTTTGAACTGTGGTGTTGGAGAAGACACTTGTGAGTCTCTTGGACTGCAAAGAGATCCAACCAGTCCATTCTAAAGGAGATCAGTCCTGGGTGTTCTTTGGAATGAATGATGCTAAAGCTGAAACTCCAGTACTTTGGCCACCTCATGCGAAGAGTTGACTCATTGGAAAAGATTCTGATGCTGGGAGGGATTAGGGGCAGGAGGAGAAGGGGACGACAGAGGATGAGATGGCTGGATGGCATCACTGACTCGATGGACATGAGTTTGAGTGAACTCCGGGAGTTGGTGATGGACAGGGAGGCCTGGCGTGCTGCAATTCATGGGGTCGCAAAGAGTCAGACATGACTGAGCAACTGAACTGAACTGAACAGAGTATTTGGGAAAGGGGAAAAGCACAAAGAAGAAAGTTGAAATTAATCATAATCAGTCACTCAGAAAGCTGTTATTAATATTTTGATGTTAATAGCAATCTTTATAGAGGATATTTTATTTCCTAAAAAGTACATTTGTGGCAGAGTAACACCCTAGGATCTCTTAAATGTGTATGTGAGCTGTGGGACTAGTTCTGGATGATAGATATGGTGGTTAAGAACACACCTCCCCTTCTGGTCAAGCCAGCTAAGAGTTGGTGCAGCTCCCTCACCTCTCCTTTGAGCCACAATGATCTCAGAGACCATACATGCCACCACCAAGGGTTTCAAGAGGAAGGAGGGCTCCCTAACCCACAGCAGCCTCTATGTGTATGAGTAATTGAAGATTCAAACTCTGTCTTGGACTGCAAAATAGGCAATCTTGGTAGATGCCATTTCACAAAGGTGTAATCATTCTACATATCAACCTTGTATTTTGGCTATTTTCATTGAATATTATATACAAATGCATTCAGTGAGATACACATTATATAACACACATATACCATATGTTCTATATAGATCCCTTGTTAAAAAACATACTTCAAATAATAATTTAAATAGCCATAAGTAGTGTGTGTATATATACACACACACACAATAGAATAATATGTGTAGTAGTAATAATAATAGTAAACTAATATATATATGTTATTCATGATGATTTAAATTATTTTGCTACTATTATAAATATTCTATTTATGTATACATGTAAATAGTATAATCAAGTATATATTATTTGTATATAGTTTATATTATATATATCTTATTTTATTGTAAGCAATTCAAGCATATATATGTTACATACATTATATTATTGAGTGTGTAAGTGGATGTATTTTATGTCAGACTCCATAATCATATCCTCTGAATCATATCCTTAGTTTCCCTTTTCCTGCAGAATTATTGTATTTTCTAATGTTTACCAAGGATCCCAAGGAGAAGGCAATGGCACCCCACTCCAGTACTCTTGCCTGGAAAATCCCATGGACGGAGGAGCCTGGTGGGCTGCAGTCCATGGGGTATCTAAGAGTCAGACACGACTGAACGACTTCACTTTCACTTTTCACTGTCATGCATTGCAGAAGGAAATGGCAACCCACTCCAGTGTTCTTGCCTAGAGAATCCCAGGGATGGGGAGCCTGGTGGGCTGCCATCTGTGGGGTCGGACAGAGTCAGACATGACTGAAGTGACTCAAAAAAGGATGCCAAAGTGAGTCTCACATGCATTGTATAGTCTTCTTCATTAACTCAAACTATCCCAACCACAGTCCTCAAATTCAGTTGAAAGCTCTTTATCGTTCCTGAGTGATGCTGTAATAGATGTCCAAAACAAAATGTCACTTTGTTTTGGTGGATAATTAAATTATGTGATACTTTTTCCAATTCAGAGTGTAAAATACCACATTTTACTTGGCACACTATTGCAGGTGAAAACATTTTAATATGTTATTTATTAATTAGATTTTTTAAAAATACCACTCATTTAATCAAAAAGAAACTGAGTAGATATCAGGTAATCTAAGGCACATATTCATTTCTAAAATAAGCCTGATAAAGCTAGACATCTAAAGCTACTCTTCCTCTAAGAATGAGTATCTTCCATCTCCATCAGAATCAAACTCTCTCAAATGTTCTGGTTCTGACATAACAGAATCTAAGGAGTTCCTGATTTCCTGGTAAGTCAGCTTCCCATCCACATCACAGTCAGTGCTATGGAGCAAGTCCTGAAGATCTTCAATATTAGAAATTACTGATAGGAAGACAAGTTTTATCTGGGCAGATTTCTCAATCTGATCTCCAAGAGACTGTGGGAATTTTGGCAACGCTGAAGGCTTTGACCTGAAACCCTGTACTTGCTCTTCATTTGGTAGTTTCTGGAGGCCTGCTGCTTTCAGGTTTGTCTGTGAGAGCACTGATCAGCTACAGTTTCTCTCTGAGCTTGAATACCTGAGAATCTGAACTAACTTCTTTCTTTGTTGTTGCTATTCAATCACCCAGTGGTGTCTTTTTGCAACTCCCTGGACTGCAGCAACACATCAGGCCTCCCTGTCCCTCAAAATCTCCCAGTTTGCCCAAGTTCATGTCCACTGCATTGGTGATGCTATCCGACCATCTCATCCTCTGATGCCCTCTTCCTCCTTTAAGCCCTGGGATTTTACAAACTGTATTCTGCTGGTCACTTGATGCAAAGACTTTTTGGAGAGACAGCTGGAGGACAGGTTCACTTGCTTTTCTACCTTGCTTATAGCAAACAGAATTCTTTCTATCAAGTTGACTCTCTGGGTAAGATTATTAACTGCCTCATTCATTCTCTCGAGTTTAAGTTACTTCCATCTCTGGTACTCCCCTGGGGCACTGTTTACCTCCTCTAAAAAACTATGGAGGTACAGGATATCCTGCTTCAAACTCACACCGTGTGTTTTATTATCAAGTTCAGATATAGCTGGAAGTGATGAAATGATCTGGTTGTTTCCAATGGTCTCCTTTAAGGCATGCTGATTCATGCCACTCTGCAGTAACTTCATGGTTTTCTTGTATTCATCCACAGTCTTCTGTATTGCCTCCACAGCAAGACAGATGTTGTTTAAAGTGTTGCTAATAGAAGTTACACTCTTCTGAAGTCCCTCTACAGTGCCAGGCAGGCTAATTAAGTCTGCAGCTAACTTGACATTGGCTTTGATGTGGGTTATTGTGGAAGTCAACAGAGAAATCTGCTTATTTATTTACGTGATGTTTATCCAGACTTTGTTCAACCCCAGCTCTTCAGATTCAGTCTTCTTAAGTTGTTTTTGTGTGCTAAGTAGCTCTTCCTTAACTTTTGGAACTTCTTGGAACAGCTTTTCTGATTAGATTTCATTGTTCTAAACTTTTCCTTGCTGTTGTTGTCATTTAGTTGCTCAGTCATGCCTGACTCTTTGTGACCCCATGGACTGCAGCATGCTATGCTTCCCTGTCCTCCATCATTTCCTGGAACTTCCTCAGACTCATGTCCATCGAGTCAGTGATGCCATCCAAACATCTCTTCCTCTGTTGTCCCCTTCTCCTTATATCTTCAATCTTTCCCAGCATCAGGGTCTTTTCTAATGAGTTGGTTCTTTGCAGCAGGTGGCCAAAGTATTGGAGCTTCAGCTTCAGCAGCAGTCCTTTCAGTGAATATCCAGGACTGATCTCCTTTAGAATGGACTGATTGGATCTCCTTGGAGTCCAAGGGACTGCAAGAGTCTTCTGCACCGTCACAGTTCAAAAGCATCAATTCTTTGGCACTCAGCTTTCTTTATGGTCCAACTCTCACATCCATACATGACTACTGCAAAAATCATAACTTTGACTATACGAACTTTTGTTGACAAAGTAATGTCTCTGTTTTTTAATGTGCTGTTTAGGTTGGTCATAGCTTTTCTTCCAAGGACCAAACGTCTTTTCATTTCATGTGTTCAGTCAACATCTACAATGATTTTGGAGCCTAAGAAAATAAAGTCTGTCACTGTTTCCTTTGTTTCCCCATCTATTTGCTATGAAATGATACTGGAGTGGGAAGTCAAGTGGGCCTTAGGAAGCATCCCTGTGAACAAAGCTAGTGGAGGTGATGGAATTTCAGCTGAGCTATTTCAAATCCTATAAGATGATGCTGTGAAAGTGCTGCACTCAATATGCCAGCAAATTTGGAAAACTCAGCAGTGGCCACAGGACTGGAAAAGGTCAGTTTTCATTCCAATCCCAAAGAAAGGCAATGACAAAGAGTGTTCAAACTACTGCGTAATTCCACTCATTTCACATGCTAGCAAAATAATGCTCAAAATTCTTCAAGCTAGGCTACAACAGTACTTGAACCTAGAACTTCTAGATGTTCAGGTTGGATATAGAACAAGCCAAGGAACAAGAGATCAAATTGCCAACATCCACTGGATCATAGAAAAAGCAAGGTAATTCCAGAAAAAACATCTACTTCTGCTTCACTGACTACGTTAACACCTTTGACTGTGCAGATCACAACAAACTGTGGAAAACTCTTAAAAGGATGGGAATACAAGACCACCTTACCAGCTTTTTGAGAATTCTGTATGCAGAGCAATTTGCATAGACACCAAGCCAACACAGGCCAGGACACAGGTGGCAAGGATGACAAAAGCACAGAGGGGATACCAGATCTTGCAGTATCATAAATAGTCTCCCTTGACAAGGCAAGAGTGATTCCAGCTGCACCAAATTCCTCTTCTTCCTCTTAGCTAGAATCAGAATCAGGAGGCTCAGTGCAAAGCAGGCAATGGCCTGAGCCTTTCTTGGGCTTCTTTTTTCACTTGTCCCCAGTCAAGCCTGTCAATGCACTGAGCTTTGCACTTTTTCATCTTCTAGTGTGGGGTAAGTAAAACACCCACTCCTGAGCTGCCAGGTTTTACCAGACATCCACTTCCCTTGTTTCCTTAAAGCTGTCTTCCAGGGTGAGAAATCCTGGGTCAGAGCCCTTCTGGTCAGTCCCACTTGGACTGCCCAGATCTGGTGGGAGCTGGAAGTTGGAGTCCAGAGGGAACTGAAATTCACATGGGTGGGGATAATCACATAAAGATAGCCAGGGAGCTGGTGATCCAAACTGATAAAGCCCTAGGCATGGAGTGTCAGTTACTTAGGATATTGGAGGGGGGGGCAACCTTTGTCTCAAAGATGAAAAGTCAAGTCAAGAATGAGAGTTTCTGAACCTTGGTCAGTAGATAGTATTTCTAAGAGTACTCTAGGAACTGGGGAAGTACACACAAATAGATGTTTTGGACTTCAGGCAGGATTTCCAATGGAGAGAAAAAAAGAAACTTGTTCTTGAATGGGAGGAGGGGGATGCCTAGTGAGACCTTGGGAATGTGCTGGTCCTTCCCTAGCAGTCAGCAGGAGGGGGCTCCTAACCACTACAATCCCGGCAGAGAAACCACCCAAGTCTGAGATGATCATATCCTCCCACCTCGATCCTGAGTGTGAAGGGAGCCAAGGAAGACCCAGAGCTTGGCCTGGAGGATTGGGCCTGAGAGGAGTGAGTTCCAAGCCTGGGGAGATCCCAGTCCTGTGGTCTGGGCCTGGGGGTGTGGTGAGGAGGGGCGATGGCAGCTCAGCCCACCTGAAGTACCCTTTCCCAGAGTTTGAGTAGCTCCAGCTCAGGTGACTCTGAGCAATTCACATGCAAGTCCTCAACTCTGGCCTCCACTTGGGCTATGGCCTCTGATGCTCCCAACCTGTTGGTGGCAGGGGCAGCAGTGGCAATGGGCTGTAGACCTGTGCCAGCTGCTCAAGCCCCAGCTTCCTTCCTCTTTGGCAGTGGCTGCAGGTCTGTTTTTTTTTCTTTCTTTCTTTCTTTCTTAATTTTTATTTATTTGTTTATTTGAGGCTGTGCTAAGTCTTCATTGATACATGCAGGCTTTCTCTAGTTGCAGTTTGTGGGTGCTACTCTCTTGTTACAGTGCAGAGGCTTCTCATTGCAGTGTGCTCCCTTGTTTCCCTGAGACTCTAAGTGCATTGGCTTCAGTAGTTGCAGCAAATGGGCTTAGTTGCTCCATGGCATGTGGAGTGCTCCCTGACCAGGGATTGAACCTGTGTCCCCTGACATTGGCAGACAGATTCTTAACCACTGAACCCTGAGGGAAGTCTGTGTTTCTGTGTAGAATTTCCAGAAAAATGTACACCTACAAGCACTGAGGGGAGTCCTGTAATGCCATCCTGCAGTGTAAATATTTTTATGACTTTAACTATGATGATGGTCCTGTGATATTTCACTTCGCCCAGTATTAGCCAGAAACACATAGGTTGAAAGGGACTGGTGGAGATCAATGAAGTAGCTTCTGGGCAGGAAGATGAAAAATCAAACAGGGCAAACACCAAGAGCTAAGCCAACAATTTTAGCGGGATGGTTATCAGCCTGACATTGCTGATAATGTGTATTAGCTCACCATTCAAGAGGAGGAACTGTTTGGAGAAATGGATAATTCTCTAGTTCTTTCTGAATGTTTGATTTATTATTTAATTCTAATGTGATTAATTCATACAATGCTAGATATCCAAAATACCTTCAAATATTAAAAAGAAGAGTCCAAACTACTTGTCTTTTCTCTTTAATCTTTGACAAAAGGGGTAGACAAATTTAAGGTTAAATACCAAATAAATCTTTCATTCTTCATCTACCTCCAGTAACGCTCATCAAATATTCATGTTTTCATCTAGTATATATCAGACTTGCACTAGCATTTCATAAAATTAATAAGGCAACTTTAGGGGTTCTTTTCATGACACTGGAGAAGAGAATGACAAACCACTTCAGTATTCTTGTCTTGAGAACCCCATGGACAGTATGAAAAGGTAAAAATAAAGCCTGGCGTGCTGCAGTCCATGGGGTCACAAAAAGTCAGACACGACTGACCTGACTGAGGGGTTCTTTTCATGAGAACTTAAAGTTATTTCCATCAGAGCTTGTAACCTGGTAAGTGTGCTGCACTTCCTAGTTCTTGACTGAAAGACTTGTTGTGAGTCTCAAAATTATTTTTAAAGTAAGTAGGGTAGTAACAGATCATTAACAGACAAAGAGATACAAAAACAAATAGATACACTGATATACAAATAGATAAAGCATAGAAGCATAAAGGGTATAACATCCTGTAAAAGTCAAAATTTTAAAAATCTGCAATTTATATCCATTATTGCTGATACTTATAGGTAAATCTTAAATTTGAGAATTTGTTTTCTAAAAACATACAAAATTCTCTGTGAGTCAGATTTTTTAAAATACTTTCCCTTACATGACATTAACCAAGAGTACACCTTGATCTGTTATTTGTGTCTTAATAGGCACATCACCAATGGATTCATCCCTAAAGGCAGTGGCATTCAAGTGTCTTCAATGTGGATGAATTTGAATCATTCTTTAGCTCACAAAATAAATGTAACTATAGGAAAGTAGGTATCTTCTTGAAATATTTCACTGTAAATATAAAATATTTGCATGTTTTGTCATGTTACATAGTAATAATTTAATACATTCTATTAATCAGAAAATTTTGTGTTTTCAACAATTTTAATGTTCTTTTGTCATTGTGATAAAGTAATAGTTTATAGGAAAACAGCTTCCAGCAGCCTAAGAATCTTTTCCATTAAGAGTGTTCAATAAATATGGTAGTGTTAATAGTTTTATAATTGGGTAAAGAAACACAATTTTTATCAACCATTACCGAAGCTATGGATTCCTAAATAGGCTGTACTTCTTTTAAAGACAAGTATTTTTTCAATTCTGTTTGTAATTCTTTTAAAAGCACATCATTTCTTAATTTTGTTTATGTTACCTTTTGATGAAAAAAAGAAAGACAAATCACCCTGAGTAAAATTCCGTTGAGAATTAGCATTGAGTATTTTAGTATGTTATCTCCTTTTTACCTGCATATCTGAAAATAAGTCATATTAGAAAATGCTTACACTTTTTCAATTTTAGCACTTAAAATACACACAAAAAAATCAGGTTTTGGAAACTGCTTCCCTTCATGATGATATATTAGTCATTAAAGCTGGCAAAAGAAGAATAAGAAACCAATCGTGGTCACTGAAAAGAGATATTTATAATGTTGTGATTTTCATAAAAATATGTCTTTGCTGGTTTTTAAAATTAGTCAAGTACATTAAGGGTTTAAAAAGATGAAATGAGCCAAAACATTTTAAGGAAAAGGTATTTTAGAAAGTTTAAAATTTTTTCAAAAAACTTTCTAAAACTTTTACTCATTAGTACAATATCAGATTTAATTTCAAGAAGAATTTATATTTCAAAAGAGATTTACTGGAGTAATAGCAGCAGCATAGTGGAGTAGGAAGCCTCAGGCCCACATTTCCCTATAGAAACACTGACTTCACAACAATATATGCCCATAGTGCCTTCATGAGAACCCAGAAGCCAGCTAAGTGGCTGCAGCACCCCAGGTGAGTGTAAAGCCAGAGAGAACTGAACAGAATCCAGTAAGGGGTTCCTGGCATTTGCCCACCTGGTCCTGCACAGTATAGACTGATGTAGAGAAAGCTCCTACATTCCAGGCTCCTCTCCCTACTCAAGAGGGAAGGAGAAGGGTCAGCTGTGAGCCTATTGCTCTGGCTTTCAGAGGGCTGCCCAAGGAAAAGATTTCGTCCAGCCTGACTCTGAGCACCAAGCATGGACTTGATTGGCAGTTAGGTGCCAGACTGAGGGTTTCTGTGACACCATCAAAGAGACTATCTTATTGCAGAAAGACCCAAGGCAGAGAAAAAGTTTACAGGACCCAGAGGAAGGGGTGAACTTTCACTGGGAAATTACTTGCACAAGCCCAGAAAAAATATAGCTTTAGAAGGCTTTAAACACTCCCCAAATCTCCAGCTGGGCTCATTAGTGAACATTTTCCTAGTATAAAAGTAGTAAAGGCTGAGAGGTGTGACTGTTTTATTTGTTTGTAATTGAAAAAAAACAAAAATTTAAATATTTTTATTTCTTTTAGAGCAGATTTAGGTTCACAGCAAAATTGAAGGGAAAGTGGAGAGATTCCCCAGATTGCTCCTCTCCTGAAAATGCACAGCCTCCCCTATCATTCACATCCCCTACCAGAGGGGCACATTTATTAAAACTGATGAACCTATATTGAGAAATCATAGTCACTCAAAGTCCATTATTTACATTATAATTCACTCTGGCTGTTGTGTGGGCTTCCCTGGTGGCTCAGCTGGTAAAGAATCCTCCTCCAATGCAAGAGACCTGGGTTCAATCCCTGGGTTGGGAAGATCCTCTGGAGAAGGGAAAGGCTACCCACTCTAGTATTCTGGCCTGGAGAATTTCATGGACTGTATAGTCCCTGGGGTTGCAAAGAGTTGGACATGACTGAGTGACTTTCACTCACTTTTCACTCACTCTGGCTGTTGTACATTCAGTAGGTTTGGACAAATATATGACAAGTATGAATAACTACAGTATCCTACAGATATTTTCATTACCCTAAAAATTACCTGTGCTCTATCCGTCCTTTCCTCCAACCTATGAAAACCACTATTTTTTTTTTTTTTTGTCTCTGTAGCTTGCTTTTTCCAGAATGACATATAGGAATCTTATAGTACATAGCTGTTTCAGATTAGCTTCTTTAACTTATGAATATGCATTTAAAGTTCCTCCATGTCTCTTCATAGTTTGATAGCTCATTACTCATTAGTGCTGAATAATATTCTACTGTCTGGATATACCACAGTTTGTTTATCATTCAAGGACATCTTGGTTGCTTCCAAGTTTTAGCAATTATGAATAATACTTCCCTGGCTCAAATGGTAAAAGAATCTGCCTACAATGTGGGAGACCCGAGTTCGATCCCTGGGTAGGAAAGATCCCCTGGAGAAGGAGATGGCAATCCACTCCAGTACTCTTGCCTGGAAAATCCCATGGACTGAGAAGCCTGGTAGGCTACAGTCCGTGAGGTCACAAAGAGTCGGACACAAAGAGTCTGGATATACCACAGTTTGTTTATCATTCAAGGACATCTTGGTTGCTTCCAAGTTTTGGCAATTATGAATAAATATACTATAAATATCTTGGTGTGAGTTTTTGTGTGGACATAAGTTTTCACATCTTTTGGATAAATACCAAGAAGTGTGATTGCTTGATAATATGGTAAGAGTATGTTCATTTTTCTTAGAAACTACCAAATTGCCTCTAAAGTGACTGTACCATTTTGCAGTCCTACCAGTGGAGAATGAGAGTTCCTGATGCTTCACACCAATGTCAGCATTTAGTGTTGTCAGTGCTCTGGATTTGGGCCATTCTAATAGGTGCAGAATGATAGCTCATTATTTTGATTTGCACTTCCCTGATGACACATGACAGGCAGCATCCTTTCACATGCTTATTTTCCATTTGTATATCTTCTTTGGTGAGGTGTCTGCTAAATGCCTTGGCCCATTCTTTAATTGGTCTGTTTGTGTTCTTACTGGCTTTTAAGAGTTCTTTGAATATTTTGGATTACAGTCTTTTGTCAGAATGTCTTTGCAAATACTTTCTCCTGGTATATGGCCTATTTTCTCATTCTCTCAACATTGTCTTTCACAGAGCAGTTTCAATTTTAATGATATCCAACTTATCAGTTATTCATTTTATAGATAATGCCATAGACATTGTGTTGCCATACCCAAGGTCATTTATATTTTCTCATCTGTTATATTTAGAACTTTTATTTTATATTTGCATATTACAAGGGTTACTGTACATTTAGGACTATGATCCATTTTAAGTTATTTTTTGTGAAGGTTGTAAGGTCTAGATTCATTTTTTAAATTGTGGATGTCCAACTTTTCTAGCATCATTTGTTGAAAAGACTATCTTTTCTCAATGACCTTTGCTTCTTATTGAAGATCAGTTCACTATATTTATATGAATCTATTTCTGGGCTCTCTATTGTGTTCCATTGCTTTACTTATCTATTACTTTACCCATACTACACTGTCTTGATTACTATAGCCTTATAATAAGTCTCAAAGTCAAATAGCATCAGTCTCCCAACTTTATTTTTCTCCAATATTGTGTTAGTTATTCTGGATCTTATACCTCACCATATATATTTTAGAATCAATTTGTAAATAAAATAGCTTGCTGAGATTTTGATTGGAAGGAAGAACTAACATTTTGACAATACTGAGTTTTCCTATTCATTAATTTAGGTCTTTTTTGATTTATTTTATCAGTGTTTTATAGCTTTTCTCATCTAGATCTTATGTGTATATATATATATTTTGTTAGACTTGTAGCTAAGTATTTTATTTTGAGGATTGTAAATGTCAATGATACTGTGCTTTTAATTTCAAATTCTACTTGTTCATTGCTGATATACAGGAAAGAAATTGACTTTATTATATCAACCTTGTGTATTGCAACTTTGTTAAAATTACATTTTTTTTTTCAAATGCCCAAATATCAACAAAAGATCACAGGTACACAAAGAAACTGGGGAAATGGCCCAATCAAATTAACAAAATAAATGTCCAGAAACTGACCATAAGGAAGCAGAAATCTCTGAATACTTTACAATGAATTCAATTAAGTATCTTAAATGTGTTTAATATGTTAAGTAGAATATAGACAACTAAATAAAATCAGGATAGCAGTTTGTAAAAAATGGAAATATCAGAAGAGATATTTTACATAAAAGTCATTAAAAAGAACCAAATAGAAATTCCAGAGCTAAGGAATACAATAACTTAATTGGCATGTTCACTAGAGAAAGTCAGCAAGATTTTATCAAGCAGAACTTAAAAATAGATCACTTGAAATTAATGAATCAGAGATGCTAAAAGAAAACATGTATACCTGTGGCAGATTCATTTTGATATTTGGCAAAACTAATACAGTTATGTAAATTTAAAAATAAAATAAAATTAAAAAAAAAAAGAAAATAAATGAAGTCAAGAGAGCATAAGCACTATGAGATATCATCAGGGAAACCAATATATGCATTATACAAGTCTCAAGAGAAGAGAATTAGCAAGGAGCTGAAAGTCCATTGAATATATAATGATCAAAAACTTTACAAATTTGAGGAAGGAAGGACATGCAAATTCAAAAAGCTCTATGAATTTCCACTAATATAAATCTAAACAGACTCACACCAACACATTATAATCAAGCTGACAAATCACAGACAAATAGATAATATTGAAAACAGCAAGAGAAAAATGATTAATTACATACAAAGAGCATCTATAAGGTTATCAAAGTAGAAACTACAGAACAGAAGGGTATGCATTGATATATTCAAAATGCTGAGAGAAAAAACATAAAAACAAAAATTCCAACCAAGAATACTGTACTCAGCAAATTACTCTTCAAATATGAAGGATATTTGCATTTCCCTGGTGATTTGTGATGTTGAGCCCTTTTTCTATAACTGTTATCTATGTGTATGTCTTGTTTGGAGAAACGTCTGTTTAGGTACCTTGTTCATTATTAAATCAGATTATGTATTTATTTTTGTTATTGAGTTGTAAGCATTGCTTATATATTTGGATTGTAACATCTTATCAGATGAGGTGCTGTGTTTAGTCGCTCAGTCATGCCCCACTCTTTGTGACCCTATGGACTGTAACCCACCAGGCTCCTCTGTCCATGGAATTCTCAAGAAAAGAATACTAGAGTGGGTTGCCATACCCTCCTCCAGTGATCTTCCCCACACAGGGATTGAACCTACGCATCTTATGCCTCCTTCATTGGCAAGCAGGTTCTTTACCACTAGGGCTATCTGGGAAGCCCTTTTTACTGTAGAGAAGATTTTTAATTTGGTACAATGCCACTTGTTTATTTTTATCTTGTGGCATGTGTTTATGGGGTCATATAAAACATATATCATTGCCAAGATCAATGCCAAGAACCCTTTACTCAATGTTTTATTCTTGTAGTTTTACAGTTTCACATCTTATATTTAAGTTGCTAATCCATTTTGAGTTGATTTTTATAAGTGGTGTGAGATAAGGATCCAATGTGGGCTTCTCTGGTAGCACAGCTGGTAAAGAATAACCTGCAATGCAGGAGACCCTGGTTCTATTCCTGGGTTGGGAAGATCCCCTGGAGAAAAGAATGGTATTCTGGCCTGGAGAGTTCCATGGACCGTATAGTCAGATGGGGTCCCAAAGAGTTGGACATGACTGAGTGACTTTCACACAAGGATCCAATTTAATTGTTTTGCATGTAGTTTTGCCAACACTGTTTATTGAAAAGGCTATTCTTTTCTCATTGTATAGTCTTGGCAACCTTGTTAATGGCTATTATCAGAAAGACAAAAGATAACAAGTGTTAGTGAGGATTTACAGAAAAGGAAATCCTTGTACCCTGTTGATAGGAAAGTAAATTGGTATAACAATTACAAAAGCAGAATGGAAGTTCTTTTAAAAAATTAAAAAGAGAACCTTCTGATCCAGCAATCTATTTTGGTTATATATATGTGTGTGTGTGTATATATATATATATATTTAATGAAATTATTATCTGAAGAGACATTTACACTCCCACTTTCAATCCAGCATTATTCACAATAGCTAAGGTATGGAAACAACCTAAATATGTATCAATGAACAAATCAATATTGATAAACAAATATCTGTTAATGGAGAAACACCTTTAATATATGTTGATGGAGGTTTATATTTACATCTCATATATATATATATAACTATATATATATGTACATGATATACACTCAGATAAATCCCATTCCGTCATAAAAAGAAGGAAATCTAGCCATTTGTGACAACATAGAAGAACCTGGAAGACATAATGCTAAGTGAAATACACCAAACACAGACAGACAAATACTGCATGATCTTAGTCATATCTGGAAACTAAAATAGTCAACGTCACAGAAGCAGAGACCAAAATTTGCCAGGGTCCAGGGAATGAAGGAAATAAGAAGATATAGATGAAAGGGTATAAAGTTTCAGTTATGCAGAATGAATAAGTTCTGAGCATCTAATGTAAAGCAATGTAACTATGGTTAACAATACTTTATTTTATACTTCACCAAACTGTTTTGCCAAAAGTTTTCATTTTCATCTCAAGTTCAAAGGATTTGTTAACAAAATAAGTAATACCAATATTTATTAGAGAATTATCTAGCAGGAGACCCTGGTTCAATTCCTGGATTGGGAAGATCTGCTGGAGAAGGGATAGGATACCCACTCCAGTATTCTTAGGCTTCCCTTGTGGCTCAGCTGGTAAAGAATCTGCCCACAATGCGGGTGACCTGGGTTCAGTCCCTGGGTTGGAAAGATCTCCTGGAGAAGGAGAAGGTTACCCACTCCAGTATTCTGGCCTGGAGAATTCCATAAACTGTATAGTCCATGGGGTCACAAAGAGTCAGAAATAACTGAGGGACTTTCACTTTCACTTTATTTAGCTTAGTTTCAATATACTAATGCTAAAAGAAACAGAAACAGAAAAGGACACATTACCAAATTGGGTTTTGACAAACATCCAGACTCAAATAGTGCTGGGAAGTCCCAGATCACAGCACTTCTGGAGTGCCAATTGGGAAAAGATCCCAGACGTCAATCACATGTGCTCTGTGGGTGAGACTTCGAGATCACAGAACTCAATATAATCCCAGGATGCAAACTGATATCATCATCAATCTGTGAGCAAATTGCAGCTCGGGCTTCATGGTAATGCTGTTTGCTTTGTCACATAAAATTTGGAATGTTATTAAGCCTGGGGTTTGGGTGGCCAGGTTCCCTCCAGGTCTGTTCAGTTCAGTTCAGTCACTCAGTCCTGTCCGACTCTTTGCGAACCCATGAATCACAGTACACCAGGCCTCCCTGTCCATCACAAACTCCCGGAGTTCACTCAGACTCACATCCATCGAGTCAGTGATGCCATCCAGCCATCTCATCCTCTTTCCCCTTCTCCTCCTACCCCCAATCCCTCCCAGCATCAGAGTCTTTTCCAATGAGTCAACTCTTCGCATGAGGTGGCCAAAGTACTGGAGTTTCAGCTTCAGCATCATTCCCTCCAAAGAAATCCCAGGGCTGATTTCCTTCAGAATGGACTGGTTGAATCTCCTTGCAGTCCAAGGGACTCTCAAGACTCCTATCCAACACCACAGTTCAAAAGCATCAATTATTTGGTGCTCAGCCTTCTTCACAGTCCAACTCTCACGTCCATACATGACAACAGGAAAAACCACAGCCTTGACTAGACGAACTTTTGTTGGCAAAGTAATGTCTCTGCTTTTGAATATGCTATCTAGGTTGGTCATAACTTTCCTTCCAAGGAGTAAGCGTCTTTTAATTTCATGGCTGCAGTCACCATCTGCAGTGATTTTGGAGCCCAAAACAAATAAAGTCTGACACTGTTTCCACTGTTTCCCCATCTATTTCCCATGAAGAGATGGGACGGGATACCATGATCTTCATTTTCTGAATGTTGAGCTTTAAGCTAACTTTTTCACTCTCCTCTTTCACTTTCATCAAGAGGCTTTTGAGTTCCTCTTCACTTTCTGCCATAAGGGTGGTGTCATCTGCACATCTGAGGTTATTGATATTTCTCTCGGTAATCTTGATTCCAGCTTGTGTTTCTTCCAGTCCAGCGTTTCTCATGATGTACTCTGCATATAAGTTAAATAAGCAGGGTGACAGTATACAGCCTTGACGTACTCCTTTTCCTATTTGGAACCAGTCTGTTGTTCCATGTCCATTGAGTTGGTGATGCCATCAAACCATCTCATCCTCTGTCATCCCCTTCTTCTCTTCCCTTCAATCTTGCCCAGCATCAGGGTCTTTTTGTAATGAGTCAGTTCTCCGCCTCAGGTGGCTACAGTATTGGACTTTCAGCTTCAGCATCAGTCCTTCCAATGAATATTCAGGATTGATTTCCTTTAGGATTGACTGGTTGGATCTTCTTGCAGTCCAAGGGACTCACAAGTGTCTTCTCCAACACCACAGTTCAAAAACATCAATTCTTCTGTGCTCAGCTCTCTTTGTAGTCCAACTCTCACATCCTTACATGACTCCTGGAAAAACCATAGCTTTGACTAGACAAACCTTTGTTGGCAATATAATGTCTCTGTTTTTTAATATGCTATCCAGGATGGTCATAGCTTTTCCTTCAAGGAGCAAGCATCTTTTAATTTCATGGCTGTAGGAACCATCTGCAGTGAATTTGAAGCCCCCAAATATAAATTCTGCCAATGTTTCCATCATTTCCCCATCTCTGCCATGAAGTGGTGGGACTGGATGCCATGATCTTAGTTTTTTGAATGTTGAGTTTTAAGCCAACTTTTTTACTTTCCTCTTTCACTTTCATCAAGAGTCTCTTTAGTTCTTCTTCACTTTCTGCCATAAGGTTGGTGTCATCTGCATATCTGAGGTTATTGATATTTCTCCTGGCAATCTTGATTCCAGCTTGTGCTTCATCCAGCCTGGCATTTCACATGATGTACTCTGCATATAAGTTAAATAAGCAGAGTGACAATATACAGCCTTGACATACTCCTTTCCTGATTTGAAACCAGTCTGTTGTTCCATGTCCACTTCTAGCTGTTGCTTCTTGATCTACACACAGATTTCTCAGGAGACAGGTAAGGTGCTCTGGTATTCCCATCTCTTTAAGTATTTTTCAAAGTTTGTTGTGATCCACACAGTCGAAGGCTTTGGTATAGTCAATAAAGCAGAGGTAGATGTTTTTCTGGAACTCTCTTGCTTTTTCAACAATCCAATGACCACAAGTCTTGCACTCACAGCAGACAGTAAACCACAGTCAGGGAGGTGTCCAGACACGTTAGATACAATGTTCTGCTCTACTCTGTCTCTGAAGCCAGAACTCTGTCTCTGAAGCCTAAACAAGACTATTTATTTAATTTCCCTCACACACACACACACACGTCCTGACCTGGGGGACTCATCTTTTGGTGGCATATCTTTTTGGCCTTTTAACCAGTTTATGAGGTTCTCATGACATGTATACTGGGGTGGTTTGCCATTCCCTCCCCAACTTGATCATGTTTTGTCAGAATTCTCTGCTATGACCCATCCATCTTGGGTGGCCCTGCATAGCCTGGCTCATAGTTTCCTTGAGTTACAGAAGCCCCTTCGCCTCAACAAGGCAGTGATCCATGAAGAAGAATACAGCATCAGAGATGAGATGGCTGTATGGCATCCCCAGTGTAACAGACATGAACTTGGGCAAACTTCAGTAGATGATGGGGGAAAGGGAGGCCTGGCATGCTGCAGTCCTCGGGGTTGCAAAGAGTCACATATGACTGGGTGACTGAACAACAGCAACACACACACCCTACAATGATAACTATGTAACATGAAGGACATATTTATTAACTTGAGTGTGGTGGTTATCTCACAATGTATATGTATGAATTTTACATGCTAAATACATACAATTTTTATTTGTCAGCTATAATAAAACTTGAAAAAAAATGAAAGATACATTAATACTTTCCCAGATAAACAAAAGCTGAGGTTATACATCTCCATATAAGGAGTTCCTTCAAGTAGGAACAAAAAGAAACTGGATAGCAACACGAAACATATGAAATTATAAGGTCATCTGGTAAAGATAAATATCTAGACAGGTGAATAATCCTGAAGTATTGTAATGTTGGTATTTAAATCATTCTTTATTCTGTATATAATTTAAAAGATAAAAACACAAAAGTCACCATCAATTTATGTTAATGCTATACAATATAAATAGATATAATTTATAAAATCAGTAAATAAAGCAGGGGGCAGAGAAATAAAAGGGAATAAAGTTTTTATGTCATCAAAGTTAAGTTGCTATCAATTTAAAATAGATTGTATAACTTTAAGATATTCTATGTAATCTTCACAGTAAACACAAAGAAAATACAGAACATGCAGCAAAGGAAATGGGAAAAGAATCAAAGCATTTTAAAAAATCAATGAATAGGGGAAAAAAATCAGAAAGAGAGGAAAATGAAGAACACAAAAATTACAGAAATAAAACAGAAACAAAATGGGATTAATGTAAATGGATAGACTCCCCTCGCCCCAATCAAAAGGCATAGAGACATAGATTGACTAAATTGATTAAAAACAGATAAAAAAACAAACCTAAAATAAAAATCCAGCTCCAACTATATACTGTCTAATAAAGAGGTTCACTTTAGATTCAAGGCCACACATAGGCTGAGAGTGATAGAATGGATAAAGATACGTCATGCAAATGATGTCCAAAAGATGAGGGATGGCTATATTACATCAGGTGAAATAGACTTTAAGTTGCAAGCTGTCACAAGAGAAAGAAAAGATCAATTCACAGGAGTCATCTGTGTTGTAACCTGTGATAGGATTTCTTTCTTTTTTAAAAGGCTGAATAAAATTACATTGTATATGCATACACATTTTGTTCATCCATTCACCTATGGATGAATATCTGGCTGGCTTCTACTCCCTCTTGACTATTGTGAGCAATGCTGTAATGAACGAGTGGACCAGTATCTCTTAGAGACCTTTTTAATTATTTTGGATATATATCTAGAAATGGGATTGCTGGATCTTGAGGTGATTCTGTCTTATAATTTTGGGAAATACCTTTACTGTTTTCCAAAGTGGCTATAAAATTTTACATTCCCACTTAAAATACACATGACTTCTAATTTCCCCACCTCTCCTCAACATTTGCCGTTTTGTTTATTTTTGGTAATAGCCATCTTCTCAATGGGTGTGAAGTAATACCTCACTGAAGTTTGAACTTGTTTTATCTAATAAAGAGTAATGTTTGGCATCATTTTACATGCTTTTTAGAAAATTGTACATATTCTTTAAGGAAATTCTGTCTATTCAAGCCTTTTGCCCATTATTTAATCAATTTATTTGGCTTTTGGTTGCTTAGTTGTAGGAGTTATTTATATATTCTAGATATCAACTCATCAGAAAAAATGTTTTTTGAATATTTCACACTGTAGCTTGCCTTTTCCTTTCTAGTCTGTTGACTGTTTTCTGTGATTCACATAAGCTTATGTAGTCCTATTTTTTTTTTTTTTTTTTTTTGCCTGTGCCTTATGTTTTACATTGGAGAAGGCAATGGCAACCCACTCCAATACTCTTGCCTGGAAAATCCCATGGACGGAGGAGCCTGGTAGGCTGCAGACCATGGGGTCGCTAAGAGTCGGACACGACCAAACGACTTCACTTTCACTTTTCATTTTCACACATTGGAGAAGGAAATGGCAACCGACTCCAGTGTTCTTGCCTTGAGAATCCCAGGGACTGGGGAGCCTGATGGGCTGCTGTCTATGGGGTCGCACAGAGTCAGACACGACTGAAGCGACTTAGCAGTAACAGCAGCAGTATGTTTTATATTCAAGAAATTGTCTTGAAAACCAACGTCCCATAGATGTTTACCTACATTTTCTTCTATAACTTTTATAGTTGTAGGCCTTTAACTAATGTTAATTTTTCTCTGGTGTAAGGTAAGATTCCAGCTTCCTTCTTGTGCATGTTGAAAATCCAGCTGCCTAGCAGGAGTTTTGCAAGATGAAAAAGTTCTAGAGATTTGTTGCATAACAATGTGAATATAGTTAATACCACTAAACTTTACTGAACTGTACAACTGAAAATGCATAAGATGATAAATTTTATGTGACATGTTTTTCATCACAATTTGTTAAAAAAAAAATTGAATATAGTTTTTGCTACAATGTTTACTATTCACTTTGGGCTTTCCTGGTGGCTCAGAGGATAAAAAACCTCCCTGCAATGCAGGAGACCCAGGTTTGACCCCTGGGTTGGGAACACCCCCTGGAGGTGGAAATGGCAGTCTACTTCAGTATTCTTGCCTGGAGAATTCCATGGACAGAGGAGTCTGGCAAGCCTCAGTCCATGGGCTTGCAAAGAGTCGGACATGGCTGAGTAACTAACACTTTCACTTCTGCTTCCATGAAGTCATATAATTTGCAGAATGATGTACCTACAGTGCTAATTCTATAAAATACATAGGGGTCCTTTTCAGAGGATCTGTGAGGTTAAAATTATTTTTGAGTATACTAAGATGTGATTTGTCTTTTATATTTTTTATTCTGTTTCAGGTACACAGTGAAGGCCACATAATGAATCCACAATTATTTGGAGAGATTATTAGAATATATTAATTTTTTCTAAATTACATATTTATACAAAACCAGAATTTCTTCATACACTTTCACCAAACAATATATTTTATTACAATGAATGCAAAGTTGATATGAGATTTTAACATCTCTTATTAAGCTAGACATTAAAGAAATGTCTAAAAAAATGTAAAACAATGCTACTTTTACTTTAATAGAACTTGGGGGAAATTGCTTTCACTTTTCAAAATAAATGAATACTTATTTTACATTAAAAACACATTGCTTATATCACCATGTATAGTATTTATTATTGTCATCTGAAATGAATTAATGTTATAAACACTGTGACTATAGTTAACAATAGTAAATTGCACATTCAAAAGTAGTTAAGACTGTAAATTTTATTTTGTGTATTTTACCACAGAAATAAATTAAAAAATGAGCTAATAAATATTTTAAAGTGAGTCAGTTTAAATTTCTAGTCGCATTATTGTTGTTCAGTCCCTAAATTGTGTCCAGCTCTTTGTGACACTATAGACTATAGCATGCCAGGCTCTTCTGTCCTACAATATGTCCTACAGAATTTGCTCAAATGCATGTCCTTTGAGCTGGTGATGCTATATAACCATCTGATCCTCTGCTACCCCCTTTTCTTTTGCCTTCAGTCTTTCTCAGCCCCAGGATATTTTCCAATGGATAGGTTCTTTGCATCAGATGGCCAAAGTGTCGGAGCTCCAGCTTCAACATCAGCCTTTACAATGAATATTCAGGGTGATTTTCTTTAGGATTGGCTGGTTTGATGTCCTTGCAGTCCAAGAGACTCTCAAGAGTCTTCTCCAGCACCAAATTCAAAAGCATCATTCTTCAACTCTCAGTCTTCTTTATGGTCCAACTCTCACAGCCTTACATGACTACTGGAAAAACCATGGCTTTGATTATATAGACTTTTGTCAGCAAAGTGATGCCTCTGCTTATTAACATACTGTCTAGGTTTGTCATAGCTTTCCTTCCAAGGAGCAAATATCTTTTCATTTCATGATTACAGTCACCATCCACAGTAATTTTGGATCCCAAGAAAAGAATATCTGTCGCTGCTTCCACTTTTCCCCCAATTATTTGCCATAACATGATGGAACCAGATGCCGTGATCTTAGCTTTTGGAACTTTGAGTTTTACGCCAGCTTCTTTACTCTTCTCTTTCACCTTCATCAAGTGGATTTTTAGTTCCTTTTCACTTTCTGCTGTTAGAGTGGTATCATCTGCATGCCTGAGGTTGATATTTCTCTGGGAAATCTGGATTCCAGTTTGTGATTCATCCAGCTTGGCAGTTTGCATGACATACTCAGCATATAAGCATGATGACAATATACAGCCTTTGTACATTTTCCCCAATTTTGAACCAGTTTCATGTCTGCTTCTGCTTCTTCTTGATCTGCCTACAGGTTTCTCAGAAGGCAGGTAAGGTGGTCTGGTATTCCCATCTTTTTCAGAATTTTCCAGTTTGTTGTGATCCACACAGTCAAAGGCTTTAGTGTAATCAATGAAGCAGAAGCAGATGCTTTTCTGGAACCCCCTTGCTTTCTCCATGATCCAATAAATGTTGGCAATTTAATCTTTTGTTTTTCTGTCTTTTCAAAATATGTGTATTTAGTAGCAAAAACATCAATAATAGATTTAATCCACATAAACAGAACACTCCTTGAAGCCTTCAGTAAGTTTTGAGTGGGAATGTGTCTAGAGATCACAAAGTCTGAGAAATGCTATTCTCAACTCCTGTGCTGTGCTGGCCTATTATTAAATTAGAATTAAATCTATTGAAAAAAATGAAAGGGGCATAATCCATTCAAAAATTTAGGAATAATTGTGTTGAAACAAGTGAAAATTGACTTTTTAAAAACTGATCAGTTCAGCTTTGTAAACAAAAGATGCAACAGCTGTGATAGCAGCAGCAACAATAGCTGGGATGTTCAGTGCCCAGAGTGAGCTCATCTATCACCACACTGCACAACTCAGGTCCTTCTCCTGGGTTTATAAGGTGTGATGCCATGGAGTTTCATGGATGAGACAGAAAGCTCTTCTCCAAAAGAGAGAAAATGGATATCCCCCTAAATAAATGCCACAAATTTCAGTCTCTAAATAAATAATAGTACATGTGGCATGTAATGACCTGAATTTCTCATCCAGTTTGCCTTTATGCTGTGATCTCAGGAAGCAGCAATTTTCTTTCACAGAGCTTCAAAACAATGTGATTATAATAAAAGTGGGTGACAATGAGACAATGACAGCAGCCTATTTCTTACTGCCTTGGTAAAAAAAATTATAGTTATTAACACTTGTTTGTTGTTTTGCTTACTAGTTGTATCTATATTAGTTCAGTGCATAAAAAGAAATATTTCTTTGCAAGGCAACAGCCAAAAACATTACTGCTATAGAATTTAGAAAAGAACAACTTTTTATTTGAAAAAAAGGGAATGCAACATTGAATGATAGCATGTTCAAATAAGCTCTCCATGAACAGTAGAGTTCACAGGCTGTTTGTTTCATGAGGCCCATGAGGTCTTGTTCTGCTGTATCTCTGCCCCTAACTCCTTCTCCCAGATTCATCTGTCCTCTACTCACAGACTATGTATTACCTTCCAGCTGTGCGGTTCCCATGCACAGCAGTGCTCTTAGAACAGGTAGGACAGACTTTTCATTAAAGGCCACACAGTAAATATATTTGACTTTGGGGCAGAGGCCATCTTTGCAGCAACTACTCAGCTCTGTCATTGTACTGTAAAGACAGCCATGTGGTACTGTGTATGTTTCCCTGTTACTATCTCGATTCATTCCCCGCCCCCCCCCCCTTCTTCCCCTTCTGTGTCCACAAGTCTGTTCTCTATGTCTGTGTCTCCACTGCTGGCCTGCAAATAGGTTCATCAGTACCATAAAATAGATCACCAGTGGGGATTTGCTATATGACACCAGGAGCTCAAACCAGTGCTTTGTGATGACCTAGATGGGTGGGATGGGGTGGGAGGTGGGAGGGAGGTTCAAGAGGGAAGGAACATATGTATACCTATGGCTGATTCATGTTGTAATGGCAGAAACCAATGCAATCTTGTAAAGCAATTATCCTCCAATTAAAAATAAATAACTTAAAAAAAAATTTAAAAACCAGCAACAACAGCAGCCATGTGCTCAGTTGCTAAGTCATGTCTGCCTCTTAGCAACCCCATAGATTATAATCCACCAGGGTCCTTTGTCCACGGGATTTCCCAGACAAGAATCCTAGAGTGGGCTGCCATTTCTTTCTCCAAGGGATCTTCCAGACCCAGGGATCAAACCCTTATTGAACCTGGATATCCTGAATCTCTGGCTTGGCAAGTGAATTCTTGTACCACTGAGCCTCCTAGGAAGCCCCCAAACAGCAGTAGGTACCCACAAATTATTGTGTATGGCTGAGTTTCAATAAAATTGTATTTATAGAAAGAGGCTGGAGGGGGATATATTTGGCTCATGAGCCATAGTTCAAGGACCCCAGACTTGGACTTGTGCTCCTATTCTGTCCCCGTCAGTAAGTTTATGTGTGAAGTAATTAAACCATTGGTGTTTCCATGCCAGAATGCATTCATCCCAGGCAGTGACAGCAACACATAAGTGTTGACATGAATTGACCACTAGAAATTCATTAAACATATTTGAAATTTTGTTGTTCTTTATCACTGTTCTTTGAACTCCCTTACTTGTAAATTTCTGATTTTGGCCCAGAAACATGAACATTTCCAGCTCACACTTTCAGGCTGATTTGAATTTCACTTAGTTTAAGCATGCACCAGCATTGACAACCAAAATTAATGGAGATAACTTTGTAAACCAGTCAAGGTTGTAAAGAATTTTTCTCCCATCTTCTATACTTGCTAAAGGTCACATATAGAAAACAGAATGTCCCAAATTCTCAACCCACCGAAAAGTATACCCTGTAGTCAGTGAGCCCCCCACAGTCATAAACACTGTTCTAGTCTTGCCATTTGGAAATTTACTGCATTTCACAGTCCAGTGGCTCAGTAAAAGCAGTTTTTATTTTGACCTGTATAAACCGTATGAAAATCTTTCCATGTCAGAGAGGCAGTAGGAGGTAGACATTAAAGCACTTTTTAATTTTACTGTTAGAAAAATATGCTTTCAAAACACTAATCTCAAAATGTTGACAGCTGAAGAACCAGTGGGAGGTAGTCTAAAGCAGGTTACCCCACTGCAATAAATGCTAACACATTAAAACATTATTAATATCAGATTGCTAGAAATTGTTAACAGAGCTCCAGCTCTTCTAGCTTACCTAGGTATTTATTTACTTCTTTTCCTATCCCTCCAGTTTTTCCCCTCCACCTACTGTTCTTTTCTACCTCAAACTACAATTCTTACATTATTACCAAGGGTCCTGTTCAAACAAAACCACTCAAGTTTATAAACCACGGGTGGAACTTCAAAGTCCACTGAGGGCTAGAATAGAGGTTTGAGTTTTTTAACTGCTATAGAAATCAGTTTTCTTTTCTTTTCTCTATTTCTTTTATCTCTTATCCTGCACTGGTCTTTCTCCAATTTATTCAAGGTTTGGTGGTCAAAAGCTTCCAGACTCCCAGTGTTTCTCTTTTATCACATGTAAGCTATTTTCATGTCTTCCAAGGTCATCAGTAGTTTAGTCCCACCATCATTATCCAGACACAGGATGTTTTTCTACTTAACACCAGGTGCCTTACCATCACGGCCTCTAAAGTAATTCCTACTATGTCTTTGCTGGTATTGTGCTATTATTCTATCCACCCACCTGAACCTGGTGGGAATTTCACATCTTGTATTTATTCTTTCTCATATTCTGAAACAAACAAATGGCCAGATATTTCTCCACTGAAGATGGGTTTATTCAGGATCAGCAGAGAATTACAGTTTGGGTTCTGCAGATGTGGGCAGCCAAGTGCAAGTCCCCATATTGCAAGGGAGGGAGCTGCTTTTATAGTAGGGAAAGGAAGGTGGGAGGGCTATAATTAAAGATTCGATGGCTTTTCATTGTCTGAGCCCTGGTCAGCAAGGAAAGTAAGTCTTCTTTCTTGCTGATGGACTCTACTGTTATTGCAGGGCTCGAGAGCCTCCATGGCTGGATCTATTTAATTGGGGTTTTTGTTTATTCATGTTTTACACTTTCTACCTACTTTTTGATTTCTATCCCTTGTTATCACTCCAGGTGAAAGCCAAAGTTCTCACAATGACCTATATTTAGTAATCTGATTCCCTATTCTGCCTTGAGCATACTTCTGCCTCAGTGCTTTTGCACTTGACAGCCCCTCTGCCTGGAATGTATTTTCCCAGTTATCTGCATGGCTGGTTCATTTCCTTCACTTCCTTCAGATTCCTAGACAGTTCATCTTTCACACTCTATCTAAATTCCTCACCAAACCCCAACGTGTCTTGGGCCCCTCTCCTCCTCATTGTCTATATTTAGCTTTCTTTACTCTTTAGTGTGTCTACTTATTTATCTTGCTGATTGTCTGCTCTGTGGCACCATGGGCGACCTAAGAGCAGGTATGTCATCAGCTCTGTTCAATGCTATATGCTCAGCCCTAGAAGAGCATCTGAGGCAAGGGGCCCCATTGATGTTTGCTGGGTGAAGACATATCATGAGGGTGATTTTCTCTCACATCCCATCTTGTGTGCCTGGCCCTTGTATTTCCCTAAGTGGTGCTAGTCAGTCCCATTTAGATTGTCAGGACTTGAGGTCACGGTCTAGGTTTCACCTTTTTACATTCCCATAACATCTAGAAAGGTGCTGGTAATATGGAAAAAATATATGTATATACACACATACACACACACAAACACACACACACATATATTGATTTTTAAGATCTTGTAAGTGAAAAAAAAAAAGAATATAAATTGTCCAAAAGTAGAGCAAGTTCATTGTTTGGTTGTGAGATGTTCTGGGAAATATATTTCTGGTTGGAATGAAGATTCTAAGAACCCGTTTCAATTTACTACTGTCTCTCCTCAGTAATGATCTATCCCTATTTAAATGCTGAGTTGGGACATTGTAAAGTGCAAAGAAGACAAAGATAAACAGGCCGAGAGAAAACTGAGGAATGGCTGAGGGGAGCTTTGAAAATTCTTTAACAAAATTTCTGTCAATATCCCATCAAGAATGAATATAATGGAAAAACAAGTGTCACCGTCTATCTCCTTGGGCTTCCTAGGTAGCACTAGCTGTAAACAACCTGCCTGCCATTGCAGGAGACAGAAGAGACATGAGCTAAATCCCTGGGTCTGGAAGATCCCCTGGAGTAGAGGATGGCAACCCACCTCAATATTCTTGCCTGGAGAATGCCATGGACAGAAGAACTGGGCAGGCAACAGTCCATACTGTCACAAACAGTGAAGTGGCTAAGCACGCATGTATCATCTATCTCCTTAATCTTGACCTGTTGTGAAGATATTGCAACTCCTGCGGTTGAGTTGAGGTAGAAAATTGGAAAGATGTTGCCCCTAGGTACTGTGAGGGAGAGATGAGTGGCAGCAGGGTGTTTGGTGGTACCTGGGTTCCTAGCTTAGCCTGTAGAGGATGCTGCTGCTTTCACCACTGTTGCTATCTTCCCCACCAACCTTGGAGTTCCAAGCACTACCTAGACCACCACTAAAGAAATGGATCTTAGTTTTATGTTTGAGTGGGATCTTGCTTTATTCTGAATTTTAATTTCTGTTACTTAGCACAGAAGTTTGAGAAATTGGTGTGACATAGTCCTTCAACTCTTAGAGTAAACTGAGTATTTCTTTACAAAATAATGCATGCCCTTAATGTTAAAAATGCAATTTTATTTACAAAACACTCATTAATACATGACTTTCAGAAGCAGTTCATTTCTTTTCCAAGGTTCCTTGCATTATGCCAAATAAATAATAGGCCAGGCATTAATACTTGCGGGCTAATTGAGTTCATCTAGTTTGCAGAGTGAGGTGTGTCTTGTGTCTTCTTTCGCATCAAGTGCACTGTGAGAACAAAAACGCTCCAGGGAGTGGAACAGAAATTGAGTGGATGCTAATTGTGTGTGTCAAGCTTCTAGATGATTCATAATGGCTGACTTTGGGAAAATCACTCTTATCAATGCTTCAGTTTCCTATCTGTCAAATGGGGGTAATAATACTGATCTATTTCACAGGGGTGTTGTGAGGCACTATAAATCATAGTCAACAAAATACATTTAGAGTCCTTGATGGAGGCTGCCTTGAGCTGAAGTCTAGGCCTGCCATTGGCTTTTGTCCTTGCTAAGCTGTCCCAATCTTGGAACTACTTATTGACCTCAGCAAGTTCTTTGGCCCCACCATTCATCAAAGCTGCTCGTTCAGATGTTGACAGTGTTTTCATGAGTTTTGGAATCTTAATAGTCCAGACTTACTTAGGATATAGAGGGGAAGGCACTTAGTATTTTCTATGTCTTTCATCCACAAAGAGAGCCTGTTTGAGATCCAAGATTTCTCTGCAGGTTGAGAGTTGGGGTTTCATTCCCTATGGACTTGGAACAGACTGGAGCTGTCTCAGGAGCAAAGTACACACAGTGTACATGATTTATATAATTGTTTATTGCTCCCTGAACTGATCCCAGAAGAGCTGGATCACTTCACCCATTTGTAATGTCTGTACCCATGCCTCTGCCTCCTCATAGGAACCATCTGGTTCAATCTTCCTCCATCCTCCATCAAAAAAGAGCAACATTAGAAAAAAAAAAAAAAAAAGTTTTTTTTTTTTCTAGAGATAGGTTTAACCCTCAGACTTGGGCACTGATATTCCTGAAAACTTCATCCAGTTCACTGTATTCAGCATCTGTCACTTCTCTGTCAGTGTCCAGAATCTGAACTTGGCTTCAACCATTTTTCCCTCTGGTTTGGGAAACCTTAACAAACTATTTCTATTTGCCCAGGTGTGGACTCAAGAGCCTTTCTCTCCATCCCAGTTCAGGGGCTTGGCCAGATCCTCTTCCCAATAGGATTTGTTCTCCTCTCCTTCTCCTTAGCCTTAGATGTGTAACCCACAAACAGGCACAAAGTCCTGGCCTCTTGTCATAGTCACATTCCAGTTCTCAGTGTTTTATGGATTCTGCTCCTCTGTTTACTGCACTGAGAGCACCAGGAGATTCTAGGGACTCCTGGAGAGAACAGTCAGACATCCTGCCAAGTAGCCAGGAGTTGATTTGCACATGATCCACAGGCCTTCCCACCCCTTTCCACAGGACGGGAGCTGAGAGGAGTCTGAGTCTGGGTTTCTTTCAGCTTTTGGTACCATTCTGAGTAGCAAAACAAATCACACTTTGTTGTCAGATTTCTGAATGTAAAAATGGGAAATTGAATTCTGTATGGATATTTTTGGTTTGTGGGAGAGATTTGATTGTGTTTCTTCTTTTTATTTCAGCCAAATATGTCTACTTTTGATTTATTTGAGGCAAAGTGATATATATATAATCATATATGATTATATTATTATATATAATTATACATATTTATATATTTACATATATTATATATTAATATTATACATTATTATAACACTATATATAATATAATATATAATATATAAAATATAGATAATATAATTATGTATATATGATTATATTGTATACTATATAATTATTTAGTGTATAATACAATATATAATAATACATAAAATATAATAATATATTATATTATAATACAATAATTATATAATATTATATAATAATATTATATACAATAATATAATTATATATTATATAATTATATTATATATTAATTATATAATCACCTCTTCCATTTCTCTTTCTCAAAGAAAACACTCTTTCTCTTGGTCTTTCACAGTATTGTTACCTTTTCTGTAATATTGATATTTACTGCAATGTTATATTAAAGATTTTTGTGTCATTTCACCAAATAAATTATATAATATTATAAAATATAATAATATTATATTAATTATATGTAATTATAACATAATTATAATAATATACCTTAATATGTATGCTATGCTATGCTAAGTCACTTCAGTCGTGTCTGACTCTGTGTGACCCCATAGATGGCAGCCCACCAGGCTCCCCCGTCCCTGGGATTCTCCAGGCAAGAATACTGGAGTGGGTTGCCATTTCCTTCTCCAATGCATGAAAGTGAAAAGCGAAAGTGAAGTCGCTCAGTCGTATCCGACTCTTAGACACCGCATGGACTGCAGCCTACCAGGCTCCTCTGTCCAGGGGATTTTCCAGGCAGGAGTACTGGAGTGGGGTGCCATTGCCTTCTCTGTTAATATGTATAATAATATATAATATAATAAAATATAATATATAGTGTATATATAATATGCATAAATTTATATATAAATACTTAACTTAATCAATAGTATATAATGTTATATTAAATCATATTATGTTATATTATGACATATATAATATATATAGGGCATAGATGTTTCCCCCTTCCAACCTCCTCTCTTCCTACTTTTCATACTCTTGTATTGGTTCTAATAAACAGTTGCTTTTCAAAAAAAAGAGAATGAAAATAACTTCATGCCATATTACATAATCTCTTACCAATTTCAGAACCTATAGATGTAACACTTTAATTGTATGCAAACTTACATTTGGTTTGTGTTTCTAATATTTGCCCCACTTAGGAACAGTATTACCTAGTGGAAGCCCTTCAATTGTATACATTGACCTCAGTATAGCAGTTACAGGAATCTGCGCCTTAAACATGTACAGTAGCTGGTGCAATAATAAATCAACTCCAGTTAGAACAGTAGTGACTACAGAAGTTAGAAATCTGTAGATCCAAACTTAACAAAGCTCACCTGCTGAGAATATTGAATTGTCTACAGTTTAGCTGTTAAGCTCATTTTGTCTTCATCTGCTGCTTAGTGTATGAGAGCTGACCCTCACCTCCTATGCTGAATCAGCTAGAGAGGAAACTGCTGTTTGTCTAAAAGGCCTCCTTACATAAGGTCTGAGAGAAGGTACTACTGGTGTGGAGGATTTGTTTAGGGACAGGGCTCTGAATCTATAAATTATGTATTTGAGCAACAATTTAAATTATGGCACAGAGAAGTAAGATTCAGAATTGTGAAAAAGAAACACTGAAAAGAAGCTAGAGTGCACGTGGGTATGTTTGAGTGTACAAACAGACACACACACACACACACACACTCCCACACCCCCCTACCCTTTCTCATCACTTTAAATTGTTCCAATCAGACATCTAGTTTTATCTCATCATCTGACCACCTCAAGGACTTTGTTTCCTGTTAGGATTTCTTTCTGATCCCATAACTGAGACTCCATCCCTCTCTATTCCTCTTACACATAAAATCATTTTTTGATCATCTTTTTGTCCTCTGCTCTTCTGAAATGTTGTTCACTACACTTTCAATAATCTTATCCTCCTGCTCTTTCACAGGAAACATCTGGCAAACATTGTAATCATGACTCAATTTCAGTCCCTTTCCTTATACCTAAGTGATTTTCTAAGCTCTGCTGTGTAAAACCAAGTGACCATATAGATCAGAACAACAGAATAATGATTTTCACACAGAACTGGGACCTCAAATGTCAGTTATTTGTTTTCAACACCACCTTCTTTCCCCTCACCTACTGTCCCATTTTCAAGCTTATCCCGCCCCACACTCTTTTGCTAATTCTATCTCAACTGGAAAACTGAAGCAATTAAAGGGGGATAACAGACTGGTTCCAAATAGGAAAAGGAGTACATCAAGGCTGTATATTGTCACCCTGCTTATTTAACTTCTATGCAGAATACGTCATGAGAAACGCTGGGCTGGAAGAAACACAAGCTGGAATCAAGATTGCCGGGAGAAATACCAATAACCTCAGCTATGCAGATGACACCACCCTTATGGCAGAAAGTGAAGAGGAACTAAACAGCCTGTTGATGAAAGTGAAAGAGGAGAGTGAAAAAGTTGGCTTAAAGCTCAACATTCAGCAAACAAAGATCATGGCATCTGGTCCCATCACTTCATGGGAAATAGATGGGGAAACAGTGGAAGCAGTGCCAGATTTTATTTTTTGGGGGGGGGCTCCAAAATCACTGCAGATGGTGGTTGCAGTCATGAAATTAAAAGATGCTTACTCCTTGGAAGAAAAGTTATGACCAACTTAGATAGCATATTCAAAAGCAGAGATATTACTTTGCCAACAAAGGTTTGTCTAGTCAAGGCTATGGTTTTTCCAGTGGTCATGTATGGATGTGAGAGTTGGACTGTGAAGAAAGCTGAGCACTGAAGAATTAATGCTTTTAAACTGTGGTATTGGAGAAGACTCTTGAGAGTTTCTTGGACTGCAAGGAGATCCAACCAGTCCATTCTAAAGGAGATCAGTCCTGGGTGTTCATTGGTAGGACTGATGCTAAAGCTGAAACTCCAATACTTTGGCCACCTCATGTGAAAAGTTGACTCATTGGAGAAGACCCTGATGCTGGGAGGGATTGGGGGCAGGAGGAGAAGGGGACGACAGAGGATGAGATGCCTGGATGGCATCACCGACTCAATGGACTTGAGTTTGAGTGAACTCCAGGAGTTGGTGATGGACAGGGAGGCCTGGCGTGCTGCAATTCATGGGTTCGCAAAGAGTCGGACACGACTGAGTGACTGAACTGAACTGATTCCAATTTCCTGTCACTTTTATTTATCAACATATCCTTATCCATCCGTGTGTTCCTTCTTTCTTCTAGACTGAGCTGAAGAAGAATCCCTCTTTCTACTCAAAGCTGGGCCCCCACTCTCCCTGGGCAGAGAAACTCTGCCTCCACTGAGCCAATCCTTCCCCACATTTAGTATTTCTCCTTCCTCCCAGCCCTCCCTCCTGACTCTTCTCCCTCAGCCTTGAGACTCTTTGCTGCTCACCTAAGCATCTCCATCCCATCACAGCAAAGTTTCATAAAGAATATTACCCACCCGCCTCACATCCATCTTCAGTCTATTTTTCATTCATTCATCCACTGAAATTGTCTTATTCTTCCTTCACTTTTCCCTCCATAGGCACTGATTTGGAAATAAACTTCACCTTGAGTGGACACAGAAGAAGTCTACTCTCTCTTCATCCTGGGCTTTGTGTCACTGCTGTGCCCTCAGGTTTTCAAGTCTCAGTCTCCCTGGTGGGACCATCCTGAGCCGACTTTATCAGCCCACCCTAACCCTCTGTCTCACCTCACTCCTTCCTGACATTGCCAGCTGTCCATTCCCTACCTTCATTCTTATCACCTCTTCCATTTTTCCTTCTCAATGGAAACACTCTTTCTTTCTCTTGGTCTTTCACTGTATTGTTACCTTTTCTGTAGTATTGATATTTACCATAATGTTATATTAAAGATCTTTGTGTCATTTCACCAAATAAATTATAAATGCCTAGGTGACAGATATCTGACTGTGTTCATCTCTCTAGCCTATAACATTTGGATCTTTGGACTAACTACTGCTCAATAAATTGAACTAAATGCACTCCTTGTCACTTAGCCTACATTTTTCAAAAGCCAGACCTCAACACTAATTACACTACACAACATTGATATTCTTTGATACTCTCAAGGAAATTCCCCTGCTATTACCAGGCAGTAAATTTTCCTTCTCACAGAAAGATTTTCTCCTCTACACTCAGGAATTATCCAGCATGCCTGTCTTGAAAGGGAAGTTTAATGTCTATAAAATCACTTGTTTAAACATTTTCACTTTTGAAGCCTACCTAGCTTTCCTGCAAAGAATTTGGGGAGAAATTTATCACATTTTTATTTGTATTTCAAAAGAGAAGTAGAGACTGTAGCCTGCCAAGCTCTATCCATGGAATTCTCCAGGCAAGAACACTGGAGTGGAGGCCATTTCCTTCTGAACACTGCTGATCAATTTTCAGTTCTAACTCTTTTTAGCCCTGTGTCTTTAATCAAATTAAATAATGTTTCCAAACTTCATATGCAGCATGGTCACAAAAATAACTACTTTTTGACAAAGAATTTCTTATAACTAAGTGAGATGATGCTCCTAGAAGTATTTTGAAGATATAATACACCACTAGGCTATTTATTATTATTTCTATTTTAAATTTTGCTTCTTTTGTATAGTCTTCCCACTTATCCCTCTAAGCCACCCTGTTGGATCCAGTTAGCGATTTTTTGCTACTACAGAGTGACCAAGGTCACTGATTTAATTTTCCATACATCAGTTCTGATAATGTTTCTCCATACAGACAGTTCCACAGATGTTAAGCTTCTTCTGTTTAGAGTTGGCTAAATATCACCCTGTGACAGATTTATTTTTTTCTTTTTTTTTTTTAATTTTATTTTATTTTTAAACTTTACATAACTGTATTAGTTTTGCCAAATATCAAAATTAATCCACCACAGGTATACATGTGTTCCCCATCCTGAACCCTCCTCCCTCCCCATTCCATCCCTCTGGGTCGTCCCAGTGCACCAGCCCAAGCATCCAGTATCGTGCATCGAACCTGGACTGGCAACTCGTTTCATACATGATATTTTACATGTTTCAATGCCATTCTCCCAAATCTTCCCACCCTCTCCCTCTCCCACAGAGTCCATAAGACTGTTCTATACATCAGTGTCTCTTTTGCTGTCTCGTACACAGGGTTATTGTTACCATCTTTCTAAATTCCATATATATGCGTTAGTATACTGTATTGGTGTTTTTCTTTCTGGCTTACTTCACTCTGTATAATAGGCTCCAGTTTCATCCACCTCATTAGAACTGATTCAAATGTATTCTTTTTAATGGCTGAATAATACTCCATTGTGTATATGTACCACAGCTTTCTTATCCATTCATCTGCTGATGGACATCTAGGTTGCTTCCATGTCCTGGCTATTATAAACAGTGCTGCGATGAACATTGGGGCACTCGTGTCTCTTTCCCTTCTGGTTTCCTCAGTGTGTATGCCCAGCAGTGGGATTGCTGGATCATAAGGCAGGTCTATTTCCAGTTTTTTAAGGGAACCCTCTTACACTGTTGGTGGGAATGCAAACTAGTACAGCCACTATGGAGACAGATTTATTTTTAAGAACCATTTTTGTATCTTCCATATGTTTTTTGCACTATCACTGGAAAATACTGTGGGAAACATCCTTGGAAATTTACTAATGACACCTCCCTGACAGATGTTCAACATAAACCAGTTGAAAATACCGTTTAGTGATATATCATGGAAACCTGTTGCTTTATAATAATGGCTTGGGAGCCACAAGTATCATGTTCATATTTAGTCAAGGTGGACAGATTTCACTACTTAGGCCTCAGATTTTTGGATGATTTCTCCAGTGTCTGTAGTCATTGTCCAAAGGTCTAATATGGAGTTTATCACTTTCATTGCTAACGACTTAATAAAAGCTATAGTTATGGCATTCTGTTATTAATTTTTGTCATTTACAAAGACAGCAATAGCACCTCTGGAAATCTTCAAAACACATTCAGTGCAACCTGGGAATAGCCCGTAGATTTAAGTATTTAATTTTTGGCAACAATTTAAAGAAGTTATCATTCAAGCAAGGTCTTATAAATCCCCCTTATATGCCAAGTACAAAATGTATTTTCTTCAGCATATGCAGAAACACACTTTAAGCAAGTAATCTGTGGATACAGCTATCCGAGCTCTTAAAACACACATACACACAATGTTGCTTTTCTTTCCATTACATGTACCTAACTGTGGCATAGTCTGAGAAAAAACTAAATCTCCTTTGGCAATTTGAACACAGAGGATGCCATGATATCATGATGGATGGATAACTAGATCCAAAGAGTGAAGAGGTCTGTTTTAGATTGGAAAATTGTTTTTGTTTAGATAGATTTAGGAATCTTAAATATATACTGTTAAATATCAGAGTTTAGGTGGCAGGATTCATTTCTTTGTTACTGATTTAATAATACCTACATCCCAAGAAGTTTTATTGAAAAATTAGGTGCTACATCCTCTAGGAGTCAGTCATAACTTGTTTTGTGTTTTCTTCTTAGATATTCCTACAATATCCCCTACATAGCTCCACATTTGCATTGAATGTGTATTCTCTGTTTATGTGACTATGCCTTTAGATATGAACTCTGTGACTGAAAGGTCTTCTTATTCATCTTCAAAACTCTTGCACCCGGTAGGTATACCATTTGGCATGCAGGATATATGAAGAAAACAAGAAGTGTTAAGTGAATAAATTTATAAACTTTAGCTTACCATCTAAAATAAAAGCAATAATATTACTCTTGATTTTCACTCTTTTATCTTATTTCCTTATTCATTCCACTTACAGTTCTGAGAATATCACTGCAATATTTTATAAACCTAAAAAAATACATTTGAATCTTGATCAGAAACTATCATCATACAATCATGATAGGTCAAGACTGATATCATGGCTTGTGAATCTGTAAGAGCCAGCTCTAGATACAGGGAAAGAAAGAAGAGAGAAAGAAAAAGAAAGGCAAGCTTGATTTGTAGCATTTCTGACCTACAATGGCCAATTTCAAACTACCAACATGTCACCAATGTACTATTGGGAAAGAAGGTGAACCCCTGCCTTTTCTCAGTGGTGAATAAACTTCCTTGACTTCACTGGTTGCTTCTATACCCTGTCTTGTTTTACTCACTTCAACCAGTTTTGCTGAATTGCCTTCTTCTACAAGTTTTCAAGAAGGGGTTCCCAGGTGGTGCTAATGGTAAAAAAACATGCCTGCCAATGCAGGAGATGTAAGAGATGCAAGTTCGATTCCTGGATCCCCTGGAGGAGGAAATGGCAACCCACTCCAGTATTCTTGCCTGCAGAATCCCCATGGATAGAAGAGCCTGGTGGGCTACAGTACACAGGATTATAAAGAGTCAGACAAACTGAAGCAACTGAGCATGCAAGCACAAATTATCATTCAAAGATTGATTTATATGCAGAGAGGTAATAAATAAACATTAGAGCAGTTGCCTGCCATATTCCTTAAAAATGTTATCTTTAAACACAATCTTCAGGATCACCAATAAACCACAAGAAAAATTACCTGTACTTTTTTTCAGGAAGCATATTTTAAAACTCATAAAATTATGCAATGGATACTTTTGGAGTTTATTTTGATTTGTATTGGGGAAGGCTATATTATAGTTAAAATTTTTATCCTTTTAGGGGGATAAAAGTTGACCATTATCTCTAAAAACGAGTCTGTGTTGTTTTTCAACTACTTCCTTCCTCCTTTCTCAATTAAGTTAAGCTTAGTTTGTCTTCTCAGGTAAAGCTCCAGAGCTTTAAACATTTGAGGTGAACCATGTGTTTCGATATTTATGTATTTTAAGTATGTTGATTTCTGTCTCACAGTTGTTAGAATCAAATGAGAAAAGACTGCTCAGTAATTCTTTACATATCTTACTGACTGAGGCTTTGAAATAAACCAAAAGTAATGAGAGTTGCTCAATCCATAACCTGGCCGCTGGTAATTTACTATTTCCTTTTTTTAAACATATGGGCTAAATGGAAAAATTCTAAGATATTTTATTAGTGAAATCATGATAATCATTTATATACAGGGAAGAAAAGATATTTCAAGTAGACATTTGTTAATGTCTTCACTACCCAATCTCTCAAAAGTAATTTGAAATAGTTGTTTGAAATCTTGAATTATGAGGACCTCCCTGGTGGTCAAGTACTTAAGACCTCACCTTCCCATGCAGGGGGTACGGGTTTGATCACTCAGGAAGCTAAGATTCCACAAACCTCACAGCTAAAAAACCAAAACTTAAAGCATAAACAATACTGTAAGAAATTTAATAAAGACTTTAAAAGTGGTCCATATCAAGTATCTTAAAAAAATAAAATAAAAATAAATAAAATCTTGAAATATGTAAAACTTTCAATAGTCAAAATACATACTGATAGCAATGTGTTTGTAATTTTGATACCTACAAGGCACCTATGGAGTTCAGTAAACAGTCTCATTTTCTTCTAATACTTAAAACTCAGTATATTTTTAGCAGAAATAGGATAATTCATTGATTTCTGGGTGTTCATACTAAGTTGAGAAGACATACCTCTCTGACAAAGTAGTAAACATACCCAAGTAAGCCTTGGGTATGAGGTATCATACTGCATCAAACTATAGGTAAATTAAAAATAAAACAGTATGATTTTAGTTGGTTTGTACCAGATTACACAAGATAAAAATTGGAAATATCATATTAAAATAAATAAATAATCAGAATATCCCAAGACCCTTCAGTGCAAGTTTAATAGCCATGCTTGTGTTGTAGGATGATGACTTATCAGGGAAAGGTTGATTATGAACAACATATCTGTTTATGATGGCCTTTCAGCCCTCTGAGAATACCAAGAGTAGTCTGATCCTGGGAGAGGGCCCTCAGATGACCAAGATGACACCCTGATCTCAGACTTCCAGCCTCTAGAACTAGAGTTAGAGAGGGGCCTCCCAAGCTGGGGACCTGACAAAGAGACTGAGAATTCTCAGGGAATCTGACCTGGGAGACCAGCAGGATTTGATTATAGGACTTCCACAGGACTGGGGGAAACAGAGACTTTAGTATTGAAGTGCACAAACAAAATCTTGCACACACCAAGAGAGAGGGGAAAGGCACAGAGACTCCACAGAAGACTAAACCAAAACTACCTGCTACTGTTGGAGGGTGTCCTGGTGGAGGTGTGGGATGGCAGGGTCTCATCACAGGGACAGGGGCACTGGCTGCAGCAGTCTGGAAATGTTCCCCTACGCGTAAGCCCTCTTGGAGGTTGTCATTAACTACAGTTAATGCCCATAGACATAGTGCCTATAGACACCAGGGCTAGGTCACCTCAGGCCAAATAACTATCAGGGTGGGATCACAACCCTAATAATCAGCAGATAATTGGGTTAAAGCTTTACTGAGCAAGGCCCTAACCACCAGAGCAAGACTCAGTTTTTCCCATCACCAGTCCCTACCACGAGGAAGCTTACACAAGCCCCTTAGCCTCCTCCATCAGAGGGCAGACAGAAGAAGAAAGAAGAACCCCAGTCCCACAGTGACTGAAACAAAAACCACATACCAGAAATTTAATCAGGATGAAAAAGCAGAAAGCTATGTCACAGATGAAGAGACAAGATAAAACCCCAGGGTGGGGGAGACTAAAGAAAATGGAGACAGGCAAACTTCCAGAATAAGAATTCAGAATAATGATAGTGAAGATGATCCAGGATCTTCAGAAAACAATGGAGAAGATACAAGAAATGTTTTCCAAAGACCTAGAAGAACCAAAGAACAAACAAACAGAGATGAATAATACATTAGAAAGAATCAGTAGCAGAATAACTGAGGCAGAGCAAATAAATGACTTGGAGTACAGAATGGTAGAAATCACTGCTGCAGAATGGAATATAGAAAAAAGAATGAAAAAAAAAAAAATGAAGACAGTCTGAGAGACTTCTAGGACAACATTAAATGTACCTACATTCACATTACAGAGGTCCCAATGAGAAGAGAGAGAGAAAGGACCTGGGACAATATTTTTAGAGATAATAGCTGAAATCTTCCCTAATAAGGGGCTTCCCTTGTCGCTCAGCTGGTAAAGAATCTGCCTGCAATGTGGGAGACACGGGTTTGATCTCTGGGTTGGGAAGATCCCCTGGAGAAGGGAACAGCTACCCACTCTAGTATTCTGGCCTGGAGAATTCCATGAACTGTACAGTCCAGGGGTTTCAAAGTGTTGGGCATGACTGAGTGACTTTCACTTTCTTTCCCTAACAAAGAAAAGGAAACAGAAAACCAAGTCCAGAAAGCACAGAGTGTCCCAGGCAGGACAAACCCAAGGAGGAACACACTAAGATACATAGTAATCAAGCTGACAAAAATTGAAGACAAAGATAAAATATTAAAAGCGGCAAGGTAAAAATGACAAATAACATACATGGGAACCCCCATCAGGTTGTCAGCTGATTTTTCAGCAGAAACCCTACAAGTCAGAAGGGAATGGCATGATATATTCAAAGTGATGAAATGGAAGAGCCTACAACCAAGAATATTACACTTAGGAAGACTTTCATTCAAATTTGATGGAGAAATCAAAAGCTTTCCAGACAAGCAAAAGTTAAGAGAATTCAGCACCACCAAACCAACTTTACAACAAATGCTAAAATAACTTCTTTAGGCAGGAAACACAAGAGAAGAAAAAGACCTATCTACAGAAAATAAACCCAAAACAATTAAGAAAATGATAACAGGATCACCAGTCAATTCTAAAGGAAATTAGTCCTGAATATTCTTTGGAAGGACTGATGCTGAAGCTGAAGCTCCAACACTTTGGCCACCTGCTGCAAAGAACTGACTCATTGGAAAAAAACATTGATGCTGGGAAAGATTGAAGACAGGAAGAGAAGGGGACATAACAGGATGAGGTGGTTTGATGACATCACTGACTTGATGGATATGAGTTTCAGCAAGCTCTGGGAGTTGGTAATGGACAGGGAAACCTGGCATGCTGCAGTCCATGGGGCCACAAAGTGTTGGGGAAGACTGAGCAACTGAACTGAACTGAACTAAGATCACTCATATTGATAATTACCTTAAATGTAAATGGATTAAATTCACCAACCAAAAGACATAGACTGGCTGGGCAGATTAAAACATGTGCATGTACGCATTTCCACATACCACATCACTCTGCTTGATCCCCAAATTATATGTAATTAGTTTATATTGTTAAACTAATCATGTTTGCATTATGGCTTGCAGTTGTAATTATCTTTTTTTTTTTTCTGGATATTGATTCTGAAAACTGATAAACATCTTTTACTATTGTGCTCAGGTGACTAATACTCAATACCATTGTATCATGATTGGTCAACAGAAAACTAATAGAACTCTATATCACCAAAACTACAATTTAATAGAAAAACCTGCAATCACTTTTTAAAATCCAGATGCATATCGGAATTATTTTGGAATTTTTTGAAAAATACAAATGCCTAGGTATTGCTCCCCCCCCCTACCCCCTGCCCCGCCCCAGGACTCCAGATATGTCTCTAATGAGCAGTCACATTAAAAAAAAAAAAAAAAAAAAAACACTGGATTATATGGTTTCCTATATGGTTTTCCAGTTTGTTTCACCTTTTTCTATTTCATATTCAGTGCTCCCAATCATTTAGGTTGTTTTCCAACTTCTCCATCTTTTCTCTTTTTTGATGTTTTTCTTTTTTCAAACCCTTATCAATCGTAGTAAAAAAGCTTTTATATACATATATATATAAATAATATGTATAATATATGTATTTTAGAAAATTTATGAAATTTTGCCTAACTAAAAATTTTATGACATTTAGATTCCATTTGTTTGATTTAGTATGAGTCAAATGCTAGACTTATTAATTAAAAAAAAATAGATATACAGCAAGTGGCAAAGATTTACTATATAGCACAGTCAATATCTTGTAATAAGCTATAATGTAAAATAATTTCAAAAGTAATGTATGTATATATGTATGACTGAATCAGCTTGCTGTGCACCTGAAGCATTGTAACTCAACTGTACTTTAATAAATATATATATTTTAAGAAAAAAATCTCATTGAGGCATAAAAGCATGCAATATATTCAAATAAGTATATAGCCATATATGCATTTATATGAATATGTATATGTATTCATGGAATAAAGGAAAATTTCACTAAGACATTTTTATAACTGTCAATCATATTTTTATTTTATGAAGCCTAGATTTTGCCAATTTGTACTATTTGAAATATCAAAAGCATATATTTCATTTCCCTTACTTTCAACACCAAATTTATTTCTTTATAAGTTTGCTGTTCCATATAACTGGTGATTAACATGTGAAAACCTCTGAGTCACTTGTTTTAATGTGAATATGGGTCAATTAAATTCTGCACATAATCCGGCTTTCTTTAATCTTAATGTGTCTGGACTTTAGCATTACCTGTTTTGTCTGTCCCAAAGTTGTACATATAATTTATTGACTAAGTGAAAATTTAATTAAAGTAGTAAAATTAATTTAAAAATATAAATAAAGTAGTATAATTTGAGTTCTTTGAAGCATTTTAAGTAGCATAACATAGAAGACTAAAGGGGTAGGGGAATCACCAAAGTTGCTGGGCAACAAAAATGTCAAGAACAATTGTTCCTAAATAAATAATATCTGTGTTAGGTTGAATTGAATAAATGACATACCTTATGAATTATGTAATATATAATCTTGGTAAGGAAAAAAACCTACATATTTTATCTATATTACAAAAAATATATAATCTTAGAAAAAAGTAATAATACCACTAAGGTTTATTAACTGCTTTTCATGTGTCAAGTTGGCTTCTGCCAAGTACTTTAGGTGAATTAGTGGGCAATTATTTCAAACCTTTTTACAAAACAGATATTTCCACTAGAGAATTTAAGAATTTGAAATATAGAGAACTAGCTAATCAAGTCATACTGCTGGGAAAGGATTGATTGAATTCCAAAATAACAGTGGGGTTAGCAAATGTAAGCTATTATATGAATATATGCTGCTAAGTCAGTCGTGTCCAACTCTGTGCGACCCCATAGACAGCAGCCCACCAGGCTCCCCTGTCCCTGGGATTCTCCAGGCAAGAACACTGGAGTGGGTTGCTGTTTCCTTCTCCAATGCATGAAAGTGAAAAGTGAAAGTGAAGTCACTCAGTCGTGTCCAACCCTCAGCGACCCCATGGACTGCAGCCTTCCAGGCTCCTCCATCCATGGGATTTTCCAGGCAAGAGTACTGGAGTGGGGTGCCATTGCTTTCTCCTATATCAATATATAGGATGGATAAACAACAATGTCCTAGTCTATAGCACAGGAAACTATATTCAATATCCTGTGATAAACCAAAATGGAAAACAATATGAAAAAGAATGTGCTGGTTAAGTCACTTTGCTGTGAAGCAGAAATTAACACAACATTATAAATCAACTGTGTTTCAAAAAATTCAAAATTAAGACTGAAAATTAAAAAACAAAACAGCACAGTGACAATTCAGTCACAATTAAAGCATATTTGAACACTGAAGTTCAAAGGTTAACAAGCTATGGTTCGAGGGTCAAATCCAGCCTGTTGCCTGCCTTGTAAGTTTCATGGACCATGGCCACACTATTGGCTCCAAGGCTGTCTATTGATGTTTTACTGCAACCGAATTGAGCTGCAGTAGAGACTATGCAGTCTGCAAAGCCTAAAATATTCACTATCTGCTGCTTTACAGGAAAAACTCAGCGACTTGGGTTTTAGATTTCTAATCTGAAATTGGGAATCAATATTGCATGCTTTTAGATATTTACTGCAATTTCTACTTATCTGACTTGAACAGTTCATTTGGTTGAAATAATCATTATATATTTAATTTTTGTTGTTTAGTCACTAAGTCGCATCTGACTCTTTGAGACCCCATGGACTGTGACTTGCTGGGCTTGTCTGTCCATGGGATTCCCCAGGCAAGAACACTGTAGTGGGTTGCCATTTCCTTCTCTGGGGGATCCACCCTACCCAGGGATTGAACCCAGGTCTCCTGCTTTGGCAAACTGATTCTTTACCTCTGAGCTGCCAGGGAAGCATCACATATTTATTACATATATCAATATTATGTGATTAAATCTGAAATTCTGACAGTTCCTCTAAAGAGAAACAAATAGGAAAGAATATAAAATGTAAGCACTTATCACAAAATTAAGATCTTTTCTTATACATCCCATAATGAAAATTGTTGTTTCATATGAATGGATTATTTATTACTATTATAATTCAATCTAAGAATTTTTATGGTTTAAAAGTGAGCATATTGGTGCCAAAACTTAGCTTGTATATGTATTAAAAAATGATAAAACCCTAAATAAATCAATCAAAATAAAAATGACATCTCATTGATATCCTTAAAATAGTATAAAATAAACTATCAACACTGGCTTAAGTTTTATTGAAGAAGTTAGTTACTTATAAGAAACTTAGTTATTAGAAGTAATTTTAGTTATATAGGAAATAATGAACAAAGTACTTTGTTTATTACAAAAGATGCAGTACCATAATCATTCTTGCAGATCTGTTAATTCAAAATTAAATCTGAATTTCTCAACAGATTCTTTTACAGTAGAAGTTTAAAATATTTTGAGCATAATATAGTCTAAAGCAACATCTCACACACACACACACACACAAACCACTAGCTGAGCCCCTGGGCCATTTGCACACATGGCATTCTCTTGGTAAATTCTTCACCATCTTACATCTGGTCTTTAATTTATAAAACTGACTTGACAGTCCACTGAGTGTGTTACCTCTTATGAGTTGGCACACATTAAGTATGCAGAAATGGTTGCATAAACTAAACTGCTATTTTATTTATATTCATTCAAGAAATATAGCTGCTGAGCAGAGGAGGCTCTGACTTCTTTTTAATACTTTAGGAAACTCTTACATGAAATCTTTCTGAAAGTATAGACAGTGCCAATTTCAATGCCTATAGGACATGTAATATCCATTTTTCAGGGCCTTACATAAATATGCAAGATACTTAAGAACCCAATTGAGTGATACAATTCTTCTAATCAAGTGTACTGAAAGGACAGATCTTAAACAGACGTCTTAACACAATGCATGATATAAAAGAGAAAAATAAGTGTGTTAAGTTCTTTGTAAGATGACTGACCAGAATAATGCATTTAAAAATTAATTTAAAAAAACAAGATTAAACTGGTCAACCACTTGTAAAAGAATGAAAGTAGAACACTTTCTAACACCATACACAAAAATAAACTCAAAATGGATTAAAGATCTCAACGTAAGACCAGAAACTATAAAACTCCTAGAGGAGAACATAGGCAAAACACTCTCCGACATACATCATAGCAGGATCCTCTGTGACCCACCTCCCAGAATATTGGAAATAAAAGCAAAAATAAACAAATGGGACCTAATTAACCTTAAAAGCTTCTGCACAACAAAGGAAACTATTAGCAAGGTGAAAAGGCAGCCTTCAGAATGGGAGAAAATAATAGCAAATGAAGCAACTGACAAACAACTAATCTCAAAAATATACAAGCAACTCCTACGGCTCAACTCCAGAAAAATAAATGACCCAATCAAAAAATGGGCCAAAGAACTAAACAGACATTTCTCCAAAGAAGACATACAGATGGCTCACAAACATGAAAAGATGCTCAACATCACTCATTATCAGAGAAATGCAAATCAAAACCATTATGAGGTACCATTTCACACCAGTCAGAATGGCTGTGATCCAAAAGTCTACAAGTAATAAATGCTGGAGAGGGTGTGGAGAAAAGGGAACCCTCTTACACTGTTGGTGGGAATGCAAACTAGTACAGCCACTATGGAGAACAGTGTGGAGATTCCTTAAAAAACTGGAAATAGAACTGCCTTATGATCCAGCAATCCCACTGCTGGGCATACACACTGAGGAAACCAGAAGGGAAAGAGACACGTGTACCCCAATGTTCATCACAGCACTGTTTATAATAGCCAGGACATGGAAGCAAGCTAGATGTCCATCAGCAGATGAATGGATAAGAAAGCTATGGTACATATATACAATGGAGTATTACTCAGCCATTAAAAAAGAATACATTTGAATCAGTTCTAATGAGGTGGATGAAACTGGAGCCTATTATACAGAGTGAAGTAAGCCAGAAAGAAAAACACCAATACAGTATACTACCGCATATATATGGAATTTAGAAAGATGGTAACAATAACCCTGTGTACGAGACAGCAAAAGAGACACTGATGTATAGATCAGTCTTATGGACTCTGGGAGAGGGAGAGGGTGGGGAGATTTGGGAGAATGGCATTGAAACATCTATAATATCATGTATGAAACGAGTCGCCAGTCCAGGTTCGATGCACCATACTGGATGCTTGGGGCTGGTGCACTGGGACGACCCAGAGGGAGGGTATGGGGAGGGAGGAGGGAGGAGGGAGGAGGGTTCAGGATGGGCAACACAGGTATACCTGTGGCGGATTAATTTCGATATTTGGCAAAACTAATACAATATTGTGACTTTACACTGTGAGTAGAGGGTAACCTTGAAGGGATAAGCAAGAGATATAATTAGATCTTCTTTTTAGGAAAATGTGTTTCATTGGATGCATCTTATCCATATGTGGAGGTAGGATAGCTAAATAATGTGCATTCTATATGGTGAAATAGGATGGACTAAAAGGGTACAAACCAAGAGATCATTCTAACCTAGAAAAAATACATGCTACTTTGAACAAGTTGAGTTATAGATGCCTTCATTTAAAGTTTCTTAAGCAAAATTCTGGTTCTCATTCTACTTGATTTTAGCAGCATTTGATATTTTAACTCTCCTTCAGGAAACTGATTTTTCCTGGTTTCTATGACATTTTGCTTCCCAGATTCTATCAAGTCTTATCTGTTTTTTTCTGTCTTACTTCTCTTTCTATCCTCTCAGTGAAATAGAAGGTTTAATTCCGTTTCTCTCACATGCTCACCTCCACCTTACATTCTCGATCAGAGTCGAGTTCCTGTGTGGCCTGGTGTGTTGTGTGTGTTGGGATGATGGGATGCAGGGGGCCATCTCACTTGTCCCCCTCTCACTGGTGATTAACAGATGAGGCGCTGGAGCCAGACTGGGGAAATCCTCTGAGTGCCAACCGGACTTTGACATTATGGCACTTTGGGCATAAGCAGTGGCTCAGTCCTGTTATCACACATGGTTGAAAGGTCAACATTATGTGATTTAACTCCGTAGCCCTCTGATGCTTCCCTCTTCTGCTCACTCAGAGCTTCTGAGGAATCTTCTTCCCAGTGGCCCAGCTTCCTTAAGATTGGCTGGTTTCTTGTCTCCAAACTCCCTTCTATATATCAGGTCAGGAAGGGCATAAATTGCCTTCCCAAGATTGCATTCCATTCTTCCTGAGTAGCAAGGAGAAGGAAAAAAAGAGGAAAGAAAACAAAATGGCTTCTAGACTTAAGTAGCCTCAATGTTTATAATTCTTCAGTTCAGTCGCTCAGTCATGTCCGACTCTTTGCTACCCCATGGACTGCAGGCCAGGCTTCCCTGTCCATCACCAACTCCCAGAGTTTGCTCAAACTCATGTGGATCGAGTTAGTGATGCCATCCAACCATCTCATCCTCTGTCAACTCCTCCTCCCACCTTCAATCTTTCCTAGCATCAGGGTCTTTTCAAATGAGTCAGTTCTTCACATCAGGTGGCCAAAGTATTGGAGTTTCAGTTTCAGCATCAGTCCTTCCAATGAATGTTCAGGACTGATTTCCTTTAGGATTGACTTGTTTGATCTCCTTGCAGTCCAAGGGGCTCACATAGTTCAAAAGCATCAATTCTTCAGCACTCAGCTTCATTTATAGTCCAACTCTCACATCCATACATGACTACTGGAAAAACCATAGCTTTGACTAGATGAACCTTTGTTGGCAAAGTAATGTCTCTGCTTTTTAATATGCTGTCTAGGTTGGTCATAGCTTTTCTTCCAAGGAGCAGGCATCTTTTAATTTGATTGCTGCAATCACCATCCACAGTGACTTTGGAGCCCAAGAAAACAAAAGTCTGTTATTGTTTCCCCATCTATTTGCCATGAAGTGACGGGGCCGGATGCCATGATCTTAGTTTCTTGAATGTTGAGTTTTAAGCCAACTTTTTCACTCTCCTCTTTCACTTTCACCAAGAGGCTCTTTAGTCTCTCTTTGCTTTCTGCCATAAGGGTGCTGTCCTTTGCATATCTGAGATTATTGATATTTCGCTTGGCAATTTTGTTTTCAGCTTATGCTTCATCCAGCCAGGCATTCCCAATGATGTATTCTGCATATAAATTAAATAAGCAGGGTGACAATATACAGCCTTTCCCAATTTGGAACCAGTCTGCTGTTCCATGTCTGGTTCTAACTATTGCTTCCTGACCTGCATACAGATTCCTCAAAAGGCAGGTAAGGTGGTTGGTATTCCCAACTCTTTAAAAATTTTCCACAGTAATTATAATTTTGCCCTTATTTTCCCTTATCATGTGTGTGTGTGTGTGTGTATGTATATATATATATATATATATATAATCTCAGCCCTAGCTTCCCTGATAGCCCACTTGGTAAAGAATTCACCTGCAATGAAGGAGACTTTGTTCAATTCCTGTGTTGGGAAGATCCCCTGGAGAAAGGCTAGGCTACCCACTCCAGTATTCTTGGACTTCCATTGTGGCTCAGCTGGTAAAGAATCCACCTGCAATGTGGGAGACCTGGGTTCAATCCCTGGGTTGGGAAGATCCCCTGGAGAAGGGGAAGGCTACCTACCTCAGTATTCTGGCATGGAGACTTCCATGGACTACAGTCCATGGGGTCGCAAAGAGTTGGACATGACTGAGTTACTTTCAATTTTCATATATATATTCTCAAATATATGTATGTGTATATATTTTCTCACATATATGTGTGTGTGTGTATATACATATTATTTTTCAGATTTTTTACTCTTACAGATTATTGAAAATATTGAGTATATTTCCCTGTGCTACAGAGTAGGTCCTACAACAAATCTGTTTTGATAAAAGACACCATTTCTGTAGTGATTTAGGCTCCAGTGGCACACCAAGCAAGCATCAGTCATTTGCAGCATTAGGGAATAATATTCATGATTGTTAAGTTACTCTTCTATTTAAAAAACAAAAAATTCTAAAATTACTTTATAATCAGGAAGTTTTGCAAAACAACTTTTACAAAGTATTGTCTATCAGGAATAATATATATCTATCACAACTTGTTGTTAGAAATTAATGTTGTCCAAGCAAAACTGTTTTACAGAATCAGCTAGAAAATATAAATTACTCTATAAATTCATTGAAATTTCAATTAAAAATCTGGATAGGGTTTATTAAGCTATTTGGAATGCTGACTTTAAAATTTACAAAGAGACACGTGTACCCCAATGTTCATCGCAGCACTGTTTATAATAGCCAGGACGTGGAAGCAACCTAGATGTCCATCAGCAGATGAATGGATAAGAAAGCTGTGGTACATATACACAATGGAGTATTATTCAGCCATTAAAAAGAATACATTTGAATTAGTTCTAATGAGGTGGATGAAACTGGAGCTGATTATACACAGTGAAGTAAGCCAGAAAGAAAAACACCAATATAGTATACTAAGGCATATACATGGAATTTAGAAAGATGGTAACGATAACCCTGTATGCGAGACAGCAAAAGACACACAGATGTTTAAAACAGTCTTTTGGACTCTGTGGGAGAGGTGGTGGTGGGGGAAATGATTTGGGAGAATGGCATTGAAACATGTATAATATCATATAAGAAATGAATCGCCAGTCCAGGTTCGATGCAGGATACAGGATGCTTGGGGCTGGTGGACTGGGATGACCCAGAGGGAAGGTATGGGGAAGGAGGTGGGAGGGAGGCTCAGGATTGGGAACACATGTACACCCGTGGGGGATTCGTGTTGATGTATGGCAAAACCAATACAATATTGTAAAGTAATTAGCTTCTAATTAAAATAAATACATTTAAATTAAAAATAAATAGATAAATAAAATTAACAAAGAGTGAAAGACCAAGATAAATCAAGACAATTTTGAATAATGACCAATTGTTAAGTATTTTCTAGGAACAATTCTGGTGCTTTATATGAATAAACACATTTGCTTTTTGAAAGAACACTATAGCACAGGAACCATTAATACCTTTACCTTGTAGATGAGAAATTAAGACACAGAAAGTGTAAGTAACTTGCTAGTGTCATACTGTTAAACAAGGATGATATTGAGAGCTGAATTCTGATTTGCAAACTCTAAATATTACATGGTAAACCAATACATTATACAGCCCATACAGAAAAGTGAAACGAGAACACTTGATGTAGTAAGTAGCCAAATAGGTAGAAATTAAAATACACAAATATAGAAATGGGAATGAAGAGGTGGCACCAGAAGCAAACACATATAGATATATGGATTCAGAATATACAAGAGGTAGAGGTTTTACAACCACATCACTCAAAAGAGGAATGCAATAAGTATGTAATGTATAATGTAATGTATAATGTTGGAAACATTGGCTGTCTAAATGGAAAAAAAAAACTATAAAAGAATACTTACCTTATATTTTGTAAAAACATAATCAAGATGTAATTTAAAAGAATATATGACCTCATGATAATTTTTTAAATAATTATGCAAACACAAAAACACACATATCTATATACACAAAACAGCAAATGAAAAACACAATTAATTTCAACACATTTGAAATGTAGAATCTTTGTGTTATACAAAAAAAGCTAAAACAAAGCTGTGAGCTGCAAAATTACATTCACCTTGCCTATAACTAGGCAAGATTTACTGTCTGAATGCATTAAAGTTTCTAAAAGTAAAAAACAAAGAATAACTAAAAGGAGTCAAGGATTTGAACAGGTAAATGACCAATGAAAACTCTGAGTTGTCAATTAACATTTTGCAAGGTCAATATTACTAGAAGATAAGGAAATATTTATTAAGTCAATGAGATATAATTTCAAATCTATCAAATGGTAAAAATATAAATATATATGGTGTAAAAGTAAAACAGCCTATATTTGAGATAATACCAAATAGGCATAGATTCAGAGAAGCAGAGTCTTGTTACCTTGCTAGTAAGCAAGTATGCAAGAATATTACTAGAGCTATTCATCCACATGCAATAAGAATCAGCTGAAATATATCGAAAGATATCAACTGAAGAATGATTTTAATATTAAAAGAAGCAAACTAAATTTGGTGTAATAGAGAAATGAATTAATAGTCAATTATTCTATATTTTTCTATATTTATGTATAAAATATAGCTACTAAAACATACTATATTTATTAACATAGATGAATATTGAAAAATAGAACAAAATGGAAAAGTAGTAAGCATACCATAATGTCATTTACATAAATATGAAAACAATGTTTGTGAAAATATGATTATAGCTTTGGATAATAATTTGAATATACACTATTTTAAAAGGGTCTTCAATTTTAGTTCTTTTTGAGGAATTTAGTTTTCTTTTAAAAAATCATTTTGCAAAAATGACCAAGCTATGTGGTAAAGTGGGTGGTGGATGCATTGTGTTACTATAGTGTACCTATGCTGTATCTTTCAAGTATTTTACAATTTAGACATTAAAATTGAAGTTACATTATGTCAATTGGAAGCAATGTAAATTTTATGATTTTAACTTTCCTCTGGCTATCTGAAAGATGCAAAATGAACTTTAACAACATCATTATTATTTCAACTATAAGATCTGATTTCTGCAAAGATATTTTGGAATTTATATATTTAAAATTGAGATTACATATACTTTCAATAGTACATCTAAGGAAGTTACTTGACTTGGAAATAAAATGTAAAGCAAAGGGATAAAGCAATGCAGTTATTAAGAGAGTTGTAACAAAATATCACATTTTAATTTATATTTTTGTATATTATGCATATGCACACAATGATTTTTCCTTTTAAAATGCAATGCACAGATTTTGATTTCTGAATATGTAGTGAGATGAGTGGTGTCATTCTAAATTCATTTCTACCCAGAACCTCAACCACTTTATTTGGAAATAGGGTCTTTGCAGATGCCATTAATTAAAATGGGGTCATATTGAATTAGTTGTTGCTGTTGTTAAGTCACTAAGTCCTGTCTGACTTTTTGTGACCCATGAACTGCAGCACACCAGATTCCTCTGTCTCCACTATCTCCCAGTTTGTTCAAATTCATGTCCATTGAGCCATTGATGCTAGGTAATCATCTCATTCTTCTTCTTTTCCCTTCAGTCTTTCCCAGGATCAGTCTTTTCCAATTAGTCAATTCTGCATCAAGTGGCTAAAGTAATGGAAGTTCAGCTTCAGCATCAGTCCTTCCATTGAATATTCAGGACTGATTTCCTTTAGGATTTAGGATTTATTGGTATGATCTCCTTGCAGTCTAAGGGACTCTCAAGAGTATTCTCCAACACCACAATTTGAAAGCATCAATATTTTGGCGTTCAACCTTCTTTATGGTCCAACTGTCACGTTTATATATGATTACTGGGAAAACCATTGCTTTGACTATACAGAGCCTTTTTGGCAAAGTGATATCTCTGTTGTGCTGCTTAGGTTTGTCATAGCTTTCCTTCCAAGGAGCAAGTGTCTTTTAATTTCATGGCTGCACTCATCTTCCAGTGTCATATCTTTTTGCCTTTTCATATTATTCATAGGGTTCTCCAGGCAAGAATACTGGAGTGGGTTGCCATTTCCTCCTCCAGTGGACTACATTTTGCCAGAACTCTTCACTGTGACCCATCCATCTTGAGTGGCCCTGCACGGCATGGGTCATAGTTTCATTGAACTATGCAAGCTCCTTTGCCATGGCAAGGCTATGATCCATGATTTAGAGTGAACCCTAAATCCAATGACTGGTGCCCCTTCATTGAAATGAGAATAGGAGAGGACATAGAAAGACATGTAGAAGGAAGGGTCATGGGGTGACACAGGCAGAAACCAGAGTAAGTGGCTGCAAACCATGGAAAGCAGAATGGCTGGCAACTGCCCAAAGTGGGAAGAGAAGCATGTAGCTGGCAAGGACACAGTCCTTCAATTTCAGCATTCTGAACTGTGCAAGAATAATTTCTATTGTCTTTAAGCCACTTAGTTTGTGGGATCATACTATAGAAGTCCCAAGAAACTAATATGAGCATCATTGTCATGAAGAAGTGGTTGATTCTAGCACTGAAGCAGGGAAAATACAAGACGAGCTAGCACCATTGTCTGACAGTGATACAAAGTGTGGAAGTGAACACATATGCAAAGCATAAGGCCTAAAGGGTTATGTCAAATGGCCACAGAAGTCGATTTGAGAGGGCTTCTAACTGCAGAAGTTGGAACAGCTGAAACAATGTGATCATCATAATAGAAGATTATAATGCAAAAAAAAAAAAAAAAAAAAAAAGGAAATTTTCATGAGGCTTGAGTGATATCATGAATAAAACAGTGGGAGAGAAGGAACAAATCTTTCTTATGGAAGAATTCCAGTTAAACTCTGTAGAAGTAATCACATCAGGTAAGATCCACTGGTAAATATCAGAATCCCTAGACAAAATCTTAAGGAGAAATAGAGTATTTGTGTACCCTCAAATTTGCTCTGATTTTAGCATAAGAACACAAACTCTTGGATGCATTTCCCTCTGGGAAGTTTGCCTTCATTTCCTTCCCCTTCAGTGTAGGCTGAACTTAGTGGCTTTGCTTCTAGGAGTAGGAAAGAGAAGTAGTAACTTTAGGGTAGAGAAGCCCATAGACCCCTCAACCAGTGATCAAAGGAAGTGTCCCTAGTGCTCTCAATTTGATACCATGTCACTGTGACGTGATGCAATGAGAAGAGTATGTAACACCTGTGACACTCTTCTTCAGAATCTAAAAGTTCCATATGTTCATGGCACTCAGATCAGATCAGTCACTCAGTCGTGTCCGACTCTTTGCGACCCCATGAATCACAGCACGCCAGGCCTCCCTGTCCATCACCAACTCCCAGAGTTCACTCAGACTCACATCCATTGAGTCAGTTATGCCATCCAGCCATCTCATCCTCTGTCATCCCCTTCTCCTCTCGCCTCCAATCCCTCCCAGCATCAGAGTCTTTTCCAATGATTCAACTCTTTGCATGAGGTGGCCAAATACTGGAGTTTCAGCTTTAGCATCATTCCTTCCAAAGAAATCCCAGGGCTGATCTCCTTCAGAATGGACTGGTTGGATCTCCTTGCAGTCCAAGGGACTCTCAAGAGTCTTCTCCAACACCACAGTTCAAAAGCATCAATTCTTCTGCGCTCAGCCTTCTTCACAGTCCAACTCTCACATCTATATATGACCACAGGAAAAACCATAGCCTTGACTAGACGAACTTTTGTTGGCAAAGTAATGTCTCTAGATATTGCCAAAGGAGGGACATTCAACAAATACTCAAGAAGTATTTTTCAAAGATCATGAAGACAAGGAAAGATTAAGAAACTGTCACAGATTGAAGAGACCAAGGGGACATGAGCACCAGATACAAGGTGGAATTTGGAGATTTGATCCTGAGAGAGGAAAAAAAGATGGTGGAAAAATTGGTGAAACCCAGCCAAAACTGAAGGCTTAATTATTAATGTTGTACTAGTGTTAATTTCTTAATTTTGACAATTCTATGATCCCAAAGTAAAATATTAACATTAAGGAAGTTGAATGAAGACTACACAGGAACTCTGTACTGTCTTTATAGCTCTTCTACAGATCTAAAATTATTCCAAAAGTAAAAGTTTAAAAAAACACATTGCATCAGAATTTTTATATTTAATTAATTTGACAATAAATATCAAACTGTTTTCTTAATTATACATGGGGTTAATCAAAAGGCTAGCTGGGCAAGTAAATTGCTCAAAATCACAGAGCATATTAGCAATAGAGGAAATAAATTACCAAAGATCAAATTCTTATTCCTGGAAGAGTTCCTTAAAAAAAAAAAGTGACTAATAATATATATGTAGCAACACATCAGGAAGTCTTAATCAAATTTTTTTCTGCAAGTGTCTTACTAGTTTCCCAAAGGATTGTGGATGTGATACTCAATTTTGTGTTTAATTTAAAAAAATAGCAAAGTTTAATTTCAAGACTTTAAAAGATATTGTTGTATTTTACATTTCTCTACCATAGGACATAGAAGACTTATGGATAATTTCAGAGGAAATGGCCCTTAGAGTTGAGTGAATGAATTCATGCTGAAATGTTTGATTAAAGTGAGAAAAAGACTAGCTACTCATTCAGTTGTTAAAGTTCTGAAAAGGTTTGGAATGGTCTATAAATATTCAAAATGGATTAACTTAGCCAGGTTCTTCACTTTGAAAAAATATTTTCTTTAGAAACAATTTGCTTTTGTACATAATATGTCTTTATTCATTTTTGATATTTTTTAATATTCCCTCCTAGTCTTACTGTCTAGTTACTATATTTTGGGTGATAGAAAGCATCAAAATAAAAATGTAGTGATTTTTTTCAATAAGGAAAATTGAGCTCTAATCAGGTTAATATGTCAAGTCATAACTGGAATTCTCAGAGCTTAATCTGTATACAGAAAGGATTGAAAATATTTCTTTACAGCTTAATCTTCTCTAAGATTTATTTAGAAAAATATATCATTAGTCAAAAGATGAAGGTAATTCTGTTTTAATGCACACTAATTTTAGGCTCTGAACTCCATACTCATCCATAAAATTTTGTGATTTTTATCTCTGGACTCCTTATAAACATTTTGTAGATGACGTCCATGATTTGTTATTGAAAGTGCTGTATTAGAATTTATTGGGTTGGCCAAAAAGTTTTTTTTCAGTTTTTAAATAGAAAGAAAAAAAACATTTTTCATTTTCACCGATAATTTTATTGAACAGCGTATTCATGGTGTTATTACACTACCTTCTGCCATTTTCCAAGCAACTTCATAATTCCATCTTCCTAAAACATATTATCTTTTGAGTAAAGAATGGGTCCATGTACTTTTTAGTCTTCCAGGGAACTGAAATATTTTCCATTAAGAAATTTTAGGAAGACCAAAATAAATGGACATCCAAAGGTGCAAAATCTGATGAATATGGCAGATGAATCAGAACTTCCTGGCCAAGCTGTAACAGTTTTTGCCTGGTCATCAAAAAAACATGCTTTATTCTGATGGAAAATTATGCATTTTCTGTTGACTAATTCCTGGTGGTTTTTGTTGAGTGCTGTGAGTGCTGCTTTCAGTTGGCCTAATTGGGAGCAGCATTTGTTCAAATTAATTGTTTAGTTTTCCAGAAGAAGCTTATAATAAAGTAATCCTTTCCAATCCCAACACATAACCACATCACTTCTTTGGATGAAGACCAGCCTTTGGTATGTTTAGTGGTGGTTCATTTCACTTGCTCCATGATCTCTTCTATTCCACATTATTGTACAATATCCACTTTTCATCACCTGTCACAAATTAGTTGTAATATGGAGCATTTTCATTACATTTAAGTAGAGAATTGCATGTAGAAATATGGTCAAGAAGATTTTTTTTTCCCCCTTAAAATTTACGTGAAACCTAAACATCAAAGTGATTAACATAACCAATTTGGTGCAAGTGATTTTCAATGCTTGGTTTGGATACTTTGAGTATGTCAGCTATCTCCAGTATGGTAAAATGTTGATTGTGCTCAATCAATGAGTACTCAGTTTGATCACTATCAATTTCAACTTGTCTACTCATCATGAATTATTGTCCAGTGAGAAATCTTTGGCACTAAACTTCACAAACCACTTTTGACATATTCAATCAGTCACAGCACTTTCTCCATATACTGCTCAAATCTTTCCTTTTGAGTTTCAGTTATGTTTTTACCTTTCTTGAAATAACAAAGCACGATGCTGAAAATGTTGCTTTTCTCTTCCATCTTCAATATTAAAATGACCACAAAAAAATTCATCAACTTTGATGACTTTTTTAAAATGCACACTGATATGACAATTATCACAATACAGTTTAACAAAATTCTTTCAAATGAAGTTAAAGACAACTAAGTGCTACTAGAGCCATTTTACAGAAAAACTGAATGAACATTATGGCAATTATCTTTGTTCACGTTCCCTTCTTGTTCATCTCCAGATACACACAGTTAAGCAACTCTAGGATCATGTCATAAACTGTTTCCCAGCACACAGGGTCTGACTTATTAGAGTTATGAAAAAAAAATGTGTTAAATAAAAAAAGAATATGTGTACATTTTCATTATGTTGTTACTAAACTTAGGTCTGGTTGCTCACCACTCAGAATGCTTGAGAAGCAAGGGTTGGTTGAAAGAAAAGTTGCCTTAGTCAGAAAAGTTGGCAATCTGGGGAGAGGGCAGACTCCTGTCTCCAAAACCAACTCTGGAGATTCTGTCCAGCCATGACAGTTTTTAAAGGGAAAATGGGGAACAAACCTCAGTGACTCATGGAGACAGGAAGTCAAACTCTGTGTCATTTACCATTGCATGAGGCTAGCTGACTCTCCATGGTATTTCTTCAGATATTGTTTTGTCCATGTAGTCTGCCTGCAGGATTGCTAAGGAGGATACCCTGGGTGACTAGTCATACTTAAACTACTTAATCCCCCATTCCTATTTTTTTTAATCTAGAGGGAAAAAATCAACAGGTTAGGCAAGGTTTTATGTATGTATGATAGAGCAGAAGTCAGGAATTAGGTTATATGTTACCTAGTGATCTCATTTTTATGATTGAGATTTAAGAGGAACTGAAATAAGATTCTTGGAAAACTAAGCAGTGGCCACAGGATTGGAAAAGATCAGTTTTCATTCCAATCCCAAAGAAAGGCAATGTCAAAGAATGCTCAAACTACAGCACAATTGCACTCATTTCACGTGCTAGTAAAGTAATGCTCAAAATTCTCCAAGCCAGGCTTCAGCAATACGTGAACAGTGAATTTCCAGATGTCCAAGCTGGTTTTAGAAAAGGCAGAAGAACCAGAGATCAAATTGCTAACATCTGCTGGATCATCGAAAAAGGAAGAGAGTTCCAGAAAAACATCTATTTCTGCTTTATTGACTATGCCAAAGCCTTTGACTGTGTGGTTCACAATAAACTGTGGAAAATTCTGAAAGAGATGGGAATACCAGACCACCTGACCTCCCTCTTGAGAAACCTATATGCAGGTTAGGAAGCAACAGTTAGAACTGGACATGGAATAACAGACTGGTTCCAAATAGGAAAAGGAGTACGCCAAGGCTGTATATTGTCACTCTGCTTATTTAACTTCTATGCAGAGAAATGCTGCGCTGGAAGAAGCACAAGCTGGAATCAAGATTGCCAGGAGAAATATCAATAACCTCAGATATGCAGATGACACCACCCTTATGGCAGAAAGTGAAGAGGAACTAAAAAGCCTCTTGATGAAAGTGAAAGAGGATAGTGAAAAAGTTGGCTTAAAGCTCAACATTCAGAAAACTAAGATCATGGCATGTGGTCCCATTACTTCCTGGGAAATAGATGGAGAAACAGTGGGAACAGTGTCAGACTTTATTTTTTTTGGGCTCCAAAATCACTGCAGATGGTGATTGCAGTCATGAAATTAAAAGATGCTTACTCCTTGGCAGGAAAGTTATGACCAACCTAGATAGCATATTCAAAAGCAGAGACATTACTTTTCCAACAAAGGTCCATCTAGTCAAGGCTATGGTTTTTCCAGTGGTCATGTATGGATGTGAAAGTTGGACTGTGAAGAAGGCTTAGCACTGAAGAATTGATGCTTTTGAACTGTGGTGTTGGAGAAGACTCTTGAGAGTCCCTTGGACTGCAAGGAGATCCAAACAGATCCACCCTAAAGGAGATCAGTCCTGGGTGTTCTTTGGAAGGACTGATGCTAAAGCTGAAACTCCAATACTTTGGCCACCTCATGCGAAGAGTTGACTCATTGGAAAAGACTCTGATGCTGGGAGGGATTGGGGGCAGGAGGAGAAGGGGACGACAGAAGATAAGATAGCTGGATAGCATCATCGACTTGATGGACATGGGTTTGTGTGAACTCCGGGAGTTGGTGATGGACAGGGATGCCTGGCGTGCTGTGATTCATGGGGTCGCAAAGAGTAGGACACAAATGAGCGACTGAACTGACTGACTGAAATAAGATAACAGGAAAGGGACAGAGCTGCTTACACTGTTCTCTGCCATTATGCAACATAAAGAGAACATATTTTTAAAAACTTTGTAGTGCTGCTGAATTTTTTTTTCCTTACAATGCTTTGATACTCTCTTCTTACTTATCAGGTGTTTGATTGGTTGAAGTGGGTGTCATATTAGAAATTTGACATATTTATAATACTGTTCATTGTCTAGAAAGTGGAAACTGTGCCTTTATTTACTCATTGTCTCTACAAGGCTATGAACTTAGCTTCATATATTTTTCTGTTTTGAATCTTTCCCATTTTTTGACAGGAGACTCATGTTTAGGAACAAACTGAAGGTCAATTGCCATGAAATCAGGGACCATAAACTCCAGGGGCCAGGGAGGTAATGTCTCCAGGGGCCAGGCAGGTAATGGAAGGGTTGGAAGGCAGCAGAGGCTCTGTTCAGCTCTCCTTCTGTACAAGGCAGCAAGACTTAGCAACCACCCAGTGTTGCCATGAGGGAGGCATTCCTAACATCCTAAATGTTCCAGTTTATCCTGTAGTGCCAGAAATGAGTATTTTTGTTTGGAATCTCTTGATTTTTCAAGACTGGGTCAATGTTTCTTTAAAGCTGCTTAAGCCAAACTGTAATATGTCTACAGGTTGGAATTGGACAAGCACCAGTTTGAGCCCACCAACAGTTCATAATTACATTTTATAGTGATTCTCTGACTAAATATTGGATGTTGAAGCTGAAATTATTCCTAAATCCTTTTTTTTTTAAAGTTAAAAGGGAGCTTGTTAAGAACCAATCCAAGCTGAGGGAAAAACATCTGAAAATCTAGAAACAGGTAAAACCTATTGTAGTTTTCTTCAAATTATGTTTTGAGAACCCTAATAGTTCAGAGGGATATTAACAGGTGTTAAAGAATATGAATTATGAAGAACAGCCTTGTGGAGATGATGTAATCAACCATGATTTTGTTATCACTCAGCCTCTCAAAATCTTTACAGTGCTAATATTAAGATATTTTCCCTGAATTCCAAATGGTCATATGAGTTAAGAAATCACTCAAAGAATGTTTCACTTCACTTTACATAAGCAGAGCCAATTACATTAAGAATTAGATAAAGAAGAAAATGACTTTTTCATATACCCATCAGAAAATAGACTGTTAGCAATAAGACTGATTACATTAAAAATAAGCTCACAAGCTCTTCCTCACAAATTTCATTTTTTTATATGATTAATTCTCACTCAGTTGATTTGGGGTTAGCTAGTAGCCTACTTTTGCAAAGTATCTGCCTCAGGACTAAAAGTTCTGAAAATTCCGACTCAGTTCCTCATCTACACTTGTGGGGTGCTCTTGGTGGTGGCAGCATCCAGGGGAGCTGATACTGCAGCTCTGGGTCCCCAAAGGTTCCTGGTAGTCCTTTCTTGAGGTTTCTACCAAGCAGAACCCCATGGGACCTTTCCAGGACAGACCTCTCCCTCATGTTCTTTGATGTAGCTCTTCTATCAAGTATCCAGATAACAATATCTGGTGCACATTCCCTGAGTTATTTTAAGGATGTGGAAACTTCCACCAAATGGAAGACGTTAACTCCTAATGACCTTGAACACTAAACCCCAGGCCACCTGGAGACTAAGGATTGGTACCCTAAGGATGTGAACTCCTGTGCAAGGAGATCAAATCAGTCCATCATAAAGGAAATCAGTCCTAAATGTTCATTGGAAGGACTGATGCTGAAGCTGAATCTCCAATACTTTGGCCACCTGATGGGAAGGACTAACTCATTGGAAAAGACCCTGAAGTTGGGAAAGGTTGAAGGCAGGAGGATAAGGGGATGACAGAGGATAAGATGGTTGAATGGCATCACCAACTCAATGTACATGAGTTTGAGCAAGCTCCAGGAGTTGGTGATGGACAGGGAAGCCTGGTGTGCTGCAGTCCATGGGATCACAAAGAGTCGGACATAACTGAGTGACTGAACTGAACTGAACTCTGACACCTCCCTGTTACCTCACCATCAGCCAATCAGAGAATTGTGCATGAGTTGGGATGCCCCTCCTCACCTAGCCTTTAAAAATGCCTTCCTGAAACCTGTGACATATTTGACTTTTTCACCACTTACTGTCCTGGACCTCTTGTACGTGTGTCACCTTATAGTAAGCACTGTACTTTCCTTCACCACAACCTAACCTAGGGTCAGTAGACTGTTTCTACTGCACATAGGGGAGCAGATCCTGGTTTGATTTTGTGAGGCCATCACTCTCCAACTCTAAATGATTCTGGTTAATTTGTTATGGTAACAAACAGTATTTAGAATGGAAGGTTAGAGAATCATTTTATGGATTATTGTGATACTATACTATTGAATAAATCTTTAGATTACTCTGACAACAATAATGTATCACAGTGAGGATATTAATAAATTATAGAACCTTCTGACTCACCAAGTAAACTGAACATCACAAAGGCCATCGGTCCACACAGGCATTTTATTTGTTTATTTGTAAATATCTACTTATTTATTTGTCTGTGTCGGGTCTTGACTGTGGCATGTGGAATCTCTGTTACAGCACACAGGCTTCTCTAGTTGTGCTGCATGGTCTCCTGAGCCTGGGATTAGTTGCCCTGCTGCATGTGGGATTTTAGCTCCCCAACCTGGAATCAAATCCGTGATCCCTGCATTGGAAGTGATTCTTAATCATTGGACCACCAGTGAAGTCCCCCAAGACATTTTAAACCATGAAACAGCATATACTATGTAAATTTAGTCACCACACCAGGCTACACATGAACATATGTATGCATCCACTAATCTTAAAAATATATGAAATTTTTCATCTATGTATTCAAATAAATTTTATATTTACATAATAGACCCAGAGAAAATTTGGTTTCCTTATTTGACATGACTGGCTTTCCCATAGATCATAATAGCAATGAACTTATTTAAAATATAATAAATACCACAAAAATCAGATTGATTATATTTTTTGCAGCCAAAGATGGAGAAGCTCTATACAGTCAACAAAAACAAGACCAGGAGTTGACTGTGGCTCAGATCATGAACTCCTTATTGCCAAATTCAGACTTAAATTGAAGAAAGTAGGGAAAACCACTAGACCATTCAGGTATGACCTAAATCAAATCCCTTATGATTATACAGTGGAAGTGAGAAATAGATTTAAGGGCCTAGATCTGATAGATAGAGTGTCTGATGAACTATGGAATGAGGTTCATGACATTGTACAGGAGACAGGGATCAAGACCATCCCCATGGAAAAGAAATGCAAAAAGCAAAATGGCTGTCTGAGGAGGCCTTACAAATAGCTGTGAAAAAAAGAGAAGCGAAAAGCAAAGGAGAAAAGGAAAGATATAAGCATCTGAATGCAGAGTTCCAAAGAATAGCAAGAAGAGATAAGAAAGCCTTCCTCAACAATCAATGCAAAGAAATAGAGGAAAACAACAGAATGGGAAACACTAGAGATCTCTTCAAGAAAATTAGAGATAACCAAGGGAACATTTCATGCAAAGATGGGCTTGATAAAGGACAGAAATTGTATGGACCTAACAGAAGCAGAAGATATCAAGAAGATGTGGCAAGAATACACAGAAGAACTGTACAAAAAAGATCTTCACATCCCAGATAATCACGATGGTGTGATCACTGACCTAGAGCCAGACCTCCTGGAATGTGAAGTCAAGTGGGCCTTAGAAAGCATCACTATGAACAAAGCTAGTGGAGGTAATGGAATTCCAGTGGAGCTATTTCAAATCCTGAAAGATGATGCTGTGAAAGTGCTACACTCAATATGCCAGCAAATTGGGAAAACTCAGCAGTGGCCACAGGACTGGAAAAGGTCAGTTTTCATTCTGACCCCAAAGAAAGGCAACGCCAAAGAATGTTCAAACTACCACACAATTGCACTCATCACACACTAGTAAAGTAATACTCAAAATTCTCCAAGCCAGGCTTCAGCAATATGTGAACCATGAACTTCCTGATGTTCAAGATGGTTTTAGAAAGGCAGAGGAGCCAGAGATCAAATTGCCAACATCTGCTGGATCATGGAAAAAGGAAGAGAGTTCCAGAAAAACATCTATTTCTGCTTTATTGACTATGCCAAGGCCTTTGACTGTGTGGATCACAATAAACTGTGGAACATTATGAAAGAAATGGGAATACCAGACCACCTGACCTGCCTCTTGAGAAATCTGTATGCAGATCAGGAAGCAACAGTTAGAACTGGACATGGAACAACAGACTGGTTCCAAATAGGAAAAGGAGTACGTCAAGGCTGTATAATGTCACCCTGCTTATTTAACTTATATGCAGAGTACATCATGAGAAACGCTGGACTGGAAGAAACACAAGCTGGAATCAAGATTGCCCGGAGAAATATCAATAACCTCAGATATACAGATGACACCACCGTTATGGCAGAAAGTGAAGAGGAACTCAAAAGCCTCTAGATGAAAGTGAAAGTGGAGAGTGAAAAAGTTGGCTTAAAGCTCAACATTCAGAAAATGAAGATCATGGCATCTGATCCCATCACTTCACGGCAAATAGATGGGGAAACAGTGGAAACAGTGTCAGACTTTATTTTTCTGGGCTCCAAAATCACTACAGATGGTGACTGCAGCCATGAAATTAAAAGATGCTTACTCCTTGGAAGGAAAGTTATGTCCAACCTAGGTAACATATTCAAAAGCAGAGCCATTACTTTGCCAACAAAGGTTCGTCTAGTCAAGGCTATGTTTTTTCCTGTGGTCATGTATGGATGTGAGAGTTGGGCTGTGAAGAAGGCTGAGTGCCGAAGAATTGATGCTTTTGAACTGTGGTGTTGGAGAAGACTCTTGAGAGTCCCTTGGACTGCAAGGAGATCCAACCAGTTCATTCTGAAGGAGATCAGCACTGGGATTTCTTTGGAAAAAATGATGCTAAAGATGAAACTCCAGTACTTTGGCCACCTTATGCAAGGAGTTGAATCATTGGAAAAGACTCTGATGCTGGGAGGGATTGGGGGCAGGAGGAGAAGGGGACAACAGAGGATGAGATGGCTGGATGGCATCAATGGCTCGATGGACATGAGTCTGAGTGAACTCCAGGAGTTGGTGATGGACAGGGAGGCCTGGCGTGCTGCGATTCATAGGGTCACAAAGAGTCGGACACGACTGAGAGACTGAACTGAACTGAACTGAACTGAAATACCAAACATATCCAGCTACATCTAGCTTCCCTCCCTGTGAAGCTGAAAGAGTAAAACTCATTGCTACCCAATGGCCAAATGGTAATCTCCTAAAATAGCTTGCAGGTAAAAAGTCAATCAGGTGTATTATTCCGAATTGGTAGACAGAATGTCATTGTGATATAAACTATGAATATAACTCATAGAAACTCACCTGAATAGAAATAAGAAATTGTTCCAATCTTTGTTAGTCTATGAATATTCAAAATGAGCACAGTGGCATGTGATAATTATTAAAAATTCCTGCTCTTTTCCGAAGTAGGGAGCTTTTGTTAGAAACAGCAAAATAAGAAGTCAGTAGCCATACAGAACTAAGCATGTTCTGGTCCTAAACGCAACCTGTGCTCTCTGGGCAACCAAGCAGGCCATGAGTGCATGTCCAGCTTCTTTTAAACCAGATTGATATCCATTTTCTTCTAACTATTGAACTTTTATCATTTAAAAACTTTGTTAACTAATAGTGGCCTGCATTTATATGTTCATGTTTAAATATGCACATTATTAAACACAAGCACGAATTTACAAATCTTGTCAGCATAAGATAATACATGAACCACATTAAAACATTTGTGATCTTAATTGGAGTTTACATATTCATAAAAATCTCTGATGGCTCAGACAGTAAATAATTTACCTGCAGTGCAGGCGACCTGGGTTCGACCCCTGGGTAGGGAAGATTCCCTGGAGGAGCACATGGCAACCCACTCCAGTATTCTTGCCTGGAGAATTCCATGGACAGAGGAACCTGGCGGGCCACAGTCAATGGGGTCACAAAGAGTTGGGCATGACTTAGTGACTAAGAACAGCACATAGGTAAATAGATTTGTATACCAGAATCTCTCATTGTTAAGAGAGATTCTCCAGGAAAACTTTTGAGAGATTCAGAGGGATAATGATTACAAGTAAATTATTCCTTACTTAATTTTTATGTTAAGTGTAAGCATGTATCCTTGTAGCCAGTCAAATCGAATGTTTATTCATAACAAAGTGATCACACTGAAAAAAAAAAAGCAAACGCATCATTCCTTGTAGTTAATGACATTTCTTTTATAAAGTGAAAGAGGAGACTTTTTTCACAGAACAGGACAGAGAGATCTGGTGTCATCTAGCAATCCAGCTATAAGTCAAAAGTTAATACATTCACAAACATGTGTGCAAACGACTTCTGTGGGAAAGGCAAACATGTTGAGTTACTTCCATAGCCAAATGCAAATAAGGTCAGTGACATTAGACATGACACGGAGCAACATTTTCACTCATGCAGTGGAGATTTGTCCATGATTTTTGTAAAATGGCTTTTTCCATTATGCAGTTTGAAGAACCAAGTGTTTCAATGACAGGAGATACTGCAGAGTGTCATAAACACCCACCACAGAGCAGAAGCAGGTACCAGCTTCTCTGCACATGTCACTATTAGAAAGAAGCAGGCAGCCACTAAGAAAGACATGATCCAGATTGGCCTTAAAACAGATCTACTCCAGACAACAAGATGACCATGAGATAGGCTCAAAGGGGATAAAAATTCTGTTGTTGCAAAGTGAAAATAATCCTTATCAAAATCAGAACCAAGGAATGAAAGACTAGCAAAAAGGGTCAGTAAAATTTACTTCTTGAGTAACACAATTCATTTATTTATAACTATGTTGGAGGGTTTTCTGTGGATATTGCACCAGGACTCCCCCAGACAAATTGTGTTTTGTGTGTGTTTGTGTATGTGTGCATGAAATATATAGAAATTCAATAGAAAGGTGTTTAGAAACTAAGTATAGTTTTACTCATAATAATAAAATATAATGCAAATGACTTCCATTTTTGGAATAACTACCATTTCAGAATAATTTTAAGAAGGTTCTATCTATCTTTCAAACTCTAATATGACAGTAGATAATTCTGATGGAATAATGCATGGATAGATCTGGATTAAAAAGCAAAAAATTTGGTCTTGGGTAATGGGAAAAAAGGATCCAGGTTTATTTTAGGATGTAAAGCTTTTGTGATGACACTGAAATTCTCATTATCTTGAAGTGCTAGGCTTTTGGGAAATGGAAATCTTTTTCCGGGTCATGATAATTGAAATGTTTGAAATAAGAGAAGGGGGAAAGTAAAAGACAAATGCCAGATCACTATTTCAATTCAAGATCACTATTTCAACTTCAAATTCAAGAGAATTTATTTAAGAATTTGGAGTTTGTGAAATTGCTAAGTCTCATCTCTTAGGTTAATTTAAAAATACAACACATGTACACCCATATTCATAGCAGTATTATTCATAATACCCAAAAAGTGGAAATAACTCAAGTGTCCATGGACAGATGAATGGATAAACAAAATCTTGTACATGCACACAATGAAATATTATTCAGCCTTTAAAAAGAATGGGAATTCTGACAAATGCAACAACACTGTATGAACCCTGGGGACATTATGCTCTGTGAAGTAAACCGATGACAAAAAGACACATACTGTGTGATTCCATTAATATAAGGAATCTAGATATTCCTCACTGAGACAGAAATTAGGGTGGTGGCTGCCATGAAAGGCAGCAAATGGAAGTGGGGAACTGTTTAAGATGTACAAAGCTTTAATTTTGCCAAATGATAACATTCTGGCACAGCAGTATGAATATACTTGTTTGCTGCTAAGTCACTTCAGTCGTGTCCGACTCTGTGCAACCCCAGAGACAGCAGCCCACCAGGCTCCCCCGCCCCTGGGATTCTCCAGGCAAGAACACTGGAGTGGGTTGCCATTTCCTTCTCCAATGCATGAAAGTGAAAAGTGAAAGTGAAGTCGTTCAGTCGTGTCTGACTCTAAGCGACCCCACGGACTGCAGCCTGCCAGGTTCCTCCGTCCATGGGATTTTCCAGGCAAGAGTACTGGAGTGGGTTGCCATTGCCTTCTCGGATGAATATATTTAACACCACTGAATTGAACACTTAAATAAATATAGTGATAATTTCATATTTTGTATATTTTACCAGAGTTAAGAAAAAAATAGACACCCCCACTGCAAAATTGAGTCTTTTTGGTTACTGATTTTTTTTAATATTATGCAGACACTACTACTATGTTTGGTAAAGAATCCGCCTGCAATGCAGGAGACCTGGGTTTGATCCCTGCCTTGGGAAGATCCCTTAGAGAAGGGAAAGTCTACCCACTCCAGTATTCTGGCTTGGAGAATTCCATGGGATTGCAAAGAGTCAAACATGACTGAGAGATTTTCATTTTCATTTTCATACACCATATATACTACATGGGTTAAATGAACTGAATAATTTATGTTGTTGGATTAGGGGCAGGAAGGTTAAGGGAGATTTGTTGAGCTTTTACAAGGCTCCCAGTCCATTTTTATGCATAGACTAACTTTCAGTTTTATCAAAAGTTCCTGTACTTAACCATCCTTGTTATGTTCCACTGTAGCCCTTGTTAACTTATCCTCCATGTATAGTACAAATTACTTCATGAACTTGCTTGTTTTTCGGAAAGGTAGGAAAATGAATTTTATTTGAAGAAAGAGAAATAATTGCCACTACATAATACAATCACATCACTTTTCACCCACCTAACTTCTAAGAAATGAAATTAGCAATCTAACATTTATACATGCATGTGATAGCTTACGGTGAATGGTGTCAGATTCTTGATCTCTAAAGAAGAAGATTTAGCTTTGGGACCGGGGACCAGGCTTGATCACTCAAGAGCTTTTGTGTAGCAGAGTTTTATCAAAGTATGAAAAAGGGCAGAGAAAGCTTCTGACATAAACATCAGAAAGGGGATGGAGAGTGCCCCTCTTTGCTAGTTTAGCAAGCTGTTTTATGTCTGTTAGAAAGCTATTAATTAAATAAGAGAGACATCTCAAGGCTGATGGAATTTCACCAGGCCCCTCTCCCACAATATGCACTTTTGTGATAGGATGGCACCAAGTATGTCATCCCTCAACCATAAAACAATTGATATGAATACTAGTTTGTTAAGCTATTATCAGCCCAAGGTTTGACAAAAGAAAAAAGTTAGTCTTAGGTGGAACCATTTCGAAGAAAGGAAAATTCCAAAGCAAATACATAGTTTCATTAACATAGTAAGAAAACCATTTCCATAGAGGAAACTTACTTTTAATTTTTTATGGAGAAGGAAAAAATATCTGACACTTGTAGTTTGTTTCCTCCTGCTGCTTAAAGGAGAGATAAAAAATGTCTGACACTTGCAGCCTATTTCCTCTGTCTGGAGAACCCTGATCTTCCTGCCTGTTACCCTCTCACATGCATGCACACACACGTGCATATAGACACACACACACACACACACACAATTACCTTTTTAACAACAAAGAGAAACCAAAGGAAGTCAAAGGACCTCTGATGTATGTTATGCATTTCCCTCATAGGGTTTCAGAATGACAAATTTTTTTACAGCTTTGAGATATAGACATATAGCATTGTATAGGATTATGATGTTGATTTGATACACTTGATAACTGCAACGTGATTACAACCAAAGAGTTAGTTAGCTAACACTTACATCTTCATATAATTAGCATTTATTTTGTGCATTGAGAATATTTAAGATCTATTCTTTAAGCAAATTTCAATTCTTATACAGTATTTTTAACTATAATCATTATACTATATATTAGATCCCCAGAATTTATTCATCATATAATGAACTGCATACCCTTTGATCAACATTTCCCTATTTCTTGCAGCCCCTGGTAAGTACCACTCTTGTCTCTGTTTCTATGAGGTTGGTCTTTTTGCCTCCACATATAAATGAGACCATAGGGTATTTCTCTTTCTCTGTCTGGCTTATTTCATGTAGCACAATACTCTCAAAGTTCACCTGTGCTGATGCAAATGGCAAGATATTCTTCATTTTCAAGGATTAAATTTATGCACATATATATATACATATACATATTCATGGTGTTGCAAAGAGTTGGACACGACTGAGTGACTGAACTGAACTGAACTGATATATACATACTTACATTTTGCACATCTTTTTTAAAAATCTTTTTTGTCCATTCATCTTTAGATGGACCATCCTTAGATGGAACATTAGGTTATTTCCATATGTTGGCTGTTGTGAATTATGTTGAGGTGATCGTGGGAGTGCAGATATCTTTTCAAGAACATCATTTTATCTCCTTTGGTTCACACCCAGGAGTGGGATTGCTGGATCATGTAGTAATTCTTTTTTTTTTTAATTTTTGAGGAACTTCTGTACAGTTTTCCATAATGACTATAACCAACAATATACAAATTTCCCCTTTTTTCATATCCCCTTGAATAGTTGTTAACTTTTGCCTTTTTGATAATAGCCATTCCAATGGATATGAGGTGATATCTCACTGTGGTTCTGATTTGCATTTCTCTTGGTAATTAGTGATTTTGAGCATCTTGTCATGTACCTGTTTGTCATTTGTATGTCTTTTTTGGAAAAATGTTTATTCCCTTGCCCTGCCCATTCTTTAAATCCAATTGGTGTACTTTTTTGTTTGTTTGTTTTTGTTTTTGCTCTTGAGTTGTATGAATTCCTTATACATTTTGGATATTAACCCTTTTCAGATATTTGAATTGCAAATATTTGAAATAGCTAAAGAGCCTCTTGATGAAAGTGAAAGAGGAGAGTGAAAAAGTTGGCTTAAAACTCAACATTCAAAGCACTAAGTTCATGGCATCCAGTCCCATCATTTCATGGCAAATAGCTGGGGAAACAATGGAAACAGTGACAGACTTTATTTTCTTGAATTCTAAAATCACTGCAGATGGTGACTGCAGCCATGAAATTAAAAGATGCTTGCTCCTTGGAAGAAAAGCTATGAACAACCTAGACAGCATATTAAAAAGCAGATACATTACTCTGCCAACAAACGTCCATCTAATCAAAGCTATGTTTTTTCCAGTAGTCATGTATGGATGTGAGAGTTGGACTATAAAGAAAGCTGAGCACTGAAGAATTGATGCTTTTGAACTGTGGTGTTGGAGAAGTCTCTTGAGAGTCCTTTGTGCTGCAAGGAGATCCAATCAATCCATTCTAAAGGAAATCAGTCCTGAATATTCATTGAAAGGATTGATGCTGAAGCTGAAACCCCAATTCTTTGGCCACCTGATGAGAAGAACTGACTCTTTGGAAAAGACCCTGATATTGGGAAAGATTGAAAGAAGGAGAAGGGGACAACTGAGTTCAAGATGGTTGGATGGCATTACCGATTTGATGGACATGAGTTTGAGCAAGCTCAGGGAGTTGGTAATGGACAAAGAAGCCTGGCATGCTGCAGTCCGTGGGACTGCAAAAAGTTGGACACACCTGAGCAACTAAACTGATAAGTTTAAAGTGCCTGGTATGAGAAATGCATGTAAATATCTCAATAAGAATGTTTATATTAGATATATTCAAATGAGAGTTTGGATATATTGGGTTAAATAAAATATAATATTAGTATTAATTTATATATTTCTTTCAAAATTATTTTAATATAGTAAATTTTAAATTTTTTAGATTTCTAATTTTAGTCACTTGGATATTATTTTTATTGAACAGTCCAGATTATTCTGTAGTGTAGTGGGCATAATGTTCCCCATAATTATCCATATTCTAATCCCTGAAAACTGGGAATACGACTTTGCAAAAGACATTATGAAGTTTACAGACCATAAACTGTGAGATTATAGAATTTTATTCAGGTACTTCATATATTATCATACAAGTCTTTTTAAAGAGCACACTTTCTGCTGCTGCAGTCAGTGAATTGGGCTGAAATAGAAGCTGGAGTCAGAACTGCACTCCCTGCCCCCTTCCCCAACCCTGTTTTAACAAGGCTGTGCTTCCTGGTAACTGTCCACAGTAACATCCAATGGCCAATATTAGTAAGGGAACATGCTTATGCTCCCAAATAGGGAGGTTTCCGCAGAAGCTTAATAGTGAGTCAGAATTCCTACTCAGGCTGCAATAACAACAACAACAAAAAAGCCCCTCCTCTTCCTGTATCAGTGAAGCTCAGATGGGGGAATCTGGATTCCACTTCCACATGACAAGAAAGTAGCATTCTTTTCCTTTTCCCACTGGGATGGTATCAGAGAAAATTAGCTAACATAGAATATTTAAAGAAGATCAACTGTCTTAAAACATAATGTCCATATTGTCTAGGATTCAATAAAAAATCCCTTATTGTACAAGAAACTGAAAAATTTTACTTGAATGAGAAAAGACAGTCAACATATGTCAACACAAAATGCCATAGATATTAAGAGTTATTAGTAAACAAAGGAGAAAGAGCATATGGCTGAAAAAGTATTTGAATATCTGATAGCTTAAATTATCCTAAATTGGCAAAGGCATAAACCTACAGATTCCAGAAGCTGAGCAAGTCCCAAACAGGATAAACCCAAAGAAACCCAAGCCAAGGCACATAATAATCAAATGACTGAAAACGGAAGAAAAAGAATGTGAAAACAGAAACAACCTATAGGGGAAAAGCAATTCACAGAACAGTGAATTTCATACTGGAAACTATGGAAGTAAGAAGGAAGTGGGACACTTTTCAAGCTTTGAGAGAAAAGCATTGTCAACTCTGAATTATCTACCAAAAATATCCTTCCAAAATGAAGCAGAAATCAAGACAGAATCAGAGAAATCAGATGAAGGGAAAACCAAGATAATTTTTCACCTGCTCTAAAAGAATGGCTAAAGTAAGTACTTAAAGCAGAAAGCAAATAATATTTTAAAATCTTAGAATAACAGGAAGGAACAGTGGATAAAATAAAAAGATGGGTAAATATAATGACCGTCCCTTCTCCTGGGTTTTCTAAGTCATACATGAATCTTGAAACACACCAATAAATAAATACAATTCCACATAGATTAAAGACATAAATGTAAAAAGTAAACATTAAAGCATTTGAAAAGAAAACACAAAATGTGAAAGCAGGCACTTATTTCTTAAATAAAACCTCAAAAGCAAAGATATCAGAAGAAAATGATAAATATGAGTACATTTAAATATCTTCAAGAAGCAGCAATATAACAAAAATTAAAGTGAATCTTCTGATTTGCATAACCTATTTGCATATGTTTAAACAATAAAGAATTTATATCAAGATAGTATAAAGATCCCATACACATCAAGATTTTAAAAACTGGATAAGTCAATAAAAATGATATAGAATAGGAACAGGAAAATTCTTGAAATGGGAGGCCAAATTACCAATAAACAAAATTTGCTCAATCTAGTTAGTAATCAGCAAAGTGAAAATAGCATTGCTCTTGTTCCCTCCCTTAAGATTGGGAAACATTAAAGAGCAACATAATATCAAGTGTTAGTGATGTAAGATAAAATGAAAACTCTAATACATTTCTCATATAAATGTAGATTGGTACATTTGGGGAAACATTTGGGAATGCCTGATAGAGCTGAAGCTTCACTTAACCCATGACCCAGCAATTGTACCCTAAGACAGGTAGAGGAACATTTGCCTAAAGGAGAAACTCGCACACAATCACCCCCAAAATAAAGTTTACATTTATATGGATATAATGGTGAAGAGTAAGGGAAAAAAAAATGAAGAGAGAAACTAGCAAAACTCTGAATAGGGAAATGGAGAATCTGGGTGAAGTATCCATATAAATTCACACAATTAGAAAGAGATCCAAGAACAGAACTCTGCTTCAATTGGTCCTGGGACCCCTGTGGCACAGCAGAGAAACTATGCTTCATGAAATATTCACAAAAAGCTGAACTGTGGACATAGAGATCATGCCAAGGGATTCCTCAGCTGGAAGGGAATTAATAAAACCACAGTGTATAGCTAAAACTCAGCCTCAGACACAGTAAGATTAAATAGCATGCACTCTTTTTTGCCTTTCTGTTTTCTGCTCGCAACTCATTAATTCAATATGTATTTATTGAATTCCTTGAACATTCCTTGAAACACATCTGTTTCATCTTGTCTAAAAAAGCATTAACCAAGTAAACTGTTTGTTGATTCACAGTCTTAGTAGATTTCCTGCTGAAGTCTGAAACTAGTTCCCTTACCAGAGTGGGGACAGACCAGAGAAAGAAGTGGACACTCTATGTTAGTACGTGGTAGTTTTGATGAGCAAAGGAACATGAGATTTGTCTCTAGTGGCTGCAACACAAGTAGATCTCCACATTCATCTGCCAGTATCTCAAAGTTTGTGCATGCCTGCATGCCCAGTCACTTCAGTCACATACGACTCATTGTGACTCTATGGGCTGTAGCCTGCCAGGCTCCCTGGCCATGGGATTCTTCAAACAAGAATACTGGAGTGGGTTGTCATGCCCTGCTCCAGGGGATCTTCCCCACCCAGGGATCAAACTTGCGTCTTCCTGCATCTCCTGCATTGCAGAAGGATTCTTTACCCACTGAGCCACCTAGTAAATCCATCTCAAAATTTACAGAGGCTGTAATGGGGCTCAGCACTTGCTCCTTCCAGACAGTCTCAGTATCACTTTCCTCTCAAGGCTGCATCCTTGAAATAGCTCATACTGTGGGGACAGGGCACAGAATCTACACTCCCAGGACAAGGGAGGGGTGAGGAACTTCAGATTCCCAGGTCCAGGTCAAGGGTTATCCAAAACCACATCCTCTCTGTGACATAGGTATGTATTTCTTCTCAAAAGTAACACATGTAGGTAACTTGTAGAGTGATACTGATGATGGCCTTCTAGACATTGTGCAGAGGAGCTGGGTGTCCAGGCTAGTGATAGGTGAAGCATTTTCTTCTGGGGAAGCTGCTATCTTTCTTAGATTTTACTATTGTAGTATTTTACCTCACATCTGCCTGTAGCAAGCCGTTTGTGCGGGGGGTTTCCTGTTGACTTGTTTTCTATGGAAACCAAGGACTCTGTGTTTCTATGGAAGCATTGACTGTAGTCCAACTGTAGTAATATACTACATCCAAATGTAGTAATACATTTTTATTCTGATATGATCTTGGTCAGACTATTTTTCTACTTATACATATTGATTCATTCAAGGTATACTCCATTCAGGAATGCCTACTAGCAAACTATTCATTATAAAAGTAGTGATTGCCCTGCTGGGCATACACACCAAAGAAACCAGAATTGAAAGAGATACATGTACCCCAATGTTCATTGCAGCACTGTTTACAATATCTAGGACATGTAAGTAACCTAGATGTCCATCAGTAGACAAATGGATAAGAATGCTGTGGTGTGTGTGTGTGTGTGTGTGTGTGTATATATATATATATATATATTGGAATATTACTTAGCTATAAAAAAAGAACACACTTGAGTCAGTTCTAATGAAGTGGATGAAACTGGCGCCTATTATACAGAGTGAAATAAGTCAGAAAGAGAAATACCAATACAGTATATTAACATATATATATGGAAGTTAGAAAGATGATAATGATGATTCTATATACAAGGCAGAAAAAGAGACCCAGATGTAAAGAACAGACTTTTGCACTATGTGGGAGAAGGCAAATGTGAGAGAATAGCATTGAAATGTATATTACTATATGAATAATATATGACCAGTGTAAGTTCGATGTTTGAAGTGGGGCACTCAAAACTGGTGCTCTGGGACCACCCAGAGGGACAGGGTGGGGAGGAAGGTGGGAAGGGGTTCAGGATTGTGGGACACATGTGCACCCATGGCTGATTCAGGTCAATGTATGGCAAAAACCACCATAATATTTTAAAGTAGTTAGCCTCCAATTAAAATAATAATTATTTTTTTAAGTGGTTGGATTCTTTATGTTTCTCACTGTTTCCAACCATATCTGCAGTCAGGACTGGATCAGGAAGCCCACTACATGTTAATTTATTTTCCCACATAGAAAGGAAAATTTTCTCTTTGCTTCTTTGAAATTCTTGATGTTCATAGGCATTTCAAAAACTGAGAAAGATTTTCCCTTTGTTTAAAGTTTTACTTGTAGGAGTTAACAGCTTTATGAATATCAACCATCAGTGTTATGATACTATCCTAATTTAGAAACAGATGACCCTTATTTCACTATAAGGCATTTTCCAGATTTATGGAGTCATAAACCTGATGGCATTTGGGGATGTTTAGAATGGATAGTAGTAATGAGCACCAGTATAATTGTAACAAATAGAAATGTTATTTTGCCTCACAATTGTTTTATGTTTTAGCAGGTTGATTTTTTTTTCTTTCAGTAAATTCACCAAAAGGCAGAATTATCTTGGATATTCTGCCTTAAATACTAAGTAACCCTTGATGATTAGATGAGCTCAAAAAATTTGAACCACCAGCTCTCAGTCAAAAGGTAAAAGAGCAATTTCTTCCTACTTCAGAGTGTTTCTTGTAAGCCCTACAATGAGTCATTAATAAAAGCTCAGTTTATTTTAAAAGTATTATAAAAGATAAATAGTGATCCTCTTCACATTCAAATTGCTTTTCTCTTTTTCCTGCTTAAATATTGATTCCTAAAATTCAATAACCAATCTCTCAACTGAATGTCATTGATTATCAAGGGGCAAATCAGTATAAATGTATAACCTCCTTTAAGAAAAAAAAATCATACTCATGAAGAATCAGTGATATGATCTCTTTTAAAAACAGAAATTTATTATTTTGCTATTATTATTTCAAGCTAAAAACAAATATTTTTACTCATGCCAACATTTTCATGTTTAAATCCTAGAAACAATATGAGCACATCAATGTATCATATTAGTCTTTTTTCATTTGAAATACAGTCATCTTTGCATTATTCACAAAAGTAGAAGAGAACAATATGGGCCTTCAATAGCAAGTCAACAAAATTCCTCTGTGGAATTTTATAATAAGTGGTATAGCATATTTTATTTTCTAGTTAGTTTGATTAAACTAAAATGAATGGATTATTTTATACCCAAAGCACACATACTCACCAGATTTAGAAGATGAAAAAAAGAATTGAAAACCAAACAACAATTAAACAGTGAAGGCACACTTGACAGTTACATTCAAGTTCTGCTTGGAAGTTTTACCTTGTACATAACCAAAAATGAATCTGGACCCAGCCTTTCTTCAGATAATGTTCAAATATATTACTTTTCAGAGAGTATTTCTTAAGATCTTGTAGGCATAACCCTCTGTTTGTCAGGGGAAATACAGAAAGACATACAATTCTCACAAATGAATATGGCATAGATGAGGAGCTAAGATATCTCCACTTTGAAGTGCTCTCTCCCAAGGCTCCACATCAGTATTTAATCATATTCACTCTCTCACACTATTAATTACAAACACGTCCTTAACCCTTGTTGCTATTCAGTCGCTAAGTTGTGTCCAACTCTTCTGTTGTTGTTCAGTTGCCCTGTCATGTCTGACTCTTTGTGACCGATGGACTGCAGCATGACAGGCCTCCCTGTCCCTCACCATCTCCTGGAGTTCACCCAAGTTCAAGTCAATTGCATCGGTGATGCCATCCAGCCATCTCATCCTCTGATGCCCTCTTCTGCTCTCAATCTTTCCAAGCATCAGGGACTCTTCCAATGAGCACCTCTTTGCACCAAATGACCAAAATACTGGAGTTTCAACTTCAGCATCAGTTCTTCCAACCAGTATTCAGGGTTGATTTCCCTTAAGATTAACTGGTTTGATCTCCTTGCTGTCCAACAGACTCTCAGGAGTCTTCTCCAGCACCACAGTTCTAAGGCGTCAATTTTTTGGCACTCTACTTTCTTTACAGTCCATTTCTCACAAACATACATGACCATATGGAAAGACCATAGTCTTAACTATACAGACCTTTGTTGGCAGAGTGATGTCTCTGCTTTTCAACACACTAAGTTTCTCATAGCTTTCCTGCCAAGAAGCAAATGTCTGGCTCTTTGCAACTCCAAGAACTGCAGCATGCCAGGCTTCCCTGTCATGAGTTTGCTCAAATTCATATCCATTGAGTCAGTAATGCTATCTAACCATCTCATCCTCTGCCACCCTTTTCTCCTTTTGCCTTCAATCTTTCCCAGTATCAGGGTCTTTCCTAATGAGTTGGCTTTTCATGTCAGGTGGCCAAAGTATTGGCCTTGACCCTAATATCTCCTTTTATCCTTACACCCATCTTGCTCCCGACTTGACAATCCATGATGTAAGAAGCTATTTACCCACTGTCTCCATCTCATATTTGGGCTTTATTCCATGCCAATATCCCATCCACATTGTTAAATCAAAGAAAAGCTGTCACTTGCTTGGACACTCAATCTTTTTACACAAACATTCTCTTTACTCAAAGGTCAACTCTTGGCTTCCTAATTCCACACTGTGGTACTTTCATCTCTGTTAACCCAACTTGTGCCCTTTAAAAACTGGTTAGCTTTTTTCTGGCCCTCTTCTTATTTGATCTCTTTAGACAACTCATCAATGAAATGGCCTCGATAAATGTTTATACCAGTGACTCCCAACTCTCCAGCCAGGGATTCCTCCTGAGTTTCTGGCCCAAATATCCAATGGCCTGCTGAAAACTTCCCTTTTACCTTTTCTAATCACTTTAAGCTTGGGATATCTAAAACTGACCCTATTCCATTCCTTTTCTAATGTTTACTTAAATCAGCTAATGGCCCTATTATACCTCTTGTTCAAATATTGCAGATATTTTACTCCTATATTGAATTAATTACCAACTCCATTGACTCTGACTCATAAGCAATTCTTGCATCTGGGTCCTTCTCTTGGACACCACTATAGGATGCCCTATTTCACAGTATACCCACCATTCCAGAAGCTTGAAACAGGACTTTCTGTCAATAATCTTCTCTTTCTTTAACCTATCTTCCATATTTATCATATGGTCAACATATCAGGCTTAAAATCTTTTAATCTTTTGTCATTGTTTTCATGTTAAATCCAAAGCCTATAACATATTTTGTAAATGTAAAGGAAAGAATTAACCATATGCTTATCATACATTCTAACTTTATCATGAAATGCTCTAAAAATAGAAAAGATTATCTAGTCAAATCTTATAAATGTGTTATTGACAGTCCTGTTGTCTAGCATTAGATATTACTGGTATTTACTAGTTTTGGAGAGTCATTATCTGTACAATACTTTTAGAAGAATATACCAAGTATGTTCAGGGTTGTTTATGGCAAACAAACATGAAATCAGGATTTATGGGGCATGATTCAAGGGAAAATGTTATATAAGCAATGGTCAAAGTAGTCTCTTTTTATATAAGTTATGAGCCCATGCATCGTTTAGGTAGTTTGTCTTCAAATATGGGCCAAAGAATACACTTTCATGTTGCCAAAAGGACTGTGGAGTTGTATTTGTTGTCTCAAACTTTTCTCTTTTAGCTAGTTCTTGAGGTTAATTCTATCCTTAATATTATTACTAAAGCTTGATATTAGATAAGATTGCTGATTCATTTTTTAATTGCAATATTGCTGATTTATAATGTTGTGTTAGTTTCTGGTATACAACAAAATGATTCAGATATTCTTTTCTATTGTGGTTTATCACAAGATATTGAGTATAGTTCTCTGTGCTATACAATAGGGCCTTGATAGTAGTTTGTATCTGTTAACCTCAAACTCCTAACTCATTCTCCTTTTCTCATTTGGTAACCATAAGTTTCTTTTTTTATGTCTGCAACTCTGTTTCTGTTTAGATAAGTTCATTTGTGTCATATTTTAAATTCCACATACAAATGGTATCATAGGATATCTGTCCTTTTCTGTGTAACTTACTTCACTTAGTATGATAATTTCTAGGTCCATACATATGGCTGCAGATGGCATTATCTCATTCTTTTTTATGGCTGAGTAATATTTCATTGTACATATATATGGTCCATATCTTTATCCATTCATATATTGATGGACATTTAGGTTGTTTCCATGTCTTGACTATAGTGAATAGTGCTACAATGAACACAGGGGTGAATGTATCTTTTCAAATTACATTTTTTTTGTTGTTATATGCCCAGGCATGGAATTACAGGATCTATTTTTAATTTTTAAGGAAATTTCATACTGTTTTTATAGTTTTTATACCAATTTACCAGTTGCTGTACCAATTTACATCCCCACCAACACTGTAAGAGGGTTCCCTTCTCTGAACATACTCTCTAGCATTTATGATTTGCAGACATTTTAATGATAGTCATCTAGATTTAACTACATCATCTTTTCTATGTTTAGGTTATTTCATGGTAAAGTTAGAATGTATGATAAGCATATGGTTAATTCTTTCCTTTCTGTTTACAAAATATATTAAAGGTTTTGGATTTAACATGAAAACCATGACAAAAGAGTAAAAGATTTTAAGCCTGATATGTGATGTGAGGTGATACCTCAACATACTTTTGATTTGAGTTTCTCTAATAATTAACAAAATGCAACATTTGTTTCATGTGTCTATTGGTATCTGTATGTCTTCTTTGGAGAAATTTCTATTTGGGTCTTCTATCCATTTCTTGATTACATTGCTTGTTTTTTGTTGTTGAGGTATATGAGATTTGGGTATATTTTGGAAATTAATCTCTTGTTGATTGCATCATTTGCAAATATTTTCTCCCAGTCTTTTCATTTTGTTTATAATGTCCTCTGGTGTGCAATGCTTTTAAATTTGATTTTATCCCATTTGTTTATCTTTGCTCTTATTTCTGTAGCCTTGGGAGACTGGCCTAAGAAAACATTGCTAAAATTTAAGTCAGAGAATGTTTTTCATGAGTTCCCTTCTAGGAGTTTTATGGTGTCATGTCTTATATTTAAGTATAAACCATCAAGAGCTTATTTTTGCGTATAGCATAAGGATGTGTTCTAATTTCATTGATTCATATGAGGCTGTCCAGCCTTCCCAATACCACTTAAGATTCCTGATTCTTATGAATCTGATTTGACTATATGATCCTTTGAGTAAATTCAAATAGGTGTTAATGCAAGTTTTTCTAATTTAAGTCCTTGAAACCCATCTTTCATTCATCATAATCCCTATACTCCAGTCTTATTGGACTTCTTGAACTTATTTTGGTCAAGAACTTATTTTGGTCAAGTGTATTATTTTTTTTCTCTGTCTCACTGAGTTTTTGAATAAGTTATTTTCTTACCTGGAATGCTATTCTTCTCACTTATCCCTTCCCCTTTTCTCTCTTTAGCAACCAGTCACTTACTCTCATTGTCTGTTAATCTTTAATTTTCTTTAATTTTCAATTTAATACAGTTTCCTCACTGAAGACTTTCTGACTCCTTTTTATAAATTAGGGTAGTATTCCTAATGCTTTCTCAGTATCATCAACTATACTTAAAATGACCTGGAAGACTGAACTCCGTGAAGGAAAGACTCTTGCCTTTCTTAGTCACTATTCTATTCCATAGCTTATGAAGGCTTGTTACATAACAGGTACAGAAATATATTTGGAAAATATCATAATTGTTGGTCTAAAATAGCTCCTGTTTTAGTGGATTTCAGAAAGATATGTATTATATTTTCAGCAGTATGAAAACTTAAACAAGTCTAAAGAAGAAGTTTGAGAACACACCTTTCTATTTTACTTTATTTTTTTGCTTCATATTATCTAAGAACAAACTTTTTTCCTACCCAGTATGGGACTTCTGAAAGTCACATAATTATTTAAATTTCTCATTATAAATGACAGTAGTAATAATGCTCTTTTAAAATTGCTTAACTTTCTTAAAAGAGTATGAAGTAAGTGTATTAAGATATTCACTTTAAATATAAGTATTTTCAAATCAATAAGAACCCATTTTCTTACATTTTTTCATTATGCCTTTATGTTATTAAAAGGATACATAGAATGTATTCTAACCATCAATAGCAAACAGAAGCTACACTTGATTCTGTATAAGCTTCTGTCTGCTTTAAATGTACTATTTTTGGAACTACAGTATTCTAGAGGCATGACAGCAAGTTTGATAATCTGTAGATGTGTTTTTTTTTTTTCAAAGTTTTAAACAATACAGAAGGACCTTTGAATATATTATTGTTCATACATAAAAAAGCTAGGAAGTATACTAGAAATGCAAAATGTTTCAACCAAATGATGATAACAATTTTTCTAGCCTCCAAAAGGCATTGCTTCCACTGTAAAAGAGCCCTCATGTATTATAAATTCCTTCCTGCATTACCAAACTTACTCTGTCACCATTGATACCTGTATCTGATTATTTGACTGCCTAAATGTATATGGTGGACATCAGTCAATACTCCTGGAAAAATGCAATGCGTGGTGGGCTTTATGATTTTAGAAATAAGATAAAAGCCTTATGACTCAAAGAAAGCAATGAAGTGCATTTTTGTAGCCACAAGCATTATATTTACTTAAAAGATCATAACTATAAAAGCAAATCTCTGTTACTGGAAGCTGGGACAAAAGCTGTCAGAGAACAGGATAGTAAATAGCTCTGAAATTGTTTTCTCTGCTTCATATCAAAAGCTTAGGGCTAACAATGTTTGACCTTTTACAAATGGAATAGTTTCCTGCAGGTCTTGGTGCTGCGCTGAATGCTGATGGTGGTGTGAGCTTGATGCAGTCATCAAGAATCGTGAATATGCTCACCACCGTGCAGTCTTCTGCATCAAAACATTTCTCACTTAGTGACATTTGCCGGTTCCCTCTAAGAAAAGGCAGAGTGATTCTATTTTCCCTTAAACGTTTTCCTTTAGTGTGTCTCTCAACCAAGCAGGGCAAGGAAAATTGTGTAATTGTCCAGAATGACTTCATATAACTTAGTCAGAGGGAAATAATATCAGGTTGAACAAGGAGGTATTTTATTCAGAACATCTGGCATCAACCTGCTATCAGTTTTTGCTCGTTAGTAATAGAAAACATTACAATATATTTGAGGATTATTGAGATTTGTTGCCTTTTGTCAATTTTATACTAACATAATCTTAGTCTCTGTCTTTAGACTATCTGACTTAAAGTTTCAAATATTTGGATATTGATCTATTAATGTAGGATGATCTGTGGGCCATTTTAAAAGTATCTATCAGTTCAGTTCTGTTCAGTTGCTCAGCCGTGTCCAACTCTTTTCGACCCCATGAATTGCAGCATGCCAGTCCTCCCTGTCCATCACCAACTCCCAGAGTTCACTCAGACTCACGTCCATTGAGTCAATGATGCCATCCAGCCATCTCATCCTCTGTTGTCCCCTTCTCCTCCTGCCCCCAATCCCTCCCAGCATCAGAGCCTTTTCCAGTGAGTCAACTCTTCGCATGAGGTGGCCAAAGTACTGGAGTTTCATCTTTAGCATCATTCCTTCCAAAGAAATCCCAGGGCTGATCTTCAGAATGGACTGGTTGGATCTCCTTGCAGTCCAAGGGACTCTCAAGAGTCTTCTCCAACACCACAGTTCAAAAGCATCAATTCTTCGGCGCTCAGCTTTCTTCACAGTCCAACTCTCACATCCGTACGTGACCACAGGAAAAACCATAGCCTTGACTAGATGGACCTTTGTTGGCAAAGTAATGGCTCTGCTTTTGAATATGCTACCTAGGTTGGACATAACTTTCCTTCCAAGGAGTAAGCGTCTTTTAATTTCATGGCTGCAGTCACCATCTGAAGTGATTTTGGAGCCCCAAAAAATAAAGTCTGACACTGATTCCACTGTTTCTCCATTTATTTCCCATGAAGTGATGGGACCAGATGCCATGATCTTCATTTTCTGAATGTTGAGCTTTAAGCCAACTTTTTCACTCTCCACTTTCACTTTCATCAAGAGGCTTTTGAGTTCCTCTTCACTTTCTGCCATAAGGGTGGAGTCATCTGCATATCTGAAGTTATTGATATTTCTCCCAGCAATCTTGATTACAGCTTGTGCTTCTTCCAGTCCAGCGTTTCTCATGATGTACTCTGCATGTAAATTAAATAAGCAGGGTGACAACATACAGCCTTGATGCAGTTCTTTTCCTATTTGGAACCAGTCTGTTGTTCCATGTCCAGTTCTAACTGTTGCTTCCTGACCTGCATACAGATTTCTCAAGAGGCAGGTCAGGTGGTCTGGTATTCCCATCTCTTTCAGAATTTTCCACAGTTTATTGTGATCCACACAGTCAAAGGTTTTGGCATAGTCAAGGAATATAGATTTTTCAATATTAAAAAGAAGACACTTGGAGTGACAAAATAAAGATAAGTCTGAAATCTATGTTTTATAATATCTAAGATCATATTTAGCTTCTATAGTGATATTACAGCATAATATCACTTACTTCTGAACCTCTATTATGTATTAGACCCTGTCTTATTTTAGATACACATCTGTAAGATAATGGTCATCATTTCTCTTTTTATAATTGAAGAAGCTTTGGCACACACAATACACACAATTGCCTGGGTCATATGAAATAGTAAAGAAAGTGGAGACCAGTCTTTCTGAACCCAAGCTTCCTTACAGGAATGTTTGCAACTATATAAACTTGCGTGTATGTCATTCTAAAAATGGAAGGCACATTCTTGAATTATATTTTGTCCATTTTGAAATAAGAGATTTATTAGGAGAAAATGTGTTCACAAGTTAGGATCCCTCTGAGCAGAGCCTTGGGTAACTTTCAGAGGATGATTTAATATTGAACAAGTGCTAGCAATGCACTGACCTTCATGTTAAATGCTTCTCATCCATAATCTCATTCATCCCTTTACATGAGGAGGATATGATTATAATCCCCAATTTACAGAAAGTAAAATTGATGATGAAGGAACATCTCTGTTCTCTCCAGATCTGCTGTGTACATTTTTCTGCCCCAGTCTACACCCTGACGGTCTGACCTCTCAGGACTACTTTTCTTTGTCTCCATGACCCCTTGGCTTGTTGGGTTTGGCAGTTGGAAGAACCAAGAGGGATGAAGTCTGAGAGAAGAGACCAGAATATCTGCTCACCTGCCTAAGGTTCTGGCAGAGGATGTCCTTCTCCATGATCACAGCTCAGATCACTGGTACCACCTGTGTGCCCCCCCACCCCCAAATTGTAATCTTCTATCCTCTTCTTTCCCCATCAGTCTTCAGGTGAAGACCATTTCTTGCTGTTGCCAGTGCTGGCTCTTCATTGCATTTTGCTCCTTTGGTAACTCTGCACACTCCTGTTAGGTGCTCTTCAATTGCACTCTGGATTGTGCCAATCATTGACTGCTGAAATCTTGACTGACATGAAAAAGCGAAGTAAGTTGCCTGAGGGTTTCTTGATTAGGACTTGGCAGAATTGGAGTTCAGCTCAGGCTTGTTTGATGCCAGCACCAATTACTCACAGACTAATCACCACAGGAAAGAGCCTGGATTGTGTCTCAGCCCTTAAGGACATTGCATTCATTTCAGGGTTGATGACATTGAAGACACTGATGTTCAGGGAATGTGAACAGGCCCTCCACAGGCCATCAAAAATAGCTTAAATCCTGAGGATCTAGTCAAGGAGATGGCTGTTGAGCAGGTAGACCAATCTTTTCAATGTTAAAAGGCAGCAATATTACTCTTACAGTGGTTAAAGTGATTACTGCGAGGAACCACTGATATTACAGCCATATCACAGATCCAGAAGACTCCAAAAGACGATGCGTTGACCTCAGTCCCAGATACTGTTCTGTTAATTCCTCAAGCTCCATATCACACAATTTGAGTCATTCTTTAGCTCATCAAAAATTATGCATAGAACTCCTACTATGGATTAGACACTGTGCTAACTGCAAGGCATATAAAGATGAATAAAACAAGGCTTTACACAAAACAATCACAGAGTATATATGCAGTCTCAGGCACAGTCTAGACTCCAATAGTTATCATAACTATAATTGAGGATTATATATGTTGCTGTGGAAGAAAAAGGGTATTTTTCACTCTTACCTTTTGACTAGCATCACTCAGTTTTGTCACCCAGCCACACATTGCTTTTTCCCTAATGCCTATAATTCATAACCCAAACTCTAAGCTATAAAAGTTTTGTTGGCTATAAAAGCTTTGGGGACTCACATGAAGTAATCAGCACACATACACACTGAGCACTCAACAAACCATCAGCCCTTTCTCAGTTAAATATCTCTCACAATGATGACTACATTTTGGTCATAATTAATAGAATATTCTCTGACTTTTTTTTTTCACCCTCTAAGTCCACATAGCAATTATTTAGACAATATTTTTCCTTATCCTTTTTAATTTTTTTTTCATTTTCTAATTAATGTTTTGGATCATAGTTACTTTACAATGTTGTCTTAGTTTCTGCTGTATGACAAAGTCAATCAGCTATATGTATACATATATTCCTTTTTTTCCTTTCTTCTGATTTCCTTTCCATTTAGGTCATTACAGAGCATTGGGTAGAACTCCCTGTACTATAGAGTAGGTCCCATTAGTTACCTATTTTATATTTACTAGTGTATGTATGTCACTTTCAGTATCCCAATTAATCTCCCTCCTTTCCCACCTTGATGTCCATATGTTTGTTCTCTATGTCTGTACCTCTATTTCTGCTTTGCAAATAAGATCATCTATACCATCCTTCTAGATTTCACGTATATGTATTAATATATGATATCTGTTTTCCTTTTTCTGACCTACTTCACTCTGTATGACACTCTCTACATCCATCTACATCTCTACAAAGGACCCAATTTCATTCCATTTTAAGGCTGAGTAGTATTCCATTGTGTGTGTGTATACACCACATCTTCTTTTGCCATTGCTCTGTTGATGGACATTTAGATTGCATCCATGACCTGGCTACTATACCCAGAGACAACCATAATTCAAAAAGACACATGTACCCTAAATGTGTATTGCAACATTATTTACAATAAAAATATTTTAAATAATAGATGACTAATCTTGAAGTTTATTTAAAATATTTTTATTGTAAATAAAAGTTGGAGAAGGAAATGGCACCCCACTCCAGTACTCTTACCTGGAAAATCCCATGGACGGAGGCCCTGGTGGGCTGTACTCCATGGGATCACTAAGAGTCGGACACGACTGAGTGACTTCACTTTTACTTTTCACTTTCATGCATTGGAGAAGGAAATGGCAACCCACTCCAGTGTTCTTGCCTGGAGAATCCCAGGGATGGGGAAGCCTGGTGGGCCACCGTCTATGGGGTCTCACAGAGTCAGACATGACTGAAGCAACTTAGCAGCAGCAGTCTTGAAGTTCTGGCCAAGAGGAGCAACACCACCTCCAAAGAGCGGTGGCTGCATGAACGCAGGAGGGCCAAGAGGAGCTATGCCACGTTCAAGGTCAGGAGGGGTGGTTGTGAGGAGATAACCCTCGTCCAAGGTAAGGAGCAGCAGCTGTGCTTTGCTGGAGCAGCCGTGAAGAGATACCCCATGCCCAAGGTAAGCGAAACCCAAGTAAGATTGTAGGTGTTGCGAGAGGCATTAGAGGGCAGACACAAAAACCATAATCACAGAAATCCAGTCAATCTAATCACATGGACCACCAGCTTGTCTAACTCAATGAAACTAAGCCATGCCGTGTGGGGCCCAACCAAGAGGGACACATCAAGGTGAGGAGGTCTAACAGAATGTGGTCCACTGGAGAAGGGAATGGCAAACCACTTCAGTATTCTTTCTTTGAGAACCCCATGAATAGTACAAAAAGGCAAAATGATAGGATACTGAAAGAGGAACTCCCCAGGTCGGTAGGTACCCAATATGCTACTGGAGATCAGTGGAGAAATAACTCCAGAAATAATGAAGGGATGGAACCAAAGCAAAAACAATACCCAGTTGTGGATGTGACTGGTGATAGAAGCAAGCTCTAATGCTGTAAAGAGCAATATTGCCTAGGAACCTGGAATGTCAGGTCCATGAATCAAGGCAGATTGGAAGTAGTCAAACAGGAGATGGCAAGAGTGAATGTCAACATTCTAGGAATCAGTGAACTAAAATGGACTAGAATGGGTAAATTTAACTCACATGACCGTTATATCTACTACTGCGGGCAGGAATGCTTTAGAAGAAATGGAGTAGCCATCATGGTCAACAAAAGAGTCTGAAATGCAGTACTTGGATGCAATCTCAAAAACGACAGAATGATCTCTGTTTGTTTCCAAGGCAAACCATTCAATATCACAGTAATCCAAGTCTATGCCCCAACCACTAATGCTGAAGAAGCTGAAGTTAAACGGTTCTATGAAGACCTACAAGACCTTCTAGAACTAACATGAAAAAAAAAAAAAAAAATCCTTTTCATTACAGGGGATTGGAATGCAAAAGTAGGAAGTCAAGAAATACCTGGGGTAACAGGCAAATTTGGCCTTGGAGTACAGAATGGAGCAGGAAAAAGGCTAATATAGTTTTGCCAAGAGAACGTACTGGTCAAAGCAAACACCCTCTTCCAACAACACAAGAAAAGACTCTACACAGGGACATCATTAGATGATTAATACTGAAATCAGATTGATTATATTCTTTACAGCCAAAGATGGAGAAGCTCTATACAGTCAGCAAAACAAGACTGGGAGTCAACTGTGGCTCAGATCATGAACTCCTTATGGCCAAATTCAGACTTGAATTGAAGAAAGAAGGGGAACTCTCTAGACCATTCAGGTATGACCTAAATCAAATCCTTTATGATTATACAGTGGAAGTGAGAAATAGATTCAAGGGATTAGATCTGATAGACAGAGTGCATGAAGAACTATTGATGGAGGTTCATGACATTGTACAGGAGATAGGGATCAAGACCATCTCCAAGAAAAAGAAATGCAAAAAAGCAGAACGGCTCTCTGAGAAGGCCTCACAGACTTAGCTGTGAAAAGAAGAGAAGTGAAAAGCAAAGGAGAAAAGTAAAGATATACCCATTTGAATGCAGAGTACCAAAGAATAGCAAGAGAGATAAAGAAAAGCCTTTCTTAGTGATCAGTGCAAAGAAATAGAGGAAAACAATAGAATGGGAAAGAGATTTATAGATATCTTCAAGAAAATTAGATACCATGGGAACATTTCTTGCAAAGATGGGCACAATACATGTCAGAAACAGCATGCACCTAACAGAAGCAGAAGATATTAAGAAGAGGTGGCAAGAATACACAGAAGAACCATACAAAAAAGATCTTCATGACCCAGATAATCACGATGGTGTGATCACTCATCTACAGCCAGACATCCTAGAATGTGAAGTCAAGTGAACCTTAGAAATCACTATGAACAAAGCTAGTGGAAGTGATGAAATTCCAGTTGAGCTATTTCAAATCCTAAAAGATGCTGTGAAAGTGCTGCATTCAATATGTCAGCAAATTAGGAAAACTCAGCAGTGGCCACAGGACTGGAAAAGGTCAGTTTTCATTCCAATCACAAAGAAAGACAATGCCAAATAAAGCTCATACTACCCCACAATTGCACTCACCTCACACGCTAGTAAGGTAATGCTCAAAATTCTCCAAGCCAGGCTTCAACAGTACATGAACCGTGAATGTTCAAATGTTCAAGCTGGTTTTAGAAAAGACAGAGGAGCCAGAGATCAAACTGCCAACATCTGTTGGATTATACAAAAAGCAAGAGAGTTCCAGAAAAAACATATATTTCTTCTTTATGGATTATGCCAAAGTGTTTGATTGTGTGGATCACCACAAACTGTGGAAAATTCTGAAAGAGATGGGAATACCAGACCACCTGACCTGCCTCTTGAGAAATCTGTATGCATGTCAGGAAGCAACAGTTAGAACTGGACATGGAACAGAAGACCGATTTCAAATAGGAAAAGGAATACATCAAGGCTGTATAATGTCACCCTGATTATTTATTTAACTTATGTGCAGAATGCATCATGAGAAACGCTGGGCTGGATGAAGCACAAGCTGGAATCAAAATTGCCAGGCAAAATATCAATAACCTCAGATATGCAGATGAGACCACCCTTATGGCAATAAGTGAAGAAGAAGTAAAGAGCCTCTTGATGAAAGGAAAGTGAAAAAGATGGCTTAAAGCTCAACATTCAGAAAACTAAGATCATGACATTTGGTCCCATCACTTCACAGCAAATAGATGGGGAAACAGTGGAAACAGTGACAGACTATTTTGGGAGGCTCCAAAATCACTGTAGATGGTGACTGCAGCCTTGACATTAAAAGACACTTACTTGTTGGGGGGAAAAAAAAAAACTATGACAAACCTAGATAGCATATGAAAAAACAGAGACATTACTTCACTGATAAAGATCTGTATAGTCAAGGCTATGGTTTTTCCATTAGTCATGTATAGATTTGAGAGTAGACTCTAAAGAATGCTGAGCGCTGATGAATTGATGCTTTTGAACTGTGGTGTTGGAGAAGACTCCGGAGAGTCCCTTGGACTACAAGGAGATCCAATGTGTCCATCCTAAAGGAAATCAGTCCTGAATATTCATTGGAAGGACTACTGCTGAAACTGTTACTCCAATACTTTGGCCACTTGATGCGAGGAGCTGACTCATTTGAAAAGACCCTGATGCTGGGAAAGATTGTAGGCAGGAAGAGAAGGGCACGACAGAGGATGAGATGGTTGGATGGCATCACCGACTCAATGGATGTAAGTTTGAGTAAACTACGGGAGTTGGTGGTGGACAGGGAGGCCTGACGTGCTGCAGTCCATGCAGTCACAAAGAGTTGGACACGACTGAGTGACTGAACTGAACTGGACTGAAATTGAACTAACAATAGAATGGTCTTACCAGACCCAGGTTCACAGGGTACATTTTAAGAGAACAGGATTAGTCAGAATTTTCTAAAGAAGGAGATATTTGTCCTTGACCAAGATACATTGTAGATATATAATTATTAGTACAGAGTTTAAGGAAAAACATACCCTTGAGCAAGATGAGTTGTTTTCTTGTGGTAATCATTAGTTCTTGGCTTAAAGAAAGAAGGTTTTATGTGACTAAGGAATGTAGAAAAAAATGTTTGTCCCTTTCTCCTCCCTCACAGTCCTGTGCTTCTTTCTCTGTGAGGGCCCTGGACTCCTTATAAATCTATGTAACAATTACCTCTCTCACTATCCAGGGTCCAGATACTGGGTGAGGCTAGTTGAAATATACCAAGAAATAGCCACCCAGTTGAAAGATACTGGGGAAGGAGAGCTGGTTGAAAGATACCAGTTTGCTCAGTTGTAGGAGACTGACTTCTTGGCTGAGCGGTTCGGTGAGAGACTCATCTCATGTTTTTCTCCAGTTCATCTGCCTTAATAGAATTTGTTGGGGAAAAAAAGTGAAGATATTACATGAGAGTTTTGCTCTGAAGAGCCAAGACTCCTTCTAGGCAGTTATGGTTTTCTCAGCTGAGAAATTTATGGGAGTGATGGAGACAAAGTCCTCATACTGTGCGGTGATCCCACAGGGACCACTCATTAATTAAAACACTTGCTCACTAGGAGCAAGTAAGAATTGACTATTCAGTGATCTGAGCACCTGTGGTGGTCTTAGATTGCCAGAGGGAGAAACTGAGACACATAAGAAGACTTGAAATGATACTGGGGTGACGCCTGGAGGAGTTAAGCTCACAAGTAGCACACAGGCCCATCACACAATTTCACTAGTAAATTTTATCCCTGACAAATTCAACTTAAAATGAGAAATGCTGCTGCTGCTATTGCTAAGTCGCATCATTTGTGTCCTACTCTGTGCGACCCCATAGACCGCAGACCAACAGGCTCCTCTGCCCCTGGGATTCTCCAGGCAAGAATACTGGAGTGGGTTGCCACCTCCTTCTCCAGTGCATGAAAGTGAAAAGTGAAAGTGAAGTCATTCAGTCGTGTCCAACTCTTGGCGACCCCATGGACTTAGCCTACCAGGCTCCTCCGTCCATGGGATTCTCCAAGTAAGAGTACTGGAGTGGGTTGCCATTGCCTTCTCCAAATGGGAAATAGAATCTCTCAGAAGCAGAAATGAAGGGTGACAAAAAGCCAGCAGGTGACTAATACCCCATCCAGATTCAGGTACAATACAAATAGAGTGCATATTTGCAAGTATACAGTTAATTGAGGGAGTGTATACTAAAGGTGATCCCAATCTAAAATGGCCAAATTTAGGTTATTTAGATATTTCAAAATTGATATTTTTGCACACACAATTATAAAAAGCTGGCTGTAAGATTAAACAGGCTGAATGTAATGCTTACTTTGGTATCTAGAAGCTTCTAAAAGAGAAAATGATAAAGTAACTTTTCTGCAGGAAACCAACAAGCAAGTGCTTGAAACTATATCAGAGCTAAACAAGGCCACTAGCACTGACTGTTTCTCCCTCTGCTTCCCCTCGTATCCTCTTTGATATGAACTGCCTGGCACAGCAGCTTTGTCCTTTAAGTCTTCTCCTGCTCCCCCTTCCCCAGCAAAGGAAGACAAAAAATCAAAAGTGACTATAGGTCTCTTTAGGATTAAAAAAACAAAACAAAACAAACAAACAAACAAACAAAAAAACTATTACAAGGAAAGGCAAACTACACTCAGTGCTCACCTGTATACCCTGGACCTGAATAGAACTTAGAGCCTTGGCTAAAGAATTTCTGACCCAAGTCAGGAACCATTGGGGATTTGAATTAACCATATGGACCTACAAGCCTAAATTTTTAGATCTATATCAACTGATATAGCAATCAGTCTCTGAAAGCAAAGCAAGGGAATGGATAAAGAAAGCAGGATGGAAATGCCCCTTAATGGACTTTGATCACATAGTCTAGAGGCTTACATTGAATGAAAGGAATTAGATCAGAAATTACTTCATCTTTTCCCAGAGGATTTTCCTAAAACCATAGACTGGACAAAGATTCAACAATTTAAGCAGAAATTGGATGAATTAATTCTGGACTATTATGAGAGATCTGAAAAAACTTTTAAGCCATATTCTGGTTTGACACCTGAATCATTCTCTAACCATAAAGATGACCCTCTGCTCAACTCCACCTTTTTAGAACATTCAGGTGAGTATTTGGCCACTCTGGTCAAAAAACACAATCTAGATTGGCCTGCATTGCATACCAATGTCCTTTTTTACACTGGCAAATCAACTTTTCAAAAGCATTAAGAAGAAAGAGAAGGGGATATCTACCAAAATCATGAACCTTCAACTGTGCCAATTAAGCACCCAACATTACTCGAAGGTCAACTGACCCCCCAGTTTAATTATTAACTGAGAGCAAAACAAAAAATTTGCTTTTACTGCAGAAAACCCAGGCATCAGAAAATGAACTCTAAGAAGCCTAGATGGAGAACTGAATTTTAGACCAGAATTTTGAGTTAAACAAAACATGACTGCTTCAAGGAAACCTCGAGGGTCTTTCCCATTTATCCTCTCTAATGACTTGGGGGAAGTAGAAATGATTATACAAGGAGAAACAATTAAAGCCCTAATAGACACAGTGGCACATTTTCAGTTTTGAACCCTACAAAAACTAAAGGCTCTCTCCTTCAAAGTATATTACTTAGTACAGATGATAAGGATTTCTAATGCACTATTAAGGCTCTTGGGATTCCCAGGTGGTGCTAGCAGTAAAGAACCTGCCTGCCAATGCAGGAGACATAAGAGACATGGGTTCAGTCCCTGGGTTGGGAAGATCCCCTGGAGGAGGACATGGCAACCCACTCCAGTATTCTTGCCTGGAGAATCCCACGAACAGAAGAGCCTGATGGGCTATAAGTCCAAAGGGTCTCAAAGAGTCAGACATGACTGAAGTGACTTAGCATGTGTGCACAAACACACACACACCCACATACATGCATGCATTAAGGCTCTTAAATCATTACCTTTAGAATTCTATTTAGGTGAACTTAAAGAAAGGCATCCCTTTATCCTAGTACAAAGTGTTCCTGCTCCTCTGAAAGGTAGAGACCTATTAGAAGCTTATGAAGTCCATATTTCCTTTAATCCTAGGACAGAAATGTTTCTAGATACAAAGGATTATATTAAATGTTTGTGATTTAAGGATTACATTAAATGTTTGTAACTCATAATGAGGATGACACTTGACAAATTGCTAGGCTTGGTACCAAAAGAATTATGGGTACTTGATTCTACTGACATGGGAAGAATACATTCTGCATCCTTTATCAAAATTAGATAAGGATAAGCCACTGTCCAGTATTCATCAGTATCCATTAAGGCAGGAGACCATAGAAGGAATAAAACCTCATTAGAGGTTTTATTAATATTAATTAAGTTAATTAATTCATATTAATTAACTTACATTGAGAAACAACTTATTGTGCCTTGCACCAGACTTCATAACACTCCCATTTTGTAGGTTAAAAAAATGTCAAGGGTTGGAGGTTTGTATAGGACTTGACATCCCTGGTGACTCAGATGATAAAGAATCTGCCTGCAACGCAGAGGACCTGGGTTCAATCTCTGGGTTGGGAAGATCCCCTGGAGAAGGGAATGGAAACCCCACTCCAATATTCTTGCCTGGAGAATTCCATGGATAGAAGGCTACAGTCTATGTAGTTGTAAATTGTCAGAGAAGACTGAGCGACTAACGCTATACTACACTATAATATCTATCAATGCTATTATTATCCCTCAACATTCTGTAGTTCCAAATCCTCATACCTTACTCTCTTAAATTCCCAAAACAGTGAGTTCTTTTCTGTGAAAGATCTCTGCAATGCAGTTTTTAGTATCCCTGTACATACAGATGATTGGTATCTTTTTGTCTTTGCTTGGAATGAATGGCAATATACACGAACTGTAATGCCACAGGGTTATACTGAAAGCCCTGTTTACTTCTCACAGATATTAAAATCCAGATGATCTGGGTTTTCCTGATAGGTGAGTTTTAAAATAATATGTAGATAATCTGTTACTGTGTTCAAATTTCTTGAATAACAGTCAGCAAGACACCCTATATTTACTTCAGAAGCTAACCTTAAAGGGATATAAAAAGTCCAAAGAAAAATTGCAGTTCTATAAAACTAGTGTAAAATGTTTAAGACATAGGATCTCTAAAGGAGTACTTTTACTTGATCTAGATAGAATGAAAGACATTCTAATGCCTTTATCCCTGTCCCAAAGATAAAAAGACAAAGGAAGTTTTAGGACTTTCAGGCTACTGTAGGAATTGGACTCCAAATTTTTCCTTAATTACACACCCAGTATATAATCTCAAACAAGGCCAACTGGAATTTCTTTGCTGAAATACAGAACATTCTGAAGCCATGGAGACCTTAAGAAAATTCCCACCAATTTCCCAATCCCAGGGCATCCAAATTATAATCTCTTCTCCTTTGTTCATAAAATAAAGGGTCTGTACTAGGAGTACTTACCCAGCAACATAGTGGTTTCTACTGACCAATAGGATATTATAACCAGTTAGATCCAATTGCTTAGGGCCTCCGCTCTTGCCTCCAGCCTGTCATGGTGACAGAGGTGCTACATCAGACCATAGGAGAGATAGTCATGAGTCACCCTTTTACTTTTTATGCTCCTCATTCTGTGGAAGCATTACTAAACTCTCATCACACATAACATTATTCCGCAAGTCAGTTAACTGTCCATGAGATTGTCTTGCTTTCACCAAACATAACTCTTTGCAGATGCAACAAGCTTGATACAGACACCTTGTTAACAGAAGAATCAGATGTCAGTGATGGAAAACATGATTGTATTGTTTTAATTGACAATTTTTTTTTTATCTCCCATGATTGATCTCCAAGAAAGCCCTATGGATAATCCTGATCTTATATTATTTACTAATAATTCATATCTGAGAGGACTTCATGTACCAGGCTGGTTATGCTATCATTTCTCCAGTATCAACCCTTGAGTATGGTCTCTTATCTAACATCTCATCTGCCCAACATGCTGAATTGATAGCACTAACAAGAGCCTGCCAATTGGCAAAATGGAAATCTGCTAACATTTATATTTATATAAGCTATGCTTTTGGGGTAGCACTTGATTTTAGCATACTTTGGAAAAAAAGAGGATTTCTAGCATTCTCAGGGCAGCCTATTAAAAATGGAAGACAAGTTGTAGAATTACTGGATATAATTCTGTTGTCAAGTGCATTAGCTATCATTGAGATATCAGGGAATTTAAAAGTTAACACCTCAGAAGCTAAAAGGAACTCCTTAGCTGATCACACCACCAAAGCAGCAGCTCTGCAAAATGATAACAATCAACTAACAACTACTTTCTCTTTTCAGCCTCCTAGTAACCTTACTGACACTCTGTTAAATTTTCACGAAATGGCACCAAGTGGAGAAAAGGATATCTGGAAATAAAAAGGAAGAATACTTGATTCTAATGAAGAGCTGTGGATAGGTAATGGAAAACTTATCCATCTGTTTGGAACTCAATACCCCATTTTACAATATATTCATTAGTTAACTCATAGGAACCCAGATACTATGGTACTGTGGGGAAAACAATATTTTTGGAAGCCTTCCTTCACTGTAGCTCAGAAAGTTCACTCTACACACACCACCTGACTGAAATAAAACCCAGGAAACCCATTACATAGATCTCAGGGAAGCTTTCCATTACCTGTTGGCCTTTTGAAATTGGGTAAATTGATTTTGTCCAAATGCTCCCCTCTCAAGGTTACCCGTATGTACTTGTTATGATTTGAAAGTTTTCATATTGGGTTGAGGTATTCCCATGCAGAAGGGCCACTGAACTGCACAGTCAGTAGGCAAATTAATATTAGAAAGGGTGATCCTTATTTTGGAATTCCTCTAGAAATATATAGTGATGGGGAACACATTTTACTGAAGAAATTGTCAAAGAAATTTGCAAAATCTGGCCAATTATACAGCATTTCAATTGTGCTACCATCCCCAGTCCTCTGGGCTAGTAGAAAGAACAAAGAATGTGAATGTGAAAATTGTTCAGTCATGTCCAACACTTTGAGACCCCATGGACTGTCTGCCCCCATGGACCCTTGACAGGTTCCTCTGTCCATGGAATTCTTTAGGCAAGAGTACCAGAGTGGGTAGCCATTCCTTTCCCCAAGAGATCTTCTTGACATAGAGAACAAATCCAGGTCTCCTGCCTTGCAGGCAGATTCTTTACCATCTGAGTCACCAGGGAAGACCAGAAAGAACAAATGAAACCTGTGGCAGATTCATGTTGATATATGGCAAAACCAATACAATAGTGTAAAGTTAAAAATAATAATAATAATAAAGTAATAAAAAATAAAATAAAATTAAAAAAGTAAACAAACAAAAAAAATCCATTGGTTAAAATTGTAGATGTTTATTCCTTACTCTGGACAAAAACCCATCCATTGGCCCTCCTCAACCTAAAATCTATTCCCTTTGGGAAACATCACTTGCTCCTTTTGAAATTATAACTAGGAGACCAATGAGACTAGATGAATAATTGTACAAACATATTATTAAAAGTGGACATGATACATCATTGCAAAAGCTTAATAAAACTCTTAAAAGAGCATTCAAAGCTTGTTTCTGAAGTTTATGGTAGTAATCTATCTCTGAATGAAAATCAGATATCACATAATCTGCAACCATATGTCCATTGAAAAAGACATCGATTAAAGGACTCAGTACAACCCAGATGGAAAGGTCTTCATCAGTTCAGTTCAGTTCAGTTCAGTCGCTCAGTCGTGTCCGACTCTTTGCGACCCCATGAATCGCAGCACACCAGGCCTCCCTGTCCATCGCCAACTCCCAGAGTTCACTCAGATTCACGTCCATCGAGTCAGTGATGTCATCTAGCCATCTCATCCTCTGTCGTCCCCTTCTCCTCCTGCCCCCAATCCCTCCCAGCATCAGAGTCTTTTCCAATGAATCAACTCTTTGCATGAGGTGGCCAAAGTACTGGAGTTTCAGCTTTAGCATCATTCCTTCCAAAGAAATCCCAGGGCTGATCTCCTTCAGAATGGACTGGTTGGATCTCCTTGCTGTCCAAGGGACTCTCAGGAGTCTTCTCCAACACCACAGTTCAAAAGCATCAATCCTTCAGCACTCAGCTTTCTTCACAGTCCAACTCTCGCATTCACACATGACCACTGGAAAAACCATAGCCTTGACTAGATGGACTTTGTTGGCAAAGTAATGTCTCTGGTTTTCAATATGCTATCTAGGTTAGTCATAACTTTGCTTCCAAGGAGTAAGTGTCTTTTAATTTCATGGCTGCAGTCACAAGCTGCAGTGATTTTGGAGCCCCAAAAAATAAAGTCTGACACTGTTTCCACTGTTTCCCCATCTATTTCCCATGAAGTGATGGGACTGGATGCCATGATCTTCGTTTTCTGAACATTGAGCTTTAAGCCAACTTTTTTACTCTCCACTTTCACTTTCATCAAGAGGCTTTTGAGTTCCTCTTCACTTTCTGCCATAAGGGTGGTGTCATCTGCATATCTGAGGTTATTGATATTTCTCCTGGCAATCTTGATTCCAGCCCTCATCAGGTATTCTAAACAAGTTCATCTGCAACAAAATTAGTGAATTGACTCTTGGATTCATATTTCCCACTTTCAAAGAGCCCCTGCACCAGACTTGTCTGTAAAAAGAACTGATGACCCCAAACTCACCTTAAAACAATGCACAAAAAGAGGAGGAACTACACTCGTACCAGGACAAGGAGACAGCATCAGAAGTAGCCAGCTTACCCAAAATGCTGGACCTGACTTGTATGATCGTTTGTAATGTTTTCCTGACTTCTTAGAACTTTGCATATGAATCAAATGTTTTTGTATTACAGTCAGGATCCTATGTTAATTTTAAAAATCAATCCAGTTGTTGGAGTTGTGTCCAATTATCTTTGTTTGGAGAAGGAAATGGCAACCCACTCCAGTATTCTCACCTGGAGAATCCCATGGACAGGAGTCTGGGATCACGAGAGTCTGACACGACTTAGCGACTAAACCACAACCAACCACCACCTTTGTCTAGCTAGCACTTCTGGGTTACCTTGGTGGATACTCCCCTCCAAGATTAGATAGCCCTGAGGAAATTTATTTTAGAAAAGAGAAAGTTTAGTCTTGTCCAAACTACTCATGATATTACTAGATGGGATCGTCTCACTTTGCCAACTAATAATACCTGCTCTGACCCTGGCCATAGATTTAAATTTTATTTTAGGGTCACTAGAGCTCAATCAAAATGACAAGCCTAGAATCAGTCAAAAACTGCAACCTTTTGTTTGTTAAAAGGAAACCTCCTACAATCATGGGATGGAGTAAATGGTTAACACCAGGCTATTATTTAAGTGAAAAAATTCCTCTATGGTGGAAACAATTAAATCATACCAATCAGTGTAGTAGTATTATGAAACTAGGCTGTGTACAGCCTATGTACAATGTTTATATGTTATTATCCTTAGAGACAGTGTTTGGTCTGGAACTGACTGAGTCAGATGACCAGAGATTCACTGGGTTGCACCTAATGGAACTCAATATATTTGTATTACTAATTTGTTGCTTTGGCTTCTGCCAGGATGGACAGGATGTGTACACAGGAAGTTGCATGGACTCAAGGTCAATTTTGTAACAATTTAGGGATGATCCCAGTCAACCCATAATTGGTGTGAGCCCAGTGTGTCAAGACATCTGTGCTCCACTTATACGACCATTTAGCAGCCATTTTTGCCCCTTCATTAGGATTGGAGAATATAATCACTCATATTGAAGACAACAACTTTTACTCAATAGGCTTTAAATGTTAGTAATCAGGCTATTTGTTTATTTAATTCTGAAATCTCTATGACGAGAAAAGCAGTATTCAGTTCAGTTAAGTCATTCAGTCATGTCTGACTCTTTGCGACCCCATGGGCTGTAACATGCCAGGCTTCCCAGTCACAACTTTTGGAGCTTGCTCAAATTCATGTTCATTGAGTCAGTGATGCCATCCAACCATCTTATCCTCTGTCATTCCCTTCTCCCCCTGCCTTCAGTTTTTCCAGCATCAAGGTCTATCCCAATGAGTCGACTCTCTGCATCAGGTGGCCAAAGTATTGGAGCTTCAGCTTAAGCATCAGTCCATCCAATGAATATTCAGGACTCATTTCCTATAGGATTGACAGGCTTGATTTCCTTGCAGAACAAGGGACTCTAAAGATTCTTCTCCATTACCACAGTTCAAAACCATCAGTTATTCAGTGTTCGGCTTTCTTTATGATCCACTCTCAGATCCATACATGACCACAGGAAAAACAATAACTTTGGCTATACGAACCATTGTTGGCAAAGTAATGTCTCTGCTTTTTAATATGCTGTCTAGGTTTTGCATAGCTTTTCTTCCAAGAAGAATTTGAATTTCATGGCTTCAGTCACCATATTCAGTGATTTTAGAGCCCAAGAAAATAAAGTCAGCCACTGTTTCCACTGTTTCCCCATCTATTTGCCATGAAGTGATGGGACCAGATGCCATGATTTTTGCTTTCTGAATGTTGAGTTTTAGCCAGCTTTTTCACTCTCGTCTTTCACTTGCATCAAGAGGCTCTTTAGTTCCTCTTCTCTTTCTGCCATAATGGTGGTATCATCTGCATATCTGAGGTTATTGATATTTCTCCTGGCAATCTTGATTTCAGCTTGTGCTTCATCCAGACCAGCATTTCTCATGATGTACTCTGCATAGAAGTTAAATAAGCAGGATGACAATATACAGCCTTGACATACTTCTTTCCCAATTTGGAACCAGTCCATTTTCCATGTCAGGTTTCTAACTTTGTTTCTTGACAAGCAAACAGATTTTCTCAGGAGATAGTTAAGGTGGCTTGTATTCCCATCTCTTTAAGACTTTTCCATAGTTTGTTGTGATTCATACAGTCAAAGGTTTTAGCATAGTCAGTGAAGCAGAAATAGATATTTTCCTGGAAATTTCTTGTTGTTTTTTTTTTGTTTGTTTTTTGTTTTTTTAATCCAGTGGATGTTGGCAATTTGATCTCTGATTTTTCTGCCTTTTCTAAATTCAGCTTGAATATCTGGAAGCTCTCAGTTTATGTACTGTTGAAGCTTCACTTGGAGAATTTTGAGCATTACTTTGCTAGCATGTGAGATGAGTGCAATTGTGTCATAGTTTGGACATTCTTTGGCAGTGCCTTTCTTTGGGATTGGAATGAAAACTGACCTTTTCTTGTCCTGTGGCCACTGCTGAGTTTTCCAAATTTGCTGGCATATTGAGTGCAGCACTTTCACAGCATCATCTTTTAGGATTTGAAATAGCTCAATTGGAATTCCATCCTCACCACTAGCTTTGTTCATAGGGATGCTTCTTAAGGCCCACTTGACTTCACACTCCACCAAGGAAACCAGAATTGAAAGAGACACGTGTACCCCAATGTTCATCGCAGCACTGTTTATAATAGCCAGGACATGGAAGCAACCTAGATGTCCATCAGCAGATGAATGGATAAGAAAGCTGTGATACATATACACAATGGAGTATTACTCAGCCATTAAAAAGAATACATTTGAATCAGTTCTAATGAGGTGGATGAAACTAGAGCCTATTATACACAGTGAAGTAAGCCAGAAAGAAAAACACCAATACAGTATACTAATGCAGATATATGGAATTTAGAAAGATGGTAATGATAACCCTGTATGTGAGACAGCAAAAGAGACAGAGATGTATAGAACAGTCTTTTGGACTCTGTGGGAGAGGGACAGGCTGGGATGATTTAGAGGAATGGCATGGAAACATGTATAATATCATATAAGAAACAAATTGCCAGTCCAGGTTCCATACAGGATCCTTGGGGCTGGTGTACTGGGATGACCCGGAGGGATGGTACGGGGAGGGAGATGGGAGGGGGTTCAGGACGGGGAACACGTGTACGCCCATGGTGGATTCATGTTGATGTGTGGCAGAACCAATACAATATTGTAAAGTAATTAGCCTCCAATTAAAATAAATAAATTTAAATTAAAAAAAAAAAAGAATGTCTGGCTCTAGGTGAGTGATCACACCATTGTGGTTATCTGGTTCATTAAAATCTTTTCTGTGTATTCTGGCCACCTCTTCTTAGTATCTTCTCTTTCTGTTAGGTCCATAATGTTTCTGTCCTTTATTGTGCCCATCTTTGCATGAAATGCTCATTTTGTATGTCTAAGTTTCTTAAAGAGATCTCTAGTCTTTCCCATTCTATTATTTTCCTCTATTTCTTTGCACTGATCACTTAGGAATGTTTCTTATCTCACCTTGCTTTTCTTTGGAACTGTGCATTCAGGTGGATATATCTTTCCTTTTCTCTTTGCTTTTTGCTTCTCTTCTTTTCTCAGCTATTTGCAAAGCCTCCTCAGACAATCATTTTGCCTTTTTGCTTTCCTTCTCTTGGAATGGTTTTGATCACTGTCTCCTGCACAACGCAAGGAACCTCCATCCATATTTCTTCAGAAACTGTCTACCAGATCTTGTCCCTTGAATCTATTTGTCACATCTCCTGTATAATTATAAGTGATTTTATTTAGGTCATACCTGAATTGTCGAAGTTTGAATTTTGCAATAAGAAATTTATGATATGAGCCATAGTCAGGTCCTGGTCTTGGTTTTGCTGACTGTATAGGGCTTCTCCATCTTCAGCTGCAAAGAATATTCTCTGAGTTCTCTGTTAGTCACTCAGTTGTGTCTAACTCTTTGCGACCCCATAGACTGTAGCTTGCCAAGCTCCTCGGTCCATGGTACTTTCCAGGCTAGAATATTCAAATGGGTTGCCATTTCCTTCTCCAGCAGATCTTCCCAACCCAGGGATTGAACCTGGTTTTTCTGCATTGCAGACAGACTCTTTATCGTCTGAGACAACAAGGAAGCCAAAGAATTTAACAATCTGATTTCAGTATTGATCCATCTGGTGATAACCATCTGTAGAATCATCTTTTGTGTTTGCTAAGACCAGTGTGTTCTCTTGGCAAAACTCTCTGTTAACCTTTGCCCTGCTTTATTTTGTACTCCAAAGCCAAACTTGCCTGTTACTCCAGGTATATCTTGACTTCCTACTTTTGCATTCCAGTCCCCTATGATGAAAATGACATCAGTTTTGGTGTTAGTTTCAGAAGATCTTGTAGGTCCTCATAGAGCCATTCAACATCATCTTCTTTGACATTAGTGGTAGGGGCATAGACTTGGATTACTGTGATATTGAATGTTTTGCCTTGGAAATGAACAGAGATCATTCTGTCAGTTTTGAGATCACACCCAAGTACTGCATTTCAGACTCTTTTGTTGACTATGAAGACTGCTCCATTTCTTTTAAAGTATTCTTGCCCACAACAGTAGATACAATGGTCATCTGAATTACATTCACCCATTCCAGTTCATTTTAATTCACTGATTGCTAAAATTTGACCTTCACTCTTGCCATTTACTGTTTGATCACTTCCAATTTTCCTTGATTCATGGACCTAACATTCCAGGTTCCTATGCAATATTGTCCTTTACAGCATCAGACTTTACTTCCATTACCAGTCACATCCAAAACTGGTCGTTGTTTTCACTTTGGCTCTGTCTCTTCATTCTTTATGGAGTTATTTCCCCACTCTTCTCCAGTAGTATATTGGCACCTACTGACCTGGGGAGCTCATCTTTCAGTGTCATATCTTTTTGCCTTTTCATACTACAAAATCGCATAACCCTTGATATCCTTACAGCATCTCAGGGAGGCACTTATGCCACACTCAAACTGAATGCTGTATTTTTATACCCAATGAATATTCTAATATAACATGTTTAATGAACCATATGAAAAGTTGTATTTCTGCCTTTAAGTGACCCACTCCCTATTCTTAATTACCTCTTAAAAAATGTGCAACTTGGGAATCTGTTGGCTTAAATATTTATTCATAACTCCATTAATGTTATTTGTGTTTTGACTATGTTATTTGTATTTTGCCTATTCTACAAGACTATTGTTTCTTATATTACAAAATGTGTGACTGAACCTCCAAAGAAAACAATGATGACTAAGTGACTTGAGGGCTTCCAGGTGGTGACGTGGTAAATAATCTGCCTGCCAATGCAAGAAATGCAGGTTCAGTCCCTGGGTTGATAAGATACCCTGGGGAAGGAAATGGAAATCTGTTCCAGTATTCTTGCGTGGAAAATTCCATGGACAGAGGAGCCTAGCAGGCTGCAGTCCATGGGGTCCCAAAGAGTTGGACACAACTAAAGACACACATGCTCACAGGTAACTTGAAGCAATTGATTAAATATATAGTTCTGTATGTGATCAATGTCTGTAATAGTGTAACTCTAGATATGGGAAGATACAATAAGAAGGAAAATTTCCTGGTCCATCACAAATTGACTAAGACTGGTTGGTCCAGAGCCCTTTGATTATTGTTGATAAGACCTGGTCCAGTAAGAGTATATTGAGTGGCTTATCGACAAAATCTTCGCCAGACCTAAGAATGAGCCTTCCTGCACCATGCAATGAAACGGTTATAAAATGCCTCCCAAAGTATGGTCAAGTTTATAACCATGAGGCATACCTGTCAACAACAAATTGACGCTTGCCATGTGTGCTTGACATCTACCTCTGCATCATGTGCTACTGCAGCTCTGACCTTTAACATTCCCTGAAATGTATTCAGGGTAAAGAGAAGAGATGAGGCACTCTGTGCTCAGGGAAAAACTGGCAGGATATGTCTTCAGATAGTTAGATATTCTCATGAGCTGATTTTATGAGCCCAATTCTTATATTTCTTCACTTTTAGAAAAGTGCTAAAATCCTTAATAGTGATGACTGTTACCCTGACTTGAAGAAAGTTTCAGGAGGCCAGCAGAAAATTTCTGGAAAAATATGTGCTTGATTAAATGTATTCTCCCTTCATGAAAAAAAAATGCATATGTAATGCCTTGCCCCTACCTCTTTGATGTAGTTTCTCAGAGCTGTGTGAGGTGCTGTCTCCTGGGCTGCAGTCCTTATTTTGTCACAAATAAAACTTAACTCACAACTCTAACATTGTGAACATTTTTTAAGTAACGAATATTATAGCTTAAATTGTTTTAGCAAAGAAGGGGAAAGTTTTTGTTCCAAAATCCTTCCAAAAGTTGTATTATTTTGAATGAGAACCCAGTTTCTGGTGCTTGTTATCATAGTGCTGGGAGCTACAGTGTGTTTCTTTCCTACCATGAATTCGGTCATCTGGAGTGTACTCATTGGTACACATAGTTCTCTTTCACAATTATTAAAGCAACTCTTTGACTTATAAATGAATAAAACTAAAGCTTTTCTTGTGTAAAAAATAGTAAAATAAGCTATGTGGTTTTCAAAAGTCAGTTTGAATGCTTAGTCGCTCAATCACATCCAACTCTTTGTGACCTCATGGACTATAGCCTGCCAGGCTCCTTTGTCAATGGGATTTCCCAGGCAGGAATACTGGAGTGGATTGACATTTCCTCCTTGAGGGAATCTTCTAGACCCTAGGATTGAAACTGCATCTCCTGTGTCTCCTGCACTACAGGCAGAGTCCTTACTGCTGAGCCATTCAAACAGACACAAACTACAAATACTATGTACGCATACAAATTTTCACACGCTTTTGCTATGAAATGCTAGTTTCTACAGATAGGAGAAGATCTTAGTCTAGGAACCTTGAAGTGAAATCTCTCAGTCCTGATTTTAGCTCTTTTTCTGTTGTCCTTATTAAACATTGACCTGCCAACCTCTTCTGGTCGCTGTGCCAATTCACACCCACCCACTTTCTCCTGGGATCTGAGTGGGCAGGTCAGCTGCCAAGAAACACATTTAGCTTTGTAATTATAATAGTTACAAATTTAAAGTCACTTAGAGTTACATTCCAAATGATAATTTTTTATAGTTCTAATGATTTTTATTTCTACTGTCATTGCACAAATCTTTAGAAACTTGAGAAATCAGGAAATTTATATTTAATTCTCTAATATTTGTCTTAAAAGCACCTGCCAGTTTAGCATACTGAAAGAAGTTCCTGCTAGAGCTCTAATGGATGTGATGATGTAGAATTTCATAAATCTAATGAGGAAAAATCAAGCTCTGGGCTAGCTACTGCTTTTAAATGTTGATCTATCACTATTTTCTTTACTATATAAATGAGTGACTTAATAGTCTCCTCAACAGTGCAGTAGCTGTTGATGAAATTATCCATTTGTCTCCTTCCTGTTTCTATTCTTTTTTAATCCTCTATACAATATTTTAATCCCAGTTTGTATGCTATACATGTGATTTATGTTATTGAATTAAAACCCAAAAAAAGGGCGTTTTTTTAAAGAAAAATAAAGGTCATTATATTGTTAATGTGTGCTCTCTTTCTCTCTCTCCAGCTTTCCTTAACGTTGGAATAGAGAAGAGGGTGTTCTGCACTGTCATAGGACTTCACTAATGGTTCAGTGGTTAAGAGTCCACCTTGCAATTCAGGGGATACAGGTTTGATTCTGGTTCAGGAAGATCCCACATGACACAGGGAAATAAGCCTATGCACTGCAACTACTGAAACCCGAGTACCTAGAGTCCATGCTCCAGAAAAGAAAAGTCACCACAATGAGAAGCCCATGCACCACAACTAGAGAATAGCCACTGCTCACTGCAACTAGAAAGCTCACACAGAGTTTGCCTAATGCAGTCAAAAATAAATTTTAAAATTTAAGTCTTATATTTTTAGAACATTAAGCTGCTAGCTATTGATAGCTTTTTGTTGTTGTTTAGTTCTTAAGGCGTGTTTGACTCTTTTGCAACCCCATGGACTGTAGCCCACCAGGCTCCTCTGTCCATGGGGATTTCCCCAGTCAAGAATACTATAGTGGATTACCATTTCCTTCTCCAGGGGTTCTTCCCGACCTAAGGATTGAACCTGTGTCTCCTTCTTGGCAGATGGATTCTTAACCATTGAGCCACCAGGTAAGCCCAGCTAGAGCTTAGACTCTTAGATTAAAAAAAAAACATATATTCTCACAATTTTCATACATTCTTTCTAGGTTCATTGTTAGAGTTAGCTAATCTGTTTCTTTTAACCACAAAACTAAACTCTCAATAGGGAGAAGTTCAACTGTCTATGAAGATCTCTTGTGGTCTCTTCAGCAAATAAAGGAGAGCTCCAACATGAGTAAGCCTTAAAGCTTAAAGTCCTGTGATGCAATTAAATGGGGAAAACAAGCGGACCATAATTTTCCTTTTGTGTTAGGGGCCAATATCTGAAAATGTGCCATGTGTTTAAAGAGGAAAAAATAAAAAGCAAGAACACACAAAAGCATTATCAGTTCCCAGGAGACCTTCAAAGTTTTCTGAAACTAATAAATTTAAAAATCAAATTGTTAATGGAGCATGATTGAAATGCTCTATGATTTCCCACATTATTTGTCTTAAATGTAAGGACAACTTTACTCTCCTTTAAATTACCCAAAAGTTAAACCTCAAAATACAAATGTTTAGAGCTACAAAGCAAGTAGTTTTGAGATTGCCATTATGACATTCTTTACAATAATGTGCTATTTAGATGAAGACCATGCAGTGGTTAATTTTACATGTCCATTTGACTGAGCTGTGGAGTGGCCAGATATTACCAGATATTGGGGCCACGTATTTGATCATACTTTTTCTGAATGTTTCTCTGAAGGCATTTTTGGAGGAGATTAACATTTGAATCAGTAGACTGAGTAAAGCAGATTGCTCTCTCCAATGTGGTTGGGCCTCTTTCAATAAGTGAAAGGCCTGAGTAGAACAGAAAGGCTGACCCTCCCACAAGTAAAGAAGAGTTCTTCCTGCCTGACCCCATGGGCAAGAACATCATTTTTTTTTTTCTACAGAGTGTTAGTCATTCAGTCATGTCCAACTCTGTGATCCCATGGACTGTAGCCTGCCAGACTCCTTTGCACATGGAATTCTCCAGGCAAGAATACTGCAGTGGTTTGCCATTCCCTTCTCCAGAGGATCTTCCCAACCCAGGAATTGAACCTGTGTTTCCAGCATTGCAGGCAGATTCTTTCCTATCTGACCCACCTTCAGACTCAAATTGAAATGCTACCTCTTCTAGAGTCACAAGCCTGCTAGTTTTCACAATAGGCCTATGCTAAATTTCTGTCTGCCAACAAGAGATCTTGGGGCCTCTTGATAGCTTATGTTGAAAGGTGTCAGAGTCTTGATCCCCAAAGAAGACCAGGGAACAGGGACTAGGGACAAGGCTTGATCACTCAAGAGCTTCTGCATAGCAGAGTTTTATCAAAGTATGAAAAGGGGCAGAGAAAGCTTCTGACATGGACATCAAAAGAGGGTCGGAGACTGCCCACCATTCCTAGTCTTAGCAAGGGAATTATACATTTTTTAATTGGTTATTACAATCAAAAGAAAGCCTCAAAGTTGTAAAGATCTTACTAGACCCACTTCAAAGTACTGCATTTCGAACTCTTTTGCTGACCATGATGGCTTCTCCATTTCTTCTAAGGGATTCCTGCCTGCAGTAGTAGATATAATGGTCATCTGAGTTAAATTCACCCATTCCAGTCCATTGTAGTTCGCTGATTCCTAGAATGTCAACGTTCACTCTTGCCATCTCTTGTTTGACCACTTCCAGTTTGCCTTGATTCATAGACCTGACATTCCAGGTTCCTATGCAATATTGCTCTTTACAGCATCGGACCTTGCTACTACCACCAGTCACATCCATAACTGGGTGTTGTTTTTGCTTTGGCTCCATCCCTTCATCCTTTCTGGAGTTATTTCTCCACTGATCTCCAGTAGCATATTGGGCACTTACTGACCTAGGGAGTTCCTCTTTCGGTATCCTATCATTTTGCCTTTTCATACTGTTCATGGGGTTCTCAAGGCAAGAATACTGAAGTGCTTTGCCATTCCCTTCTACAGTGAACCACATTCTGTCAGACCTCTCCACAAACCATTCAATATCAGAGTAATCCAAGTCTATGTCCCAACCGGTAACACTGAAGAAGCTGAAGTTGAACTATTCTATGAAGACCTACAAGACCTTTTAGAACCTACACCCCAAAAAGATGTCCTTTTCATTATAGGGGACTGGAATGCAAAAGTAGGAAGTCAAGAAACACCTGGAGTAACAGGCAAATTGGCCTTGGTATACGGAATGAAGCAGGGCAAAAACTAAAAGAGTTACACTGGTCATAGCAAACACCCACTTCAAACAACACAAGAGAAGACTCTACACATGGATATCACCAGATGGTCAACACCAAAATCAGATGGCTATTTGGAGAAGCTTCTCCAAAGATGGAGAAGCTCTATACAGTCAGCAAAAACAATACTAGGAGTTGACTGTGGCTTAGATCATGAACTCCTTATTGCCAAATTCAGACTGAAATTGAAGAAAATAGGGAAAACCACCAGACCATTCAGGTATGACCTAAATCAAATCCCTTATGATTATACAGTAGAAGTGAGAAATAGATGTAAGGGACTAGATCTGATAGACAGAGTCCCTGATGAACTATGGACTGAGGTTCCTGACATTGTACAGGAGACAGGGATCAAGACCATCCCCATGGAAAAGAAATGCAAAAAAGCAAAACGGCTGTCTGGGGAGGCCTTACAAACAGCTGTGAAAAGAAGAGACGAAAAAAAAAAAAAAAAAAGAAGAGACGCAAAAACCAAAGGAGAAAAGGAAAGATATAAGCATCTGAATGCAGAGTTCCAAAGAATAGAAAGAAGAGATAAGAAAGCCTTCCTCAGTGATCAATGCAAAGAAATAGAGGAAAACGACAGAATGGGAAAGACTAGAGATCTCGTCAAGAAAATTAGAGATACCAAGGGAACATTTCATGAAAAGATGGGCTCGAAAAAGGACAGAAATGGTATGGACCTAACAGAAGCAGAAGATATTAAGAAGAGGTGGCAAGAATACACAGAAGAACTGTACAAAAAAGATCTTCATGACCCAGATAATCACGATGGTGTGATCACTTACCTAGAGCTAGACACCCTGGAATGTGAAGTCAAGTGGGCCTTAGAAAGCATCTCTACAAACAAAGCTAGTGGAGGTGATGGCATTCCAGGTGAGCTATTTCAAATCCTGAAAGATGATGCTGTGAAAGTGCTGCACTCAATATGTCAGCACATTTGGAAAACTCAGCAGTGGCCACAGGACTGGAAAAGGTCAGTTTTCATTCCAATCCCAAAGAAAGGCAATGCCAAAGAATGCTCAAAGTACCGCACAATTTCACTCATTTTACATGCTAGTAAAATAATGCTCAAATTCTCCAAGCCAGGCTTCAGCAACATGTGAACCGTGAACTTCCTGATGTTCAAGCTGGTTTTAGAAAAGGTGGAGGAACCAGAGGTCAAATTGCCAACATCTGCTGGATCATCAAAAAAGCAATAGAGTTCTAGAAAAATATGCATTTCTGCTTTTTTGACTATGCCAAAGTGTTTGACTGTGTGGACCACAATAAACTGTGGAAATTTCTGAAAGAGATGGGAATACCAGACCACCTGACCTGCCTCTTGAGAAACCTAGATGCAGGTCAGGAAGCAATAGTTAGAACTGGACATGGAAAAACAGACTGATTCCAAATAGGAAAAGGAGTACATCAAGGCTGTATATTGTCACCCTGTTTATTTAACTTCTATGCAGAGTACATCATGAGAAATGCTGGGCTAGAAGAAGCACAAGCTGGAATCCAGATTGCTGAGAGAAATATCAATAACTTCAGATATGCACCTCAGATGACACCACCCTTATGGCAGAAAGTGAAGAGGAACTCAAAAGCCTCTTGATGACTGGGAAAGAGGAGAGTGAAAAAGTTGACTTAAAGCTCAACATTCAGAAAACGAAGATCATGGCATCTGGTCCCATCTCTTCATGTGAAATTGATGGGGAAACAGTGGAAACAGTGCCAGACTTTATTTTGGGGGGCTTCAAAATCACTGCAGATGGTGACTGCAGCCATGAAATATAAAGACGCTTACTCCTTGGAAGCAAAGTTATGACTAACCTAGATAGCATATTGAAAACCAGAGACATTACTTTGCCAACAAAGTCCATGTAGTCAAGGCTATGGTTTTTCCTGTGGTCATGTATGGATGTTAGAGTTGGACTGTGAAGAAAGCTGAGTGCTGAAGGATTGATGCTTTTGAACTGTGGTGTTGGAGAAGACTCCTGAGAGTCCCTTGGACAGCAAGGAGATCCAACCAGTCCATTCTGAAGGAGATCAGCCCTGGGATTTCTTTGGAAGGAATGACGCTAAAGCTGAAACTCCAGTACTTTGGCCACCTCATGTGAAGAGTTGACTCATTGGAAAAGACTCTGATGCTAGGAGGGACTGGGTGCAGGAGAAGGGGACGACAGAGGATGAAATGGCTGGATGGCATCACGGACTCGATGAACGTGAGTCTCAGTGAACTCCGGAAGTTGGTGATGGACAGGGAGGCCTGGCGTGCTGCGATTCATGGGGTCGCAAAGAGTCAGACAGGACTGAGCGACTGAACTGAACTGAACTGAGACCCACTTCCATAATTTACATTTTAAGATAACAGGATTAGCCAAAAGGTTTTCAGGAAGGAGACGGTATCCTGCTTGAGACCTGCCCTCTAGCGGGATACCTTTATGTTATATAGTCCTAAGTACAGAGTTTAATCATAAGGGATTTGATTTAGGTCATACCTGAATGGTCTAGTGGTGTACCCTACTTTCTTCAGTTTAAGTCTGAATTTAGCAATGAAGAGTTCATGATCTGAGCCACAGTCAGCTCCCAGAGTGTTTTTGCTGACTGTATAGAACTTTTCCATCTCTGGCTGCAAAGAATATAATCAATCTGATTTCAGTGTAGACCATCTGGTGATGTCCATGTGTAGAGTCTTCTCTTTTGTTGTTGGAAGAGGGTGTTTGCTATGGCCAGTGTGTTCTCTTGGGAAAACTCTATTAGCCTTTGTTCTTCTTCATTCTGTGTTCCAAGGCCAAACTTGCCTGTTACTCCAGGTGTTTCTTGACTTCCTACTTTTGCATTCCAGTCCCCTATAGTGAAAAGGACATCTTTTTTGGGTGTTAGTTCTAAAAGGTCTTGTAGGGCTTCATAGACCCGTTCAGCTTCAGCTTCTGCAGCATTACTAGTTGGGGCATAGGCTTGGATTACTGTGATATTGAATGGTTTGCCTTGGAATGAACAGAGATCATTCTGTCGTTTTTGAGATTGTATCCAAGTACTGCATTTTGGACTGTTTTGTTGACCATGATGGCTACTCCATTTTTTTCTAAGGGATTCATACCCACAGTAGTAGATATAATGGTCATGTGAGTTAAATTCACCCAATCCAGTCCATTTTAGTTCGCTGATTCCTAGAATGTCGACATTCACTCTTGTCATCTTTTCTTTGACCACTTCCAATTTGCCTTGATTCATGGACCTGACATTCCAGGTTCCTATGCAATATTGCTCTTTACAGCATTGGACCTTGCTTCTAACACCAATCGCATTCACAACTGGGTATTGTTTTTGCTTTGGCTCCATCCTTTCATTCTTCCTGGGCACCTACTGACCTGGGGGGTTCCTCTTTCAGTATCCTATCATTTTGCCTTTTCATACTGTTCATGGGGTTCTCAAGGCAAGAATACTGAAGTTCTTTGCCATTCCCTTCTCCAGTGGACCACATTCTGTAAGACCTCTCCACCATGACCCGTCTGTCTTGGGTGGCCCCTCATGGTATGGCACAGCTTCGTTGAGTTAGACAAGGCTGTGGTCCATGTGATCAGATTGGCTAGTTTTCTGTGATGATGGTTTCAGTGTGTCTGCTCCTTGATACCCTCTTGCAACACCTACCGCCTTACTTGGGTTTCTCTTACCTTGGACATGGGGTATCTCTTCATGGCAGCTCCAGCAAAGCAGAGCCACTGCTCCTTACCTTGGATATGGTCACCCCTCCTGACCTTGAATGTGGATTAGCTCCTCTCAGCCCTCCTGCACCCGTGCAGCCACTGCTCCTTGGAGGTGGTGCTGCTCCTGTCGACCATCACGTCTGACCAATGTATATTATTCAGCCATAAAAAAGGATGAAATATTGCCATTTGCAGCAACATGGACTTCCTGTTTGGCCAAAATTTCTAATCCTTCTATGTCCTTGGTCCTTTACAAGAGTGACATTGCACAGGAGATAGGGATCAAGACCATCCCCATGGAAAAGAAATACAAAAAAAGCAAAATGGCTGACTGAGGAGGCCTTACAAATAGCTGTGAAAAGAAGAGATGCAAAAAGTAAAGGAGAAAAGGAAAGATATTCCCATCTGAATGCAGAGTTCCAAAGAATAACAAGGAGACATAAGAAAGCCTTCCTCAGCGATCAATGCAAAGAAATAGAGGAAAACAACAGAATGGGAAGACTAGAGATCTCTTCAAGAAAATTAGAGATACCAAGGGAACATTTCATGCAAAGATGGGCTCGATAAAGGACAGAAATGGTATGAACCTAACAGAAGCAGAAGATATTAAGAAGAGGTGGCAAGAATACACAGAAGAACTGTACAAAAAAGATCTTCACAACCCAGATAATCATGATGGTGTGATCACTCACCTAGAGTAGGACATCCTGGAATGTGAAGTCAAGTGGGCCTTAGAAAACATCACTATGAACAAAGCTAGTGGAGGTGATGGCATTCCAGGTGAGCTATTTCAAATCCTGAAAGATGATGCTGTTGAAAGTGCTGCACTCAATATGCCAGCAAATTTGGAAAACTCAGCAGTGGCCATAGGACTGGAAAAGGTCAGTTTTCATTCCAATCCCAAAGAAAGGCAATGCCAAAGAATGCTCAAAGTACCACACAATTGCACTCATTTTACATGCTAGTAAAGTAATGCTCAAAATTCTCCAAGCCAGGCTTCAGCAATATGTGAACCATGAACTTCCAGATGTTCAAGCTGGTTTTAGAAATGGTGGAGGAACCAGAGGTCAAATTGCCAACATCTGCTGGATCATCGAAAAAGCAAAAGAGTTCCAGAAAAATATGCATTTCTGCTTTTTTGACTATGCCAAAGTGTTTGACTGTGTGGACCACAATAAACTGTGGAAATTTCTGAAAGAGATGGGAATACCAGACCACCTGACCTGCCTCTTGAGAAACCTAGATGCAGGTCAGGAAGCAATAGTTAGAACTGGACATGGAACAACAGACTGATTCCAAATAGGAAAAGGAGTACATCAAGGCTGTATATTGTCACCCTGTTTATTTAACTTCTATGCAGAGTACATCGTGAGAAACGCTGGGCTAGAAGAAGCACAAGCTGGAATCCAGATTGCTGAGAGAAATATCAATAACCTCAGATATGCACCTCAGATGACACCACCCTTATGGCAGAAAGTGAAGAGGAACTCAAAAGCCTCTTGATGACTGGGAAAGAGGAGAGTGAAAAAGTTGGCTTAAAGCTCAACATTCAGAAAATGAAGATCATGGCATCTGGTCCCATCCCTTCATGTGAAATTGATGGGGAAACAGTGGAAACAGTGTCAGATTTTTTTTTTTTTTTTTGCTCCAAAATCACTGCAGATGGTGACTGCAGTCATGAAATTTAAAGATGCTTACTCCTTGGAAGGAAAGTTATGACCAACCTAGATAGCATATTAAAAAGCAGAGATATTACTTTGCCAACCATTGTCTGTCTAGGCAAGTCTATGGTTTTTCCAATGGTCATATGGATATGAAAGTTGGACTGTGAAGAAAGCTGAGCGCCAAAGAATTGATGCCTTTGAACCATGTCATGTTGGAGCAGACTCTTGAGAATCCCTTGGCCTGCCAGTCCATTGGAAGTACTGATGCTGAGGCTGAAACTCTAATACTTTGTCCACCTCATGTCAAGCGTTGACTCATTGGAAAAGTTCCTGATGCTGGGAAAGATTGAGGGCAGGAGGAGAAGGGAAAGGCAGAGGATGAGATGACTGGATGGCATCACGACTTGATGCACATGAGTTTGAGTGAACTTGGTAGGTGGTTAAGGACAGGAAGGCCTGGCATGCTGCTATTCATGTGGTTGCAAAGAGTCGGACCCGGCTGAGCGACTGAAATGAACTGAACTGAACTTAACAGAGTTTAAACGAGTTGTTTGTTATGTAATCATTAGTTCCAGGCTTAAATTAAAAAAAAAAAAAAAATTAGATGCCTAGACTAAGGAATATAAAGAAAAAGAAAAAAAAAAAAGCCTTTGTCCTTTCCACCTCCTTGAGAATTCCAGACCCCTGTCTCCTCTTCAAGAGCCCCATAACCCCCTCTCCTTCCCAGGTACCGTGGACTTCCTATCACCTTGCCTAGGAATTGACTTCCTCACTCTCAGACTCCTTGAGCATATGAATCAATCCCTTACAGTAAATTTTGTGGATATATATATGTATATGTATATGTTTATATATAGACACACACACACACACACACACACACACACACACACATATATATATATATATATATATATATACATACATATATAGAGAGAGAGAGAGAGAAAGAGAGAAGGAGGGAGAGTGAGAGAGAGAGAGATGGTTTATTTTCTCTAAAAAGCCTCGAATAATACAGACAATACAGACTATAAAGAAAACTTTACTCAAAGACAAGACATACTTCAATTCCTCACTCTCTAAAAACAACCTGGTAAATTTATTTTAATAAAAATTAAAATAAAATAAAAGACCACTTGATAAAAAGACAAGAGAATTAATGCCTTCTATCCAGCAGGCATTGAAAGAACTATTGTTAAATAAAATGAAGACAATAAAAAATGAACATATATTTCTTCTATTCGATATTTGAATGTAAGATTAAAAATCTTTTTCGGAAAACTGAACTGTGCATTCTTAGTCCTTCAGCATTGGGAAATAATCTATGACTTTCTGTGATATATCTTCCTATCGCATATATATGACTCAGATTATGTATATACATGTATATATGTATGTATGTTGTTGCTAAGTCATGTCTGACTCTTTGAGACCCATAGACTGCAGCATGCCAGGCTTCCCTGTCCTTCACTACTCAGAGTTTGCTAAACTCATGTCCATTGAGTCCATGATGCCATCCAACCAACTGTTTCACAGAAAGCTTTCACTTTCCTCTCAGGTTTGAAAAATTTATTAGCAAAATAAGCTACTCATTATATACAAATAAATACCAGTATTTATTAGAGAATTATCTAGCTTACTTTCAATACACTAAAGAAAGAAAAGAGAGATAGAAACAACAGAGGATACATCACCAAACCGGGTTTTTACTAACATCCAGAGTTAAAAGCACTGGAAAGTCCCGTGGCACAGCACATCCCTTGGGAAAAGGTTTCCTGCAGTGTGTCTTATGGGTGAGATGTCAAAATTGCCACTCAGGGTTTTTGCTTATTGTTCCAGAAAGCAAACTGATAAAATCACCAATCTTCAAACAAATTGCAGTTCTGGTTTCATGTTAATGCTGTTTGTTTTGTCTTGTAAAACTTGGAATGTTGTTAAGCCCCAGCGTGGTCAGCCCCTGGAGGGGGCTCAATAGTCTCAGGATTTATCCCCTTATTTATCTATGTTGCTGCTAGTGTTGCACTCACAGCCAGGGCAGTTTCCAGGCAGATTAGAAGCAAGGTCAGAGGCCTACTCTATTTTATCTCTGAAGCCTAAACAAGACTATCTATTTAATTTTCCTAACACCATCTCATCCTCTGTTGTCCCTTTCTCCTCCTGTCCTCTATCTTTCAGGGCCTTTTCCAATGAGTTGCCTCTTGGCAGCAGATGGCTTAAGTATTGGAGCTTCAGCTTCAACTGAAGTATTTGCCATCTATTTCATAGCAAACTGATGGGATATATATATACACATATATATGTGTGTATACACACACACACACACACACACACACACACACACATGGACTTCCCTGGTGGCTCAGACGGTAAAGCATCTGCCTACAATGTGGGAGACCCGGGTTCAATCCCTGGGTCGGAAAGATCTCCTGGAGAAGGAAATGTTAACCCATTCCAGTATTCTTGCCTGGAAAATCCCATGGACGGAGAAGCCTGGTAGGCTACAGTCCATGGGGTCGCAAAGAGTCGGACACGACTGAGAGACTTCACTTTCACCTTCACACACACATATACATATATAAATATATACATATATACACACACATGTATATGCATCTATACACACATTATTGTTGTTGTTGAGTTGTCTAGTCATGTCTGACTCTTTGTGACCCCATGGACTGCAGCACACCAGGCCTCCATGTACCTCACCAACTCCTGGAGTTCACCCAAGTTCAGCCAAGTGCATTGGTGATGCCATCCAGCCATCTCATCCTCTGATGTCCTCTTTTCCTTCTGCCCTCAATCTTTTCCAGCATCAGGGACTTTTCCAATGAGTCATCTGTTCGAATCAGATGACCAAAATACTGGAGCTTCAGCATCAGTCCTTCCAGTGAATATTCAGGGCTGATCTCCCGCAATTGGCTGGTTTGACCTCCGTGCTGTCCAAGGGACTTTCAGGAGTCTCCTCCAACACAACAGCTTGAAGGCATTGATTTTTTAGAGTTGTGCTTTCTTTATCGTCCAGCTCTCACAACCATACGTGATCACTGGGAAGACCATAGACTTGACTTTGTGGACCTTTGTTGGCAGAGTAACGTCTCTGCTTTCCAACATACTGTCTAAGTTTGTCATCACTTTCCTGCCAAGAAGCAATTATCTTCTGATTTCACGCCTACAGTCACCATCCACAGTAATTTTGGAGCCCAAGAAGAGGAAATCTGTCATTACTTCTGTATTTTCCCCTTCTATTTACCATGCAGTAATGGGGCCGGATGCCATGATCTTATTTTTTTAATTTTTTTTTAGTATTCAGTTTTGTTTTGTTTTGTTTTTGTGGTGGATTAATGATGATATATGGAAAAACCAATACAATATTGTAAAGTTAAAAAATAAAATAATATTCAGTTTTAAGCTGGCTCTTTCACTCTACTCCTTCATCTCCCTCAAGAGGCTCTTTAGTTTCTCTTTGCTTTCTGCAATGGAGTGGTCATCCACACATCTGATATTGTTGATATCTTAATTTCAGCTTGTAACACACATTGTACATACACATATATGTGTGTATGCATATATCTAAGCTCAAATTAGAGAATGTTAGAAGTGTGAATTGTTTTAAAAGTCTATTAGAAACATGAAATTTGTCATAACTCCGCAATGCATTGTTCTAAGAGGGAATTCAATAGGACAAGAGTTATTGTTTGAAAATTATATAAAGGGCAAGTAAAATATATTACCCACAGCCATTAAAATTTGTGATGAAAAGAAAAATCCTGCCAAAAGAAGGTAAATAGCTATACATAGAACATACCAAATTCGTTAAGAAAAAAGTAAAATGGTTTTTGAGGCAATATTTCATTAAATGAGGCTTTCAGTAAATCATTTAGTCAGATTACATTTGGCAATGTCAACCACATGTACAATATTGTATACGTTGGCATTGGAAAAAAGGCTTAAACACAGATTTTATTTTAGTTATATTCATAAATCATTCTTTTATTCTACCTATTTGCAGTTTGTCCCAAGCATCAAATTCCTCAAACAGTATTTGAAGGTCATAAATATTTTCAATAGTAAAATATTAGACTCTCATATTGATTATCTTAATGATATATTTGAGTATTTAAATTACAAAAAAAAAAAAAACTAATAAATCATTGGGGAAGAAATGAAAAACCCTTGCTCTTGATGCACTGTCTGAGGAACTAAGAAAAGGGAAACCAGGACTTCACCCTGTGTGATAGATGTGAATTGTAGAACTCAGAGATCCAGGGAAAATAGTACTCTACCACTGGGTTAGACAATCCACATGCCTGAACTAACATAGCATGACTATTATGAACATATGCTGACACAAAATTTTATTAGCTTTTTATCAAGTAGTCATTACTCATTTTCTATTACTTGTTTCAAGTTAGCTTAAGGTATTTTGCATAGGTGAAGATAACATTCATATTTTAAAGTCTCATTGTTCTTTTGGTGTTTTGACATGGTGATTATTTTCTGAGATAAAATAATTCAACATTTATAAAATGTTTACCTTCAAATATCATAATATCTAAAAAAATTAAGTGAGCCATATACCTTTAAGGATTAAGCAGTCATTTTTGCAAATATACATTTAAAAATCTTTGAACTTAATTTATCATCTTTATAGTCTCTTCATCAAGACAAGCCCCAAATTTTTTTACTTCGTGTATTATTTGCTCATTTTGCCTTGCAAGATATTTGGGATCCATTTCATATGACACAATGGAAATTCTTGATTTCATAGTACTCCCTATACTTGTACAATTTAGTTATTTTCCTTGAACAAATAAATACAAAATTATAATTCTCTTTTAATACACACTCTGAAATCTACAAGTATAGTAGTCAGGAAAAAATAGATTTACAGTGGATTCTCATTCTTGACTTCTATAGATTTTTATTTTATTATATGAAAAAAAATCATGAGAAATACAAAACTTTCTACAAAAAAAAAAAAATATTTCTTACATGTTTTCCAAGTGTTTTTATTATACAAAACTTACTTTACTTGAATGTAAACATAGTATAAGCATACTTATTAAATTTGCTGTTTTCTATCAATATCAAATGAAAGTATGTGGCTCATGTTATTGACATTTTCACACTTACCCTTTGAAGAACAAATTAAGATACTAAAAGAACAATGTCAAAAATGAAGTTACAACAAAGCTCATATATTTGGCCTTCTTTATCAATTTTCTGCCCAAATGACCCACCAAGTACAATTCAGAAATTTTAATATGACTATGGATGTTAGGGAGGGAATTTCTCTGCAACTCTGGTGGAGAATGTGTGTGGGATGAAACTTGATCACAGTATCAAAGTGTTTATTTAGCGCTATTTGCCCAAAACCCTTGAAAAGACAGGGAATAAATAAAACTTTATTTCTTCTTTGCCTTCCCCAACCTTGCAGAAATCAATTAGCATCCTCTAATCAGGAATAAATGTTAGAGTTGGCCCCACTAAATATCTGAGTTTGGAGTCAATGGTGCAAGAATAAGCTGTTTGCAATCAATATACTCTGCCAGGATGCTGGGTGGATAACCCATGCAGAGAAACAAGAGCACAAAGATTGGTTCCCCTTGAGGTGGGCAGGCCTCAGCTGTGTCCAAAAATACATGAAAGCAAGATTGCTTCTGGATAAAGTTCTGTAATCTCTGATATAATACTGTTTAAATACCAATAGATATCATCTTTTGTAAACATATGAAAGTAAAGTGAAAAGAAATACAAGAAGATTCATTAGGTCAAATGAAAGGGACATAAATAGGACAAACATTTTGTCATTATAAGCAATGGAAACAGTGACAGACTTTATTATTTTGGGCTCCAAAATCACTGCAGATGGTGACTGCAGCCATGAAATTAAAAGATGCTTGCTCCTTGGAAGAAAAGCTATGACCAATCTAGACAGTATATTAAAAAGTAGAGACATTACTTTGCCAACAAATGTTCATCTAGCCAAAGCTATGGTTTTTCCAGTAGTCATGTATAGATGTGAGAGTTGGACTCTAAAGAAAGCTGAGCACCGAAGAATTGATGCTTTTGAACTGTGGTGTTGGAGAAGACTCTTGAGAGTCCCTTGGACTGCAAGGAGATCCAACCAGTCCATCCCAAAGAAATCAGTCCTGAATATTCATTGGAAGGACTGATGCTGAAGCTGAAACTCCAATACTTTGGCCACCTGATGCAAAGAACTGACTCACTGGAAAAGACCCTGATGCTGGGAAAGATTGGAGGCAGGAGAAGGGGACTAGAGAAGATGAGATGGTTGAGACAGCATCACCAACTCAATGGACATGAGTTTGAGTAAACTCCAGAAGTTGGTGATGGACAGGGAGGTCTGGCATGCTGCTGTCTATGGTGTTGAAAACAGTTGAACGCAACTGAGTGACTGAACTGAACTGATTGAAATTTCAAAGATTCATAGGTTTATATTTTCCACTTTGCCTATGGGTGAAGAGGAAAGGGCCATGAGCTTCTACCCCTCTGACAAAGAAAACTCAGTATCCAAATAATTTAGCTATTTAATGTTGATAAATAGATTAAAACACACAGTCAGATAAGAATCAATCTTCCTAACATTTTTTCACAGATTGTAGCAAGAATTTCAAAGGTCTTAGGAGACTTAAAAGACAAAAATAGCCCTCTGTTCAAATGACATTGTCATAGGTACATGTATTTAACAGAACAGAACAAGTTAATAATAGCGATGAATATTCACGTATGTCTCCATTTTACAGAAAAGAATAAAATTTATATTCTTGGGAAAGTTCTCATTTTAGCACCTGACTATATGAGATTATTTATACAAGTTTTATTATGCAAAAGAATATCTCTCCCCCAATCTGCAGGAATAGAATGCATCTCCTTCAAAAATTTTTCAGACTCCTTTTGTTGGTTATGTGAACCTAAAGCTTTATGGGAAAGGTCTGGAATTTGATTATGTAGCATTAAAGAAAACAATCTTTCTATAGGGTTCTGTTTTACCAGAGGAAATTGAGAAAAGGCTAAATAACATTTTAAGGATTTTACTGAGTTGCATAAAGCAAAACCATTTTGTCATACAATTGTATGGATTTGAAATTTAGGCATAAGCTAATCTTTACCCGAGATGATGAAGTCTTCAACAATGGCAGATTGAAAGCTAGAGATGGTTTTGAAGGCTTGACTAGGACTATACATTTGAAGCCCTTAATCTAGATCGGAGAAGGCAATGGCAACCCACTCCAGTACTTTTGCCTGGAAAATCCCATGGATGGAGGAGCCTCATAGGCTGCAGTCCATGGGGTCGCTAAGAGCCAGACACGACTGAGCGACTTCACTTTCACTTTTCACTTTCATGCATTGGAGAAGGAAATGGCAACCCACTCCAGTGTTCTTACCTGGAGAATCCCAGGGACAGGGGACCCTGGTGGGCTGCCGTCTATGGATTTGCACAGAGTCGGACTCAACTGAAACGACTTAGCAGCAGTAGCAGCAGTCTGGATGCAGTTAATGTTTCTGCCCTTCTTCATTTTGCATCTATTGGGGCTGGTGTATATGACACAACATCTTCTTTCATGTATCTGCTTGTGGCTGGTAGGGCTGTGGGGTCGATTGGGGGACTGTCTCTCTCGATGACCTCTCCTTGACCTCCTCACAGCATGTGCTCTCAGGGTAGGTGGATTTCTTATGTGGTAGCTTGGCCTTACCTAAAAGGAGCTTTTACAAAAAGGCCTGGATAGAAGCTACAAGTTTTCTTATGATCTAGCCTCAGAAGTTCCATCATTTTTGCATGTTCTCTTCTTTAAATAAATAACTACAGCAAAATAGTTTCAAAGATAATTAGACAAACAATTCTTAATGGAGGAAGTAACTAATATTCTGTGCTTATTTTTATTCTATCACAGAAACCTTTATTGTTTCATAGCAAGAATAATTAATTTATTCTAGAAAAAAATCTGAATTTGAAGATTAAGAGATCATTCTACAAATATCTAATGAATAAAAATCTAAACATTCAAGGGAAAGAAAATACTTTCTGCTTTAGATACCTTTCCCACAAGAAAAAAAAATGATAGAACATAATTAATTATGGTAACTGAGTTTTAAAGTAACAGTATTAGGAAGCAAAGTTTTTATACACTGCCAAACATTTTTTAATGTAAGATTTTTTAAAAAAACATAATATTCACAAATTTACAAAAGATGTCAAACAAAATAATTTTTCTTAAATTGTGATCAATGAACCTTGATTTCAAAGTTAAATCTAAGTGATTATTAATGGGGATGTGAAGATTAATATAAACATCAATAAAGTAGTATTTAAGAATATTAATCATGCTGTAAATAATGGCAACAATATAGACTTAAAATTTAGACTGTTTTAACAAATCTGGCAAATAGATAGGGAAACAATGGAAATAGTAACAGACTTTATTTTCTTGGGATCCAAAATCACTGAAGATGGTGACTGCAGCCATGAAATTAAAAGATGCTTGCTCCTTGGAAGAAAAGCTATGACCAATCTAGATAGCATATAGAAAAGCAGAGACATTACTTTGCCAACAAAGGTCCATCTAATTAAAGCAATGATATTCCCAGATGTCATGTATGGATGTGAGAGATGGACTCTAAAGAAAGCTGAGCACCAGAGAATTGATGCTTTTGAACTGTGGTGTTGGAGAAGACTCTTGAAAGTCCCTTGGACTCCAAGGAGATCCAACCAGTCCATCCCAAAAGAAATCAGTCCTGAATATTCATTGGAATGACTGATGCTGAAGCTGAAACTCCAATACTTTGGCCACTTGATGCAAAGAACTGACTCACTGGAAAAGACCCTGATGCTGGGAAAGATTGGAGGCAGGAGGAGAAGGACATGTCAGAGGATGAAATGATTGGATGTCATCACCAACTTAATGGACATGAGTTTGAGTAAGCTCCTGGAGTTGGTAATGGGCAGGGAGGCCTGGCGTGCTTCAGTCCATGCGGTCACAAAGAGTTGGACACAACTCAGCGAATGAACTCAACTGAACAATCTGGGAAGGGGGACAAGGCAAGATATAGAAAATTTTATTATGGAGATATTATTTCAATATCATGCTACTTAATTTTTATTCTGAGTTGCATATGTGTTCAATTTTTTTCTAGTTTTTCTAGTTCACATATTTCTCTTTTTTGTCACTTTATTTATTTTTTTAATTTAAGGATAATTGATTTAAATTTTTCTAGTTTTATTGAAGTTTTCTCCACTAGAACATATATATGAAGTAAATCCTAAAGAAAATGGAACCAGAAACAACTTGATTAATGTTTCAAATAACATAAAATACAAAGATAGCTTTAGGATAAGTAAACACACAATTTACAAAACATTACAGCATGAACTGAGAAACCAAACTTTTAGTTAACTTGATAATAAGAATAGGTTAATAGGCCCAAATTATCAGGTATAAGCTAATTACATGAGGGACACAAAATAATATCACACATAAGATTGAAAAGCAAAGAATTAAATTCAGTTTGAAAGGAGGCAAAGAGACAACACTATCCAAAGAAAAGAAATAAAGACAAAAAATATTACAAGCCAATGTTCATCGCAGCACTGTTTATAATAGCCAGGACATGGAAGCAACCTAGATGTCCATCAGCAGATGAATGGATAAGAAAGCTATGGTACATATACACAATGGAGTATTATTCAGCCATTAAAAAGAATACATTTGAATCAGTTCTGATGAGGTGGATGAAACTGGAGCCTATTATACAGAGTGAAGTAAGCCAGAAAGAAAAACACCAATACAGTATACTAACGCATATATATGGAATTTAGAAAGATGGTAACAATAATCCTGTGTACGAGACAGCAAAAGAGACACTGATGTATAGCATAGTCTTTTGGACTCTGTGGGAGAGGGAGAGGGTGGGAGGATTTGGGAGAATGGCATTGAAACATGTAAAATATCATATATGAAACGAGTTGCCAGTCCAGGTTCGATGCACGATACTGGATGCTTGGGGCTAGTGCACCGGGACAGCCCAGAGGGATGGTATGGGGAGGGAGGAGGGAGGAGGGTTCAGGGTGGGGAACACATGTATACCTGTGGCAGATTCATTTTGATGTTTGGCAAAACTAATACAATTATGTAAAGTTTAAAAATAAAATAAAATAAATTAAAAAAATATTACAAGACAAAAAGCAATTGTTCTTCATTGATTACAATACAAATGAAAGTATAAAATCATATCAAATATATTTACATACCAAAATGCATAGAATGGAAACTCTTATTTTTTTTTTATTTTTTTTTAAATTTTATTTTATTTTTAAACTTTACATAACTGTATTAGTTTAAAAAAGAGATTGACTCTATAATTTATGAAGTTGATTTTAAGATGTAATTTTTAGAATAAGTTATTTTCAAGTAGAAAAAGATAAAACCTACGTGTGTGTGTGTGTGTGAAAGTCACTTAGTCATGTCCAGCTCTTTGCAACCCCATGGACTATACTGTCCATGGAATTCCCCAGGCCAGAGTACTAGAGTGGGTAGACATTCCCTTCTGCACAGTAAATCTAAATAATGTAGTTTGGACTTCCCTGGTGGTCTAAAGGTTAACAATCCATCTTCCAATACAGGGAACATGGTGCAATCCCTGGTCTGGGAGGATTCCATGTGCATTGGGGCAACTAAGTCCCCACATCACAACTAATAGGTTGATGCAAAAGTAACAATGGTTTTGCATTGTTGAACTTTGAAGCTAGATATCAGAATTCATTCTTAAATAGGTGTTGTTATTTTATACATCATTTTAATGTTCATTTCTCACTTTATTTTTTTGCTAATAACTTATTACTTGCTGTTTATTTCTTATTTATTTTAGACTAGGGAAATGAAGTTAGACAAAAAGCAAATTCAAGCGATTTTCTTCAGTCCAGTTCAGTTCAGTTCAGTCACTCAGTCATGTCAGACTCTTTGCGACCCCATGAATCACAGCACGCCAGGCCTCCCTGTCCATCACCAGCTCCCGAAGTTCACTCAAACTCATGTCCTTAGAGTCGGTGATGCCATCCAGCCATCTCATCTTCTGTCGTCCCCTTCTCCTTCTGCCCCCAATCCCTCCCAGCATCAGGGTCTTTTCCAGTGAGTCAACTCTTCACATGAGGTGGCCAAAGTACTGGAGTTTCAGCTTTAGCATCAGTCCTTCCAATGAACACCCAGGACTGATCTCCTTTAGGATGGACTGGTTGGATCTCCTTGCAGTCCAAGGGGCTCTCAAGTGTCTTCTCCAACACCACAGTTCAAAAGCATCAGGTCTTCAGCACTCAGCTTTCTTCACAGTCCAACTCTCACATCCATACATGACCACTGAAAAAACCATAGCCTTGACTAGATAGACTTTTCTTGGCAAAGTTATATCTCTTCTTTTGAATATGCTATCTAGGTTGGTCATAACTTTGCTTCCAAGGAGTAAGCGTCTTTTAATTTCATGGCTGCAGTCACCATCTGCAGTGATTTTGGAGCCCCAAAAAATAAAGTCTGACACTGTTTCCCCATCTATTTCTTATTTGAGTTCAAAAACAGCTGAGACTACTCCCAACATCAACAACACATTTGGCTCGGGAATTGCTAACAAACATACAGGCAATAGTGGTTCAAGAAGTTTTGCAAAGGAGATGAGAGCAGTGAAATTGAGGAGTGCAGTGGCCAGCCATCAGAAGTGGACAATCCTGTTTGAAACGATCATCAAAATTGATCCTTTTACAACTACACAAGAAGATGACAGAATACATCAACCATTCTATGGCTGTCTGGCACTTGAAGCAAATCAGAAAAGTCAAAAAGCTTGATAAGTGGGTGTCTCATGTTGTTGTTCAATTGCTAAGTCATGTCTGATTCCTTGTGACCTCATGGACTGCAGCACACCAGGCTTCCCTGTCATTCGTTATCTCCCAGAGTTTGCTCAAACTCATGTCCATTGAATCAGTAATGCCATACAACCATCTCATCATCTGTCACCCCCTTCTCCTCTTACCTTCAATCTTCCCGGCATTAGGATATTTTCCAATGAGTTGCCTCTTTGCATCATGTGGCCATACTACTGGAGCTTTAGTTCAGTCCTTCAAAATCACTCAGGGATGATTTCCCTTAGGAATGACTGCTTTGATCTCCTTGCAGTTCAAAGGTCTCTTATGAAACTTACCTAGCACCACAGTTCTGAAAGCATCAATTCTTCAGTGCTAAGTCTTCTTTATGGTCCAAATATCACATCTGTACATGACTACTGAAAAAAAAAAAATAGTTTTGACTACTATATGGACTTTTTTCAGCAAAGTGATGTCTCTGCTTTTTAATTCCCTGTTTAGATTTGTCATAACTTTTCTTCCAAGAAGCAAGCATTCTTTAATTTCATGGCTGTAGTCACAGTCCACAGTGGTTTTGAAGTCCAAGAAAATAAAATCTGTCACTATTTCCCCTTTCCCCCCTTCTGTTTGCCATGAAGTAATGAGTTCAGTTCGGTTCAGTTCAGTTGTGTAGTCGTGCCCAACTCTTTCTGACGCCATGGACTGCAGCACGCCAGGCCTCCCTGTCCACCAACTCCCGGAGTTTATCCAAACTCATGTCCATTGAGTTGGTGATGCCATCCAACCATCTCATCCTCCATCGTCCCCTTCTCCTCCCACCTTAAATCTTCCCCAGCATCAGGGTCTTTTCCATGAATCAACTCTTAGCATCACGTGGCCAAAGTATTGGAGTTTCAGCTTCAGCATCAGTCCTTTCAATGAACACTCAGGACTGATCTCCTTTAGGATGGCCTGGTTGGATCTCCTTGCAGTCCAAGGGACTCTCAAGAGTCTTCTTCAACACCACAGTTCAAAAGTATCAATTCTTCGGTGCTCAGTTTTCTTTTATAGTCCAACTCTCACATCCATACATGACCACTGGAAAAACCATAGGCTTGACTAGATGGACCTTTGTTGGCAAAGTAATGTCTCTGCTGTCCCTGGTGGCTTGGAGGTTAAAGTGTCTGCCTACAATGCAGGAGACCCAGGTTCGATCCCTGGGTCAGGAAGATCCCCTGGAGAAGGAAATGGTAACCCATTCCAGTATTCTTGCCTGGAGAATCCCATGGACAGAGAAGCCTGGTAAGCTACAGTCCATGGGGTCGCAAAGAGTCGGACACGACTGAGAGACTTCACTTTCACTAGGTTGATCATCAGAGAAGGCGATGGCACCCCGCTCCAGTACTCTTGCCTGGAAAATCCCATGGACGGAGGAGCCCGGTAGGCTGCAGTCCATGGGGCCGCTCAGAGTCAGACAGGACTGAGCGACTTCATTTTCACTTTTCACTTTCATGCATTGGAGAAGGAAATGGCAACCCACTCCAGTATTCTTGCCTGGAGAATCCCAAGGGCAGGGGAGCCTGGTGGGCTGCCGTCTATGGGGTCGCAAAGAGTTGGACACAATTGAAGTGACTTAGCAGCAGCAGCAGCAGCAGGTTGATCATAACTTTCCTTCCAAGGAGTAAGTGTCCTTTAATTTCGTGGCTGCAGTCACCATCTGCAGTGATTTTGGAGCCCAGAAAAATAAAATCAGCCACTGTTTCCACTGTTTCTCCATCTATCTGCCATGAAGTGATGGGACCGGATGCCATGATCTTAGTTTTCTGAATGTTGAGCTTTAAGCCAACTTTTTCACTCTCCTCTTTCACTTTCATCAAGACACTTAGTTCTTCACTTTCTGCATAAGGGTGGTGCCATCTGCATATCTGAGGTTATTGATATTTCTCCTGGCAATCTTGATTCCAGCTTGTGTTTCTTCCAGTCCAGCGTTTCTCATGATATACTTTGCATATAAGTTAAATAAGCAGGCTGACAATATACAGCCTTGACGTACTCTTTTTCCATTTGGAACCAGTCTGTTGTGAATGAGAACAGATGCCATATCTTAGTTTCTGAATGTTGAGTTTCAAATCAGCTTTTTCACTCTCCTCTTTCACCCTCAGCAAGAACCTCTCTAGTTCCCCTTCACTTTCTGCCATTAGCATGGTATTATCTGCATATCTGTGGATACTGATATTTCTCCCAGCAATCTTGATCCCAGCTTGGAATTCATCCAGCACAGCATTTCGCATCATGCACTCTGTATACAAGGTAACAAGCAAGGTGACAATGCACAACCTTGTAATACTCTTATCCCAATTTTGAATCAGTCAGTTGTTCCATGTCTGGTTTTAACTGTTTCTTCTTGAGTTGCATTCAATTTTCTCAGGGGACATGTAAGGCAGTCTGGTACTCATTGCTTCAAGAATGTTTCACAGTTTTATGTGGGGTCAAAGGATTCAGCATAATCAGTGAAGCAGACATAGATGTTTTCCTGGAATTCTCTTGCTTTTTCTATGATCCAGTGTTGAAAATTTGATCTCTGATTCCTGTGCTTCTTCAAAACCTAGCTTGTACATCTGGAAGTTCTTAGCTCACATACTGCTGAAGTCTAACTTGAAGAAATTAGAGAATAACCTTGCTAGCATGTGAAATGAGTGTAATTGTATGGTAGCTGGAACATTCTTTACCACTGCCCTTCTTTGGAATTGGAATGAAGAAAAACCTTTTCCAGTCCTGTGGCCACTGTTGAGTTTTCCAAATTTGCTGACATATTGAGTAAAGCACTTTAACAGTATCATCTTTCAGGATTTTAAATACCTCAAATGGAATTCCATCACCTCCATTATCTTTGTTTGTAGTAATTCTTCCTAAAACCCACTTGACTTCATACTTCAGAATCTCTGGCTCTTGTGACTGACCTCACCATTGTGGTTATCCCAGTCATTAAGATCTATCTTATATAGTTTTTCTGTGTATACTTGCCACTTTTTCTTAATCTCTTCTGCTTCTGTTAGGTCCTTACTGTTTCTGTTCTTTATCATTCCCATCTTAGCATGAAATATTCCCTTCATACCTCCAATTTTCTTGAAGAGAAGTATAGTTTTTCCCATTCTATTGTTTTCCTCTATTTCTCTGTATTGCTCATTTAAGAAGGCCTTATTATCTCTCCTTGTTATTCTTTGGCACTCTGTATTCAGTTACATATGTTTACCTTTCTCTCTTACTTTTTGCTTCTCTTCTATCCTCAGTTATTTGAAGAGCCTCCTCAGACAACTTCTTTGCCTTGTTTTATTTCTTTTCCTTTAGGATGGTTTTTGGTCACTGCCTCCTGTACAAAGGGCTTCCCTGGTAGCTCAGTTGGTAAAGAATCAACCTGCAATGCAGGAGACCCCAGTTCAATTCCTGGGTCAGGAAGATCCACTGGAGAAGGGATAGGCTATCCACTCCAGTATTCTTGGGCTTCTCTTGTGGCTCAGTTGGGAAAGAATCTGCCTGTAATGCAGGAGACCTGGGTTCAATCCTTGAGTTGGGAAGATCCCCCAGCGAAGGGAAAGGTAAGCACTCCAGTATTCTAGCTTGGATAATTCTATGGTCTGTATCATAGGGTTGCAAAGAGTCAGACATGGCTGAGTGACTTTCACTCCTGTACAGTGTTATGAATCTCCAACAATAGTTCTTCAGGTACTCTCTTTACCAGGTCTAATTCTTTGAAAATTCTTCTCACTTCCACTGTATAATCATATGAGATTTGATTTAGGTCATACCTGAATGGTCTAGTGGTTTTTCCTACTTTCTTTTTTTTTTAAATTTTATTTTATTTTTAAACTTTACATAATTGTATTAGTTTTGCCAAGTATCTAAATGAATCCGCCACAGGTATACATGTGTTCCCCATCCTGAACCCTCCTCCCTCCTCCCTCCCCATTCCATCCCTCTGGGTCGTCCCAGTGCTTTTTTAAGTCTGAATTTTGCAATAAGGAGCTGATGATCTGAACCACAGTCAGCTCCAGGTCTTGTTTTCACTGACTGTATAGTTTCTCCTTCTTCAGCTGCAAAGAATATAATCAATCTAATTTTGTTTTTTACCATTTGGTGATGTCCATGTGTAGAGTTGTCTCTTGTGTTGTTGGGAGAGAGTGTTTTCTATGACCAATGTGTTCTATTGGAAAAACTCTGTCAGCCTTTACCCTGCTTCAGTCTGTACTCCAAGGCCAAACTTGCCTGTTACTCCAAGTATATCTCTTGACTTTCTACTCTTGTATTTCTTTCCCTATGATGAAAATGCACCTTTTTTGGTGTTAGTTCTAAAAGGTCTTGTAAGTCTTCTTAGAATGAGTCAATTTCAACTTCTTAACCAACTTCTTAGCCAGTGGTTGTGACATAGACTTGGATCCCGGTGATATTGACTGGTTTGCCTTGGAAAAAAATTGAGATCATTCTGTCACTTTGGAGATTGCATTCAAATACTGCATTTCAGGGCTTCCCAGGTGGCACTAGTGGTAAAAAATCCACCTGCCATTGCAGGAGCTGCAGTAGACTGTGGTTCAATCCCTGGGTCAGGAAGATACCCTGGAGAAGGAAATGGCTACCCACACCAGTATTCTTATCTGAAAAATACTATGGGTCAAGGAGCCTGACAGGGACAGTCCATGGGGTTTCAAAGAATCAGACAAGACTGAGCACACACACACATTGAATTTCATATTCTTCTTTTGACTATGAGGGCTACTCCATTTCTTCTAAGGCATTCTTGCCCACAGTAGTAGATATCATGGTCATCTGAACTAAATTCTCCTGTTCTTGTCCATTTTAGTTCACTGATTCCCAAGATGTTGACGTGTAATCTTGCCATCTCCTGCTTAACCATGTCCAATTTGCCTTGATTTATGGACCTAACATTTCAAGTTCCTATGCTTTATTATTCTTTACAGCACCAGATTTTACTTTCACCACCAGACACATCCACAACTGAGCATTGTTGACTCTTTTTTGCCCAGTCACTTCATTTTTTCTGGGGCCATCAGCAGTTGCCCTCCTCTCTTTCCCAGTAGCATATTGGACACCTTCTGACCTGTTTTGCTCATCTTCTGATGTCATATCTTTTTGCCTTTTTGTATTGTCCATGAGGTTTTCCATGCATGAATACTGGAATGGGTTGCCATTTCCTATGACCCATCCATCTTAGGTGATCCTGCATGGTATGACACATACCTTCATTGCCTTATGCAAGCCCCTCCACCATGACAAGGCTGTGATCCATGAATACGATGTGACACAGAAAACCAAGAATATAAAATGGGGGAAAGACTGTCTCTCCAATAAGTGATGTTGGGGAAACTGGACATCTTATATGCAAAAGAGTTATACTGAACTTCTCTCTTACACCATGCACAAAAGTAAATCCAAAATGTATTAGATATTTAAATGTAAATTTTGAAACCGAAAAATTTCTAGAAAGTACCATAGGTAATGTACTCTCTTACATTGCTCTGCAAAAGGTTTAAGATATGATTTTCTCAGGCAAGATAAAAAAAAGCTAAAGCAAGTAGGACTACATCAAAATAAAAAGCTGTGTACAGTGAAGGAAACTACCAACAAAATGAAAACCCACCTACCAAATGGAAGAAGATATTTGTAAATAATATATTCCATATATATATATAATATAACATTTATATTACTTATATTATATATATAAAATATATTAAAAAAACATGTAACTGAACATTATAAAACAAATAACAATTAGAAATCTCAATTAGAGATTCTAAATATAATTTTTCCAGATAAAATTTACAGATGTTCAACAAGCAAAAAATGATGTTCAGCAACACTAATCATCAAGGAGATGGGAAAAAATAAAAAAACACAGTGAAATATCACCTCACTCCCATAAAAATGTCTATTACTGAAAAGATAGCAAATGACTAGCACTGGGTATAATGTAGAGAAAAGGGAAACCCATGCACGGTTGACAGGAGTACATATTGGTGTAGCCATTGTGGAAAACAGGATGGAGAGTCCTTAAAAATTAAAAATAAAATTACCAAACAAATCTACTCCTGTGCATTTATCTGAAGATAGTATAAACATTAATTTTAAAAAATAGGAGGGGTGTTCCCAAGATGGCAGAGGAATAGGATGGGGAGATCACTTTCTCCACCACAAATTCATCAAAAGATTACTTGAATGCTGAGCAACTTCCACAAAACAACTTCTGAACACACCAGGCACCCAGAAAGGCAGCCCATTCTCTTCAAAAGGAGGTAGGACAAAATATAAAAGACAAAAATGAAACAAAAGAGTTAGGGATGGAGACCCATCCTGGGGAGGGAGTCATGCAGGAGGAGAAGTTTCCAAACAGTAGGAAACCCTGTCACAGGTGGGTCTATGGGAAATTATCTCAGAGGGCAACATAACCAGGAGAAAAATAAATAAATAAAACACAGAATACCTGCCAAACTGCAACTGCCAGTGGAGAAGTAGTCCAGATGCTCCTGTCAGCCACCAGCAAGCGGGGGCTGGACAGGAAGGCATGGGCTGCATAATCGGTGCTTAGGGTAAGGACCAAGCCTGAATGCTCTAGGACAATCGGAGGCAGCTAATGTGAGATAGCAACCCAAATTGGGATCACCAGAGAGAAAAAAAAAAAAAAAAGAGAGAGAGAGAGAATTTTTCTGTGAAAGGCTCTAATGGAAGCCTGACCGGCTCACAGAACAAAGGATTGAATGAATACCAAAAGAGAGCTAGCGGGTTGTGTATAGGCCCCTCCCCTGCACTGGAGGCAGGCTTGCGACAGCCAGAGGGAGAAGGCAAGGTGCTGATGCAATCTCATCCTCCACCAAAATGTGAGAAGGTTCCCAATTGCTAACCATGTCTTCCTGAGATCCTGTATGGTTGACATCTACCAGAAGGGTTGCAGCCTGAGATCAGCTCCCCAGAGGAGATACACAGCATACTTGAGATGGTGCTCTCACAGTGCACTGGGAAACCAAGCGGCCTGACCAGGGACAGACACATGGCCCACCTGGGACAGTGTACTTGCCAAGCACCCAGTCATCTGGGCTTCTTGAACCTGGGAAAAGCACAAAACCCATAGCCCTACCAGGTCTGTGCCCTTGTGAGAACCTGAGCAGTTTAGACCTGGGAAGTGCACAAAGCTCAGGGCCCACTTTGGACAGAGTCCCTGCAGAGCACCTTGGAGCCTGAGCAGTGTAGACCCAAGAAGCACACACCACTTTGAATTGGGGCAAACCCAGTGAGGTCCATACACTGCGAGGACTCCCCACACATGCCAATGATATCTGTTTGCAGTGTCCCTCCCTCCCCACAACACAACTGAACAAGTGAGCCTAAATAAGTGACCATCTTTGCCCCCTTGTGTCAGGGTGGAAATTAAACACGGAAGAGACTTGCAAACAGAGTAAGCCAAATAAACAAAGAAGAGGGACTCGCTCTGGAAGTGACAGGTTCAATAGATTAAAACCCTGTTGTTAACATTGACTATGCATTTGAGGGGACCTGTAGACCTTGAGGACATGTACAAGCTGGAACAAGGAACTATCTGAAACTGAACTGACCCACACTACCCACAACAGCTCTAGAGAAATTCCTAGATATATTTTTACTATGATCACTTTTCATTTTTTTCAAGTTCTTTATCACTCCTTTAATTTTCATTTTTAAAACCTACTAAGGACTAAGAATTCGCTCAGTCGTGTCCGACTCTTTGCGACCCCATGGACTCTAGCCCACCAGGCTCCTCCATCCATAGGATTCTCCAGGCAAGAGTACTGGAGTGGGTTGCCATTTCCTTATCCAACTATTAAAACCTACTATTAAACCAACTATTAAAACCTACTATTACCTTGCCAAAAAAAGACCCTATTTTTAAAGAAAATTTCATATATTATATATTTTTTAAATAATTTTTGTGATTGATTTTGTTTTGTATTTTTTATATTGTATTTTTGAGAGTCTAACCTCTACTCTAGATTTTTAATCATTGCTTTTTGGTATTTGTTATCAATTTTGTACCTTTAAGAATCTAATCTTCAGTATCCACTTTCACTTAGGGATGTGATTATTGGCTTAATTGCTCTCTCCTTTTTGACTCTTCCTTTTGTCCCTGAGGTCACCTCTATCTCCTCCCTCCCCCTTCTATTTTCTTCTTAACTCTGTGAATCTCTCTGGGTGTTCTGGGCTGTGGAGAACACTTAGGGAACTGATTACTGGCTAGCTTGGTCTCTCCCCTTTTGACTCCCCCTTTTCTTCTCCTGGTCACTTCTATCTCCTTCCTCCCTCTTCTCTTCTCCATGTAACTCTGTGAACCTCTCTGCGTGTCCCTTGTTGTGGAGAATTGTTTCACCATTAACCTGGATATTTTATCATCTTTGCTATATGGATGGAGAAGTCTTGAGGCTACTGTAAAAGAATGACTGAAAGCCAGAGGCAGGAGGCTTAACTCCAAAACTTGTGAACATAAGAGAACTCCTGAGTCCATGTAACACTAACAGACAAGAGGTCAGCCCAAAACCTCTATACCTACACTGAAACCAAGCTCCTCTCAAAAGCCAACAAGTTCTAGAGCAAGACATATCATGCTAATTCTCCAGCAAGCAGGAACACAGCCCTTAACATTAAAAGGCAGGCTACCCAAAGCCATGCCAAACACATAGACATCCCAAAACTCACTACTGGACACTTCATTGTTCTTCAGAGAGAAGAGATCCCACTCCACCAACCAAAACACACGATGCAAGCTCCCCTAATCAGGAAATCTTGATAAACCACTAGTCTAACCCCACTTACAGGGAGCAAGCTCCACAATAAAGAGGAACCACAAACTTCCAGCCTACAGAAAGGGCACCCCAAGCACAACAATCTAAACAAAACAAAAAGGCAGAGAAATATTCAGCAGGTAAAGTAACATGATAAATGCCCACCATACCAAACAAAAGAGGAGGAGATAGGGAATCTACTTGAAAAAGAATTCAGAATAATGATAATAAAGAAGATCCAAAATCTTGAAAACAAAATGGAGTTACAGATAAACAGACTAGAGACAAGGATTGAGAAGATGCAAGAAAGGTTTAACAAGGACCTAGAAGAAATAAAGAAGAGTCAATCAATAATGAATAATGCAATAACTGAGATAAAAAGCACTCTGGAGGGAAGCATCAGTAGAATAACTGAAGCAGAAGATAGGATAAGTGGGGTGAAAGAATAGTGGAAATAAAGCAGAGAGGAAAAAATTAAAAGAAATGAGGACAAACTCAGAGACCTCTGGGACAATGTTAAACACCCCAACATTCAAATCATAGGAGTCCCAGAAGAAGACAAAAAGAAAGGCCATGAGAAATACCTGAAGAGATAATAGTTGAAAACTTCCCTAAAATGGGGAAAGAAATAGCCACCCAAGTCCAAGAAACACAGAGAGTCCCAAACAAGATAAACCCAAGGTTAAACACCCCAAGACACATAGTAAACAAACTAATGAACATCGGTCATGAGGAGAAAATATTAAAACAGCAAGGGAAAAGCAGCAAATAACACACAAGGGGCTCCCCATAAGGATAACAGCTGATCTTTCAATAGAAACTCTTCAGGACAGAAGGGAATGGAAGGACATACTTAAAATGATGAAAGAGAAAAACCTACAACCAAGATTACTATACCCAGCAATGATTTCATTCAAATATGAAGGAGAAATAAAAAACTTTACAGACAAGCAAAAGCTGTGAGAATTCAGCACCACCAAACCAGCTCTTCAACACATGCTAAAGGATCCTTGCTAGAAAGGAAACACTGGAAAGGTTTATAAACTCGAACCCAAAATAACAAAGTTAATGGCAATGGGATCATACTTATCAATAATTACCTTAAATATAAATGGGTTGAATACCCCAAACAAAAGACAAACACTGGCTGAATGGATACAAAAATAAGATGCCTATATATACTGTCTACAGGAGACCCACTTCAAACAAAAAGACACATACAGACTGAAAGTGAAGGTCTGGAAAAAGATATTTCATGAAAGAAAGCAGGGGTGGTGGTGGTGGTTTAGTCACTCAGTCATGTCTGACTCTTTGCAGCCCCATGGACTGTAGCCCATCAGGCTCCTCTGTCCATGGGATTCTCCAGGCAAGAAAACTGGAGTGGGCTGCCATTTCCTTCTCCACATAATAGTAGTAGTAGTATAGTGTTAGTCACTTAGTTGCGTCTAACTCTTTGCGACCCCTGGACTGTGGCCGACCAGGCTCCTCTGGCCATGGGACTCTTCAGGCAAGAATACTGGAGTGGATTGCCATTCCCTATTCCAAAATCAGGGGTAACAATATGCATATCAGATAAAATAGACTTTGAAATAAAGGCCGTGAAAAGAAACAAACTACATAATGATTGAAGGATCAATCCAAGAAGATATAACTATAAATATATATGCATCCAACATAGGATCACTTCAATAAGTAAGGCAAATGCTAACAAGTACGAAAGGGGAAATTAACAGTAACACAATAATAGTGGGAGACTTTAATACCCCACTCACACCTATGGATAGATCAACCAAACAGAAAATTAACAAGGAAACACAAATGTTAAATGGTACAATGGACTAGTACATTTCACCCTGAAATAATGAATTTCACCTTTTTCTCAAGTTCACATGGAACATTCTCTAGGATAGATCACATCTTGTGCCATAAATCTAGCCTTGGTAAATTAAAAAAAAAAGAATTGAAATCATTTCAAGCACCTTTTCTGATCACAATGCGGTAAGATTAGATGTTAACTACAGGAGAAAAAAAAAACTATTAAAATACAAACATATGGAGGCTAAACAACACGCTTCTGAATAACCAATAAATCATGGAAGAAAACAAAAAGGAAATCAAAATATTCATTGAACCAAATGAAAATTAAAACATGACAACTCAAATCCAATGGGATTCAGTAAAATCAGTGCTAAGAGGAAGGTTCACAGCAATACAAACTTGTCTTAAGAAGCAAGAGAAAAATCAAATAAATAACCTAACTGTAAACCTAAAGCAACTAGAAAAATAAGAAATTAAGAACCCCAGGGTTAGTAGAAGGAAAGAAATCACAAAAATCAGAGCAGAAATAAGTGAAAAAGAAACAAAGGAGATCATAGCAAAAAATAAGGAAAACTAAAAGTTCCTTCTTTGAGAAGATAAATAAAATAGACAAACCAGTAGACTCATCAAGAAAAAAGGGAGAAGAATCAAATCAACAAAATTAGAAATGAAAATGGAGAAACCACAAAAGACAACACAGAAAAAAGGGGGCATCATAAAAGACTACTATCAGCAACTATATGCCAATAAAATGGACAACTTGGAAGAAATGAACATATTCTTAGAAAAGTATAACCTCCAAAACTGAACCAGAAGAAATAGAAAATCTTAACAGACACATTACAAGCATGGAAATCGAAACTGTAATAAAAAATTTTCCAACAGACAAAAACCAGGGACCAGACAGCTTCACAGCTGAATTCTACCTAAAATTTAGACAAGAGCTAACACCTATCCTACGGAATCTCTTCCAGAAAATTGCAGAGGAAGGTAAACTCCCAAACTCATTCTATGAGGCCACTATTACCCTAACACCAAAACCAGAAAAAGATGTCACAAAAGAAAACTACAGGCCAGTTTCACTGATGAACATAGGTGCAAAAATCCTTAACAAAATTCAAGCAAGGAGAATCCAACAATATATTTAAAAGATCATACATCATGACCAAGTGGACAGCAAGGATTCTTCAAAATTCACAATCAATGTGATATGCCACATTAACAAATTGAAAGATAAAACTATATGATTATCTCAATAGATTCAGAGAAAGCCTTTGACAAAATTCAACACCCATTTATGATGAAAACTCTCCAGAAAGCAGGCATAGAAGTAACATACCTCAACATAATAAAAGCCATATATGATAAACCCACAGCACACATTATCCTCAATGGTGAAAAACTGAAAGCATTTCCCCTGAAGTTAGGAATAAGACAAGGGTGCCCACTCTCACCACTACTATTTCAACATAGTTTTGGAAGATTTAGCCACAGCAGTCAGAAAGGAAAAAGAAGTAAAAGGAATCTAGATTGGAAAAGAAGAAGTAAAGCTCTCACTGTTTGCAGATGACAATGATAATCTACATAGACTACACTAAAGACACCATCAGAAAATTACTAGAGCTAATCAAGGAATATAGTAAAGTCACAAGATATGAAATTAATACACAGAAATCCCTTGCACTCCTATACACTAACAATGAGAAAACAGAAAGATAAAGAAAGGAAACAATCCCATTCACCATTGTGGCAAAAGAGTAAAATACTTAGAGATAAATCTACTTAAAGAAACAAAAGACTTGTATATAGAAAACTATAAAACACTGATGAAATAAATCAAAGATGACACAAATAAATGGAAAAATATACCATGTTCATGGATTGGAAGATTAATATAGTGAAAATGAGTATACTACAAAGTAATCTATAGATTCTATCACAGAACTAGAACAAATAATCTCACAATTTGTATTGAAACACACACACAAAAAAAAACTCGAATAGCCAAAGCAATCTTGAGAAAGAAGAATGGAACTGGAGGAATCAACCTGCCTGGCTTCAGACTATACTACAAAGTCACAGTCATCAAGACAGTATGGTACTGGCACAAAGACAGAAATATGGACTCAGTTCAGTTCAGTCACTCAGTCGTGTCCAACTCTATGCAACCCCATGAACTGCAGCACGCCAGGCCTGCCTGTCCATCACCAACTCCTGGACCCTACTCAAACTCATGTGTATTACGTCGGTGATGCCATCCAACCATCTCATCCTCTGTCATCCCCTTCTCCTCCTTCCCTCAATCTTTCCCAGCATTGGAGTCTCTTCAAATGAATCAGCACTTTGCATCAGGTGGCCAAAGTATTGGAGTTTCAGCTTCAACATCAGACCTTCGAATGAACACCCAGGACTAATCTTCTTTAGGATAGACTGGTTGGATCTCCGTGCAGTCCAAGGGACCCTCAAGAGTCTTCTCCAACACCACATTTCAAAAGCCTCAATTCTTTGGCACTAAGATTTCTTTATAGTCCAACTCTGTCATCCATACACGACTACTGGAAAAACCATAGCCTTGACTAGACAGATCTTTGTTGGTAAGGTAATGTCTCTGTTTTTTAATATGCTGTCTATTTTGGTCATAACTTTCCTTCCAAGTAATAAGCCTCTTTTAATTTAATGACTGCAATCTCCAACTGAAGTTATTTTGGAGCCAAAAAAATAAAGTCAACCACTGTTTCCATTGTTTCCCCATCTATTTGCCATGAAGTGATGGGACTGGATGCCATGACCTTAGTTTTATGAATGTTGAGCTTTAAGCCAACTCTTTCATTCTCCTCTTTCACTTTCCTCAACAGGCTTTTTAGTTCTTCTTCACTTTCTTCCATAAAGGTGGTGTCATCGGCATATCTGAGGTTATTGATATTTCTCCCGGCAATCTTGATTCCAGCTTGTGCTTCTTCCAGTCCAGTGTTTCTCATGATGTACTCTGCATATAAGTTAAATAAGCAAGGTGACAATATACAGCCTTGACATACTCCCTTTCCTATTTGGAACCAGTAAGTTGTTTAGTGTTCAATTCTAACTGTTGCTACCTGACCTGCATATAGGTTTCTCAAGAGGCAGGTCAGGTGGTCTGGTATTCCCATCTCTTTCAGAATTTTCCAGTTTATTGTGATCCACACAGTCAAAGGCTTTGGCATAGTCAATAAAGCAGAAATAGATGTCTTTCTGGAACTCTCTTGCTTTTTGATGATCCAGCGGATGTTGGCAATTTGACCTCTGGTTCCTCTGCCTTTTCTAAAACCAGCTTGAATATCTGGAAGTTCTTGATTCATGTATTGATGAAGCCTGTCTTAGCTTTACTTAATTTTGAGCATTACTTTACTAGCATGTGAGATGAGAACAATTGTGTGGTACTTTGAGCATTCTTTGGCATTGCCTTTCTTTGACAGTGAAATGAAAACTGACCTTTTCCTGTCCTGTGGCCACCGCTGAGTTTTCCAAATTTGCTGACATATTGAGTGCAGCACTTTCACAGCAACATCTTTCAGGATTTGAAATAGCTCCACTGGAATTCCATCACCTCCACTATCTTTGTTCTTAGTGATGCTTCCAAAGGCCCACTTGACTTCACATTCCACGATGTCTGGCTCTAGGTGAGTGATCATTCCATCGTGATTATCTGGGTCATTGAGATCTTTTTTGTATAGTTCTTCTCTGTATTCTTGCCACTTCTTAATATCTTCTCATTCTATTAGGTCCACACAATTCCTGTCCTTTATTGAGCTCATCATTGCATGAAATATTCCCTTGTTATCTCTAATTTTCTTGAAGAGATCTCTAGTCTTTCCCATTCTATTGTTTTCCTCTATTTCTTTGCATTGATCACTGAGGAAGACTTTCTTCTCTTCCCTTGCTATTTGTTGGAATTCTGCATTCAAACGGGTCTATCTTTCCTTTTCTCCTTTGCCTTTCACTTCTCTTCTTTTCACAGCTATTTGTAAGGCTTCCTCAGACAGCCATTTTGCTTTTTTCCATTTCTTTTTCTTGGGTTGGTCTTGATCCTTGTTTCCTCTACAATGTCATGAATCTCCATCCATAGTTCATTAGGCACTATGTCTATCAGATCTAGTCCCTTAAATCTATTTCTCACTTCCACTGTATAATCATAACGGATTTGATTTAGGTCATACCTGAATTGTTTAGTGGTTTTCCCCACTTTCTTCAATTTAACTCTGAATTTGGCAATAAGGAGTTCATGAACTGAGCCACAGAAACATAGATTAATGGAATAAAATAGAAAGCCCAGAGATAAATCAAAGCATCTATCTTTGACAAAGGAGGCAAAGATATACAATGGAGAAAAGACGATCCCCTTATAACAAGTGGTGCTGGGAAAAGTGGTGAACCACCTGTTAAAGAATGAAACTAGAACACTTTTTAACACCATACACAAAAATAAACTCAAAATCGATTAAAGATCTAAATGTAAGACCAGAAATTATACAACTCCTAGAGGAAAACATAGGCAAAACTCTCTCTGACATAAATCGCAGCAGGATCCTCTATTACCCACCTCCCAGAGTAATGGAAATATAAGCAAAAATCAAGATATGGGACCTAATTAAACTTAAAAACTGTTGCACAATGAAGGAAACTATAAGCAAGGTGAAAAGACAGCCTTCAGAATGGGGGAAGATAGATGAAGCAAATGAAGCAACTGACAAAGTATTAATCTCAAAAATATACAAGCAGCTTACGCAGCTCAATACTAGAAAATAAACCACCCAATCAAAAAATGGCCCAAAGAACTAAACAGACATTTCTCCAAAGAAGACATATATGGCTAACAAACACATGAAAAGATGCTTAATGTTACTGTTTATCAGAGAAATGCAAATCAAACCCATAATGAGGTACCTTCTCATGCCAGTCAGAATGGCTACTATCAAAAAGTCTACAAGCAATAAATGCTGGAGAGGGTGTGGAGAAAAGGGAACCTTTTACACTGTTGGTAGGAATGCAAACTAGTACAGCCACTGTGGAGAACAGTGTGGAGATCCGTTAAAAAGCTGGAAATAGAACTGCCATATGACCCAGGAATCCCACTGCTGGTCATAAACACATAGGAAACCAGAACTGAAGGAGACACGTGCACCCCCAATGTTCATCACAGCACTGTTTGCAATAGCCAAGACATGGAAGCAGCCTAGATGTCCAATGGCAGACGAATGGATAAGAAAGCTGTGGTACATATGCACAATAAAATATTACTCAGCTATTAAAAAGAATGAATTTGAATCAGTTCTAATGAGTGGATAAAACTGGAGCCTATTATATACAGCGAAGTAAGTCAGAAAGAAAAACACCAATACAGTATATTAACGCATGTATATAAAATTTAGAAAGATGGTAACAACAACCCTATATGGAGACAGCAAAAGAGACACAGATGTAAAGAACAGACTTTTGGACTCTGTGGGAGAAGGCAAGGGTGGGATGATTTGAGAGAATACCATTAAAACATGTATATCTTTCACATATTGCCATATGTGAAAGAGATGACCAGTCCAAGTTGAATGCATGAAACAGGGCACTCAAAGCCGGTGCACTGGGACAACGCAGAGGGATGGTATGTGGACGGAAGTGGGAGGGGGGTTCAGGATGGGGACACATGTACACCCATGGCTGATTCATGTCAATGTATGGCAAAAACCACCACAATATTGTAAAGCAATTAGCCTCCAATTAGTATAAGTATATGGCAAAGCCAATACAATATTGTAAAGTTAAAAAAAAAAAAAAAAAAAAGAAAAGAAAAAAATAAATTAAAATAAAATAAAAAGATTTTTAACTACAATTTCAACTTTTGTAATGGATGTTAAGTTGTTCAGGTTATTGTTTCTTTTTGAGTAAAATCCAATAGCTTGTTCTTCTAATAAATTTATATCTTTCATCTTAAAAAAAAAAAAAAAAGATATATGCACTCTTATGTTCACTGCATAAGGACTTCCCTGGTGGCTCAGATGGTAAAGCGTCTGTCTAGAATGTGGGAGACATGAGTTTGATCCCTGGGTTGGGAAGATCACCTGGAGAAGGAAATGGCAATCCACTCCAGTACTATTGCCTGGAAAATCCCATGGTCAGACGAGCCTGGTAGGCTACAGTCCATAGGGTCGCAAAGAGTCGGACACGACTGAGTGACTTCACTTTCACTTTATGGTCACTGCAGCATTATCTGCAATAACCAAGATATGGAAACAACCATAATGTCCATGAACAGATGAATAAATTAAAAGGTTGTGGTATATATATATATATATTATGCTATGCTAAGTCACTTCAGTCATGTCCGACTCTGTGCGACCCTATAGACGGCAGCCCACCAGGCTCCCCCGTCCCTGGGATTCTCCAGGCAAGAACACTGGAGTGGGTTGCCATTTCCTTCTCCAATGCATGAAAGTGAAAAGAGAAAGTGAAGTCGCTCAGTCGTATCCAACTCTTAGCGACCCCATGGAGTGCAACCTACCAGGCTCCTCCGTCCATGGAATTTTCCAGGCAAGAGTACTGGAGTGGGGTGCCATTGCCTTATATATATATATATATATATATATATATATATACACATACACACACACACACACACATATATATATATATGTATATACACTAAATAGCACTAATAAAGAAAGAACCCGCCTGCCAATTCAGAAGATGGGAGAGAGAAAGGATCAGTCCCTGGGTTGAGAAGATCCCCTGGAGAAGGAAATGGCAACCCACTCCAATATTCTTGCTGGAAGAACCTCGTGGACAGAGGAGTCTGGTGGGCTATAGTCCATGGGATCACAAAGAGTCAGATATGACTGAAGCAACATAGCACACAGCAGACATATACATACATACACACATAATCCAGAACTACTTAGCCAAAAATGAAATCTTGACATTTGCAACAACAAGGATGGATGTGGAGGACATTATTCTAACTAAATAAATCAGACAGTGAAGAAAAATACTGTATGATTTCACTCAAATGTGGAATTCTAAAAACAAATCAAATGAAGAGACATAGCAAAACAGAAAGTTACAGGTAAAGAGAACAAGCAAGAACAGAAGTGGTGGGGGGGGAGAAAACTAGGTGAGAGAGGTTAAGAGGTACAAAATTCCAGCTGCAAAATAAATGAAATGGTTCATGTATGTAAAAGAGTAGAACACGACTGAGTGACTAAGCACACAGACACACACATAATAATTAGATATCAGAATCTTACAATAATAAAGGTAGATGATTTGTTCAAATGTATTTTTAATATTTATAGGGCAATAATTCATCTTTTGTGTTAAATATTTGCATTCAAATTTGGAGATCAAACATTTTTCCATAAAAATCTTTAAGGCAATGTAAATTTTTCTGGAAAGTATGGTTAGTGAATCAAATATCCTGGAAAATTGAAGAGAAAAAATAAGTAATGAGGATATTAAAAAATGCAGTGCTCTGCTTACATATGTTACACAGAGTGTTTTTCTCTACCAAAGCAATTGTTTGAGTAATTTAAGAATTGTGGGGAGAAGTGTAGTTAACTTTTATTTCATTAATCTTATAATGTAATTATTGTATATAAAATGATAAATGAACCTCTGTGTGTATGTGTGTGGGGTGGGAGGATGTTTGTGTATGAAAGAGAAAGCATGATATTGAGTGAAGTGAAGTCGCTCAGCCGTGTCGACTCTTTGTGACCCCATGGACTGTAGCCCACCAGGCTCCTCCGTCCATGGGATTCTCCAGACAAGAATACTGGAGTGGGTTGCCATTTCCTTCTCCAGGGGATCTTTCCGACCCAGGAATCGAACCCAGGTCTCCCGCATTGCAGGCAGACACTTTAACCTCTGAGCTACCAGGGAAGCCCTGATGATATTGAGAGCAAATTTTAAATTAACTGGAAAAATACTGCATTCATTCATGTTTTCTCACAAAATGACAGCAAGTTTATTTCAAAAACACTGTTTGGTTTCAATGACAAGAATATAATAATAATATTTCTAATATTCAAAAATAAATTTTGAATATATTTCAAATATATTCTTAAAATGATATCTCTGATACAAATTATCTAATGCTTCTGTCCATTTTAATTTAGAGAGACACATTTTAAATTACACTCATTTTACTTTTACCCTGTGTAAAAAGAACATCTTCCTCTTCTAAGGTTTATGATAATGATTGTTTTCTCAATTCAAAATGAATTTTATATTCAATTTTAATATCAATTTTACCTGGAATGCTCATGGAGTGGAAAAAATTTGATAAATTTGACAAATTGCTTCTTACCACTTCTGTATTGTTTTCATACTGTTTATTTATTAAATTATATGTACATTTGTGGATTTTTTTTGTGTAATTTTAAGAATTTCTGAAGCATAATATTTTCTCAGAAGATTTCCTCACTCCCATAAGAACTACTGTTTCCCTACAATGCTAGGTGATATGTAACATATCAAAATTATATATCTATTTTTCCATTATGGACATAATATAGATAAATCAATTCAAATAAAACATTTTATAAATAACTATTAAGTGTGAGGCCTTATTTGGACATGGCAGAAACTTCTGATCTCAGGGCCAATGTTCAATAGAAGTTCCCAGTCCGGATACTATTAACTTACTTTCTTCCCTTTACTCCCTACCTTCCTTTCTTTCTCCCTCCCTTCCTTCCTCCTTCCATCCCTAACTTCCTTTCTCACTCTTCTTTTTATCTTTTTTTTGAAAATATAAGCCTATAAATAGGACAAGCACTTCTGGGGAACTTTTTTATTTGTGCTTCAAAATATAAAACAAATTTTAAAGCTATTTATCACGGTGGTCTCAGTACAACCTTACCGGAGGAGATAGTCTTAGTTCCACTTAACAATTGAGTAAATGAGACCCAAAGAGAGAAGTAACATTAAGAACACTCACAGAGCAAATAGTACCAAGGGAATAACAAGCAAATATAAAGGGAACATTTAATGCAAAGATGGGCACAATAAGGGACAGAAATGCTATGGACCTAAAAGAAGCAGAAGATATTAAGAGGAGGTGGCAAGAACACACAGAAGAACTATACAAAAAAGATCTCAATGACTCGGATAGTCATGGTATTGTGATCACCCACGTAGAGCCAGAAATTCTGGAGTGCAAAGTCAAGTGGGCCTCAGGAAGCATCACTACGAACAAAGCTAGAGGAGGTGATGCAATTCCAGTTGAGCTGTTTCAAATCCTAAAAGATGATGCTGTGAAAGTGCTGCACTTAATATGCCAGCAAATTTGGAAAACTCAGCAGTGGCCACAGGACTGGAAAAGGTGAGTTTTCATTCTAATTGCAACAATGCCAAAGAATGCTCAGACTATCACACAGTTGCATTCATTACACACACTAGCAAAGTAATGCTCAAAATTCTCCAAGTGAGTCTTTAAAAGTATGTGAACCAAGAATTTCTAGATGTTCAAGCTGCATTTAGAAAAGACAGAAGAACCAGAGATTAAATTGCCAACATCCAATGGATCATCAAAAAAGCAACACACTTCCATAAAAGCATCTACTTCTGCTTTATTGACTATGCCAAAGTCTTTGACTGTGTGGATCATCACAAACTGTGGAAAATTCTGAAAGAGATGGGAATACCAGACCACCTTATCTGCCTCTTGAAAAACCTGTTTGTATGTCAAGAAGCAACAGTTAGAACCACACCTGGAATAATGAACTGGATCCAAATTGGAAAAGGAGTGTGCCAAGGCTGTATATTGTCACCCTGCTTATTTAACTTATATGCAATGTACATCATATGGAATGCCAGGCTGGATGAAGCACAAGCCAGAATCAGGATTGCCAGGGGAAATATCAATAACCTCAGATATGCAGATGACACCACCCTTATGGCAAAAAGTGAAGAAGAATTATAGAGACTCTTGTTGCAAGCAAAGAGAAGAGTGGAAAAACTGGCTAAAACTCAACAGTCAGAAAATTAAGATCATGGCATCTGGTCCCATCACTTCATGGCAAATAGATGGGGAAACAGTGGAAACAGTGACAGACTTTATTTTTGGGTGCTCCAAAAATCACTGTAGATGGTGACTGCAGCCATGAAATTAAAAGACACTTGCTTGTTGGAAGAAAAACTATGGCCAACCTGGACAGAGTATTGAAAAAGCAGAGACATTACTTTGCCAACAAAGGTCCATCTAGTCAAAGCTATGATTTTTCCAATAGTCATGTATGGATGTGAGAGTTGGACCATAAAGAAAGCTGAAAACTGAAAAATTGATACTTTTGAACTGTGTTGTTGGAGAAGACTCTTGAGAGTCCCTTGGACTGCAAGGAGATCATACCCGTCAATCCTAAAGGAAATCAGTCCTGAATATTCATTGGAAGGACTGATGCTTTGGCCACCTGATGAGAAGAACTGACTGAATGGAAAAGACCCTGATACTGGGGAAAGATTGAAGGCAGGAGGAGAAAGGAATGACAGAGGATGAGATGGCTGGATGTCATCACCAACTGGATGGACATGAGTTTGAGAAAGCTCAGTTGTTTGGTGTTGGACAGGGAAGCCTTGCATGCTGCAGCAAAAAAAACAACAACAACAAAAAAAAAAAAACGGGACACTACTGAGTGACTGAACTAAACTGATTACTTTCACCACACCATGTTGAAAGTACTACCCAGTGTAATATTGGGTTTGTAGTTATTGTTCAGTCACTCAATCATGTGCAACTCTTAATTACCTGATGAACTGTAGCATGCCAGGCTTTCCTGTCCATTGTCTCTGAGAGTTTGCTCAAATTCGTGTCCTTTGAGTGGATGATGCCATAAAACTATCTCACACTCTGCCTCTGTCTTCTCCTGCCCTCAGTCTTCCTCAGCATTGGTGTTTACCTCCATGAGTCAGCTTTTCACACCAGGTGGCCAAAGTATTGGGGCTTCGCTTTCAGCATCAGTCTTTCCAGTGAATGTTCAGGGTTGATTTCCTTTAGGAATGACTGGTTTGATCTCTTATCATCCAAGGGGCTCTCAAGAGTCTTCTCCAGCACCACAGCCCAAAAGCATCAATTCTTCAGCACTCAGCCTCCTTTCAGTCCAACTCTCACATCCTTACATGACTAATATAGCTTTGACTATAGCTTTGACTATACAGATATTCATCAGCAAAGTAATGACTCTGCTTTTTAATACACTGTCTAGGTTTGTCATAGCTTTACTTCCAAGAAGCAAGCGTCTTTTAATTTCATTGTTAAATAAGCAGGGTAACAATATACAGCTTTGATACAATCCTTTCTCTATTTGTGACCAGTCCATTGTTCCATGTCTGATACTAACTGTTGATTCTTGACCTGCATACAAGTTTCTCAGGAGACAGGTAAGGTGGTCTGGTATTCCCATCTCTTTCAGAATTTTCCACAGTTTGTTGTGATCCACCTAATCTAAGTCTTTAGCATAGTCAATGAATGAAACAGAAGTAGATATTTTTCTGGAAGTCTGTTGAATTTTTTATGATCCAACGGATGTTGGCAATTTGATCTCTGCCTTTTCTTTTTTTTTTTTTTTTGGTTTTTATTTATTTATTTATTTATTTATTTTTAGACTTTACATAACTGTATTAGTTTTGCCAAATATCAAAATGAATCCACCACAGGTATACATGTGTTCCCCATTCTGAACCCTCCTCCCTCCTCCCTCCCTATTCCCTCCCTCTGGGTCGTCCCAGTGCACCAGCCCCAAGCATCCAGTATCGTGCATCGAACCTGGACTGGCAACTCATTTCATACATGATATTTTACATGTTTCAATGCCATTCTCCCAAATCTTCCTACCCTCTCCCTCTCCCACAGAGTCCATAAGACTGTTCTATACATCAGTGTCTCTTTTGCTGTCTCATACACAGGGTTATTGTTACCATCTTTCTAAATTCCATATATATGTGTTAGTATACTGTATTGGTGTTTTTCTTTCTGGCTTACTTCACTCTGTATAATAGGCTCCAGTTTCATCCACCTCATTAGAACTGATTCATATGTATTCTTTTTAATGGCTGAGTAATACTCCATTGTGTATATGTACCACAGCTTTCTTATCCATTCATCTGCTGATGGACATCTAGGTTGCTTCCATGTCCTGGCTATTATAAACAGTGCTGCGATGAACATTTGGGTACTCGTGTCTCTTTCCCTTCTGGTTTCCTCAGTGTGTATGCCCAGCAGTGGGATTGCTGGATCATAAGGCAGGTCTATTTCCAGTTTTTTAAGGAATCTCCACACTGTTCTCCATAGTGGCTGTACTAGTTTGCATTCCCACCAACAGTGTAAGAGGGTTCCCTTTTCTCCACACCCTCTCCAGCATTTATTACTTGTCGACTTTTGGATCGCAGCCATTCTGACTGGTGTGAAATGGTACCTCATAGTGGTTTTGATTTGCATTTCTCTGATAATGAGTGATGTTGAGCATCTTTTCATGTTTGTTAGCCATCTGTATGTCTTCTTTGGAGAAATGTCTATTTAGTTCTTTGGCCCATTTTTTGATTGGGTCATTTATTTTTCTGGAGTTGAGCTGTAGGAGTTGCTTGTATATTCTCGAGATTAGTTGTTTGTCAGTTGCTTCATTTGCTATTATCTTCTCCCATTCTGAAAGAGAAATTAAGGAAACAATTCCATTCACCATTGCAACGGAAAGAATAAAATACTTAGGAATATATCTACCTAAAGAATCTAAAGACCTATATATAGAAAACTATAAAACACTGGTGAAAGAAATCAAAGAGGACACTAACAGATGGAGAAATATACCATGTTCGTGGATTGGAAGAATCAATATAGTGAAAATGAGTATACTACCCAAAGCAATCTATAGATTCAATGCAGTCCCTATCAAGCTACCAACAGCATTCTTCACAGAGCTAGAACAAATAATTTCACAATTTGTATGGAAAAACAAAAAACCTCGAATAGCCAAAGCGATCTTGAGAAAGAAGAATGGAACTGGAGGAATCAACCTAAATGACTTCAGGCTCTACTACAAAGCCACAGTTATCAAGACAGTATGGTACTGGCACAAAGACAGAAATATAGATCAATGGAACAAAATAGAAAGCCCAGAGATAAATCCATGCACATATGGACACCTTATCTTTGACAAAGGAGGCAAGAATATACAATGGATTAAAGACAATCTCTTTAACAAGTGGTGCTGGGAACTCTGGTCAACCACTTGTAAAAGAATGAAACTAGAACACTTTCTAACACCATACACAAAAATAAACTCAAAATGGATTAAAGATCTAAACGTAAGACCAGAAACTATAAAACTCCTAGAGGAGAACATAGGCAAAACACTCTCAGACATACATCACAGCAGGATCCTCTATGACCCACCTCCCAGAATATTGGAAATAAAAGCAAAAATAAACAAATGGGACCTAATTAACCTTAAAAGCTTCTGCACATCAAAGGAAACTATTAGCAAGGTGAAAAGACAGCCTTCAGAATGGGAGATGATCTCTGCCTTTTCTAAATCCAACTTTTCCATCTGGAAGTTCTCATTCATGTACTATTGAAGCCTTGCTTGAAGGATTTTGAGTATTAATATCAGGTTAGGCAGTTAATTAATAAATTCTTTTTAGGGAATAATAAAGGTCTGCATCATTCAGTTTTTCTTAATGTCTAAATATATGTTACAATATTCCACTTTTTGATAAAAACCAACAATTCAAAATATAAGTAATGCTCTGAGCTGTCTTCATTTTAGTCCTCTTTACAATTGATAAAAGTCTCTGGCTAGAAAAAGACTACTAAATGACATACATACTTGACTCTAATTGATTTAGACTCTTTAAATGAAAATTTAAAAATTCACAATCAAACATGGAAGTAAAGTACATGCGGTTTATGTTGAAGCCATGCTGTCAATATACAAGTAGTTATTTGGCAATATTTTTCTTCTTGGTACAGCAAAGTAAGGTTGATATCCAATAAAAGAAAATAAATGTAAAATACAGGGCCCAGAGTTGTGAGTGGAATGTTTCCAAAGCTCTGCAAAAACTATCTGGAAAATCATACACCTGAATAAACACATTGGAATTCAGAAGATACTCTTACAAGGTTAAAAGCAAAAATTTAATTTCCTCACATAAAGAAAAATATCTGAAATAGCAGTAAGTGCAGTTGGTCCCCAGCGAATTACAAAGAAATATTTCTAGACTCCTTTTTCTGGAAAGGTAGGAAGATGCAAAGAGTGACATAAAGCATCCTTTATGTTAACACAGAAATTTATTTCTGTAGAGCCTCATCCCTATGTGTGTAAGGTTTAACAGGCTTTGAAACCAGAGGAGAGATCTGAGTTATAGATCTCAGCTATAGAAGAGATCTTTCCCAATAGGTATAGAACTACATTTGCTTATGAAGTATGTGATAATAATGCAAGTACTACTCTGATCATTGCAGCTGCTCAGTGTTTTTGAGATTCCCTGTTGTAACTCCATGGAGCATTTTCTCTGTCTATAATGTAAGGTGAAATCTAAGGCTCTGAGAAGACAGTAATAAAAAGTATGTGGGACTTTTTATTCCTACATCATCCTGTTTACACGTGATGAATTTCAAGTGGATATTTTAACATAAATTTCTTTTTCACAGATAAGAACAAACATTTAAATATTTAAAAAAAAAAACACCTCCCACATTCTTCTTTATCAGTGTTCTCAGATCCAGTTGTTAGTTTTTCTCCAGTTTCTCTAGAAAGAAAGCCCATGGCAAGCTGTACTCCTTAAAAAAAGAGCTTTGGGAGAATGACATTGAAATATGTAGAATATCATATATGAAACAAGTCACCAGTCCAGGTTCGATGCACGATACTGGATGCTTGGGGCTGGTGCACTGGGACGACCCAGAAGGATGGTATGGGGAGGGAGGAGGGAGGAGGGTTCAGGATGGGGAACACATGTATACCTGTGGCAGATTCATTTTGATATATGGCAACAACCAATACAATATTGTAAAGTTAAAATTTTAAAAAAAAAAAAGAAAAAAAAAGAGCTTTCATCATTTATTAATAACTGCTCTGAAGTTCAGGTTCCATATTTCTGGAGAAGCAACTGGACTTTAGAACTATATCTCAGATTTATCTTAGCTGCAGCATAATTGAAGGTTCTGTGCTAATAATGACAGTGTTGTTTCTCTTAATATATCTTTACATACATCATCTTTCTTATGTCTATGCATGTAACATTTTAACTGGAGAATAGGAACTGAATACTCCTCCATGTGTGATGGAATTCTGACGTTGAACCTGGCACAGACAAGCTCATATGCTTCTTTACACTTCATTTCAATAGAATTGTAAAAGCAGAAGACTCAACAGAAGTCATCTAGCTTAATCCCTAAGTCTATGGTTTCAGGAAGGTAAAGTCTATAGAAGTGAGATGATTTACCCAAGGTCATATGGTTAATTAGTGACAGAGCTAGAATAAAAACTTTTATTGCATTGTGAGACACTGACTTTTACGGTTTGAAAACTAGCTGCACATAAAGATCCCTTAAAGCTGTGGAGGTATTTCAAAGTGTTCTTATGATCATTATTCTCAAATATAAGGGCATATAGGTATCATCATGGAAGTTTGTTTAAAAATGTAGTCTCCCTGGGTACTACAGACACATATCCTGAGTCAGAAAAACTTCTGAGATAAAACTTCTATTCTAAGGCACATGACCAGGGCACTCCCCTTTTCAAAGCAGCACATGTGAACAAATAATAATATGCTGTGATGCCTCTCACAGCCCTCAGTAAAGATCAGGAAACTCAGGTTCAACATGTTAGTAACAGATCCATTAACAGTAAGCAGTGTACTCAGGACACAGTAAACATTTTACCATTGAGATGAAAATTTCTGTTATTTTAAATATTTCTCAAATGGCAGGTCACCATCATCAAATTCTTCACGGTTTATGTAGTTCTATCTATGAATTACTTAAGACTGTGTATAATTCATATAAAGTTTTTATTGATACTTTGTATTTGCATTATATGAATAATCCTATATAGCCCTTGATGTTTTACTCCAAGAAAGGCAAATTCTCTACTTATAATTATCTTTTCCATAGAAAATAAATTTAATTCACCCAATAAGAAATGAAAATATTTCAAAGAGTCACTCAAAGACATAATTCAAATCCTGTTATATGTTCATTTTTTAATGAATAAACTATAATTGCTTTTTTGAAAGTTATATAGAGACTAGTTAGAATTGAAATATTAATACAATCAAGTGTGTCTTACGTGAAAAATCATAATTCTTCACTAAAATCTAAAATTTACAGGCATCACCTAGAAATCATCTGAAAAAACAAATGCCAGCAACTAGTTATTACTTTTAGCTAAATATTATGCTCTGTCAGGTTGTTATGTGTTCCCTAAATCAACATGGCAAAGATTATTGTACTGAATGCGTGTTTGTTCTATATTATTCTAAATCCTCACTATCCAACAATTTTCACATAATTAAAATATAAATTTCTATGTGGAGAATAAGAAAATAATGTGGTTTTAGTCAGTGTTTCTTAAGAAATATTTTATAGTTTTTCTGCTGGTTTTCATCTCTTAAGCAAAATGAAAACATCATCCCAGAGTAGAACTGAAAAACATAACCCCTTACAATGTACAGAAGATTTACTGAAAGTATTTTTAACCAGAATAACTAAGTCGTAAAAGAGATAATATGATAGTTAACTTACCATGAGATTACTGATATTATATATGAAAAGCAAAGACACTTAACTGACATTTTCTCTTGTTCAGGTTTTTGGTCCAAAAGGATAAATGTTTGAATATCTGATGTAGTAAATAGTTCTGGGACTACTAGAACCCTATGCTTTACTTGACATTTTTGCCAACTTTCTTACAAACAGTAGCATTATTTTAGATAATTTTTCACTTTCTATAATGAATTTTATGGCACAGTGTGATGACTCTAGTAATCAGTGTTGAAGCTCTAATGCAGCTTTATGGTTAAATCAAGAGGCTACATATCTTTCAAAAATCTTCTGTTTGGGAGAAAATATTAAATTTAAATTACTTTCCTAAATTTTTCACTGCCTTTTAGTCTCTGTATTGAAATACAAGTGATGTTCTGTATGTTGATATTTTATACAGCCAACTTACACTTTTTATTATTTCTAACAAATTCTCTGGGAATTATTTAGAGTCTTTTAGAACTGATAATTGTCTTATTGATAAAGGTTACTCTCTTTTTTCCCCTTTTGCTGGAAAATTTTAAATATCTGATTTATTCAAAACTAGAAAACAGAATTAAAAATTCCTGCATATCTATAAATCATGAACAACAATCAATTCAAATATGGTCTTATTTCAAAGCACATCACAATACTATTATCACACCTAAATATTGTTAAGATGATTTCTTATTATCATCAACTATCCAACCAATATTTAAATGTCCTTCACTGTCACAAATACGTTTGTATTTTTATAACAACTTTATTGGCATACAATTCACATGCAGTAAAACCCACCAGTTTAAAGTGTACAGTTCAGTCAATGTTATGGAGTTGTGCAAGCAAAACCACCCTCTAATTTTAGAATATTTTCAACTCCAAAGCAAACCTCTATTTATTACCCCAGCCCCTAGCAACTGAACTTCTTTACACCTTTATCGATTTGACTCTCTGAACATTTTATTTAAATAAAACCATAAAATATCTAAGTCTTTTGTGTCACATTCACATTGTAGCATATATCAATGCTTCATTTCATTTTGTAGTCAAATTTTAGGGATAAATCATATTTTGCTTAGCCATTCACCATGTGATGGGCAGTTACTTTCTGTTTTTTGGCTACTATATTACATTCATATACAAAGGACACAATTAAACTCACTTGGGTGTATACCTAACAGTGAAATATCTAGGTAATAACAGTATTTAACACTTTGAGGAACTGCCCAATTGTTTTCCAAAATGTTTGTACTATTTTACATCCCCACTACCAGAGTGTGAGGTTATCAGTTTCTCTATGTTTCTGCCAACACATGGTATCATCTGTTTTGTTTTTTTTTTTGATTCAAGTTGATATAATAGGTATGAAGTGGTACCTCATTGTGGTTTTGATTTTTATTTCCCTATCACTAGTGATGTTGAGTACCTTTCATGTGTTTATTGGCCATTTGTATATCTTAATTAGGAAAATATCTCTTCTAAGACTTTCATAATTTTTAACTTGGATTATCCATCATCGGAGAAGGCAGTGGCACCCCACTCCAATATTTTTGCCTGGAAAAACCCATGGATGGAGGAGCCTGGTAGGCTGCAGTTCATGATGTTGCTACAGTCCAACGCTATTGAGCGTCTTTACTTTCACTTTTCACTTTCATGCATTGGAGAAGGAGGTGGCAACCCACTCCAGTGTTCTTGCCTGGAGACTCCCAGGGACGGGGAAGCCTGGTGGGCTGCCGTCTATGGGGTCGCACAGAGTCGGACACAACTGAAGCGACTTAGCAGTAGCAGCATTCATCATTTTAATGTTGAGGTGTTCCATTTGTTGGAAAGACTATTCTTTGTTTGTTGTGTTGGTATCCTAGTGAAAAATCAATTGACAATAAGTGTGTGGATTTATTTATGGACTCTTAGTTTATTCCACTGATCTACATGTCTAGGTTTATATCAATATTATTCTGTCTTGATTGCTGGACTTTGCAGTAAATTTTGAAACTGAAACATGTAAATTTTCCAACTTTTTATTTTTAAAGATTGCTTAAGTTATTATTTATATATATATATGTATATTTATTTCCAAATATATCGTAGGATCAATTCATCTATTGCTGTAGACATAAACGTCATCTGGGATCTTGATAAGAATTGCAGTAACTCAGGACTTCTCTGATGATACCTAATGTGTCTAAGAGTTGTTATTTTGATTGATAAAATGCAATATAGGTGTTTTATATGTATACTACTAGGATGTTATGACATATCTTATTACATGCAAAAGCTAAGAAATATTAATGGAATTTCCAAAATATGATTTCTCACAAATTATTATGCATCAAATCAAATAGCTTACATGATATAAATAGAGGTTTATATAAAAATACTTGTTTGCAAGAGATCAGAAAATTTTGAGTTGGACCTGGGAGGATGAATTGAGTTAGAAACCAAAAACTGGGTGAGGCATCCACATAGAGGGGAAAAGCTGGCTTAAAACTCAACATTGGAAAAACTAAGATCATAACATCCTGTCACATCACTTCATGGCAAATAGATGGGGAAACAATGGAAACAGTGATAGACTTTATTTTCTTGGGCTCCAAGATCACTGCGGACAGTAACTGCAGTCATGAAATTAAAAGACACTCCCTTCTTGGAAGAAAAACTGTGACAAATCTAGACAGCATATTAATAAGCAGAAACATTACTTGGCTGTCAAAGGTCTATATAGTCAAAGATATGGTTTTTCCAGTAGCCATGTATAGATATGACAGTTAGACCATAAGGAAGGCTACAATATTCACCAGACGTTACATCTTTACAATTCAAGTTATTTCAGTCTTTTTTGTTTGTTTGTTTTTAATTAATTTATTTTTTTTAATTTTATTTTATTATTTAACTTTACAATATTGTATTGGTTTTGCTATATATCAACTTGAATCCGCCACAGGTATACATGTGCTCCCCATCCTGAACCCTCCTTCCTCCTCCCTCCCCATACCATCCCTCTGGGTCATCCCGGTGCACCAGCCTGAATGGATAAGAAAGCTGTGGTACATATACACAATGGATTATTACTCAGCTATTAAAAAGAATACATTTGAATCAGTTCTAATGAGGTGGATGACACTGGAGCCTATTATACAGAGTGAAGTAAGCCAGAAAGAAAAACACCAATACAGTATACTAATGCATATATATGGAATTTAGAATGATGGTAACAATAACCAATATACGAGACAGTTATTTCAGTCTTTAAAAAATTCTCTTAGTGGAAAAGATTCCAGTTCCCTGGAAGATTGTAAATGTCATCTGGAACAGTCCTTTGATCACAAATGTAAAAGATTTTTGGGAAAATGGATTTATAAAGTTTCCTAAAAAGAGGCAGAAGGTAGTGAAACAAAACAGTGAATAGGTTGTTCAATAAAGTTCTTGGTGAAAATGAAAAATGTGTCTTATTTTTACACAAAACTCAAAGGAACTTTTTGGCCAACCCAATATAATATTATGTATATCATAATATATAGCATGCAATGATATAACATGCATAATATATACCATGCAATATATAACATACACAATCTATATTAAATATATATATAACATAGAATAGGTAATAGCATATATAATATAATGTACATTATATAAATATAGTATGTATAATATATATTATCAGATCAGTTCAGTTCAGTCACTCAGTCATGTCCGACTCTTTGTGACCCCATGAATCACATCACGCCAGGCCTCCCTGTCCATCACCAAACCCCCGGAGTTCACTAAGACTCAAGTCTAGCAAGACAGTGATGCCATCCAGCCATGTCATCCTCTGTCGTCCCCTTCTCCTCCTGCCCCCAATCCCTCCCAGCATCAGAGTCTTTTCCAATGAGTCAACTCTTCGCATGAGGTAGCCAAAGTACTGGAGTTTCAGCTTCAGCATCATTCCCTCCAAAGAAATCCCAGGGCTGATCTTTAGAATGGACTGGTTGGATCTCCCTGCAGTTCAAGGGACTTGCAAGAGTCTTCTCCACACCACAGTTCAAAAGCATCAGTTCTTCAGCGCTCAGCCTTCTTCACAGTCCAACTCTCACATACATACATGATCACTGGAAAAACCATAGCCTTGACTAGCCGGACCTTTGTTGGCAAAGTAATGTCTCTGCTTTTCAATATGCTCTCTAGGTTAGTCATAACTTTCCTTCCAAGGAGTAAGCGTCTTTTAATTTCATGGCTGCAGTCACCATCTGCAGTGATTTTGGAGCCCCCCAAAATAAAGTCTGACACTGATTCCACTGTTTCACCATCTATTTCCCATGAAGTGATGGGACCAGATGCCATGATCTTTGTTTGCTAAATGTTGAGCTTTAAGCCAACATTTACACTCTCCACTTTCACTTTCATCATGAGGTTTTTGAGTTGCTCTTCACTTTCTGCCATAAGGGTGGTGTCCTCTGCATATCTGAGGTTATTGATATTTCTCCCAGCAATCTTGATTCCAGCTTGTGCTTCTTCCAGTCCAGCGTTTCTCATGATGTACTCTGCATATAAGTTAAATAAGCCGGGTGACAATATACAGCCTTGACGTACTCCTTTTCCTATTTAGAACCAATCTGTTGTTCCAGGTCCGGTTCTAACTGCTGCTTCCTGACATGCATACAAATTTCTTAGGAGGCAAGTCAGGTGGTCTGGTATTCCCATCTCTTTCAGGATTTTCCACAGTTTATTGTGATCCACACAGTCAAAGGCATTGGCATAGTCAATAAAGCAGAAATAGATGTTTTTCTGGAACTCTCTTGCTTTTTATGGTCCAGTGGATATTGGCAATTTGATCTCTGGTTCCTCTGCCTTTTCTAAAACCAGTTGAGCATCAGGAAGTTCACGGTTCACGTATTACTGAAGCCTGGCTTGGAGAATTTTGAGCATTACTTTACTAGCATGAGAGATGAGTGCAATTGTGTGGTAGTTTGACCATTCTTTGGCATTGCCTTTCTTTGGGATTGGAATGAAAACTGACGTTTTCCAGTCCTGTGGCCACTGCTGAGTTTTCCAAATTTGCTGGCATATTGAGTGCAGCACTTTCACAGCATCGTCTTTCAGGATTGAAATAGCTCGACTGGAATTCCATCACCTCCACTAGCTTTGTTCATAGATATGCTTTCTAAGGCCCACTTGACTTCACATTCCAGGATGTCTGGCTCTAGGTCAGTGATCACACCATCGTGATTATCTGGGTCATGAAGATTGTTTTTCTACAGTTCTTCTGTGTATTCTTGCCATCTCTTCTTAATATCTTCTGCTTCTGTTAGGTCCATACCATTTCTGTCCTTTATCGAGCTCATCTTTGCATGAAATGTCCCCTTGGTACCGCTAATTTTTTTTGAAGAGATCTCTAGTCTTTCCCATTCTGTTGTTTTCCTCTATTTCTTTGCATTGATCATTGAGGAAGGCTTTCTTATCTCTTCTTGCTATTCTTTGGAACTCTGCATTCAGATGCTTTTATCTTTCCTTCTCTTCTTTTCACAGCTATTTGTAAGGCCTCCCCAGACAGCCATTTTGCTTTTTTTGCATTTGTTTTCCATGGGGATGGTCTTGATCCCTGTCTCCTGTACAATGTCACAAACCTCATTCCATAGCTCATCAGGCACTCTACCTTTCAGATGTAGGCCCTTAAATCTATTTCTCACTTCCACTGTATAATCATAAGGGATTTGATTTAGTGGTCTAGTGGTTTTCCCTACTTTATTCAACTTAAACCTGAATTTGGTAATAAGGAGTTCATGATCTGAGCCACAGTCAGCTCCTGGTCTTGTTTTTGTTGACTGTATAGAGCTTCTCCATCTTTGGCAGCAAAGAACATAATCAATCTGATGTCAGTGTTGACCATCTGGTGATGTCCATGTGTAGAGTCTTCTCTTGTGTTTTTGGAAGAGGGTGTTTGCTATGACCAGTGCATTTTCTTGGCAAAACTCTATTAGTCTTTGCCCTGCTTCATTCCATATTCCATGGCCAAATTTGCCTGTTACTGCAGGTGTTTCATGGCTTCCTACTTTTGCATTCCAGTCCCCTATAATGAAAAGGACATCTTTTTTGGGTGTTAGTTCTAAAAGGTCTTGTAGGTCTTCATAGACCCGTTCAACTTCAGCTTCTTCAGCATTACTGGTTGGGGCATAGACTTGGATTACTGTGATATTGAATGGTTGCCTTGGAAACGAACAGAGATCATTCTGTCGTTTTTGAGTTTGCATCCAAGTACTGCATTTTGGACTCTTTTGTTGACCACGATGGCTACTCCATTTCTTCTGAGGGATTCCTGCCCACAGTAGTAGATATAATGGTCATCTGAGTTAAATTCATCCATTCCGGTCCATTTTAGTTCGCTGATTCCTAGAATGTCTACATTCACTCTTGCCATCTCTTCTTTGACCACTTCCAATTTGCCTTGATTCATGGACCTGACATTCCAGGTTCCTATGCAATATTGCTCTTTACAGCATCGGACCTTGCTTCTATCACCAGTCACATCCACAGCTGGGTATTGTTTTTGCTTTGGCTCCATACCTTCATTCTTTCTGGAGTTATTTCTCCACTGATCTCCAGTAGCATATTGGGCCCCTACTGACCTGAGGAGTTCCTTTTTCAGTATCCTATCATTTTGCCTTTTCATACTGTTCATGGGGTTCTCAAGGCAAGAATACTGAAGTTCTTTGCCATTCCCTTCTCCAGTGGACCACATTCTGTCAGTTCTCTCCACCATGAGCCGCCCATCTTGGGTTGCCCCATGGGCATGGCTTAGTTTCATTGAGTTAGACAAGGCTGTGGTCCTAGTGTAATTAGACTGACTAGTTTTCTGTGAGTATGGTTTCAGTGTGTCTGCCCTCTGATGCCCTCTTGCAACATCTACCATCTTACTTGGGTTTCTCTTAACTTGGGCTTGGGGTATCTCTTCACAGCTGCTCCACCAAAGCTCAGCCGCTATTATAAGCACATACAATCTTGTATTAAATATATTATAAATGTTATATATGTACATAACTTATATATATATATAGGCTATATATAATCTATATTTTCTGACGTTGAATGCAAACTAACTGATGGTATAAAGAAATGATTTTTAATGGGTATCAGTGCATGCTCAGTCACTTCAGTCGTGTCTGACTCTTTGCGACCCCATGGACCATGGCTCTCCAGGCTCCCCTGTCCATGAGATTCTCCAGGCAAGAATACTGGATTGGGTTGCTATTTCCTTCTCCGGTGATAATGAAGTGAGTGAAGTGAAATCACTCAGTCGTGTCTGACTCTTTGCGACCCCATGGACCACAGCCTACCAGGCTCCTCCATCCATGGGATTTTCCAGGCAAGAGTACTGGAGTGGGGTGCCATTTCATTCTCCAATGGGTATCAGTAAGTATGCAGAAATAAGAGCCAAACAGAAGGTTAGTCTTGATGCTCAGCAGCCGTGGGCCTTTACAGGGAATAAATGACTTATGAGCAATCATCAGTTCCACATATTGATAAACACTCACAATATAACATTTCTACTGTGACTGGAATTTACCAGTGATGCACAAACTCCATCAGTCTTTCATATTCATACATACCTATGTATTCATAATTTGTATTCTTATTTTATTCAAAAGTAAATTATAAATTTAAATAGTAAACCAAACAATTGACAATTAATTGGTACTTTCTTTTTGGTAATCTTTTCTGAGGTCTTTGTAAGATAATGCTGTAATGGTTGTACTGTCAACATTTGATGAAGCTATTATTATAATTGCCTGCATTAGCAAAGCTAAGAGAGTGATTAAAGAAAACACCTGTTAAACACTTTTGTAATTGATAATAACAATATTAAATTATAGGGTTTATAACTTGATCTCCACATATCCTGAAGTACAAAATAAATATGTAAATGCATAAAAGTGTCAAAACTGTATAATAGTGCCCCAATATAGCCAACCACCAAATGCAAAACACAGGGCCAATATAATAGGTCGTGTTTTCTTGCTTTTTAATTCTTCTCATTGGCATTCTACTCTATCTCAGGAGGGATATGAAAACATTCCTGAGACACAGATTGAAGCCATAAAGCATACAAGGAAAAATCAGCATCTCCCAGAAGATCAGTTTATTACAGTACCAAATTTCTTATTCATGAAGTTTGATCTAATTGCCTCAGCAAAGAAGTATATTATGTTTATGGATCCTAATAATGCATGAATGTAATTACATTAGTGATTTTCACATATTAGCAAAATAATGCCTGTCTTTAGCAGTGAAACAGTGTTTGATTTCTTTGAAATACAACATATTTCATACATAATAAAATTATCATGTCCACTTCATTTATAATACTATGACAAATGTAAATCATAAATATTTATATAAATAATGTCTTCATCTTAAACACAAGGTTTCAGTGTATATAGGTGAATTATAGTTCATGTAGTTTACTATCAACAAAATTCCTGTTCCCAAATAGTTTCTTAGGCTATCTTTGCTTTTAGTTCAGTTGCATCAGTCCTGTCCAACTCTTTGCAACCCTATGGATTGTAGACTGCCAGGCTCCTCTGTCCATGGGATTCTCCAGGCAAAAGAACATTAGAGTGGGTTGCCATGCCCTTCTCCAGGGGATCTACCTGACCCAGAGACTAAACCTGGGAGTCTCTTGCATTGTAGGCAGATTCCTTTTGGCTGAACTACCAGGGAATAGTCTATCTCTACTGTGTTAGGCCTTTAAATTTTCCTGTCTTTCTGTTCTAGGACCAGGCACAGAAATTAACCAAAAATGAATATAGTATATTGTCAGTCAACTAAATTGGAAAATATCAATCCTTCCAAAATAGTCTTTCAGGTTACTATTTCTACGAGTTGTGGTATAATGTCATTTTCTTAAAAATGGTTCTTGTTCAGTCACTGAATCATGTCTGACTCTTTGAGAACCCATAGGCTGAAGCAACGAGGCTTCCCTGTCCCTCTCCATCTCCTGGAGCTTGCTCAAATTCATATCCATTGTGTCAATGATGCCATCCAACCATCTCATCCTCTGTCACCCCTTTCTCCTCTTGCCCTCAATCTTTTCCAGCATCAGGATCTTTTCCAATGAGCCAGCTCATTGCATCAAGTGGCCAAAGTTTTGGCGTTTCAGTTCTGTCCTTCCAATGAATACTCTGGAATGATTTCCCTTAGGAATGACTACTTTGATCTCCTTGCTGCTGAAAGGACTCTCAAGAGTCTTCTACAGTACCACAGTTCAAAAGCAACACGTGTATACCTGTGGTGGATTTATGTTGATGAATGGCAAAACCAATACAATATTGTAAAGTAAAGAAAAAAAAAAAAGCAACAATTCTTTGGCTCTCAGCCTTCTTTATGATCCAACAAACACATCCATACATGACTACCATAGCTCTGGAAAAACCATAGGAAAAACCACAGCTCTGACTATACAGACCTTTATTGGCAAAGTGATGTCTCTGCTTTTTAATATGCTGTCTAGGTTTGTCACAGCATTTCTTCCAAGGAGGGAGCATCTTTTAATTTCATGGCTGCAGTCATGATCTACAGTGCTTTGGGGGCCCAAGAAAATAAAGTCTGTCACTGTTTGCATTGTTTCCCCATTTATTTGCCATGAAGTGATGGGACTGGATGCCACGATCTTAGTTTTTTGAATGTTGAGTTTTAAGCCAGCTTTTTGCATGCTCCTCTTTCACTCTCATTAAGAAGCTCTTTAGTTCCTCTTTGTTTTCTGCCATTATGGTGGCAGAAACCTCATCTGCATATCTGAGGTTGTTGAAATTTCTCCTGGCAATCTTGATTCCAGCTTGTGCTTCATCCAACCCGGCATTTCACATGATGTACTCTGTACTGTGGTGCTGGAGAAGATGCTTGAGAGTCCCTTGGACTGAAAGATCAAACTAGTTAATCTTAAAGGAAATCAATCCTAAATGCTCATTGGAAGGACTGATGTTGAAGCTCCAATATTTTGGCCAGCTGATGCAAACAGCCAATTCGTTGGAAAGGACACTGATCCTGGGAAAGATTGAAGGCAGAAGGAGAAGATGGCAACAGATGAGATGATTGGATGGCATCACGGATGCAATGGAGATGAACTTGGGCAAACTCCGGGAGATGGTGACGGACAGGGAAGCCTGGCATGTTGCAGTCCATGGGATCACAAAGAGTAGGACATGACTTGGTGACTGAACAACCCTACATACAAGTTAAACAAGCAGGGTGAAAATATACAGCCTTGATGGACTTTTTTTTTTTTTTTTTTTTTTTTTACAAATTTTGAACCAGTCCTTCATTCCATGTCCACTTCTTACTGTTAATTCTTGACCTGCATGCAGGTTTCTCAGGAGGTAGGTAAGGTGGTTTTGTATTCCCATCTCTTTAAAATGTTCCACAGTTTGTTGTGATCCACACAGTTAAGGGCTTTAGCATAGTCAGTGAAGCAGAAGTAGATGTTTTCCTGGCGATCCAAAGGATTATGCAATTGATCTCTGGTTCCTCTGCCTTTTGAAAATCTAGCTGGTACATCTGGAAGTTCTTGGTTCATGTACTCTTGAAGCCTGGCTTGAAGGATTTTGAGCATTTACTTGCTAGCATGTGAAATGAGTGCATTTGTGTGGTCGTTTGAACATTCTTTAACATTGTCTTTCTTTGGGATTGGAATGAAAATTGACATTTTCCAGTCCTGTGGTTACTGCTGAATTTTCCAAATTTCCTGGCTTATTGAATGAGTCACTTTAACAGCATCATCTTTTAGGATTTGAAATACTTCTTTAAAAAAGTCATTTGACCTCTCTCCTATTTTAAAAGTTTCATTAATTTTCTTGGCTACTGGGAAATAACTGATTGAAGCTCAAGATGTCAGGATTTGCTGACTTTTCATCCAAACTATTGAAGAACTGGTTTATGATGTCCTTCCATGGTTGTTTTTTTTTTTATTTTTATTTTAAAAATTCCTTTACACTGCTTAGTAAAAAAAATTTGAAATTGTAAGATATGAGCAAGTTAAACAACCTCTCCCCACCACCAGATTTACTGAAATATCTCTCCAGCAAGTCTTTCATTTTTACACTCACTTTTTGGTTGACCTCTTCCCACCTCTTGAATCTGCATTTGCCTTAATAGTATAAAAATTCTATATTTTGCAAAAGTAAGAACCTCAGTACTCAAAAAAGAGTCCAAGAACCTGTTTTTAAAGGGATACACTGAGAAACAGTTTTATTAAGAAAATTCAATTATGCATGAAAGTTACCTCCAACTGTGACCCAGAGGTTATGGATTGTGTTTCCATGTACAACAGAAGCTGAGTCATCTGTCACTGTGTTAGCCTTCTCTGTTTACCCAGAGGGTTGCGTTGCTGCATCTAGAGACTTTAATCTCTCTGTGTTAAGAATGATATCCACTACCTTTTAACAGATAAATTAGCATTCCTTCAGAACATCTTAGGAAAACATGACTAAATGCTCAGGGATTATTAAGCAAGATGAAAGTCTGTTAGATACACGTGCATCTATGAACTAATTCAGTAATACAACATTCAGAATGTGCTTCTTCCTCTTTTTTGTTTTTTCCCCAGCAGTTCTGAAGTTAAACAATATAATAGTGCTCTTAAATTAGGGCTGTGGGTCACGAATTATCAATACATTTATCATGAACTGATAAAGGTTTTTCTAAGACACTATGATTATAGTAACTTTAATGATATTAAAGATACTGTCTCCCTGTTTAAAGTATTTTTTTTTTAATGATAATGGTTATAAACCACCAATGGGAATCCCCTCTGGATTTAAAATGATAAGAAGATTTGATTTATTCATAGAGCAGCAAAAAAAAAAAAAAAAAAAGTTTTTTTTTTTTTTTCATTTTGTTCAGTCCCTCCTACGCTACCCTTTCTTTCTTCTTCCCTTTCTTCTTTCCTTCTTTCCTTCATCCCTCCTCTTCTTTCTGCTCTTATTCTACCTCATCCTTATCTTTCTCTTCTTTATCATCCTCTTTCTCTTATATTTCCTATTCTTTTTCCATTTTTCTTTTAATTCTACTAACATCATGACAAAATTAATTTTGTAATGGAATCAGCACAGGAGTGATATTACCAAAATACCCATCCCCTCCCCCAATATAATTATAAAATTATGATAGACATCACAAACTTGAAAATTGTGAAAGGAGGACCTGTGATTCCTGTGCTAAAATGTAAATATGAGTTATTGATATTTTTGGAAAATATAGACATTTCTTGGAGTTGCTTTTAATATTAAGCAAGCTATAACAGGGGATAAAGTATTTCCAGAAAACTGGAAAGGATAATACTATTTTACCTCAGTAGGAAGAGGAATGGGGAAAGTCAGATGGTTCTGCAGTGGGATCTCAGTGGATCTGTCAGCTGGTTAATTACTGCCACATTGGAGAATAGAAAGAATAGGAGTGTGAGAACCAAAGAACTTTAGTTAAAAGATATGTCTCAGCTTTGGGAAACAAGGTATGAAATATCTGTACCATGAAATCCAGTTAACCCCACATATGTATGGTAATTCCTAGTAAAAGGAGGGTTAATTTATTACTTTAAATCTGAAACAATCAACAACCTGTCAACTGCTAAATGCAAGAAACTATCTGTGAGGTATGAGGTTAGAATTGAAATACTAAGTAAATTTTAAAGGTCTCATAATAAGAAATTTGTAACTAGGTATGGTGATAGATGTTAACTAAATTATTGTGGTGATCATTTTTCAATATATACAAGTATCTAATCATATGCTGTAAACTATATGTTGCATACCAATTATATCTCAAAAAATCAAAATACTAATTCTCATAGTGTTATAGTGAAATAACCACTATTACCAAATCCTTTTTTCCCCCCAAAGAAAATTTTGTGTAAAATATTTACAAAATAAGAGGGCTGTTAAAAGAAAATTTTCAAAAATAGATAAATCATAATTATCACATACATAAAAATAAACATGCTAAACTTTTAACTTAACTCAGCAATGACTAAACTAGTAATGTGTAACAACTGATTCAAAGGAGAACCCAAACAATAGGCATTATTAATCTAGAATATTAAAATGAATGGGCAAATGTCCACAGTTGAGGATGGAAGTCAATTTTTTCTCTGCTGTAGAGAATTGCATGTCTTCAGGAAAGAATTATTTTGCATTGTTAGTAGCTGTCTAAAACTTAAAAAAAAGTTATAAAATAACTCCCATATAAACAGAAACAGATAATGCACCAAACAATGCATAATTTTCCAATGAAACACAATTTGTCCTTATACTCTAATGCTTATGTCAGTACAGTTGTTTCATAATATAAGTGATAAATAAGTAGATTAATGAGAAAAATTATGAGTAGAAGAATAAAGGAATGAATGAATGAACAAATAAAAGTTAAATGAACTAATAAGAGTTTCTGGAAAGTGTCCATAAATTTTTCTGTTAGCCAATCATCTGATTTCACTCTTTTGCTTCCATTTCATGTTTAGTCTCAATCTTTTTTCTTTCCCAATCATATGTTCTTCATATACTTCTTTATAACAACTACTTTTATTCCTGAATGATTCAATGGCTGAGGGTAAAAATATGAAATCACCTAAAACTTCAAAATATATACAGTAAAAATGAAAACTTAAAGGAGATAGTGTTCCCACATTCTTTTTTCCTTATGCTAGTTTTTTTTTCTTTTTTTATATGCATTTATCATTCATTCACTTATTTACTTTGGCTACATTGGGTCTTAGTTATGGAGTGTGGGATTTTTATTGCATCAGGCAGCAATTGAGTTTAGTTGTTTTGCAGCATGTGAAATTTCAGTTCCCCAATCATTGATCAAACTCATGTCCCCTAGGAATTGCAAGGTGAATTCATAACCACTGGACCACCAGGAAAGCCTCAGTTTTTCTTTTTTAATTGAGCATATTTTCTGCTCTCTAAATACTTTTAAAGTTCTCTTTTTACTACTGAAATGCTAGGTCAGGAAACCTAGGTTTAAAATAACTTAATGTTAGAATGAAGAGTAACAAGCTAAGAGTATTAAAGGAACAGTAGAAGAAACCTGGATCCCTGTATTACTTATCTATAGATTTAATTTATATGAAATAGAAACAATGGGCATTTTAGATTGACATGTACATGATACTATATTTAAAATAAATAACCAAAGATGGCAAAGGAGTAAGTGGAAGTTGAGTACATCTCTCTCCGTGGATGCATCAGGAATAAATCCTCCAATGGAGAAAATCTTACCGAATACCACCTGAGAGCTGGCAGGAGTCCCTGGCCTCCAGAAAATAATATATAGATCCATGCAAAAGTTGGTAAGATAAAGGAATCAAGGGAAAAAGAGGAAGAGAGTGATTGAGAATGGACCTACACCCAGGGGTGGAAAAGCTGAAGCAGGGGTGAAAGCCTCACATCAGGGCAATCCGTTGGGACAAAAGGGAAGCATTTGAGGCTGTCAGAGAGTGAAGCATGAATGAATGGAATGAGAACCATACAATCTGTGCTATGGCCCCATGTACCCCAGACAAGTTCATCAGAATGTGCAGTTACTGGGAGCTGGAGCATAGGGACAGGAGAGAAATTTCAAGGTAAGGACTGCTGTTGGCTGCAAGGAGGTGGTACAAGGGAACAGGAGGGAGGAGAATATGGTGGGGAATGCCTTTGGAGGTAAAGAAAGGCAGCCATGCAGGCAGGGCACTACTGCTGAGTTATGCACAGGAGGTGGAACCATCTCTGCAGACTTTCTCTCCCCACACACCAGCATCAGCAACTGACCAATAGAGAAAACCCCAGAGAAGGTGATCCTTTAAGTGCACCGAGCAACAGAGAAGGATTAGTCAGGCAAGCCCTTTGAACACCAGCTGCCAGAGGCTAGAAAAAGATTCTAATAGTGTCATATCTCCTGTACCCATGACTGCTGTCTTTCCTGCATACCTAACACCACCAGGCTCCCCACAATCCAGCCACACCACATCCACACTCAGTCTTCACTGGGACAGAGCTGTCAGAGACTAGAAAGAGTCCTAATAATACCATATTTCCTGTGCCCAAGGCCTCTGGTTTCCCTGTCCACCTCATGCCACCAGGGTCTATGTGATCCATGCCACCTCCATACACATTCTCATTGTAGCAGGCCCAAGTCCTCCAAGGCAACCTCAAGAGCAAAGTCCTGTGGATGACCCACAAACAGGTGGTGATAAAACTGCAATTGAGTTCCATGGATGGAGGGTAAGGAAGAAAATTTAAAACCTTTCCACCAGCTGTACAAGCTGGAGATTAAATCAACATAGTCAACTAGGTAGACTCTGTGTCTATGGAATATATAAAACGATAATGAGTGTTCTCACAAAAGAAAATGCCCTAGTTTTGGCAACTGCGGACATTGGAGGCAAGTGCACTCAGGAGTAGGGCCAGATTAGTGTCTGAACTGTCCCCACAGGAGGTCCAGAGACCAGCACAACCCTCAGAGGGCCTCCGAGGGGGGCAGAGGTGTGCTGTGGCTCACAGTGGAGGAAAGAATGCTGACAAGTAATACCTGAGAAAAACTTTTATTATTATTCTTATATTTGACTCATTCTGTATTTGGTTCTGGATTTTTTCTTCTTTTTCTCTCTGCTGCTATAGTTATTGTTTTATTATTACTATCTTATCTCTATTTACACTTTTGAAATCTTTCTCTTTTTTTTAATCACACCTTTTATTTCCTTTATATACTTCTACACCTCATTGGCTTTATGCTGTTCTGTGCTTGCTTTCTTTTTTTGTTTTGTTTTTTGTTGCTATTTTTGCTGTAGTTATCCTTTAATATACAAAATATTTTAAACACTTTTATTTACCTTTGCTTTTCTATTTTTTCTTTCTTTCTTCTCACCATGTGTGCTAGTTTGTTTTGTTTTCTTTGCTCGATTCTTCAGTTGGCAATCTGTTTTGGTCTTGTTTTCTGTTTTTTGTGTGTATATTCTTTGTTTTCGTTTCTATTTGTCTGAATTTTGCATTTACCATTTGTCTGGGGCTTGTTTTTTGTTTCTTGGGGTTTTCTGTTTATGTGTTTGTTTAAATCTCCTTTATTATCAATGAACAGTTTATGGGAAATTGGTTCCCTGATCAGAAATCTGGCTTGAACCTCTGGAGGAGGAGCTCTGAGTCCAGGACACTAGACAGCCAGAGAATTCTTGACCCAACGGAATATTAGTTAGTGAGAACTCCCATGAAGGCCTCCACCTATATCCAAGACCCAGCATCAACCAACTGCTGGCAGCACCCTGTGCAGACCTCACCCAAATAATAAGCAAGGCAAAAGCACAAACCTAATCACCAGCAGATAGGCTTCTCACAGACACCCCAAAACACACTATCTTACATAACCCTACCCATCAAAGGGAAAGAAAACTTACTTCTTCCCTCCAGAACACATGTACAAGTCCCTCCTGACATGAAGCCTACACAAGCCACTGGACCAAACTTGCCCACAAAGAGACGAGAGCAAAAGCAAGAGAAACTACAACCCTACAACCTGGAGAAAGGAGACCTCAATCACAGTACTGTAGATAAAATTAAAAGTCAGAGAAATATTGTGCAAATGAAGAAACAAGGTAAATAATTAAAAGACCAAATAAATGAAGAAAAAATAGGCAAACTACCTGAAAAAGAATTTAGGGTAATGATAGTAAAGATGATTCAAAAATCTCAAAAACAGAACGGAGAAAATGCAAGAATCATTTAACACATTTAACAAAGACCTAGAAGAAACAAATAGTAGGGAATAGTACAATTAAAAATATTCTAGAAGGAATAAATACCAGAATAACTGAGGCAGAAGAAAAGATAAGTGAGCTGGAAGATAGAATGGTGGAAATAATTGCTGGAGAGCAGACTAAAGAAAAAGAATGAAAAGAACTGAATATAGTCTCAGAGACTTCTGGGACAATATTATAAGCACCAACATTCAAGTTATAGGCATCTCAGAAGAAAAGAAAGAGAAAAATATTGCAGAGATTATAGTTGAAAACATCTCTAACATGGGGAAGAAAAGAGTCGATCAAGTCCAAGAAGCACAGAAAGTTCCACACAGGATAAAGCAAGAAGAAATGTGATGAGACATGTAAGAATAAAACTAACAAAAATTAAACACAATGAAAAAAATTAAAAGATGCAAAGGAAAGGCAACAGGTAACATACAAGGGAAACCCCATATGATCAACCATGGATGTTTCAGCAGAAAGATTGCAGGCCAAAAGATAATGGCAGGATATATTTAAAGTAATTAAAGGGAAAAAATACTACCAAGATTATCCAGCAAAAAATTCATTCAAATTTGATGGAAAGATTAAAAGCTTTACAGACAAGAAAAAGTTAAGAGAAGTTAGCACCACCAAGCCAGCTTTAGAAAATGCTAAAGGGACACCTACAGCCATGAAATGCAAGAGGAAGGAAAGACATTCAAAAACAAACCTAAAACAACTAAGAAAATACCGATAGGAATATATATATACTTATTTAAATGTAAATGGATTAAACCCTCCAACAAAAATACACAGACTGGCTGAATGTTTACAAAAATAAGACCTGTGTATATACTGTCTAAAAGCGACTCAGTTTAGACCTAGAGACATACAGAATGAAAATAAGAAGATGGAAAAAGATATTCTATTCAAAAGAAAGTCAAAGTAGCAATTCTCATATCAGGCCAAATATACCTTAAAATAAGGAATATTACAAGATATAAGAAAGGATACTGCATAAAGATCAAGGGATCAATCTAAGAAGAAGATGAAACAATTTTAAATATTTATGCATCCAACAATGGAGCACCATAAGGCAAGCACTAACAGACATGAAAGGGGAAAATGACGGCAACACAGTAATAATACAGGATTTTAATACCCCACTTGTTGACAGATTATTGAAAAAGAAAATTAATACGGGAACACAAGCCTTAAATAATACATTAGATCAGGTGAACCTAATTGATGTCTTCAGGACATTCCACACAAATGCAGAAGAATATACCTTCTTCTCAAAAGCATATAGAATATTCTCCATGATATATTTTATTTTGGATCACAAATCAAGCCTTCAGTTCAGTTCAGTTTAGTCGCTCAGTCGTGTCCGACTCTTTGCAACCCCATGAATCGCAGCACGCCAGGCCTCCCTGTCCATCATCAACACCCAGAGTTCACTCAAACTCACGTCCATCGAGCTGGTGATGCCATCCGGCCATCTCCTCTGTCGTTCCCTTCTCCTTCTGCCCCCAATTCCTCCCAGCATCAGAGTCTTTTTCAATAAGTCAACCCTTCGCATGAGGTGGCCAAAGTACTGGAGTTTCAGCTTTAGCATCATTCCTTCCAAATAAATCCCAGGGCTGATCTCCTTCAGAATGGACTGGTTGGATCTCCTTGCAGTCCAAGGGACTCTCAAGAGTCTTCTCCAACACCACAGTTCTAAAGCATCAATTCTTTGGCACTCAGCTTTCTTCACAGTCTAACTCTCACATCCATACATGACCACTGGAAAAATCATAGCCTTGACTAGACAGACTTTTGTTGGCAAAGTAATGTCTCTGCTTTTCAATATGCTGTCTAGGTTGGTCATAACTTTCCTTCCGAGAATTAAGTGTCTTTTAATTTCATGGCTGCAATCACCATCTGCAGTGATTTTGGAGCCCCCCCCCCCAAAAAAATAAAGTCTGACACTGTTTCCACTGTTTCCCCATCTATTTTCCATGAAGTGATGGGATCAGATGCCATGGTCTTTGTTTTCTGAATGTTGAGCTTTAGGCCATTTTTTTTGCTCTCCTCTTTCACTTTCATCAAGAGGCTTTTGAGTTCCTCTTCAGTTTCTGCCATAAGGGTGGTGTCATCTGCATATCTGAGGTTATTGATATTTCTCCTGGCAATCTTGATTCCAGCTTGTGCTTCTTCCAGCCCAGTGTTTCTCATGATGTACTCTGCATAGAAGTTAAATAATCAGGGTGACAATATACAGCCTTGACGAACTCCTTTTCCTGTTTGGAACCAGTCTGTTGTTCCATGTCCCGTTCTAACTGTTGCTTCCTGACCTGCATACAGGTTTCTCAAGAGGCAGGCCAGGTGGTCTGGTATTCCCATCTCTTTCAGAATTTCCCACAGTTTATTGTGATCCACACAGTCAAAAGTTTTGGCATAGTCAATAAAGCAGAAATAGATGTTTTTCTGGAACTCCCTTGCTTTTTCCATGATCCAGAGGATGTTGGCAGTTTGATCTCTGGTTACTCTGCCTTTTCTAAAACCAGCTTGAACTTCTGGAAGTTCACGGTTCACGTATTGCTGAAGCCTGGCTTGGAGAATTTTGAGCATTACTTTACTAGCATGTGAGATGAGTGCAATTGTGCAGTAGTTTGAGCATTCTTTGGCATTGCGTTTGGTAAATTTAAAAACAAAAAATAGAAATTGTATCAAACATCTGTTCTGACCATGACACTATGAAACTAGATATCAATTAAGCAAAAAAAAAAAGTACAACAGTAAGAAAATAGAAACATGGAGATCAAGCAATACATTTCTAAATAACTGACAGTTTACTGAAGAAATCAAAGAGGGTATCAAAAAATACCTAGAAACAAATAATGAAATATGATGTCTCAGTACATATGGGAAGAAAATCATAAATATCAGAGAAGAAATTAAGAAGGAATGAAGGAAACAATAGCAAAGATCTATATAATTAAAAGTTGGTTCTTTGGGAAGATAAATGAAATTGAAAAACCATTGGCCAGGGTCATCAAGGAAAAAAGGAAGAAGGCCAAAATCAACAAATTAAAAAATAAAATGAAAAAGGAGAGGCTACAATGGACAGTGCAGAAATACAAAGGATCATAATAGACTATTATAAGTATATGCCAACAAAATGAACAACTTGAGAGAAATGGAAGATTCTTTAAAAAGTTCAGTCTTCCAAGACTGAAACAGGAAAAAATAGAAATTATGAATAAGCCAATCACAAGTACTGAAATTGAAACTGTGATCAAAAAAATCTCTCCATAAAACAAAGTCCAGGGCCAGATAGCTTCACAGGTGAATTCTATCAAATGCTAAGAAAAGAGCTATTGCTTATCTTTCTCAAACTCTTCCAAAAAATTGCAGAGGAAGGAACACTTTCAAAGTTTCTATGAGGCCACCATCACTCTGATAGCAAAACTATACAAAGAAAAAAGAAAATCAGGCTAAAATCCCTGATGAACATAGATGCAAATATCCTCAACAAAATTCTAGCAAGCAAGTCCAACAACACATTAAAGAATCATACACCATGATCAAGTCAGATTTTTCGAAAGGGTGCAAGGATTCTTCAATATACACAAATCAAACAGTATGTTATACCATATTAACAAATTAAAATATAAAAATCCTATCATAATTTTAATAGATGCTAAAAAAGCTTTCACAAAATCCAGCACCTATTTATGATAAAAATAAAGCTCTTCATTAAAAAGGTATAGAAGGAAACTACCTCAACATAATAAAGGCCTTATATGACAAATCCACATAAAAAATTCTTAACTTGAAAAACTAAAAGCATTTCCTTTAAGGTCAGGAATAGGAGAAGGGTGCCCACCCTCGCCACTATTATTGAACCTAGTTTTGAAAGTCTTAGCCATGGCAATCACAGAAGAACAAGAAATAAAAGGAATCCAGGTCAGAAAAGAAGTTAATTTCTCACTGCAGGCAACATAGTATTACACATAGAAAATCCTAAAGATACCATAAGAAAATTACTAGAGCTAATAAGTATTGAGTAAAGTGGCAGGATATAAAATCAATACACAGAAATTCCTTGCATTCCTATACACTAACAACAAATATTAGAGAAATTGAGGAATTAATCCCATTTACCATTGCAAAAAAAAAAAAAAAAAAGATGAAATACTAAGGAGTAAACCTACTTATGGAGACAAAAGAGCATATCCGACAAACTATAAGACACTGGTGAAAGAAATCAAAGACATGTTTCAGTGATGGGGAACACGCGTATGCCTGTGGCAGATTCATGATGTGTGGCAGAACCAATACAATATTGTAAAGTAAAAAAAAAAATTAATGAAAAATAAAAGAAATCAAAGACAACATAAACAGATGGAGAGATATACCATGTTCTTGGATTGGAAGAATCAATATTGTGAAAATGACTATACTACCCAAAACAATTCACAGATTCAGTGCAATCCTTATTAAATTCCCAATGACATTTTTCACAGAAATAGAAAAAAGCTTCAAAATTCATATGGAAACACAAAAAATCCCAAATAGGTATTGTAATTTTGAGAAAGAAAAATGAAGCCAGAGGAATCAACCTTCCTGACTTCAGACTATACGACAAAGCTACAGTCATCAAGACAGTATGGTATTGGAACAAAAACAGAAATATAAAGCAATGGAACAAAACAGAAAGCCCAGAGACAAACCCATGCACCTATGGGCACGTAATATTTGACAAAGGAGGCAAAACTATACAATGGAGAAAAGATAGTCTCTTCAGTAAGTGGTACTGTGAAAAATGGACAGCTATGGGTAGAAGAATGAAATTATAAAACTCCCTAACATCATCCACAAACATAAACTCAAAGTGGATTAAAAATATAAATGTAAGACCAGAAAATATAAAACTCAAAAAGACAATCCTCAGAATAGGAGAAAATGTTTACAAACCCAGCTACTGATAAGAGATTAACCCCAAAATACAAGCAGCAGGTGCAGCACAATCTCAGGTAAACAAACAACCCAATCAAAAAATAGGAAGACCTAAACAGAAATTTCTCCAAAGAATATATACAGATGCTCAACATCACTTATTATTAGGGAAATGCACATAAAAATTACAGTGAAATATCACCTCATTTGGTCAGAATGGCCATCATCAAAATATCTACAAATCTTAAATCCTAGAGAGGATGTGGAGGAAAGGAAATTCTTTTTTGCACAGTTGGTGGGAATGCAAATTGATACAGCTACTCTGGAGAACAATATGGAGATTTCTTTAAAAACTAGGAATAAAACTACCATATGACAGAGTAATACCACTACTGGGCATATACCCTGAGAAAATTGCACTTCTAAAAGACATGTGCCTAAGTTCATTGCAGCACTATCTACAATAGCCAGGACATAGAAACAACCTAAATGTCCATTGGCAGATAAGTGGATAAAGAAGTTGTGGTACATATATAAAGTGGAGTATTAATATACTATAAAAGTGAATGAATTTGAATTAATTTTAGTGAGGTGCATGACCCTAGAAGCTATCATACAGAGGGAAGTAAGTTAGAAAGAGAAAAACAAATATCATATATTAATGCATATATATGGAATCTCAAAAAATGGTACTGCTAAACTGACCTGCAGGACAGTTATAGAGACACGGACATAGAGAACAGACTTATGGACACATTCCAGGAAGGAGAGGGTGGGACAAATTGAGAGAGTAAGCATTGAAAAATATACATTAGTATATGTAAAATAGATAGCCTGTGGGAATTTGATGTATGATGCACGGAGCTCAAGCCAGTACTCTGTGACAACCTAGAGGGAGTGCAAGGTAAAATGGAGGTTCAAGAGGCAGGGAGGGAAGGAACATATGTATACGTATGGGTGATTCATATTGAAGTATGGCAGAAAACAACACAGCACTATAAACCAATTATCCTCCAGTTAAAAATAAATAAATTAAATAATAATTTAATGTTCAAATAGCAAATCAAATTTGAATTTATTTAAAAGTTTCTGTTGGCTTTCTAAAAAATATGAATGGAAATGTGGGAGAGAATTACAATTAATGAAAGAAAAACAAAGACTATAAACAGATGTCAACTGTTTACTTTGATTTTCTAAGAGGTACAAAATGATGATTTATGTACACACACACACTGTGAAGTAATTACCAAGTTCAAGTTAATTAACACATCAAACACTTCATATATTTACCATTTTATTTTGTGTTGAGAAACTTTAAGGTCCATCCCCTTGACTAATTTCAGATACAAAATCCAGTATTATTAATAAAAATCATCTGCTGTACTTTTGTTGCTGTTGTCGTTCAGTCACTATGCTATGCTATGCTAAGTCACTTCAGTCATGTCTGACTCTGTGACCCCAGAGATGGCAGCACACCAGGCTCCCCCATCCCTGGGATTCTCCAGGCAAGAACACTGGAGTGGGTTGCCATTTTCTTCTCCAATGCATGAAAGTGAAAAGAGAAAGTGAAGTCGCTCAGTCATGTCCGACTCCTAGCGACCCCATGGACTGCAGCCCACCAGGCTCCTCCATCCATGGGATTTTCCAGGCAAGTGTACTGGAGTGGGGTGCCATTGCCTTCTCTGGTTCAGTCACTAAGTCATGTCTAATTCTTTGAGACCTCATGGACTGTAGCAAGCCGGGCTCCTCTATCCTCAACTATCTCCCTGAGTTTGCTCAAATTCATGCTCATTGAGTTGTAATGCTATCTAATCATCTCATCCTCTACTATCCCTTCTTCTTTTTCTACAGTTTTCCACAGCTTCAGAGTTTTTTAAAATGAGTCAGCTCTTCATATCAGGTGGCCAAAGTATCAGAGCTTCAGTTTCATAAACAGTCTTTCCAATAAATATTCAGGGTTGATTTCCTTTAAGATTGACTGGTTTGATCTCCTTGTGGTTCAAGGAACTCTTGAGAGTCTTCTCCAGCACCACAACTTGAAAGTATCAGTTCTTCAGTGCTCAGCCTTCTTTATGATCAAGCTCTCATATTCATACATTACTACTAGAAAAACCATAGCTCTGACTATATGGACTTTTGTAGACAAAGGGATGTCTCTGCTTCTTAATATGCTGTCGAAATTTCTCATAGACTTCCTCCCAAGGATCAAGCATGTTTTAATTTCATTGCTAGAGTCACTGAAGTGATTTTGGAGCCCAAGCAAAGAAAATCTGTTACTGCTTCCAATTTTCATCTACTATTTGTCATGAAGTGATGGGACAAGATGCCACAATCTTAGTTTTTTGTTTTTTTAATGTTGAGTTTTAAATCAGATGTTTCACTCTTCTCTTTCACCCACATAAAGAGGTTCTTTAGTTTCTCTTCACTTTCTGCCATTAGAGTGGTATCATCGGCATATCTAAGGTTATTGATACCTCTCCCAATAATCTTGATTCCAGTTTGTGATTCATCCATCTGGGTATTTCACATGATGTACTCTGCATATATGTTAAATATGCAAGGTTACAATATACAGCATTGCCCTTTCCCAATTTGGAACCAGTCCACTGTTTCATGTCCAGTTCTGCTACTTCTTGACCTGCATACAGGTTTCCCAAGAGATAGGTACTGTGATCTGGTACTCCCATCTCCTTAAGAATTTTCCAGTTTGTTGTCATGTACACAGTAATGTTTTCACGTAGTCAATGAAGTGGAAGTAGATGTTTTTCTGGAATTCCCTTGCTTTCTTCATGATGCAATGAATGTAGGCAATTTGATCTCTGGTTCTTCTACCTTTTTTAATCCAGCTTGTACATCCAGAAGTTCTCAGTTCACATACTAATGAAGCCTTGCTTGAAGGATTTTGAGAATAAATTTACTGACATGTGAAATGAGCACAATTGTCCGGTAGTTTGAGCATTCTTTGGCACTGCCCTTCTTTGGGATTTGGATTAAAACTGACATTTTTTTCCAGGCCTGTGGCCACTGCTGAGTTTTCCAAACTTGCTGACATATTGAGTGCAGCACTGTAGTAGCATATTTTAGGATTTGTAATTAGCTCAGCTGGAATTCTATCACCTCACCCAGCTTTGTTCATTGTAATGCCTCCTGAAGCCCACTTGAATTCACACTCCAGGATGTCCTGTTCTAGGTGAGTGACTACACCATCATGGTTATCTGGGTCATTGTAATTAATCCTTACTATTTCTATACTTTGTCAAGCCCACCCTTGCATGAAATGTTCTCTTGATATCTCCAATTTTATTGAAGAGATCTCTGGCCTTTCTCATTCTACTTTTTTCCTCTATTTTTTTTTTTTTTTGCAGTGTTCATTGAAAAAGGCATTCTTATCTCTTCTTTCTTTTCTCTGAAATTCACCATTCAGTTGATTGCATCTTTCCCTCTCTCTCTCTCTCTCTCTCTCTCTCTCTCTTGCCTTTTGCTTCTCTTCTTTTCCTCATCTATTTGAAAAGCCTCTTCAGAAAACCACATTGCCTTCTTGCATTTCTTTTCCTTGGAGAAGACTTTGGTTACTGACTGCTATATATGTTACGAACCTCTGTCCATAGTTCTTCAGGCACTGTGTCTACAAGATCTTAATCCACTGAATCTGTTAATCACCTCCACTGTATAGGAATTTGGTTTAGATCATACGTGAATGGCCTGGTGGCTTTTCCTAATTTCTTTAATTTAAGCCTGAATGTTGCAATAAGGAGCTATCTGAGTTACAGTCAGCTTCAGGTCTTGTTTTCAGTGACTGTAAAAAACTTCTCCATCTTCTGTTAGCCTTTGCCCCACTTCATTTTGTATTCCAAGGCCAAACTTGCCTGTTACTCCAAGGATTTCGTGACTTCCTACTTTTGCCGTCCCCTGTGATGAAAAGGATGTCTTTATTTTTGATATTAGCTCTAGGTGTTTTCACCCCACTCCAGTATTCTTGCCTGGAAAATCCCATAGACGGAGGACCCTGGTGGGCCACAGTCCATGGGATTGCTAAGAGTCGGACACGACTGAGCTACTTCACTTTCACTTTTCACTTTTATGCATTGGAGAAGGAAATGGCAACCCACTCCATTGTTCTTGCCTGGAGAATCCAAAGGACGGGGGAGCCTGGTGGGCTGCCGTCTATGGGTTCTCACAGACTCAGACACGACTGAAGCGACTTAGCAGCAGCAGCAGCTAGGTGTTTTAGGTCTTCATAGACCAGTCAACTTCAGTTTCTTCAGCATCAGTGGTTGAGGCATAGACTTGTATCACTGTGATGTTGAGTGGTTTGCCTTGAAAATGAACCAAAATCATTCTGTCTTTTTTGAGGTTGCACCCCAGTACTGCATTTCAGACTCTTATTAACTATGAGGGCTAATCCTAATTTCTTCTAATCTAGGGGTAATTTCTTTATGGGGATTCTTACTCACAGTGGTAGATATAATGTTCAACTTAATTAAATTTGCCCATTCCCATTCGTTTTAGTTCACTGATTCCTAAGATGTCAATGTTCAATCTTGCCATCTCCTGCTTGACCACATCTAATTTACCTTGATTTATGTACCTAATATTCCAAGTTTCTATGCAGTATTGCTTTTTGCAGTATCCATCTTTACTTTCTCCAACAGACATCCACAACTCAGTGTCATTTCTACTTTGGCCCAGTCACTTCATTCTTTCTGGAGCTATTAGTAACTGCCCTCCACTCTTACTCAGTAGCATATTGGACACCTTCTGGCCCAGGAGGCTGATCTTCTGGTGTCGTCTTTTCTCTTTTCTTTTTTTTTTTTTTTTTTTGCCATGAGCTTCTCCAGGCAAGAATATTGGAGTGGGTTGCTATTTCCTTCTCCAATGGACCACTTTTGTCCAAACTTTTCATTATGACCTGTCTGTCTTGGATGACCCTGCATGCCACAGCTCATAGTTGAGTTATGCAAGCCCCTTCACCATGACAAGGTTGTGATCCATGCTGCTGCACTTAGACCTTCAGAATTTATCCATCTTTTAGCTGAAAGTTTGTACCCTTGAATTTACGTCTTGTCTTATGCTTTTTCCCAACTGGCTCTTTAAAATCATACTGCTACTCTTTGGCTCTGTGAGTTTGACTTTTTAACATTCCTCAAACCCACTCCAGTGTTCTTGCCTGGAGAATCCCAGGGACAGGAAGCCTGGTGGGCTGCCGTTTATGGGGTCGCACAGAGTCGGACACAACTGAAGCGACGCAGCAGCAGCAGCAGCAGGAGCAGCATATAAGTGAAATCATGAAGTACTTTTCTTTCTGGATCTGACATATTTCGTTGAGCATAAAATCATCTAGGGTCATCCCTGTTATCCCAAATGGTAGGATTCCTTCTTTTTATGGTTGAAAATATTTCATCCTTTACCACTTTTTCTTTTTTTTATTGAAGTATATGTGATTTACAATATTATATTTGCTTCAGATATACAATCTAGTAATTCGATATTTTATATATCATACTCTATTTAAAGTTATTACAAAACAATTGCTATATTTCCCTGTGTACATATTTATCCTTTTTGCTTATCTACTTTATGCATAGTAGTTTGTATCTCTTAATCCCAAACCCCTACCTTGCCACTTTCTCTTTCGTCTCCTGCTGCTAACCACTAGTTTGTTTTCTACATCCATGAGTCTACTACTGTTCTTTACATACATTTGCTTGCTTTATTTTTTAGCTCCCACATATAAGTTTAAACATGGAGAATTTATTTTTCTCTGACTTACTTTACCAAATGTAATACCTTCTATGTCTATCCACATAATTGCATGTGGCACAATTTCATTCTGTTCTATGACTGAGTAATGTTTCTATCTATTTCTATCTTTATCTATATCAAATCTATATGTATATCACATATTCTTTATCCATTAATCTATCAATGGCCATTTAGGTTTCTTTCATACCTTGGCTTTTGTAAATAATGATGCTATGAACTTTTTAAAATTAAAGTTTTCATTTTCTTTGGATATTTGCCCAAGGGTGGAATTGCTGGATCATATGGTAGTTCTATTTTTACTTTTTCAGGGAGCCTCCATACTGTTTTCCACAGTGGCTGCACCAATTTAACTCCCATCATCAGTGTCAAGGGTCTTCCTTTCTCCACACCCTCTTTAGTATTTGTTATTTGTAGACTTTTTTTTTTTTTTTTTTGGTGGTAGCCATATTGACAGATGTGAGGTGATATCTTACTGTGTTTTTGAGCTATATTTCTTTGATGATTAGCAACATAAGCATCTTCTCGTGTGCATCTTGGCCACTGGTATGTATTCTTTAGAAAAATGTCTATTCAAGCCTTCTGCCCTTTAAAAAAAAAATTGGGCTGTTTTTTATGTTGAGTGGTATGAGTTGTTCACATATTTTAGTTATTAATGCCTTATCAAACATATTGTTTGCAATTTTTTTTTCCATTCAGTAGGTTGTCTTTTCATTTGTCCATGATTTTTTTTTAATGTAACAGCCCTTAAGTTTAATTCTAACCCATTTGCTTATTTTTGCTTTGTTTCTTTTGCTTTGGGAAATAGATCCAAAAAATATTCCTATCATTTATGTCAAAGAGTGTTCTGTTTATGTTCTCTTCTAATAGTGCTATGGCTTCAGGTCTTACATATAGGTCTTTAATCCATTTTTCATTTATTTTGTATATGATGTGAGGGAATGCTCCCATTTTATTCCTTTACATATAGCTGTTAAATTTTTTCAGCACCATTTATTGAAGAAAATATTTTTCCTCCATTGTATATTCTTGTCTCCTCTGGTGTAGATTGATTTACTGTAAATCCATGGTTTTATTTCTAGGGTTTATATTCTGCTCCAGTGATCTATGTGTCTGTTTTTGTCCTAGTACCATGCTGCTTTTACTTCCATAGATTTGCAGTATTGTCTGAAGTCAGGGAGCATGATATCTCCAGCTTTGTTCTTCTTTTTTTTATATAATGGCCAACTTAACAGGTGTCAGGTGATAACTGTAGATTTTTGTTTATTTTTCTGTTTGTATTTGCCTGATTCTACCTTGGATTGCAAGCTGATTTACAACAGGATCATGTCTTATTTGTCTCTTTTTAAACTAATGTATTACTTTTGTTTTCTGTTAGACTCACATAGATGATATATTATCTCTTTAGAAGTTAATAGTAATTATGTTTTATTCTACAATGAAACAATTTAAATCGTTGAAAAATATAATCTCTTATAAGGTATGCAGAATGCACCTATCTTTTACAATTTACCCCTCAACTGGTGAGATATTCTGATATTTCCAAGACTATTTAATTTTTCACAAGTACTTCCTCATAGTTTATTTTTGCTCTTTCTTGGTTAATAAGGACAAGCAGAATAATTGAGGACAAATTGTAGCTACCAAACATTTAGGGTTATTTTCCTTATATTTACCCTCAAATTAGAACTGGTAAATATTCCTGCATTTACAATGTTAGGTATTATGTCCTTTTTCATTTAGAGGGACTATAAAATTATTTAAAAATTTTACTGTTTCTGCCTTAAGAATGTGATGAGGCATAGGGGAAATCCCATAACTCCTGTCTGTGTATCAATATTTCCATTTTTACTTTGCATTATCTTTTCACTTTTATTGCTATATAATTGAAATATAGTGAATTCCAACTTATGGAGGCTGAACAACACGCTGCTGAATAACGAACAAATCACAGAAAAAATCAAAAAAAGGAATCAAAATATGCATAGAAACGAATTAAAATGAAAACAAAGCAACCCAAAACCTATGGGACACTGTAAAAGCAGTGCTAAGGGGAAAGTTCATAGCAATACATACCTCAAGAAACAAGAAAAAAGTCAAATAAATAACCTAACTCTACACCTAAAGCAACTAGAAAAGGAAGAAATGAAGAACCCCAGGGTTAGTAGAAGGAAAGAAATCTTAAAAATTAGGGCAGAAATAACTGCAAATGAGACAAAAGAGACCATAGCAAAAATCAACAAAGCCAAAAGCTGGTTCCTTGAAAGGATAAATAAAATTGACAAACCATTAGCCAGACTCATCAAGAAACAAAGGGAGAAAAACCATATCAATAAAATTAGAAATGAAAATGAAGACATCACAACAGACAACACACAAATACAAAGGATCATAAGAGACTACTATCAACAATTATATGCCAATAAAATGGACAACGTGGAAGAAATGGACAAATTCTTAGAAAGTACAACTTTCCAAAACTCAACCAGGAAGAAATAGAAAATCTTAACAGACCCATCACAAGCACGGAAATTGAAACTGTAATCAGAAATCTTCCAGCAAACAAAAGCCCAGGTCCAGACGGCTTCATAGCTGAATTCTACCAAAAATTTAGAGAAGAGCCGACACCTATCCTACTCAAACTCTTCCAGAAAATTGCAGAGGAAGGTAAACTTCCAAACTCATTCTATGAGGCCACCATCACCCTAATACCAAAACCTGACAATGATGCCACAAAATAAGAAAACAACAGGCCAATATCACTAATGAACATAGATGCAAAAATTCTTAACAAAATCCTAGCAATCAGAATCCAACAACACATTAAAAAGATCATACACCATGACCAAGTGGGCTTTATCCCAGGAATGCAAGGATTCTTCAATATCCACAAATCAATCAATGTAATGCACCACATTAAAAAATTGAAAAATAAAAGTCATATGATTATCTCAATAGATGCAGAGCAAGCCTTTGACAAAATTCAATATACATTTATAATAAAAACTCTCCAGAAAGCAGGAATAGAAAGAACATACCTCAACATAATAAAAGCTATATATGACAAACCCACAGCAAACATTATCCTCAATGGTGAAAAATTGAAAGCATTTCCCCTAAAGTCAGGAACAAGACAGGGGTGCCCATTCTCACCACTACTATTTAACATAGTTTTTGAAGTTTTAGCCACAGCAATCAGAGCAGAAAAAGAAATAAAAGGAATCTAAATTGGAAAGAAAGAAATAAAACTCTCACTGCTTGCATATCACATGATCCTGTACATAGAAAACCCTAAAGACTCCACCAGAAAATTACTAGTGCTAATCAATGAATATAGTAAAGTGGCAGGATATAAAATCAACACACAGAAATCCCTTACATTCCTATACACTAATAATGAGAAAATAGAAAGAGAAATTAAAGAAACAATTCCATTCACCATTGCAATGAAAAGAATAAAATACTTAGGAATGTATCTACCTAAAGAAACTAAAGACCTATATATAGAAAACTATAAAACACTGATGAAAGAAACCAAAGAGGACACTAATAGATGGAGAAATATACTGTGTTCATGGACCAGAAGAATCAATATAATGAAAATGAGTGTACTACCCAAAACAATCTATAGATTCAATGCAATCCCTATCAAGCTACCAACGGTATTTTTCACAGAGCTAGAACAAATAATTTCATAATTTGTATGGAAATGCAAAAAACCTCGAATAGCCAAAGCAATCTTGAGAAAGAAGAATGGAACTGGAGGAATCAACCTGCCTGACTTCAGGCTCTACTACAAAGCCACAGTCATCAAGACAGTATGCTACTGGCACAAAGACAGAAATATAGATCAATGGAACAAAATAGAAAGCCCAGACATAAGCTCACGTACCTATGGACACCTTATCTTTGACAAAGGAGGCAAGAATATACAATGGAGAAAAGACAATCTCTTAAACAAGTGGTGCTGGGAAAACTAGTCAACCACTTGTGAAATAATTGAAACTAGAACACTTTCTAACACCATACAAGAAATTAAACTCAAAATGGATTAAAGATATAAACATAAGACCAGAAACTATAAAACTCTTAGAGGAGAACATAGGCAAAACACTCTCTGACATACGTCACTGCAGGATCCTCTATGACCCACCTCCCAGAATATTGGAAATAAAAGCAAAAATAAAAAAATGGTATCTAATTAAAATTAAAAGCTTCTGCACAATAAAAGAAACTATAAGCAAGGTGAAAAGACAGCCTTCAGAATGGGAGAAAATAATAGCAAATGAAGCAACTGACAAACAACTAATCTCAAAAATTTACAAGCAACTCCTGCAACTCAATTCCAGAAAAATAAACGACTCAATCGAAAAATGGGCCAAAGAACTAAATAGACATTTCTCCAAAGAAGATATACAGATGGCTACAAACACATGAAAAGATGCTCAACATCATTCATTATCAGAGAAATGCAAATCAAAACCACAATGAGGTACCATTTCACGCCAGTCAGAATGGCTGCAATCCAAAAGTCTACAAGCAATAAATACTGGAAGGGATGTGGAGAAAGGGGAACCCTCTTACACGGTTGGTGGGAATGAAAATTAGTACAGCCACTATGGAGAACAGTGTGGAGATTCCTTAAAAACTGGAAATAGAACTGCCATATCACCCAGCAATCCCACTTCTGGGCATACACACCTAGGAAACCATAATTGAAAGAGACACATGTACCCCCAATGTTCATCACAGCACTGTTTATAATAGCCAGGACATGGAAGGAACCTAGATGTCCATCAGCAGTTGAATGGATAAGAAAGCTGTGGTACATATACACAATGGAGTATTCAGTTCAGTTCAGTTCAGTCGCTCAGTTGAGTCTGACTCTTTGCAACCCCATGAATCGCATCACGCCAGGCCTCCCTGTCCATCACCAAACCCCCGGAGTTCACTAAGACTCACGTCTAGCGAGACAGTGATGCCATCCAGCCATCTCATCCTCTGTCATCCCCTTCTCCTCCTGCCACCAATCCCTCCTAGCATCAGAGTATTTTCCAATGAGTCAACTCTTCGCATGAGGTGGCCAAAGTACTGGAGTTTCAGTTTTAGCATCATTCCTTCCAAAAGAAATCCCAGGGCTGATCTCCTTCAGAATGGACTGGTTGGATCTCCTTGAAGTCCAAGGGACTCTCATGAGTCTTCTCCAACACCACAGCTCAAAAGCATCAATTCTTTGGCACTCAGCCTTCTTCACAGTCCAACTCTCACATCCATACATGACCACAGGAAAAACCATAGCCTTGAGTAGATGGACTTTCTTGGCAAAGTAATGTCTCTGCTTTTGAATATGCTATCTAGGTTGGTCATAACTTTCCTTCCAAGGAGTAAATGTCTTTTAATTTCATAGCTGCAGTCACCATCTGCAGTGATTTTGAAGCCCAGAAAAATAAAGTCTGACACTGTTTCCACTGTTTCCCCATCTATTTCCCATGAAGTGATGGGACCGGATGCCATGATCTTCATTTTCTGAATGTTGAGCTTTAAGCCAACTTTTTCACTCTCCACTTTCACCTTCATCAAGAGGCTTTTTAGTTCCTCTTCACTTTCTGCCATAAGGGTGGTGTCATCTGCATATCTGAGGTTATTGATATTTCTCCTGGCAATCTTGATTCCAGCTTGTGTTTCTTCCAGTCCAGCAATTCTCATGATGTACTCTGCATATAAGTTAAATAAGCAAGGTGACAATATACAGCCTTGAAGTACTCCTTTTCCTATTTGGAACCAGTCTGTTGTTCCATATCCAGTTCTAACTGTTGCTTCCTAATCTGCATACAAATTTCTCAAGAGGCAGGTCAGGTGGTCTGGTATTCCCATCTCTTTCAGAATTTTCCAGTTTATTGTGATCCACACAGTCAAAGGCTTTGGCATAGTCAGGAAAGCAGAAGTAGATGTTTTTCTGGAACTCTCTTGCTTTTTCCATGATCCAGAGGATGTTGGCAATTTGATCTCTGATTCCTCTGCCTTTTCTAAAACCAGCTTGAACATCTGGAAGTTCACGGTTCACGTATTGCTGAAGCCTGGCTTGGAGAATTTTGAGCATTACTTTACTAGCATGTGAGATGAGTGCAATTGTGCAGTAGTTTGAGCATTCTCTGGCATTGTCTTTCTTTGGGATCAGAATGAAAACTGACCTTTTCCAGTCCTGTGGCCACTGCTGAGTTTTCCAAATTTGCTGGCATATTGAGTGCAGCACTTTCACAGTATCATCTTTCAGGATTTGAAATAGCTCAACTGGAATTCCATAACCCCCACTAGCTTTGTTCGTAGTGATGCTTTCTAAGGCCCACTTGACTTTACATTCCAGGATGTCTGGCTGTAGGTCAGTGATCACACCATCATGATTATCTGGGTCATGAAGATCTTTTTGTACAGTATTACTCAGCCATTAAAGAAAAATAAATTTGAATCAGTTCTAATGAGGTGGATGAAACTGGAGCCTATTATACACACCGAAGTAAGCCAGAAAGAAAAATACCAATACAGTATACTAACGCATATATATGGAATTTAGAAAGATGGTAATGACAACCCTGTATGAGAGACAGCAAAAGAGACACAGATGTAGTATAGAACAGTCTTTTGGACTTTGTGGGCTGGGGGGGGGATGATTTGGGAGAATGGCATTAAAACATGTATAGTATCATATAAGAAATTAATCGCCAGTCCAGGTTTGATGCAGGATACAGGAAACTTGGGGCTGGTGCACTGGGATGACCCAGAGGGATGGTATGGGGAGGGAGGTGGGAGGGAGGTTCAGGACTGGGAACACGTGTACACCCATGGCAGATGCATGTGGATGTACGGCAAAACCAATACAATATTGTAAAGTGAAAAATAATAATAATAATAAAGAAATATAGTGTTGTATTAGTTTAAGGTGTACAAATAGTGATTTGTTACATTGATATATTGCAAAATGATTACCAAAATAAGTTTAGTTAACATCCCTCATTTCACACTTGCAAATTTTTTAATGAGAAGATTATGATTTATTCCCTTAGCAACTTTCAAGTATACAATATATTGTCATTAAATATAATCACTGCACTTTACATTGCATCTCCAGAGTTTATGTATCTTATATCTGTAAGTTTGTACCTTTTGACCACCTGATATACCATGTGTTTTTCATTTGTATATCTTTTTTGCAAGAATGTCTATTCAGGACCTTTGCCCAATTTTAATCAGACCAGTAATAATAGTAGTAGTAGTATTTTTTACTGTAGAGTTATTTATTGCTGTAATGTCCTTTGGACATTAATTGCTCATCAGATGTGTGGTTTGGAAATATTTTCTCTTAACATGGAAGTTGCTTTTTTATTTTTTTTTGTTTTTACCTTTGCTGTAACAGAAATCTTTTAGTCCCACTCGTTCATTTTGCTTTTTTTGCCTTAGTTTTATGTGTCATATCCAAAGCCTAGGAGTTTAATGGCCTCAGGTTTTACATTCATGTCTTTAGTCTGTATTGTGGTATTTTATGCATAGTGTATAAGAGTACAGTTTTACTCTTTTGTGTGTGGATATCCAATTTTCTCAGTGCATTTATTGAGGATATTGTCCTTTCCACATTGTGTATTCTTAGTGTCCACGTTAAAGATTAGTTAACCTTATGTGCGTAGGTTAGTATCTTGGCTATCTATTTGCTCCATTAGTTTTTGTGTCTGTATTCATGCCAGAACCGTACTATTTTGATCACTATAGCTTTTAGAGCTTGAAATCAGACAGTCTGATACCTACAGCTTTGATCTTCCTGCTCAAAATTACTTTGGCTCTTTGGGGTCTTTGTACCTTTATATGAATTTTAAGATTTTTTTTTCCCCATTATGCTGGAAACCACCATTGTAGTTTTCACAGGAATTTAATTTGTTGTGTAGATCACTTTGGGTAGCATAGACATTTTCAAAATATTGTTAAATCCTTTTTCTACATCTGTTGAGATGTTTGCTATTATTCACTCACTAAATTGTGTCCAACTCTGCAACTACGTGGACTGCAGCACACCAGGATTCCCTGTTCATCACCAACTTCTGGAGCCTGTTCAGACTTATATCCATCGAGTTGGTGATGTCATCTAACTATCTCATCTACTGTCTTCCCCTTCTCCCTGCCTTCAATCTTTCCAGCATCAGGATCTTTTCCACTGAGTCAGTTCTTCACATCAGGTGGCCAAAGTATTGGAGCTTCAGCTTCAGCAGCAGTTCTTCCCATGAAAATTCAGGACTGATTTTCTTTAGGATTAACTTGCTTGATCTCCTTGCAGTCAAGGGACTCTCAAGAGTCTTCTCCAACATCACAGTTTAAAAGCATCAGTTCTTCAGTGCTCAGCTCAATCCCCTTACATGCTATTGATATTTCACATTTTTCTCTTTCTTTATCATTGTCTTGGGCAATCACTTGTTTCCAAGAAATCATTTCTTCTAGATTTTCCAATTTATTGGCATATAATTGTTGATAGTAGTATCTTATGATTCTTTGTATCTCTGTGATATCAGTTTCATTTCTGACTTCAGTTATCTGAATCTCCCGTCTTTTTCTCTTGATTAGTCTTGTTAAAGGTTTGCTTATTAAAAAAAAAAAATTCTTATTGTTGTCATTTTTAATTGTTTTGTTTTGTTATTTTTTTTCCTAGTTTGTTTACTCTTGCTTTATTTTATTTCATTCATCCTGTTAACTTAATGCTTAGTTTTTTGTTATTTTTCTGGTTCCTCTAGTTGTCAAGTCCAGTTATCTATTTAAAATCTTTCTTTTTTAAAAAAGAAAAAAAAAATCTATTTTTCCATGCTCCTAGCTATCCAGACTATTCAGCCATGATGATCTTGTTAGTGTTCTGGATGGGGAAGGAAAGAACTGGGCCTCTTTGGTTGGATCTCTGTGGATAGGAAAGGTAGATGCTCATCACATGCTCATTTTCTGCTGTGGAAGAAATCACAGGCCAAAGACATCGCTCTTGATATCAAAATTTACTGCCCTAGGGAACGGGTGATGCTGGCAAAATGAAACAGTTCTTGCTATCCTCTTTAATTACATATATTTTGTTCTTTTATTTTTTTCACTTTAATGACATGCTGGACCCCCAGGTTCCCACACAGTTATTCTCATCTGGGATGAAGTCTGTTTCCCTGGGATGAAGTCTGAAAACTTCTATTTTGACATCTCATTGATGTCATCCTAGTGTGGAATTTTAAAAAATTGAAATAGTTGGATAGCTAAGTGCTTCTATATGAATTATGTGATTCCTCTGCTTCTCTTTAGAGGCACATATATTAATCACAGTAATTATTTGTGTTATCGTGCCTGTTAAGTAGTAAAGTAGTTTTGAGATCAATTCACAAGATGGTATTTATATACACATTTGCAGAATGTCTTCTTTCCATAAAAAAAAAATCCATTTTTGTGTACATAGTAGTGAAAGATAATTTTTCTCAGTCTACCTTTGGTCACTTCTGTTATTCATAGTTTAAAAAAAAAATTAGCACTGTGTTTTGTTAGTAGCAGTTAAGAGTTAATGTTGACTTGTGCTGCCATCCTCCACTTGGAATGAGAGCAATTTTAAAAAAAATACAGATATTTAATACATGGTTCAGTCCACTGCACTGTAATTACTTTTTTTAATTCTTATTTTTAGAATTTGTTATTATACATCATTTAAATTTTTCATTAATTTTGAATGAAAGCATATAATATTTTCCCCTACTTTCTTCTCCAAGGGACATACTGACATGTATTTGTTATAAATGGAATAATTCAGAGACTATTTGGGGGAAGATATATGCTCAATATACTGGCAAAAGTGAAGACAGTATCTTCCATAAGAGAATCTATATATTTTTTAGAATACCCCATTTTTATAAACTCAGAAAATAAACCTTCACAAAACATCATCTGGGATTAGGATTTTAGAATGTGGAGTCTCTTTTTGCTTCTTGATCCTTTTAATGTTGTTCAGTCCTATCCATTTTAATGAATTTGACTGTGATGGAAATGTGCAAATTAAAGGTATGGTTAGTTTTCCCTCATAGTTAGTGAAAAACACTGAGGTATGAAACCAACATGAGAAGTCAGATTTACTTAAAAAAAATTATTACTAAAGAAATGCCCTTGTATATTTGAAAAATATCTCATCTTCTCTCTTATCCACTCACATTTTCAGAAGGAATTAAATGCAGCTGTGGGAGGAAACTTTTTATATTTATTAAAAAAAATTAACCCTGGTGTTCAGCAATTATGTAGGTATAATAGTAAGATTATATACATTTCAATACTAATTAATATGTTCAACCCAGGTTTCAGTTAATTTATTTAAAAATTTCACTTAACTGTATTACTGATAGATGGCCTTCAGGTAATATGTAGGCTACATGGGAAACACAAATCATTAGAGTGCATAACAACTTAGTGACATGTCTACTAGCTTAGAGTTTGTGCTGATTGATAGCTTATAGGTACCCGGTAGATCAGATAACCTAAAACATACATTCAAATCAGTAAGACTGGGACTATCTTTGACTGATATCTTTGATATCAGTCAGGATGGGAATATTAGGAAAGGTATGCATCTCTTTGAGGATAAAGCAAAGAATCAGCTTAATCATAATTATATGATTGATCATGCATATTATTTGAATGGTGAATGCAACACAATAAAAAAGACAAAAGTAGTCTCCTGCTTAAAGTACATATAGATCACGAGTTTCAAGTTCTAGGAATAAAGAGGTGAAATTTGGGTTTAAATAATCACTTTGAAACTTACTAGATGTATGGTTATTTTTAATTTGCAGATGTTCCCTGAATCTGTTTCTCCATTTTTGAAATGTAGACAATAATGAATTTTTAAGCTTATTGTGAGAACAAATAATATATTATATGTAAAAATGTTTGGTGCATGCTTACACTCGATCCAAACGATACTCTTTATAACTACATAAAGGTGTCTTCTATCCATAAATTAGCTGATTAAAACACTATAGCTCCTTTATTGCAATCTTGAAAATTTATTCTATAGCATAGTCAGGGTCATGTCCATATTTTATTCTCACTCTCTTTACCTGTAAGGCTATAAAAGTCTATGATAAGGCTAAGTAACTTTCATAATTCCAACTTTTCCTTTTGTTGTCTGCATATTTTTATAATTCACAGCCTGAAAACAAGATAGAAAACAAAAGATGAAAGGAATCTTCTGACAGAACTGCCACTGTAATATTTTATGAAAACTTCACCTCTTTAATGATTGCCTGCTTTATTTACTTTTTTCAGAGCTCCTAACAGAGATAGATTACCCTTCATTCCTCCTTGGTATCCATAATTAAAGCCTAATTTTTTAGTTCACTGTGACCTTCCTCTTTTCTGCATGTGATTACCTACATAGAACACTTTAGTGAGCACTATCACCTGCGGTTTGATATATTTAAGGGCTGAAAGAAAAAGTTAAACCAGCAAACAATAATATTATACCCAGCAAAGCTGCCCTTCAGAAATGAAAGGGAGAAAAAGACTTTTCCAGACAAACAAAGATTAAGGAATTTCATCACCACTAGACCTACTATACAAGAAATACTAAATGGTAGTGCTTCAAGTTGAAACAAAAGCAAAAACATGAGAAAACTGTAAAAGTATAAAACTCATTGGTAAAGGTAAACAGACAGTCAAATTTTGAGTGCTTTAATACTATAATGGTGGTGTGTAAATTACATTCAACTCCAGGACAAAAAATTAAAACAAAAGTATTAGAAATAACTAATAACTATAGCTATAATAACTTGCTAATGTTTATAGTATATTAAAAGTTATTATTCGTGACATCAATAACCTAAAAATTGTGAGGGAGAAGTAAAATATAGAGTTTTTAATATATGATTAAAGATAAGTTGCTCCCAGTTTAAAATAGACTGTTATGTTTTGTGTAAACCTCAAGGTAACCACAGACTTCCCTGATGGCTCAGACAGTAAAGAATCCAACTGCAATGCAGGAGACCTGGGTTTGATCCCTAGACTGAGAAGATCTCCTGGAGGAGGGCATGACAAACCACTCCAGTATTCTTGCCTAGAGAATTTCCATGGGCAGAGGAGCTTGATGGGCTATAGTCCATGAAGATGCAAAGACTCAGACATGACTGAGCGACTAAGCACAGCACATTGTAAGCACAAAGAAGAAATTTCAATTAGACACACACACAAAAAAAAGGATAGAGAGAGAAAGAGAAAGGAATACAAACATACCACTTCAAAAAAATCAGCAAATCATAAAGGATGATAGCAAGAGAAGAGTAAAGAAATAAGAAATTATAAAGCACCAGAAAACAACAAAATGGCAATAATAAATCAGTACCTGTCTTACTTAACATTACTTTAAATGTTAATAGTTTGAATTTCCCAATCAAAATATGAATTAAGAAGCAAGATGCAAAAATATGGTGCCTATAAGAGACTCACCTCTACTTTAAGGACAAAAAGACTGAAAGTGAAAGGATGGAAAAAGATATTTCATGTAAATGGTTGCCAAAAGGTAGCAGGGGTCACTATACTTATATTACATAAAATAGACTTTCATTCAAAAATCTGTTACAAGACACAAAGAAGTCACTATAAAATGATAAAGTGATCAATTAATCAAAAGAATATTTTAACAAGTGTAAATGTATATACACATAACATTGCAGCACCTAAATATGTAGAGCAAATATTAACAGAACTAAAGGAAGAAATAGACATCAATATAATAATAGTAGGGAGCTACTTCAACATTCACTTTCAAAAAAGGATAGATCATACAGAGAGAAAATCAATAAGGAAAGTGCAGGTTAAATAACACCACAGAACAAATGAACCTAACAGACATATACAGAACATTCCACCCAGAAGCAGCTGAATATACTGTCTTCTAAAGTGCATATGAAACATTTTCCATGATAGATCATATGCTATGCTACAAAGTAAGTCCTAACAAATTTGAGAATATTTAATCCATACTCCAGTAGTGTGAAACTGAAAATCAATAATAGGAGGAAAATTGACAAATATGTGGGATTAAATGGGATTAAATGGCAGAAGTGAAAGAGGAGACATCACTGCTGATACCATAGAAATATAAAGGATCATAAGAAATTACTATCAACAACTGTATGCCAATAAGTTGAAAATCTAGAAGAAATGAATTCCTGGAACCATACAAACTCCTAAGACTGAATTATGATGGAAGAGAAAACATGAATAGATCAATAATGAATAAGCAGATTGCCAAGATATGGGAAAAAGACCTTCGTTTTTTCAGTGGAGTAATGGAAAACGAAAATGTGGCATATACATACAGTGGGTATTATTTAGCTTTTGAAAAAAAAGGAAATCCTGCTATTAGTAACAACTTGGATGAAACTAGAGGACTTTATCCTAAGTGAAATAAGCTAGGCAGAGAAAGACAAAAGCTGAATGATTTCACTTATGTGTGGAATCTTAAATTTTCAAATGCATTAAAAAAAAAGAGAGAGAGAGAGTAAAATGGTGATTGCCAGGGGCTGGGAGATTGGATGAAAGAGGATATTTTGACCAAATGGTACAGAATTTCTATTATGCAGAAAAAATGAGTTCTAAATGTCTGGTGCATAGCATGTTGACTATAGCTAATACTACAGTACTATATGCTTGAAATTTACTAAGGGAGTAGATCTTAAATGTTCTAAGTAACAAAAAAGGCAACAGTGGTGAGGTGATGTCTATGATAGTTAGCTTGATTGTGGTAAACATATAAGTATATCAATATATCACATTTTGCATTTAAATATATGTTGATTCTTATTTGTCAATTGTACTTAAAGCTGGGTAAATAATACAATGAAACACAATAACAGTATAATACTTGGGCAATATAATCAAACAAGCAGATTTATTTAATTAAAAGATATATTCTTAATTGTGTATGTACTTCAGTTCTCACTTTACTTTTGAGAGTAAACAAAACATTTTAAAAAATAAACTGTTTTTTTTTTTTCTGTGAATGTGAATGGCATTTTATTTTTACTCTTGAGTTTCAGATAATTATTCATGAATTAAACTGAAGGATGATCTTCTGCTTGGAAGACTTCATAAAATACAATTTTGTTATTTACAAGTAACTAGAGACTTATGTGATCAGTATAGCTTGTAATTTTAATAGGTAATTAAACTCACACATTTAGTCTAACAAAAGATAATGAGATTAAACAATGTTCCATCTCCTTCCAGTGGTATACTGACAATTACTTTTTTCTCCCTGGTTGCTTTAACATCCCCCAAATGATTTTTAAATTATACACACACACACACACACACACACACACATATATTATACATATACATACATACATATATATATATATATATATATATGAAATAACATGGACTAAATTAGATTTCCCCTTAATTAAAATAATACAGTTTCAATAGAGTTCAACTTAAAGATTTCTTACAAATCTATTTTTGGTTAGAATAAATACTATCTCTTTTGATAAAACTGAGCCATATAGTCATGTTAGAAATTCTTCCAGGTTCTCTAGTGTTTGACATCATAAGATAAGCCTGTAAACTGAGTATATAGCTCTCTATCCATTTCTTTACTGCTGAATGAAAAGAACTGGACAGACACAGTGCTGCAGGAATCCTTGGTGTGACTGACAGAAGGGCTCTCTTGTACAGGCTTTACAGGTGTTAGGTTTGAGCTTCAATTCAGAGAGTCGAGAGCATTCTGTGAGTGATAGAAAAACAACTTTACAGGGATGTGGTGTCTGCTCACACACTTTTTGAGCTATGTGTTGGTAACAAAGGAAAAGCACCATTCATGTCTATATCCCTGAAGTGCTTCTCCCTGGTGGGGCTAAGGGGAAAGAGTAGATGCTACAGTACAAGGTAGGGCTAGGAGAGGGAGAGTGATGTGCCCTCTTTTCCTCCCACATAAAAATGTGGTATGTATCCCTAAGTGGCTTCCTACCTGCCAAGTCGCCTTTCTTTCATAGATGCTGTAAATAATGGTAGTGAAGGACAGTCTTTTCTTTCTTTGCAGCTCCTCATAAATGACTTTGCTTTGGCAGAAAGTACACAGATGGCTGACTTCCTGCTAACAGTCATCTAAGGCTCCATTTATAAGAGCGTGCCCTTTCAAGGGTGAATACTTTTTCATTGAATATCTGAATTGGATGTAATACTCTTTTGCATAGAGTTAATTTCCAGAAATATTTCATTTATACAACCACAAAATGATTCTTTGAGGGACTTTCTCTTTTAGATAAAATAGTGAATATGAGGAAACAAAAGAAAAACGAGGACAACTGTCCAACTTTGTGTGCATATATTATTTGATAAAAATACCAGTACCATTTATTTTGGGTCCTGAGCATTTTTAGATAAATCATTTAATTGACTTCATTTTCACTATCAGCAACATTGATGCAAATATACTAATGGTGTTGAATAGCTCCTTCGAGTGTTTAACCAGGGAGAAAACTCTTATTTGGCCAAAGCCAGGAAGAAAAACCAAGATAATCACGATGGTGTAATCATTCACCAAGAGCCAGACATCCTGGAATGTGAAGTCAAGTGGGACGTAGGAAGCATCATTCCAAACAAAGCTAGTGGAGGTGATGGAATTTCAGTTGAGCCATTTCAAAGATCAAAAGATGGTGTTGTGAAAGTGTTGCACTCAATATGACAACAAATTTGGAAGACTCAGCAGTGGCCACAGGACTGGAAAAGGGTCAGGCTTCATTCCAATCCCAAAGAAAAGCACTGTAAAAGAATGTTCAAACTACCACATAATTGCACTCTTCTCACACGCTAGCAAAGTAATGCTCAAAATTCTTCAAGTAAGGCTTCAACAACACGTGAACAGTGAAATTCCAGATGCTTAGGTTGGATTTAGAAAAGGCAGAGGAACCAGAGATCAAATTTTCAACATCTCTTGGATCATCAGAAAAGCAAGAGAGTTCCAGAAAAACATCTACTTCTGCTTTATTGACTATGCCAAAGGCTTTGACTAAGTGGATCACAACAAACTGTGTAAAATTCTTCATGAAATGGGTATACCAGACCACCTTACCTGCCTCCTGAGAAATCTGTATTCAGATCAAGAAGCAACAGCTAGAACTATGCATGAAACATCAGACTGGTTCCCAATCAGGAAAGGAGTATGTCAAGGCTGAATATTGTCACACTGCTTATTTAACTTATATGAAGAGTACATCATGTGAAATGCTGGACTGGATGAAGCACAAGCTGGAATCAATATTGCTGGGAGAGGCATCAATAATCTCAGATATGCAGATGACACCACCCTTATGGTAGAAAGTGAAGAAGAACTAAAGAGCCTCTTAATGAAAGTGAAAGAGAAGACTGGAAAAAGTTGGCTTAAAACTCTGCTGCTGCCAAGACACTTCAGTCGTGTCCGACTCTGTGCGACCCCATAGACAGCAGCCTACCAGGCTCCCGTCCCTGGGATTCTCCAGGCAAGAATACTGGAGTGCGTTGCCATTTCCTTCTCCAATGCATGAAAGTGAAAAGTGAAAGTGAAGTCACTCAGTCGTGTCTGAACTTTAGCGACCCCATGGACTGCAGCCTACCAGCCTCCTCCGTCCATGGGATTTCCCAAGCAAGAGTACTGGAGTAGGGTGCCAGTGCCTTCTCCAGGCTTAAAACTCAACATTCAGAAAACTAAGATTATGGCATCACTTCATGGCCCCATCACTTCATGGCAAATAGATGGTGAAACAATGCAAACAGTGACAGACTCTCTTTTGTGGGGTCTCCAAAATCACTGCAGATGGTGACTGCAGTCATGAAATTAAAAGACAAAAAAAAAAAAAAACACCTAGACAGCATATTAAAAAGCAGACACATTACTTTGCCAACAAAGATCCATCTAGTCAAAAAAGTTATGGTTTTTCCAGTGATCATGTATGATATGAGAGTTGGACTATAAAGAAAGCTGAGCAGCAAATAATTGATGCTTTTGAACTGTAGTGTTGGAGAAGATTCTTCAAAGCCCCCTTGGACTGTAAGGAGATCCAACCAGACAATCCTAAAAGAAATCAGTCCTGAATATTCATTGGAAAGACTGATGCTCAAGCTGAAACTCCAATTCTTTGGCCACCTAATGTGAAGAACTGACCCATTGGAAAAAACCTTGCTGCTGGGAAAGATTGAAGGCAAGAGAAGAGGATGGCAGAGGATAAGATGGTTGGATGGCATCACTGACGATGAGCATGACTTTGAGCAAGCCCCGGGGGCTGGTGATGGACAGGGAAGCCTGGCATGCTGCAGTCCATGGGGTCACAAAGAGTTGAACAGGACTGAGTGACTGAATTGATGTGAACAAAGTAGATAAAGTATAAAAACTTAAGAACCTCTTGATGAGAGTGAAAGAGGAAAATGAAAAAACTGGCTTGAAACTCAACATTCAACATTCCAAAAACTAAGATATGGCCTCCGGTACCATCACTTCACGGCAAATAGATGGGGATAAAATGTAAGCGATGGCATATTTTATTTTCTTGAGCTACAAAATCACTGTGGACAGTGATTGCATCCATGAAATTAAAAGATCCTTGCTCCTTGTAAAGAAAACACTAGACAGCCTATTAAAAAGCAGAGACATCACTTTGCTGACAAAGATCTGTATAGTTAAAGCTATGGTTTTCTCAGTAGTCATGTACGGATGTGACAGTTGGAACATAAAAAAAGGCTGAGTGCTGAAGAAGTGATTCTTTTGAACTGTGGTGTTGGAGAAGACTCCTGAGAGTCCTTTGGACTGCAAGAAGATCAAACTAGTCAGTCCTAGTTGATTTATACTGTTGAGTTAGTTTCAAGTACAGCAAAGTGATTCAGTTACGTATACATATGTATCTATTCCTTTTATTTTTTTTATTTTTTATTTTTTTATTTTTTTATTTTATTTTTTTTTAATTTTATTTTATTTTTAAACTTTACATAACTGTATTAGATTTGCCAAATATCAAAATGAATCCGCCACAGGTACACATGTATATCTATTCCTTTTAAAATTATTTTCCCATTCAGAATGTTACAGAATATTGAACAAAGTTCCCTGTGTTTGTTGTCTATCTGTTTTAAATACAGCAGTGTGTACTTATCAGTCCCAAACTCCTTCACCATCCCTCTTCATCAACCCTTCTTCCCTGATAACCATAAGTTCATTCTATAAATCTATTAGTTTGTTTCTTCTTTGTGAATAATCTGTTTTATTACTTTTTAGATTCTGCATATAAGCCACATCAGGCTTCCCAGGGAGCACTAGAGTTAAAGAACATGCCTGCCAGTACAGAAGATATAGGAGAAGTGGGTTCAATCTCTGGGTTGGGAAGATCCCCTGGAGGAAGACATGGCAACCCACTCCACTATTCTTGCCTGGAGAACTTCATGGACAGAGGAGTCTGGCAGGCTACAGTCCATGGGGTCCCAAAGAGTCAGACAACTGAAGCGACTTAGCATGCATGCATGCATAAATAAGATTGTATGATTATTGCTTTTAATGGGAGGAATGAAAATATCAGGTGGACAAAGACAAACTAATATTCCTCCAACTTATCCTACCCACTAGTGTGGAAGGGGAACTCAGACACAAGTGAAAGAGGACAGTATGTTAGTCGCTCAGTCTGCCGACTCTGCAACCTCATGGACTATAGCCTGTCAGGCTCCTCTGTTCATGCAATTCTCCAGGCAAGAAGACTGGAGTGGGGTGCCATTCCCTTGTCCAGGGGATCTTCCCAACCCAGGAATCAAACTTGTGTCTCCCACACTGCAGGCAGATTCTTTACCACTGAGCCACAAGTTTGAACTAGGACAAGACTACTCTAAAGCTCTCTGTGAAACACTCTTCTTGTTCTGTTGCTAGTGAGGGATGATTGCTGAAAGCCAAGCAAAACACTGGAAATGGAAATATTACAAGGAACTTACATATGCTATTGCAGGAACTTGATCTCTTAAGGTGCATGTGATACTTATCATAAAAATACTGTGATACAAAATATCTGTTTATTCATTAATCTATTCATCAAGTAAATATGCTATGAACATGTTATGTTAAGTACAAAAATATCCAAAGTTGAAATTATCTGTAGAATAAGCTCCTTAAAGGAAGGCAGACTCTAGAACAAGTGATCCTCAATGATCACCACCTCCTGGTAGCTGTGCCATGTGTAACCTCGGGTCTTTACTTATGCTGGATGCACTGACTTGCCTCTAACGAACATAATTTGGCTGAGGGAATAGGAAGGCACTTACAGGTGAGGCTGGAAATGGACTGTGGCCTGTTTTGGGCACCGTCTCACTCTCTGTTCACTCTTCCTGGAGGAATACAGCTGCCTTTTCAAACAAAGACCTCATAAGGAATGTGGTAAGCCTGATGGTGGATCCTCCCTGAAGTTGATTTACAGAAGGACCCACAGCCCTACCTACAGCTTGACCTCCTGAGGCCTAAAACAGAGACAGTCAGCTTGCTGTGTCTGAATTTCTGACCCACAAATATGAGATGATAAATATGTTTTAACCTGCTAGGTTTGGGAGTAAAGTATTAAACAGCAATTCCATCTAAGACACCTTGGCTTATACCAATAGAATTCTAGGCTCTCAAAATAGGTTGTTAAATTAAAAAAAAAAAAAAAAAAAGAAGAAGAAGAGGAAAAACTTGAAGATTACTGAAGGAAAAATACAAACAAATTAAAAATACCAAAGGATTACAATGCATGATGTCTCAGTACTGGCATTTTTTTTTTTTTCAGGCAAGCAATTTTTTAAAGCCATATTTTCTTATCATTGGACACATGAAGAGAACAATTATATAAACATGAATTATGGAGAAATTTTATTGATATGTATTGATATGTAATGGATATGTAATGATTTTTTCTAAATTTAAATATTTACATCTCAAATAGAACATTCTACATGAACTTGATTTGGTCTTAGCTTGAGAGCAAGCAGCCTATTTTGTTACAGGAGATTAGATGGTGTCACACTTTGATAGTAAACAACTAGTCCTTCAGCAATCTTGATTCCAGGTTGTGCTTTATCCAGCACATCATTCCACATGATGTACTCTGCATATAAGTTAAATAAGCAGTGTGAAAATATACAGCCTTGATGTACTCCTTTCGATGTTTGGAAACCAGTCTGTCATTCCATGCATAATTCTAAATGTTGATCCTTGACCTAAACACAGATTTCTCAGGAGGCAGGTAAGGTGGTCTGGTATTCCCATCTCTTGAAGAATTTTCCAAAGTTTGTTGTGATCCACACAGTTAAAGGCTTTGGCATAGTCAATAAAGGAGAAGTAGATGTTTTCTTGAACTCTTTTGCTTTTTTGATGACCCAGAGGATGTTGGCAATTTGCTCTCTGGTTCCACTGCATTTTCTAAATCCAGCCTGAACATCTGGAAGTTCATGGCTTATGTACTGTTGAAGCTTTTCTTGGAGAATTTTGAGCATCACTTTGCTAGCATGTGAGATGAGTGCAACTGTGTGGTAGTTTGAACATTCTTTTGCATTGCCTTTCTTTGTAATTGGAATGAAAACTGACCCTTTTCAGTCCTGTGGCCACTGCTGAGTTGTCCAAATTTGATGGGATATTGAGTGCAGCACTTTCACAGCATCATCTTTCAGGATTTGAAATAGCTCAACTGGAATTCCATCACCTCCACTAGCTTTGTTCACAGTGATGCTTCCTAAGTCCCACTTGACTTCACATTCCAGGATGTCTGGCTCTAGGTGAGTGATCACACTATTGTGATTATCTGGGTCATGAAGGTCCTCTTTGTACAGTTCTTCTGTGTATTCTTGCCAGGTCTTAATATCTTCTCCTTCTGTTAGGTCCACACCATTCCTGTCTTTTATTGAGCCCATCTTTGCATGAAATGTTCCCTTGGCATCTCTAATTCTCTTGAAGAGATCTCTATTCTTTCCCATTCTATTGTTTTCCTCTATTTATTTGCATTGATCACTGAGGAAGACTTTCTTATCTCTCCTTGCTAGTCTTTGGAACTCTGAATTCTAAAGGGTTTATCTTTGCTTTTTTCCTTTGCCTTTAGCTTCTCATCTTTCCTCAGCTATTTATAAGGCCTCGTCAGACAACCATTTTGCCTTTTTGCATTTCTTTTTCTTGGGGATGATCTTGATCCCTGCCTCCTGTACAATGCCATGAACCTCCATCCATAGTTCTTCAGGCACTCTGTCTAGATCTAATCCCTGTAATCTATTTGTCACTTCCACTGTATAATCATAAGGGATCTGATGTAGGTCATACCTGGATGGTCTAGATTCTTGAGAGAAATATCAATAACCTCAGATATGAAGATGATACCACCCTTATGGCAGAAAGCAAAGAACTAAAGAGCCTCTTCATGAAAGTGAAAGAGGAGAGTAAAAAAATTTGACCTGAAACTCAGCATTCAAAAAACTAAGATCATGGCATCTGGTCCCATCACTTCATGGCAAATAGATGGGGAAACAATGCAAACAGTGACAGACTGTATTTTTGGGGTCTCCAAAGTGACTGCAGATGGTGACTGCAATCATGAAATTAAAAGATGCTTGCTCCTTGGAAGAAAAGCTATGACCAACCTAAACAGCATATTAAAAAGCAGAGACATTACTTTGCCAACAAAGGTTCATCTAGTCAAAGTTATGGCTTTTCCAGTAGCCATGTACAGATGTGAGAGTTGGAGCATAAAAAAAGCTGAGTGCTGAAGAATTGATGCCTTTAAACTGTGGTTATGGAGAAGACTCTTGAGAGCCCCTTGGACTGCAAGGAGATCCAACCAGTCCACCCTAAAGGAAATCAGTACTGAATATTCATTTGAAGGACTGATGCTGAAGCTGAAACTCCAATACTTTGGCCACCTGATGAGAAGAACTGACTCACTGGAAAAGACCCTGATGCTGGGAAATATTGAAGGCAAGAGGAGAAGGGGATGACAGAGGATGAGATGGTTTGTTGGCACCAGCAACTTGATATACATGAGTTTGAGAAAGCTCTGAGGATTGTTGATGGACAGGGAAGCCTGGCATGCTGCAGTCCATGGGGACTTCTCAGTCAGACATGACTGAGTGAGTGAAATGACTGAACTGAACTAGTCCTTCTGGTACCACTGTCTCCCTGATTTTCTTGGGACAGCTATAATTGTCAGAGGGAAGCCACCTAAATGATTTACATTATAGGTATTTTTACAGGTTTCCTCCCAGGTAAAAAGGGATGCAGTTAATATGTTAAATGTCATTTAATTTAAGTCTATAAAAGATTCTGTATGAAAAGCTCTGTTTTGCTTTAATTAAGGATGGAATAAAGGTGAATGATTACAGACAGACCTAAGAACAAGGTAATATGTTATCAGAAATTGATAAAAGTGGTCATCTTTCTTTTTGAGCTGTTTATTGAGTGTTTTAAAAGTTCAAATTGATGACATAAATTCAGGTGTTTTTGTTATTGTGTAGTTGCTAAGTCATATTCAACTCTTCCTGACACCATGGACTGAGCCCACCAGGCTCCTCTGTCCATGAAATTTCCCAGAAAAAAATACTACAGGGTTTCCATTTCCTTCCCCAGGGAATATTCCTAACCCAGGGATCAAACCCACATCTACTGCATTGGCAGATGGAGTTTTTAATTCTGAGCCACCAGGGAAGCCCCAGTCAGTGGTAAGTACTCAATATATATTTACAGATATATATTTGCCTTTACTGAGACATTTGTCACCTAAATAAAATTTCATTTTTTATTATGGACATCAATTTTTCAAAATAATACTGCTTGGAGATTATTAAGATTGTATTTTTTGCTTATTACTTTTGTGTTAATTATTATTGTTCTTTACTATCATAAGAACTCCTAAAGAATCATTTTGTAGATCTTATCCCATATATGGTATATCCTACCCATTCTGTGTATGCCACATGCTACTTAGGAGCACAACTCCAGGGACTTCCCTGGTGGTCCCTTGGTTAAAACTTTGCCTTCCAATGCAGAAGGTGTGCGTTCCATCCCTTCTTGCAAAGCTAAGATTCCACATGCCTTGTGACCAAAAAACCAATACAGAAAACAGAAAAAATATTGTAACAAAATTTAATAAATATTCTAAAAATGGTCCACATTTTAAAAAAAATCTTAAAAAAGAAGAAGAAGAAGAATGCAACCCCATAGGACACCAGGACGGGATGGTCCTTTCGACTGGCCTGCCATAGAGACTGCTTCTGTCATATTTTACCTGTTATTTAGCAAACCAATTAAGTTCAGGGACAAAACCCTTTAGACTATACTCTTATAGCTTTATAACAGAGATTGCATGACAACCACAAGATACCTGTTGAAATTAAATAATTTTTGTGGTTTAAATTTAATCATTTCTTCTAGTTAAAGTATTTTACTCAATTACTTTTGTCTTATGAGATAAAACACAAACTAATTCTACCATATTCATGAGCACTGGAATATCTTCGATTTTTTATAGTGCTTTGCTTAAAATGATGGAAAAGATAGCAATGAAGAGACATGAAATTTATTTTCCAGCTATGACCTCTTTTGTAGTTGTAAAAGAAAATGATTAGGCAAGACTAGTCTGCTGTTAAAAAATAGGCAAAACAGCTTAAGTGTGTAACCCAAAGTAGTTGTCCAACTTCAAGTGAGATTCAACTCTTATATTATTTCTTAATCTGCTTAATAGTTTCATTTTATTGAAGTTTAAATTCCTCTAATATTAAAAGTCAGTTATATTGGATTAAGCCTGGCACTTCTACTCTCTTTGTTAAGAAAAGGAATGAAAAGCTCTTTTCTCCTGAATGTCCAGAATCTGATCAAACTGGTTTAGTAATATCCATTTTACATGTAATATTTATAGGAAAATAGCCTAAATAAGGTTCAATATAGCATGCTTTCATTTTTCTAGTACTTATTTAGTAGAAGTCCAATTCTAAGTGATATATAATATGGAGATTTGTGACATCAACAGTTTAGGCTCACAATGAGACAACTATAAGGCACAAGGAATCTCCTATTTTGCTATCTATAGCTTAATATAGTATTTAAAATATCTATTAAATAATATTTCAGTTCTTGGTGTTAGCTCAGATTTATTAATTTTGTGGTCCACCACAATTCAGTGGTCCACCACGTAATTCTATATTGATAAAATTCAGTTTAAAAGATCATAGAAACAAATTAAAAATGAATCTAAACAGATACCTGTCTCAATAACACAGACCTACCCCTGGGACTCAAAGCTACCCTGTCACATGTCCTGTTTTCCATTTATTGAAAGCCATCATCTAAAGCCATCTCAGGACCCACCTGATTAAGCACAAGAAGTCAATCTCTTCTCTGTGCACACTGTCTGTGACTTGGGGATCAGGGGTCTTAGATCACCTCTTTAAATATCCTATCTCCAAATATATGTCACATTATGAGATACAGATGTGAGCTTTTCAACCTAGGAATTTAGGGGGAACAAAATTCAGTCCTGATATCACCCAAGTCTATAAATATGTCAGAATTTTTTTGTAGTCCCATGTGGGCACTAAATGGGTACCCTGTGTTCCATATTCCAGGATAAGACTTTTCCTTTCAACCTTGGAGTCAGATAGGATTTACCTGTTAAATATTTATGTTCAAACAATAAAACTTTTTTTTCCCTAATGGGGCCCAAACTCGAGAAACATCTCCTAGAAGGAAGAGGGAGCAGAGAGGACTCTGGATGCCCCACTGATGAAGACAATGGCCACAATGTAGAACTAGCAGCTTGCCTCTTTTCACTTGGGTTTGTAAAACACAATTAGCAAAACAATACAGATGTAACAGAATGGTGAGAATTATAAAAATAATGATGGTAGAGTTAAAAACTATTGGGGTGCAATTTAAATTCTGTCTTTATGTATTAAACCAAAAATTTGAAGTTCCAGAAAAATTAAAGGGTTAAATAGTTAACAATCTAGAATTAAAAGTTAGAATAGCCTTAAGCATAAAAGAAAGATGAGCACCAAAGAATTGATGCTTTTGAACTGTTGTGTTGGAGGCAACCCTTGAGAGTCCCTTGGACTGCAAGGACATCCACCCAGTCCATCCTAAAGGAAATCAGTCCTGAATATTCATTGGAAGGACTGATGCTGAAGCTGAAACTCTGATACTTTGGCCAACTGATGAGAGGAACTGACTCATTTGAAAAGACCATGATGCTGGGAAAGATTGAAGACAGGAGGAGAAGGAGATGACAGAGGATGAAATGGTTGGATGGCATAACCAACTCAATGGACATGAGTTTGAGCAAACTGTGGGAGTTGGTGATGGAAAAGGCAGCCTGGCATGCTGCAGTCCATGGGGTCACGAGTCGGACATGACTGAGTGACTGAACTGGAACTAAGCATAAATATCAAATCTATTTTAGAAGAAAGAATTATAAGCCAAAGGGAAAAAATGAGAAAAATCATGCATGTTTTATATTTATATTTTTAAGACTTTATAAGGTCATTTAAAATAAAAATAATAAAGTAGGCCAATTATCTGAAAAAATTATGTTAAACCTCACTCAAAATGTTAAAAATGTCCAAGTACCAATCAAAAACCTTGAATAAAATATTATCAGATAAGTTACAACATAAGAATTGGAAATAACCATTATTTACTAGTAATCACAGAATTCTAAACTAAAAGATATGCTTTTTCACTTTGGGGAAAGAGAATTAAAAAAGAGAAAATATCAGCCCTGGTAATGTTATAGTGAAATTGATATTCACATACTGTTGACAAAAGTTTACTTTGGTTCAAGCTTTTGGAAAAGTTACTACAAATATATTTATGTAATAATATTTATGTTAATATAACAAAGAGTATAACACATATTTGTATAAAAATCATTCATAACATTTGACCAAGTAAAAGTCTTATCCATGATTACAAAGTCCCCAAATCTCTAAGAAACATTTTTTTTTCCCTAAATCATTTGCCACAAAACCAAACCTATTTAGTATAATAGTGTGCATAGTCTACTGCAAAAATAGAAATGTGTTTGATAAGGGAGGTTGCTATCTTAGACTTTAATGAGAGTGTCATTAATATAGACTATAAATAAAACTACAAAATTCCTCAATTTTGAACACACCTCGCCCAAGAATCACAAATGAGCACTGATGACCTGTGATTCCATTTCAGACAGTCTATCTTAGGCAATTATTATGAAATGCAGATAAAATCTTACATATTTTCAACTTAATTCTAGCAATATTTATATCATTTAGTAATGGATAGGAGAAAATATCTAATAAGAGGTTGTAAATAAGCTATATAACTGGTAAAATATACACCTTATGGAATGTTTCAGTTCATTTCAGTTCAGTCACTCAGTCATGTCCGACTCTTTGAGACCCCATGAATCACAGCACACCAGGCCTCCCTGTCCGTCACCATCTCCCGGAGTTCATGAAAACTCACGTCCATCGAGTCGGGGATGCCATCCAGCCATCTCATCCTCTGTCGTCCCCTTTTCCTCTTGCCCCCAATCCCTCCCAGCATCAGAGTCTTTTCCAATGAGTCAACTCTTCGCATGAGGTGGCCAAAGTACTGGAGTTCCAGCTTTAGCATCATTCCCTCCAAAGAACACCCACGGCTGATCTCCTTTAGAATGGACTCCTTGCAGTTGGATCTCCATTAGGTTGGATCTTCTTGCAGTCCAAGGGACTCTCAAGAGTCTTTTCCAAAACGACAGTTCAAAAGCATCAATTCTTCAGTGCTCAGCTTTCTTCACAGTCCAACTCTTGCATCCATACATGACCACTGGAAAAACCATAGCCTTGACTAAATGGACCTTTGTTGGCAAAGTAATGTCTCTGCTTTTCAAAAATGCTATCTATGTTCATCATAACTTTTCTTTCAAGGAGTAAGTGTCTTTGAATTTCATGGCTGCAGTCACCATGTGCAGTGATTTTGGAGCCCAAAAAGATAAAGTCTGACACCATTTCCCCTGTTTCCCCATCTATTTCCCACTAAGTGATGGGACCAGATGCCATGATCTTCATTTTCTGAATGTTGAGCTTTAAGCCAACTTTTTCAATCTCCACTTTCACTTTCATCAAGAGGCTTTTTAGTTCCTCTTAACTTTCTGCCATAAGGGTGGTGTTATCTGCATATCTGAGGTTATTGATATTTCTCCTGGCAATCTTGATTCCAGCTTGTGTGGAATGTTTACCAGATACCTAATATGGATTGACAAAGTGATTAGTGACATAATATATCAGAAAAGTTTCAGCTACATTTTAAAAAGTGACTTGAATATAATTTTAAATTTTTCACATGTAGAAGTACAAAGTCAGAATTTGGACCTGGTTTTATGGCCCCCTGATTTTCAGTTCCAGGGTTTTTTCTTTCTATTCTACTGTTTTTATTGTGTTGCTTCAGATTCAAGGTGGCTGCCTGAGCATCAGCCACTACATTCATATTCCAGTGAGCAAGAACTGAACATCAGACTTGTTCCCAATCAGGAAAAGGGTACGTCAAGGCTGTATATTGTCACACTGCTTATTTAACTTATATGCAAAGTCCATCATATGAAAGGCCAAGCCAGATGAAGCAAGATCTGGAATCAATATTGCTGGGAGAAATATCAATAACCTCAGATATGCAGATGACACCACCCTCATGGCAGAAAGTGAAGAAGAACTAAAGAGCCTCTTGATGAAAGTGAAAGAGGAGAGTAAAAAAGTTGGCTTAAAAGTCAACATCCAGAAATAAAGATCCTGGCATCCGGTCCCATCACTTCATGGCAAATAGATAGAGAAACAATGGAAACAGTGACAGATTTTATTTTTTTGAGGGGTTCCAAAATCACTGCAGATGGTGACTGCACCCATAAAATTAAAAGACACTTGCTCCTTGGAAGAAAAGCTATGATCAACCTAGACAGCATATTAAAAAGCAGAGACATTATTTTGCCAACAAAAGTTCATCTAGTCAAAGCTATGGTTTTTCCAGTAGTCCTGTGTGAATGCAAAAGTTGGACTATAAAGAAATTTGAGTGCTGAATAATTGATGCTTTTGGACTGTGGTGTCGGAGAAGACTTTTGAGAGTTCCTTGGACTGCAAGAAGATCCAACCAGTCAATCCTAAAGGAAATCAATCCTGAATATACATTGGAAGGACTGATGCTGAAACTGAAACTTCAATACTTTGGCCACCTGAAGAGAAGAACTGACTCATTGGAAAATACCCTGATTCTGGGAAAGATTGAAGTCAAGAAGAGAAGGGGACAACAGAGGATGAGATGGTTGGATGGCATCACTGACTCGATGGATATGAGTTTGAGCAAGCTCTGAGAATTGGTGATGGACAGGGAAGCCTGGCGTGCTGCATTTCATGGGGTAGCAAAGAGTTGGACACGACTGAGTGACTGAACTGAACTGAAAGTATCTGCTCCAAGATGGTTAAGAATTACAATTGGAAAGCTAGCAGCTTTAGAGTGGAGCTAATGGTCAAATGTTTTCTTAACCAGCTGGACAATGTTAAGACACATTATGATCATGTGTCCCAGAAACAATACACTGAGAATGGTATGATGTTTCTGTGGCATTCATGTCAAAAATGCACAACCTCAATCCAATGACAAGAAAGCATCATTAGACAACCCATGCTGAGGGACATTCTGTGGAATAATTGGCCAGACTTCTTTAAAAGTATGAGAAGCAAGGGAGGATAAAAGACTTTCACAGACTCAGGGGAGACTTGACCTCTGTAGGCAACATGAGATTCTGGGTCAGATGATGGAACAGAAGAACTTTGATGGTAATTCTGCTGAGATCTGCAAAAGGTCTATAGTTTAGTGTTATTGTACCAATATTAATTTTCTAACTAATTTACCACAGTTATATATGATGCTGATATTGGGGCAAGCTTCGTTAGGGTGTATGGCAGCCCTCTGTCAAATATTTGCACTCAGTCTATAACTCTATTTCAATAAGAAAAAAAAAATTTAAATCACTAAAAAATGTAATGAGAGACTTCCCTGGTGGTCCACTGCTTAGGATTCAGTGCTTTCACTGCCATGGCCCTGGGTTCAATCCCTAATTGGAGAACTAAGATCTCACAAGCTGCAAAGCATGGTCAAATAAATAAATTAGCAAATCACTCTCATTCATTAAAAAAAAAAAAAAAAACCTCAGGTCTAAAAAAAAGCAATGAAGACTTACATAAGACTGAAAAGTATAAGGAAACAGCACTTAATAAATTGTTTAAACTGACTATTTTGAAAAGTCAGAGTCTGACCTGCAGGCAAATGAGAATGGACAAGTTAAACTATCTGTAACACAAACATCCTTACCAGTGTAAACCTTCACCTTCTATTGAAGACCTTGGAGAGTCAAGTCTTCACTAAGACCAAGTGAAATTATCCTGATGGGACTGACTCTGGGCTGCAGGAGCACACTTACCTTCACAAACCCCACCCTGTCCTTCAAACTCCCTAAACTCATATATTTTTATTCTCTGCTGGCAATTCTGCCAACTTGGCTGGGTTTTGTTGCTACATTTTGCAAACTATCTTTTCCATCTGACAGTATGCTTTATTTCCCATCCCTGACCCATGACTATTGCCTTCAGTTTGGCCTCTCACTCCACTACTTTTGCTCTTCCATAGGTAACCACACATCGAGTGGACCTTGAACTGATAGCAGAGCAGAGTGTGTGAGTTCTCACCATAATCCAAAGCTGTTACCATATGCTATGGAGATTCATAAATTAGAGAAATTGATAAGTAATAATAGGATTTAAGCAGAAGACATTTAAAGCTAAAGGAAGAAGAGAAAAAGTAAAAAACAAACAAACAAACAAAGGTCCTGGAAAACTAAAACAATCTTGATTAGAAAAGAGCAAAGCCAAAGGTATAACATTTCCTGACTTTATATTACAAAGCTACAGTCATCAAAACATCATGGTACTGACACAAATGCAGACACATAGATCAATGAAACAGAATATAGAGCCCAGAAATAAACCCAGGCATCTATGGGCAATTAGTGTATGACAAAGGAGGGAAGAATATGCAAAAGAGAAAAGATAGCCTTTTCAATAAGTGGTGCTGGGAAAACTGGACAGCTACATATAAAAGAATAAGATTAGAAAATTCTACCATACACAAAAATAAACTCAAAATGGATTAAAGACCTAAATCTAACACTGAAACCATACAAATCTTAGAAGAGAACATAGGCAGAACACTCTTTGACATAAATCATAGCAATATTTTTTGGATATTTTCTAAGGCCAAAGAAAATAAAAACAAAATAAATGAATGGGGCTTAATTAAAATGAAAAGCCTTTGCACAGAAAAGGAAGCTATCAACAAAGTGAAGACAGCTTATGGAATGAGAGAAAATATTTGCTAATGATATGACCAAAAGGGGTTTCGCATCCAGTATATATAAACAGTTCATAAAACATCAAATAAAATAAACAACTCAATGTAAAAAATAGGCAGAAGACCTGAATATATATTTTTCCAACAGATGCCAAACAGACACATGAAAAAATGCTCAACATTGCTAAGCATCAAGGAGAGACAAGTCAGATATCACAACACATCTGTCAAAATGGCTATTATCAAAAAGTTTATAAACAACAAATATTGGCAAGGTTGTGGAGAAAAGAGAAACCTAGTGAACTGTGTGATTGTAAATTGGTGCAGCCACTAAAGGAGAAGGCAATGGCACCCCACTCCAGCACTCTTGCCTGGAAAATCCCATGGACAGAGGAGCCTGGTGGGCCGCAGTCCATGGGGTCGTTAAGAGTCGGAGAAGACTCAGCGACTTCACTCTCACTTTTCACTTTCATGCATTGGAGAAGGAAATGGCAACCCACTCCAGTGTTCTTGCCTGGAGAATCCCAGGGACAGGGGAGCCTGGTGGGCTGCCGTCTATGGGGTCGCACAGAGTCGGACACGACTGAAGCGACTAAGCAGCAGCAGCAGCAGCCACTAACACATTACGGAAATTCCTTAAAAAAACTAAAAATAGGGCTACCATATGTTTCAGCAATTCCACTCCTGGGCATATATCCTGAAAAGATGAAAGTATTAATTTGAAAAGAAACATGTACCTCGGTGTTCATTGCAGCACTATTCACAATAAGTGTCCAATAACAGACGAATGAATAAAGAAGGTGTAGTACACATATGGAAGAAGGCGATGGCAACCCACTCCAGTACTCTTGCCTGGAAAATCCCATGGATGGAGGAGCCTGGTGGGCTGCAGTCTATGGGGTCACTAGGAGTTGGACACGCCTGAGCAACTTCACTTTCACTTTTCACTTTCATGCATTGGAGAAGGAAATGGCGACCCACTCCAGTGTTCTTGCCTGGAGAATCCCAGGGACAGGGAAGCCTGGTGGGCTACCGTCTATGGGGTCACACAGAGTTGGACACGACTGAAGCGACTTAGCAGCAGCACCAGCAGCAGTACATATATACAATGGAATATTATTCAGCCATAAAGAATAATGAAAATATATCATTTGTAACAATGTGAATGGACTTAAAAGGTATTATGCTTAGTGAACTAAGTCAGACAGAGCAAGTCAAATAGTCTGCATTATCAGTTACACAAAATCTAAAAAATAAAAAAAATGTGTATAACAAAACAGAGTCTCCCAGATATAGAGAACAAATTGTAAGCACTAGGATGGAAAAGGGTAGGGTAAAGCAAAACAGTAGGATGGAATTATTAGACACAAACTACTATGAGTAAGGTCTTCCCTGGTGGCTCAGTGGTAAACAATCTGCCTGCAATGCAGGAGCCACACAAGACGTGGGTTTGATCCCTTGCTCAGAGAGATCCCCTGAAGGAGGGCATGGCAACCCACTCCAGTATTTTTGCCTGGAGAATCTCATGGACAGAGGAACCTGGAAGGTTACAGTCCATAGGGTTCTGAAGAGTCGGACACAACTGAAGTGACTTAGCAACCACTATGTATAAAATAAATAAGCAACAAGGATATATTTTACAGCACAGGAATATACAGAAAATGTTCTGTAATGACTTTAAAGGGAGGAAAACCTGTAAAAATAAGTTGTACAGCTTGAAACTCAATATTGTAACTCGACTATACTTCATTTTTAAAAATGTAATAAAAGTCTTGAGCTGCATAACCATTACTGTGAAATTTGAAGTTAAAGCAATTTTTTTTCCCCCAGTGGAATTACATCTAGGAAAAAGGGGTAGCAATAAAAATAAACTAAAATATCTTTGTGACTAAATTTAAAAGAAATTGCTGCTATAGTCATGGAAAACAATAATCAATGAGCAATTTTGTTCTTCACTCATTAGCATACTAGACATATTTAAAGTATAAACAGGGAAATATACTGTAAAATTGCTGGTTGAAGGGTTAGGCTAACAAATCTTTCAATTTACTAGGTTTGAATGTTAAAATTTATATTTATTAATCTAGTAATGACTAAAAATAGACTTGCTTTTAATTGTTTTACAATAAACAGAAAAATCAATTGTTAACAATGGCAATAAATCTTTATTTCTTTATTTATCAATATGCTGACAGGAAAAATTGTTTCACCACCAAAGAATTACTAAATCAACAGAAATTTATTCTAGAAAATTTCAAATGAAAACAAAATAATCATACTTGACAGATTAGCCAAAGAAAAACATTTACATTAATTTCAGTTAAAGAAAATGAAGTTTTCCCTGTGAGAAAATCAATGCTCAAAGTCATTAATTGAGAGAAAAAAAATTTATCTTCCTCTGACATTCATTAAATGGGAAGTTTTCTAGACTGAAACTCATTTAGAGATTAAGTCTTTAATAAATATCTACTGATACACCTAAGAAAGTACTTTCTACAAAGTATTGAATTTAAATATTCCACTAAAATGAGTGTAGGAATAGTTGACTGCAGGCCATATCTGAGTCAATATTACTACCTATGGCTTCAAATTTATTAAAAGAGAACAAAGAGGTTATTATGTATGCAGAATCAGATTCTCACATGTGATTCCTGCTAGCTATCTTCTTCTGTTTAATCTTGTCCTTACAAGCCTGCAATCATCAACTCTCAGGCAGAGAGTTCTTTAATGTGAAAATTGAAATAGGCTGAAAAGATTATTTCCAAAAGCAGGTAACACAGAATTGTGCCCCTCAGGGCCATACAATTCAGAGACAGTTGTATTGCCACTTAAATTGTGGACATATGGAATGAGATCAAAACAGGCCAGCAGGCATGGTGGGATGGTTGCCAAGAAGGTCTTATAGAAAAGTTTTCATTGTCACCACTTCATGGAGATAACAGCTTAACAAGGAACAAGTGATTTGTCCTGGTGATTATTACAGAAGGTTAAGATGAGCTTCTGGAGGAAAGCTATAGCAAGAGAAGGCTGGGAGTTTTAAGTGACACATTGCTAATTTGGAGACTTTCTTCCCTCCTAAATTTAGTGATGACACCATGTGAGAGATGTGATGTGCAAGAAGTTTTAGGTGGCTGAATACAGAACACTAGACACTCAATTACCTTCAGCACTAACATGGGCTGGTCCACACAGAGATTGTCTTCAATAGAGATGCACCAGCCCTGTTTATTTTTTAATAACATTTGGATGTTCACATAGCCTTGAAAACAGTGAAGAGCCATGATGTATTTTCTGCAGCAATTTTCTTTAAAACAATTGTTTCTTTATAAATGTCAGTACCTACACCCAGGCTCTGTTCGATTTCTCATGGATAGGTTATTCATCCTTTTGAAAACTTTTAAAAATTAATCTAAGGATTTTTTTATTTGAGGAGATTTTATGGATATTAAATCCATTGACCTAAAACAATTAGAGAATCATTTATTTTTCCAGGAAAAAATGGGTTTATTCATATTAGCAAAGAATTGCAGTTTGGAGTCTACAACCATAGTGAGCTACTTGCATGTCTTCTTGCACAAGGAGAGGCACATTATTTTACAGAGAGGGAAGGGGAATCGCGTAGCTGTAGTAAACAGAGTCCATTGTAGGGATTGAGCTTGACTGAGGCTGCCTCCTATTCACTGAGCTTTTCCTAGGCATGAAGAGTCTGTCTTCCTCCTCTTGGACTCTGCTGCCATCATGGGTACAAGAGCTCTCCCTTCTGGTTGTTTAACTCTATTGTAATTGCAAGTGTGAAGTGAAAGTGTTAGTAGCTCAGTCTTGTCTGACTCTGTGATCCCATGGACTACAGCCCACTAAGATCCTCTCTCCATGGAATTCTCCAGGCAAGAATACTGAAGTGGGTTGTTATTCCTTTCTCCAGGGGATCTTCCTGATTCAGGGATTGAACTCAGGTCTCCTGCATTGCAGGCAAATTCTTTACCATCTGAGCCACCAAAAAGGCATTTTTACAATTTTTATAATGAAAGACAATTTAAGATGTTAAATACAAAGAGGGCACACAAAAATTAAAAAAGATAAATAAATAAATGACATTTCTAGGGAAAGAGTAATCATACTGACTGATAAGGAGGAAGAATGGAAACCTAGGGTGTGTCTAGACTGACTCCTCCATCAGCCTTCTGCATGTTACACTGCTTCCTGCATGTTACAAAGCCATCTTGGTGTTCATGGCTTTTTTGTATACTTTCCACACTCCACTCCACTACTCTTGCCTGGAAAATCCCATGGACGGAGGAGTCTGTAGGCTGCAGTCCATGGGGTCGCAAAGAGTTGGATACGACTGAGCTACTTCAATTTCACTTCTCACTTTCATGCACTGGAGAAGGAAATGGCAACCCACTCCAGTGTTTTTGCGTGGAGAATCCCAGGGATGGGGGAGCCTAGTGGGCTGCCATCTACGAAGTCGCACAAAATTGGACACGACTGAAGCGACCTAGCAGCAGCACACTATTTCTTTACATTTCCCCAGGCTTCATGAGAAGGATTCATCCACTCACCTGTTTGTCTGAGTCAATCATGACAAGTTTCTCAGAACACTCTTCTACATTTTTCTAGAAGTTTTACAGGTCCTGGGGAGATGAATTTACATCCCAGAAGGCTGATGGAGGAGTCAGTCTAGACACACCCTAGGTGTCCTTCCTTCCTCCTTATCAGTATGGTTACTCTTTGTGGTTCTACACGCAGAATATTTGTATCCTTGTCCCCAAAGTCAGGTGTTGAAACCCTAAGCTCCAAGACAATAGTATCAGGAATTAGAACTTTTAGAAAGCTATGTCATGAATGTGGAGCCCTTATGAATGGGAGTGATATCTTTATAAAAGATCCAGAAGGGATCCCCTCATCCTACTGCCCTGTGAGGACCTGGAGAGAAGATACCATCTGTGACCAGGAAGAAGATCTCATCACAACCTCACCATGCAGACCCTGGGACCTAGGACTTTCAGCCTCCAGAATTGTAAGAAATAAATTTCTGCTGTTTACAAGCTACCCAGTCTCTGGAACTTTTTAATAGCACCCTAAACAAACAAAGACATGTAGTAAGAACATTGACACAAGATTTGACACCTCAAAATTTTTTAAGTATAAAGTACAGTGTCACCAGCTACAGGCACTATTCAATGGTGATGATTTCACAAGTGTACTCATTTTTTAATTGCTTTTATTTTAAATTTTTATTGACATACAATTGATTTACAATATTGTGTTAGTTTCAGGTGCACAGCAAAGTGAATCTGTTATGCATATACATATACCCACTCTTTTTAAGATTATTTCCCCACATAGGTCATTACAGAGTATTGAGTTCAGTTCACTGTGCTACATCATAGATCATTCTTAGTTATTTATTTTATGTATAGTAGTATGTACATGTCATTTTCAACCTCCCAATTTATCCATGCCTCCCTTGCTTTCTTATTCCCAAACTCATCAAATTGTACACATTCAATGGGTGCAGCAGCTATTTACAAGTCAAAGACATGTTTTGTTTTTTTACATGACAGAAATGAAAGAAAACAGAAATCACTGAGCTAATAAGTGCACACCTACAAAAATGGTAGAAAGAAAAATAATGATAAATATTTTAAAATAAATTATCTAAGTTTTTGAATTTCAGTAATATAAAGGCAACATATGTCAACTTGATTATTAAAAGCCCGGTAACTGTTGTTTAAAATATTATTGATGAGAGGGTGGGAAGATTTGGGAGAATGGCATTGAAACATGTAAAATATCATGTATGAAATGAGTTGCCAGTCCAGGTTCGATGCATGATACTGGATGCTTGGGGCTGGTGCACTGGGACGACCCAGAGGGATGGAATGGGGAGGGAGGAGGGAGGAGGGTTCAGGATGGGGAACACATGTATACCTGTGGCGGATTCATTTTGATATTTGGCAAAACTAATACAGTTATGTAAAGTTTAAAAATAAAATAAAATTTAAAAAAAAAATAAAAAAAAATAAAATAAAATAAAATATTATTGATGGCAAATACAACCAATCAAAGATGAGTTAAAAGAAAGAATTCACAAAAGAAAAGAGCAACCATGGTAAAACAACTAAAGAAGAGCATAGAATATGCCAGAAATATAAAATGAATCTTACTTGAGAGTATAAAATATTCTAATTGAAATGTGATAAAATATCATTATATTTAATCTAGCTCTACTGTGTATATTGGAGGAAGAATACACCTTGACCTGATTGGGTTTTATCCCATAAAAGCACAAATATTTGAACAATAAGAAATTGTGAATATAATTAACAAGAATTACCAATAAAAGTAGAAAAAATATTTTTAAAAGACTAATTCTATTTAAAAAATAAAAATCATTAAGAGTTTAGTTAGGAAAATTCTCTAACTTGATAAATGATACCTAAAAGAAACCTCAATAGCCATCATAACCATAGAATCTTACCATTGCATTCAAAAAGACTTCTATTTTTCATCATTTGGATTTTCAGAATAAAGATAAATGAGTTATGTAATTTAAAGTAAATTTTTAAAAATATGATTTTAAAATTGCTGTGGAATAAAAATAATGAAAATATACTGACATTAACATCAGTTGGTTTTCTTTATATATACTTATACACAGTTTGGTGACTAGTTATTTTAGCTTATTGAAAAAAATGTTCTAATAACTGTAAGAAAATATTTTCACTATTTAAAACAAGCAATATAAAATAATTTAATTTAAAAATAACCATATTAAATTGTATATTTTTGAAAAGCACAAAATTGGCAATAAGTTAATTCATATTTATCAATTAATAGTAGATATTATTATGTACATTATGTGCTAATCTGTGGAGGAGAGAAGAAATTGGGGCATATAAGACACAGATAAAAAACTGAGGCATAGAGAGATTACACAGCATACATGAAGATACATAGCAAATTCCAACTATGCTCATGCTTCACAAAGGTAAGAATTGTGTGTTTATTATCAACTATTTGTGCCTTTAAAGAAGTCATTTAACCATTCTATATGAAATTTTTAAACATAAACTAAAAAGAGTTTGGATTTATGGCAGCTAATTCCTCTAAGTACTTACTTTAAAAGTTAATTGCATAAGAAAAAATACCCACATGGGTAGTTTTGTTCTTAATACAGACAAATAGATGAGCTTTTTTCCTTCTGATTAAAATGGCAGTTAATTTTTTATATCTAGAAGCAACTCTGAAATAGAAACACACACATGCACTCAGACATGCACAGAGTAACTTGCAGTCATTTTATGAGCTTTTGTTCCAAAGGATATCTGTTAACCAATATGTGGAGTCCTGCCCTAGGCCACAAGCACAAGGCCTTGCACCAAGGAGTGGAGCAAGCACCAAGGAGTGCTTCCTTGCACAGCAGTAGAGCCCAGAACCAAGGTCCCATTCAAAACCAACTGAATCCCTTTGTTAGTATTGCCAAAAGCATCCCTTGATCATCACTGGAGGTTTCCTGACCTCATACTGGACAAAAAAAATATCAATTAATAGTAGATATTATTATGTGCTTATCTGTGAAGGAGAGAAGAAATTGGGGAATATAAGACAGATAAAAAACTGAGGCATAGAGAGATCGGACAGCATGCATGAAGATACAGAGTAAATGCCAACTATGCTCATGCATTCACAAAGGTAAGAATTGTCTGCTCACTCCAGTGCTCACCCTATAGTGCCCTAATCAATTACCTGATGCCAATCTTCTAGCAGGAATTTCCTTTGTCTTGAGACTATAAAAAATGGCTACTAACCCATGAGAGGAGAAGGCAATGGCACCCCACTCCAGTACTCTTGCCTGGAAAATCCCATGGACGGAGGAGCCTGGTAGGCTGCAGACCATGGGGTCGCACAGAGTCGGACATGACTGAGCGAATTCACTTTCACTTTTCCCTTTCATGCATTGGAGAAGGAAATGGCAACCCACTCCAGTGTTCTTGCCTGGAGAATCCCAAGGATGGGGAAGCCTGGTGGGCCGCCATCTATGGGGTCGCATAGAGTCGGACACGACTGAAGCGACTTAGCAGCAGCAACCCATGAGAATCACTGGCTCTCCCTTGAGCCACCCCTGTGTTTTAGCATCATCCTGTCTACTTTCCCTGGCGTGTCAAGAGGTCAGCAGGCTGTGCTCCCAGTACCCCCAGTATCTCTGCTCTTTGTTCCTAATAAATTCACTTCCTTCTGAAATGCTCTGTGCCCGAAAATTCTTTTCTAACCAGCCCTCAAACTGCCACAACAATATACATTAGATATGTATATTTTTTAATATAAAGACAATGATCCTCATTTATTTTTCTACACACCATACTAATATGTCCCTGAACCAATAGTGAATTTCTTAAACTTTTTGGAGTTTATGTTACTTTTTTCCTTATCCTACTAGTTTCAGCTTTACTGGCTATTTTTTAATAGTGAAAACCATCATAACTAATGTATAACTTCCTTCTTCTTAGTCTGAAGTAATTTTAGTTCTTATAAAGTATTTATCCTGAAGTTTGAAGGCTTCTATTTTCTGGGCTAGAGAATACAACTTTTTAATAGGAGAACAGAAACCTAATGAGTCTTAGTCTCCTGGGCTCCATGCCCACTTTGAACCCACAAGATTTCACGCCCCAGGAAAGCCTTTAAATATATAAATGGGGAGTTCTTTCTTTTCCACGGGTGAGAATTAACACACTAGGTGAATGTAACTAGGTCTTATGAACCCTACACAGGAGGGAGAATGGGAAGAGGTGGCTCCTACCCCACAAACACTAGGCTCTGATGAGGCATTCTCTGCTCCGGTCATGTCAGGTGAGGGACGGTACGTTCCAGCCAGTGTCCAGGCAGCTCCATGTCCACTGCCCTTCTTGCTGACCTAGAAACACTGGGTGGGGAAATCTGAACAAATACTCTCACGATGATGGCTGGCTTCTTTCATTTCTCCGCTTGTGGATATGTTGACATCAACAGTCTAATGTTGCTTTGATATTGTTGCCACAGAATGCATTCAACTTTTTTTTTTTTTCACCCTGATCCTAGGGTGTGAGTTAGAAAAACTGATGAATTGGAAACCACTAATTTATTTCCTTATTAGCATTTTCTCCTTAAGAACTTGCAATACTTAAAATTTATAATCCACAATCAATTCTTTCAGACATAATATTGTTCAAGAGGTTGAAAAGTAATTCCAACCTATTAGTCACTGCTTCTTCCCTTCACTGTTCTGATTTCTCAGCCAGACAAGGCAACTAAAATCCAGAAGGATTCACAAGCACAGATTTGCTGTGTATTTTCTTTCTTTCTCCATTTGCAGAGAAAAATGACTTACAATTGTCTAGGCAAGGATGAAGGGATCAAGCTCCTTCCAGCTGGTCTGTTGCTGTGGTTGAAGACATGTGCACTGTGTCTCCCTCCCATTATAGTCTACTGCATTGGAGACGGCAACCCTTAGACATCAAGCCTGGGGTCAGCACTCTCCTCCTAAGGTGCAAGTTGTCTTGGGGACTCCATCTGATTTTACTCCCATAGTAGTATTTCCTAATCCCACTCAACACTTTTGGGTGCCTGCCTACACTGTCCAGTGTGAAAAGCAATTTAGTCTTAATTGGCTGATAAAGTGAATGTTAATGTAGTAAATGATATTATATAATTCATTCAAAAGCCTTCAAATAGTCAGGATCTCCTCAGTGTCTAGAAAATTCCATGCTTCTGTTACAAGACACAGAAACCTCTCTAAGTTCTGTTAATTTAATAAAAGGAACAAAATGGTTTCACAGGTCAGAATCAGTGCCTTGAGAAATGACCTCCAAAAGAACACTGTCACACTGGCTTCCCAGGGGAGTCTGCCTAGGTGGGTAGTGGAAAACTGGACCCCCACGGAACACACCACTGTATTGTCATCTGCTTGGCATGCATGAAGCCAGAGAGTTGGACATTATCACAGAAAAATCCATAGTTCCCAAATTCACACAAGTGCATCAAATTGATAGAACCTAATTTTCAAAAAGAATCCTAGCTATGTGGTAGCACAGGAAACAGTAATTTAATTTTGCAGCATCTGTAGTTTATAAAGGCACAGTAGAAAGAGATTATTGCAGGCTCACTGCCATCAATTCACCTCCTGTAACTCCATCATTCAAATTCCTCCAAGTCTAATCTTCAAGACCCTCTGTTATCTCACTTGAATGTTTACCTCCCACCCACTATACTTTTACATGACTTTTTCTTAAAGATCAGCAATCTCTAGTTTATTATGAATACAAAGAAATTTCCAAAGACATCGTTTATCCCAAGGATAGCTTTTGATTTGAAGGGATTATCCATATTTTTTTCTTCTCACAATATATACCCTGGAAGACTCTGATTTCCTTTTCTTGTAATTTTGCTTCAATTCAATTGCCGATTTTAACCTGGCAAAAATATCCAGTAAAATATTTCTTTCCTCAGTTTAATTAACTTGGTCTACTGCCTTACAGGGGAAATACAAAATTAAGATTGTTATAAGGATCTCAGCTTAACATAGGGATATATTAACAAGAGACAAGATCAGCAAATGTAACTGATCTCAATCTACAATCTACATTCTGCCTATGGCACTGTGATTCTTATTATACTATTTTTTTGAATTAAAATATTGCAAGGATTGCACCCTATTCTATTCTTTCCAGCCTTGCTTTAAACTTTACTACAGTGCTTCAAACTTTACAATAGAACACGGTATGCCTCGATTTCACATCCAAAAATTACATGTGCAGTAAGAAAAGTTCCACTTTAATTTTAAAAATTACACATATAAGTCAAAACCTATGATAAACACTTAATAATTTCTCTGCCCAATGCGAAGTTTCATGTGAAATAATTTGAAATGGTGGTTTCTCATACATAGCTTCAGCCACAGATGAATATGTCTCATGAATGCAATGAGGTGCAATCCATTCCTTCATAGCCCAGAGCAGGGCCTACAGGCTCCTGGGACCAGCTAGTTCCTTAAGGTGAAAGATGAAGTTTACACAGATTCACTGCTCTGCTGTCATCATGCTTTCTTCTTGGCACAGTACAGTTAACAAACTCCTGAGGATTGTGTAAAGTAAGCAAATTGAAATGATGTATTACATCATCTACTGAGGAGAATGGTGTGATGTCTTGCCTGTGAATGATAAAATATTTAGAATCTGGGTACCCAGGAATTTAAAAAGGGTTTGTTCAGGTCGTTACGTTCATTCTGCTGTGAAAGCCACTAGAGCTTCTGGAGGTCTTCTGCCAGGAACACTGGTTTCCTGAATATGCTGAAAATTTCCTACCTCTGTGCTTTTGATCATATTTTTCTTTTTATTTGTTTAAAAATCTATTCTCTCCTCAGTGACAAAGTTTCTTCTTCATTACTCTGTGACAGTCTTATCTCCAGCAGAAGATTATTGACTTTTGAAGTCAAAGTCTCTTTTTGATCATCTCAGTCTCTCTCAGGTAGAATTTTTTTTTTTTACTTTATGATATCATTTTTGTCCCAAGATGATACATTTTTTATTAGTTTGTTTTTTACTGAAGGATAATTGCTTTACAGAATTTTGTTGTTTTCTGTCAAACCTCAATATGAATCAGCCATCAGTTCAGTTCAGTTCAGTCACTCAGTTGTGTCCAACTCTTTGCAACCTCATGAATCACAGCACACCAGGCCTCCCTGTCCATCACCATCTCCGGGAGTTCACTCAAACTCATGTCCATCGAGTCAGTGACGCCATCCAGCCATCGCATCCTCTGTTGTCCCCTTTTCCTCCTGCCCCCAGTCCCTCCCAGCATCAGAGTCTTTTCCAATGAGTCAGCTCTTTGCCTCAGGTGGCCAAAGTACTGGAGTTTCAGCTTTAGCATCATTCCTTCCAAAGAACACTGAAACATGTATAATATCATATATGAAATGAATTGCCAGTCCAGGTTCAATGCACGATATTGGATGCTTGGGGCTGGTGCACTGGGTTGACCCAGAGGGATGGTACAGGGAGGGAGGAGGGAGGAGGGTTCAGGATGGGGAACACGTGTATACCTGTGGTGGATTCATGTTGATATACGGCAAAACCAATACAATATTGTAAAGTTAAAAAATAAAATAAAATAATAAAAAAAAGAACACCCAGGGCTGATCTCCTTTAGAATGAACTTGGTTGGATCTCCTTGCAGTCCAAGGGACTCTCAAGAGTCTTCTCCAACACCACAGTTCAAAAGCATCAATTCTTCGGCGCTCAGCTTTCTTCACAGTCCAGCTCTCAGGTACACATATATCCCCTCCCTTTTGAATCTCCCTCCCATCTCCCTCCCCATCCCACCCCTCTAGGGTGATACAGAGCCCCTGTTTGAGTTTCCTGAGCCATGCAGCAAATTCCCTTTGGCTATCTATTTCACATATGGTAGTGTAAGTTTCCATGTTAGTCTTTCATACATCTCACCCTCTCCCCATGTCCATAAGTCTATGCTCTACGTTTGTTTCTCCACTGTTGCCCTGTAAATAAATTCTTCAGTACAATTTTTATAGATTCCATATATATGCATTAGAATATGATATTTATCTTTCTCTTTCTGACTCACTTCACTCTGTATAATAGGCTGTAGGTTAATTCATCTTAGGTAGAGTTTTAACACAATGTTATGAAAACAGGAGTGGCATATTCATTGTGATATATGGCAAAACCAATACAATATTGTAAACTTAAATAAAATAAAATAAAATAAAGAGAACAGGAGTTCAGCAAACATCCAAAATATACAATTAAAGCAATTTTATCATTTTATACCATTTATTTCCTTATCACATACTTCATGCAATGTGAAGTTCACTATTAAAAACAATTGTAGGGCTTCCCTGGTGGGCTCAGTGGTAAAGAATCTGCTTGCCAAAACAAGAGACATGGGTTTGATCCCTGATCTGGGAAGGTCCCACACACCATGGAGCAACTAAGCCCATACACCACAGCTATTGTGCCTGGACTCTAGAGCTCTGGGACCACAACTACTGAAGCCTGATCACCCTAGAGTCTGTGCTGTGCAACAAAAAAAACCACCACAATGAGAAACCCTCCAACCGCAACTAGAATATTGCACTCACTCTCTGCAAATAGAGAAAAGCCTCCACAGCAGTGAAGACTCAGCACAACCAAAAATAAATAAATAATGAAAATTTAAAAGGAAAAATTATAACTCCTAAGGAATTTTCAAAGTTTCTTCAAAGTTCAGAATATTTTATTGAAGCCAAAAAAGTACCTAGATGACTACTAGGCTTCTAGAATTTTCTGACTTGAGGTGGGATGCACACCACCAAAGCATGCACCTGTGGTCCTCACCCCAAACCAAATGATCCATAATAAAATTTCCCTCCGTTCAGTTCAATTCAGTCACTCAGTCATGTCCGACTCTTTTCGACCCTATGAATCACAGCACCCCAGGCCTCCCTGTCCATCACCGACTCCCGAAGTTCACCCAAACTCATGTCCATCATGTCGGCGATGCCATCCAGCCATCTCATCCTCTGTCATTCCCCTCTCCTTCTGCCCCCAATCCCTCCCAGCATCAGGGTCTTTTCCAGTGAGTCAATCCTTTGCATGAGGTGGCCAAAGTATTAGACTTTCAACTTCAGCATCACTCCTTCCAATGAATACCCAGCACTGATTTCTTTAGGATGGACTGGTTGGATATCCTTGCAGTCCAAGGGACTCTCAAGAGTCTTCTCCAAACACCACGGTTCAAAAGCATCAATTCTTTGGCACTCAGCTTTCTTCACAGTCCAACTCTCACATCCATATATGGCCACTGGAAAAACCATACCCTTGATTACATGGACCTTTGTTAGCAAAGTAATGTCTCTGCTTTTTAATATGCTGTCTAAGTTGGTCATAACTTTCCTTCCAAGGAGTAAGCATCTTTTAATTTCATGACTGCAGTTACCATCTGCAGTGATTTGGGAGCCCAAAAAAATAAAGTCTGATACTGTTTCCCCATCTATTTCCCATGAAATAATGGGACCAGCTGACACGATCTTCGTTTTCTGAATGTGGAGTTTTAAGCCAACTTTTTCACTCTCCTCTTTCACTTTCATCAAGAGGCTTTTTAGTTCCTCTTCACTTTCTGCCATAAGGATGGTGTCATCTGCATATCTGAAGTTATTGATATTTCTCCCAGCAATCTTGATTCCAGCTTGTGTTTCTTCCATCCCAGCATTTCTCATGATGTACTCTGCATATAAGTTAAATAAGCAGGGTGACAATATACAGCCTTGACGTACTCCTTTTCCTATTTGGGACCAGTGTGTTGTTCCATGTCCAGTTCTAACTGTTGCTTCCTGACCTGCATATAGGTTTCTCAAGAGGCAGGTCAGGTGGTCTAGTATTCCCATCTCAGAATTTTCCAGTTTATTGTGATTCATACAGTCAAAGACTTTGGCATAGTCAATAAAGCAGAAATATATGTTTTTCTGGACCTCTCTTGCTTTTTTGATGATCTGGTGGATGTTGGCAACTTGATCTGGTTCCTCTGCTTTTTCTAAAACCAGCTTGAACATCCGGAAGTTCACGGTTCATGTATTGCTGAAGCCTGGCTTGGAGAATTTTGAGCATTACTTTACTAGCATGTGAGATGAGTGCAATTGTGCAGTAGTTTGAGCTTTCTTTGGCATTGCCTTTCTTTGGGATTGGAATGAAAACTGACCTTTTCCAGTCCTGTGGCCACTGCTGAGTTTTCCAAATTTGCTGGCCTATTGAGTGCAGCACTTTCACAGCATCATCTTTCAGGATTTGAAATAGCTCCACTGGAATTCCATCACCTCCACTAACTTTGTTCATAGTGATGCTTTCTAAGTCCCACTTGACTTCACATTCCAGGATGTCTGGCTCTACGTGAGTGATCACACCATCGTGATTCCCACTCAAAACACAGTTTTCAAATTTTCTTCCCTAGGTGCACTCCTTTCCTGTGTGTGTGTGAGCTCTTGAAGGCTCAGCATTGTGGAGTTATTATCTAACTGGATTCACAGAATGTTGCACAAAAGTTTAAGACCAAAATATTTTAATTCTATAGATTCTACTGACACTCTCTCAAAAGTTAGATTTAAGGAGGTAGAGGGTAGACAGTTGGAAAATAGACCAGACAGAAAGGAAGGGGAAAGGAAGGGATGAAGAGAAAGAAGACAAATAAAGCAGTGTGGGGATTTGCTGGTTGACAGCATGTGACTTTGCATACATGAACATGGAAAAGAAAAAGAAGTACATGCCAAGTCATCATTCCCTCATCAAAGAAGCTTTCAGAGTTTCCCCAATCCATCTCCTTGGTTGGTTTACTTACTTTCCTATGTTTCTCTGTGTGGGGAGAGGGCAAATTATCCAAGATAGTGTTTTGAGGCTCTCTCCCCCACGTTTTGTGAATAATGACTATGTAAGAACTGAGATAAATAAACTGTGGAAAATTCTGAAAGAGATGGGAATACCAGACCACCTGACCTGCCTCTTGAGAAACCTATATGCAGGTCAGGAAGCAACAGTTAGAACTGGATATGGAACAACAGACTGGTCCCAAATAGGAAAAGGAGTACGTCAAGGCTGTATATTGTCACCCTGCTTATTTAACTTATATGCAGAGTACATCATGAGAAACGCTGGGCTGGAAGAAGCACAAGCTGGAATCAAGATTGCCAGGAGAAATATCAATAACCTCAGATATGCGGATGGCACCACCCTTATGGCAGAAAGTGAAGAGGAACTAAAAAGCTTCTTGATGAAAGTGAAAGAGGAGAGTGAAAAAGTTGGCTTAAAACTCAACATTCAGAAAACGAAGATCATGGTAGCTGGTCCCATCACTTCATTGGAAATAGATGGGGAAACAGTAGAAACAGTATCAGACTTTATTTTTTTGGGCTCCCAAATCACTGCAGATGGTGATTGCAGCCATGAAATTAAAAGACCCTTACTCCTTGGAAGGAAAGTTATGACCAACCTAGACAGCATATTAAAAAGCACAGAGATTACTTTGCCAACAAAGGTCCATCTAGTCAAGCCTATGATTTTTCCAGTGGTCAGCTATGGATGTGAGAGTTGAACTGTGAAGAAAGCTAAGCACCGAAGAATTGATGCTTTTGAACTGCAGTGTTGGAGAAGACTCTTGAGAGTCCCTTGGACTGCAAGAAAGTCCAACCAGTTCATCCTAAAGGAAATCAGTCCTGGGTGTCCATTGGAAGGACTGCTGCTGAAGCTGAAACTCCAATACTTTGGCCACCTGATGCGAAGAACTGACTCATTGGAAAAGATCCTGATGCTGGGAGGGACTGGGGGCAGGAGGAAAAGGGGACAACAGAGGATGAGATGGCTGGATGGCATCGCCGACACGATGGACATGAGTTTGGGTGAACTCCAAGAGATGGTGATGGACAGGGAGGCCTGGCATGCTGAGATTCATGGGGTCACAAAGAGTCGGACACGACTGAACGACTGAACTGAACTGAACTGAACAGCTGAAATCATATATAGCACTCTGCATGCACGTCATGAAGTACTACCTTGGCCACAGGTAATGTTCCTTACACGTGTGAGTTCCGCCTGAAGTGTCGAGGCATTCTGCTGCATCACGGCTGTGTATATTGGGTCAGACACAAGAGGAGAGAATATAGTGCATCTATTGCTATGGCTCCTGCATCAGCCAGGAGAGAATACTTTTATGGCTGCTGTGTTATCCAGGAGAGGTTGTGTTGTGTTAGGTTATGCTGTGGCTGCTGCTATGGCTGCTGCATCAGCCAGGAGAGAATATATATGTCTGCAGTTCCTACAGCTCCTTGCGTCTCCTTCCAGACTCTTAGCTTGCACCTTGCCTATTCTGGGTTCAGTGAACAGTGTAGACAGTGTGAACAGGGAGACAACTGACATCATGAACAGGATCAGCAATACAATTGGAAAAGTCAACAGGATACCCAGCAGATCGGAGAGCCTGAGGCTCCACTGGATGGGGGAAGCCATTGACCACCATATAGCGTGTAGTACCTTGTGGCTGTGATCCCCTCAGTGTGGGCTCTGCTGGAAGACTGGGAAGGGGTGGACATTTCACCAGATACCATTGAAAAGGCATTATAGGTGGTGAGTTCCCATTTGCCAAACAATGCAGCATGGACTGCCACTGGCCCTAGGAAGAACTGACTCATTGAAAAAGACCCTGATGCTGGGAAAGATTGAAGGCAGAAGGAGAAGGAAACGACAGAGGATAAGATGGTTGGATGGCATCACCGACTCGATGGACATGAGTTTGAGCAAGCTTCAGGAGTTTATAATGGGCAGGCGAGCCTGGGATGCTAAAGTCCATGGAGTCACAAAGAGTTGGACATGACTGACCGACTGAACTGAACTTGAAGCTGTGGGCTAGGTGCCTGTGGGGGTGTTGCGGGTCCTTAATAGAAAATCCTGCAAGGATGGATTTGCCCCTGTGGAGGCTTTCCTGAAATTTCACAAGGAAAAATGGTGGACTGGACTTGGTCAGGGAAGATAAAGGCACTCCACATATGGTGTGTGTCTCCTCTAGCCCCATGAAAGCAAAGACTGCAACATGACTTCCAGGTGACAGAGTGTCTCACAAGACACAATGAAAACCCCATGCACCACAATTAAGACCCAATGCAGTCAAATAAATAAATATTTTTTAAAAAATGGGTACATGGATAAAGGAAATGTAGAATATATACATATACACATGGTGGAATATTATTCAGTTATGAAAAAATGGAATTTTTCCATCTTTGAGCACATCAATGGAATTTGAGGGCATTATGCTAAGTGAAATAAATCAAACAGAGAATGATATGAGATCTCACTTCTATGTGGAATCTAAACAACAACAAAACCAAGTTTATAGATACAGAGAGCAAATTGGTGATTGCCAGAGGTAGGGAGTTGGGGTGGGCAAAAGGAGTGAAGGACATCAACAGGTACAAACTTTTATATCCAGTTATAAAGTAAATAAGTATGGGGATAAAATGTACAACATGATGACAGCAGTCAATAACACAGCATATTTGAAAGCTGCTAAGATAGTTAAGTCTTAAAAACTCTCTTCTTAAGAATAATAAGTGTCATCCCAGTGCACCAGCCCCAAGCTTCCTGTATCCTGCATCGAACCTGGACTGGCGATTCATTTCTTATATGATATTATACATGTTTTAATGCCATTCTCCCAAATCATCCCACCTTCTCCCTCTCCCACAGAGTCCAAAAGACTGTTCTACCCCAATGTTCATCGCAGCACTGTCTATAATAGCCAGGACATGGAAGCAACCTAGATGTCCATCAGCAGATGAATGGATAAGAAAGCTATGGTACATATACACAATGGAGTATTACTCAGCCATTAAAATGAATACATTTGAATCAGTTCTGATGAGGTGGATGAAACTGGAGCCTATTATACAGAATGAAGTAAGCCAGAAAGAAAAACACCAATACAGTATACTAACGCATATATATGGAATTTAGAAAGATGGTAACAATATCCCTGTGTACGAGACAGCAAAATAGACACTGATGTATAGAACAGTCTTATGGACTCTGTGGGAGAGGGAGAGGGTGGAAAGATTTGGAAGAATGAAATTGAAACATGTAAAATATCATATATGAAACGAGTTGCCAGTCCAGGTTCGATGCACGATACTGGATGCTTGGGGCTAGTGCACTGGGACGACCCAGAGGGATGGTATGGGGAAGGAGGAGGGAGGAGGGTTCAGGATGGGGAACACATGTATACCTGTGGTGGATTCATTTTGATATTTGGCAAAACTAATACAATTATGTAAAGTTTAAAAATAAAATAAAAGTATCACATACAGGATTTTATATAATCCCATAATAAATCTTTTTAAATCTTCTAAAAAAAAAAAGACTGTTCTATACATCTGTGTCTCTTTTGCTGTCTCTCATACGAGGGAGGTGGGAGGGGGGTTCAGGATGGGGAACACGTGTACACCCGTGGTGGATACATATTGATGTATGGCAAAACCAATACAATATTGTAAAGTAAAAAAAAAATAAAAAATAAAATAAAAAAGAATAAAAAGTGTAACTATGTAGGGAGATAGATGGGGAAACAGTGGATCAGTGTCAGATTTTATTTTTCTGGGCTCCAAAATCACTGCAGATGGTGACTGCAGCCATGAAATTAAAAGACGCTTACTCCTTGGAAGGAAAGTTATGACCAACCTAGTCAGCATATTAAAAAGCAGAGATATTACTTTGCCAACAAAGGTCTGTCTAGTCAATGCTATGGTTTTTCCTGTGGTCATGTATGGATGTGAGAGTTGGACTGTGAAGAAAGCTGAGCACCAAAGAATTGATGCTTTTGAACTGTGGTATTAGAGAAGATTCTTGAGAGTCCCTTGGACTGCAAGGATGTCCAAACAGTCCATCCTAAAGGAGATCAGTCCTGGGTGTTCATTGGAAGGACTGATGTTGAAGCTGAAACTCCAATACTTTGGCCACCTGATGCGAAGAGCTGACTCATTGGAAAAGACCCTGATGCTGAGAAAGATTGAGGGCAGGAGGGGAAAAGGACGACAGAGGATGAGATGGTTGGATGGCATCATCGACTCGATGGACATGAGTTTGGGTGAACTTTGGGAGTTGGTAATGCACAGGGAGGCCTGACGTGCTGCGATTCATGGGGTCACAAAGAGTTGGACACGACTGGGTGACTGAACTGAACTGAACTGATGTAAGGAGACTGATGTTAACTAGAATTTTGGTAATCATTTTGCAATATATACAAATATTGAATCACTGTTATAGACCTGAAACTAACATGTTATATGTCAAATATAATAATTAAATGAACAAAAAAGGTGTCAGTTCATTAAATATCTTTAACTAATCCAACCAATTTAGCAATTGACTTTTATGTACTTTGACTCAATGAGTAATTGAATTTATTAGTTAACTCAGTCAAATGTTCAAAAAGGTTTCCACATAAAACTATGGTCACAAAACAGGATAATCTAATTTTATAATGAGGATTTGAGAAAAACAAATCAAAAGAATTCATATTAATAGAATTTGTTGTGATATACTGAAAGGTTGTTGATGAAACACAAAAGACGCTGGGATTCTTGGCCTCTGGAAAAGAAGAATTCAATCCAGGGCCAAGGCTTGATCACTCAGAGCTTTTGTGCAGTAAAGTTTTATTAAAGTATAAAAGGGATAGAGAAAGCTTCTGACATAGACATCAGAAGGGGGCAGAAAGAGTACCCCCTTGCTAGTTTTAGCAATGAAGTTATATATGTTTTAATTACTTATTACAGTGAATCAAAAGAATGTCTGGAGGTTGTAAAGACCCCACTAGACCCACTCCCATAATTTATATTTTAAGATAACAGAATTAGCCAGAAGGTTTTTTTCAGAGACTGTCCTCAAGCAGGATACATTATTGTTATATAATCCTAAGGAATGTAGAGAGGAAAAAGAAAATGTCCTTTATTCCTCCTTGAGAATTCCAGACCCCTCTCTGCTTGGGGATCCCTGGACTTCTTCTCAATCTGCCTAGGAATTGACTCTCTCAATACTACACATGTGGTGACATCATGCTAACAATCAAATTATATTTCAAATTCTGGCCAATTAAGGATTTCTAGACACAATTCCAACAAAAGCAATGAACAGAAGCATTGATTTTCATTAGATTTTGCCCACTTAAGGGTCAGAACTCTGAAGGGAATAATTATCTAAATTAAGTCTATTTTCTTTATTGAACTAGGTAGTCAGTAAGCTTGGTTTTGCTATGTGTTGGGGAGGCAACTGTTGTTTTAGCATCTACTATCATTGCAAGATTTAAGTTCAAGGGTCAGTGTTACTCATCAGGTGAATATCACAGAAGATGGACTGTGCTTAAAATGTGAGACAAGAGGCCCTGAAAGGGTGGAGTGTGGGGAGAGAGCAAATTAGCCAAGGCGGCAGCTTCAGGCTCTCTTGCCCCGTGTTTTGTAAATAATGACTATATAACAGCTGAGATCAATTGTAGTACTGCGCATATGTGTCACCAGGTACTGGCTTGGTCATGCGTCATGTGTAGTACTTATGTGTGAGCTCTACCTGAAGAGTGGAGGTATTACTGCTGCATCAAGGCTGTGTCCATTGGGCCAGACACAAAAGGGGAGATTATAGTGTGTCTACTGCTATGGCTGCTGCATCAGCCAGGAGAGGTTGCAGCCTTTCCCTTTCCCTTTCCCACTCCCTTGGACACAAAAGCCTTCTCAACAGAGGCTGGTGGTGGTTTCTATTCCAAGTTCATCTCCTGTAAAACAAAACCTTAGGGGCCCAAAGAATTAACACAGAACAGCAGCACAAGAATGAGCTCCCAGCAGCACTGCTGGGCTCTCCCTGCCCAGGACACAGGGTCAGCTTAGTTACAACACACACCTTGGATTTCAAATTGCTTAGCACAACACTTATGCAACAGAGTCCCAGTTTTTTTTGTTTGTTTGTTTGTTTTGTTTTGTTTTTAAATCACTCACAAAAATGAAAAAAGCTTAAGTCAAAGTCAAATTCTTTAGTAAAAAGAGAAGTATGTGCTTAAACCCAAATCCCAGACACATTCCAGCCTCCCAGAGACCACAAGCATGCCAAACATGCATTACATGTCCTTTCCACTTGTTATGTGTGTATAGATAGAACTACCTTGGGCAGTGCAGACCATTAGCTCTAGTCCCCACGGCACTCAAAAGACAGCTTTTCCAAGTCTGATGTCTTTCTTCTCTCACCTAAAACATTCTCTTATCGGACTATGCTTAAGAGCTGTATGAAAACATTAGTACTGTAAATGTCATTAGGATTTAATATAAGATAATATACAATAGTTATTACCTAAATCACTTTTTTTTTTCTTATTCTATCTACAGAATACAATATGGTTCTATATAGTCACAGTTTCTTCACAAACTGCCTTAATTGATGATATATTGGGGACATTCTTATTGTATTTCTTAAAATATATATATATATATATATTTCATTGAATTGCAATTGTTCATTTCTGAAACTTTGTATTGATTGAGTTTTGGAGCAAGAAGACATGAGGATAGTCCTGTCTGTAGGATTTCACAAATGTATAATAATTGCTATTTACTATTTTTTTTATTATTTTATTTGACTGTAAAGGTAGGAAACTAATAACTGTGGTCTTATATTCTTGTCAAGTGTGTTTGGATTTTCAGGTGGTTACAGTGGAGGATTTAAAGGTTGAACATGCCTTGTTTTTCATTTCCTGACCAACTGTCACTTCATCATTTGACTTTAATCAGCTGGCTTCTATATACCTCAGTTCAACTCAGGAAATACGTAAAAATTAGAATTTTGCTGATAGATGTTGCATCTCATCTGAATATATTACATAGAAATATATAGTCTTTATTTTCTTTTTCCATGCAAAAACTTGACAATGACTAAAAAATATTTCTGCTTCACTATTTATTGTCCTATTATTATTATCTTTGTAAACATGAGTGCTTTAAATCTTTGTATAAAATATACTTCATATTTCTTATTATATATACCTTGCAGTTGGAAAATAATTCTGTACATGTAAACACAGGGAGGACATAGCTGAGCTGTGCTCTTCTCTGAGGCTGAGATCTTTCATTCACCTTGGTACTCACTGAACCTTGCTCAGCACCTGTTACATAGCAGCTATTTAATGTATGTTTGTCAAGATGAATGAATGGGAAAAATGTCCTGACTTATTTCATCTGCAATTATATAAATAATGTCATACTTGAATACAAAGAAGAAAAGTACCCTAGTTTGTGTAACAAAAATTCCTCTGTGCATCTTCATTCTAAAGGAGGATGAAGGAATAATACTGAAGTTGAGCAGAACCCTGGGGGCCCTCCCAGGTACCAAATACCCTCCCTGACCCTCATTTCTTGTTTGTAGAAAAAAGCTTTCCTCTCCTAGTCCTGCCTGCCTTGAGTTGCAAAGAACATTCTCTAACAGTTACTAATTAGGGAAGTGAGGGAATCAGAAACAAAGGAAACAAAATGACCTTGAAAATAACAGTACAGCTAACCAGGAATTGAAATTCTTAATCCATCATGTAGGCTCTAATTTGCTTTACCTGAGCACATAGGTCAATCACAATCATCAATGGCACATCTGGTCACATGATAGGTCCATGAAATCTGAAAGGGAGGCCTTAACCAAAAGCTGAAATCAAAAGGACTTCTTTCCTTGAAAAAAGACCCCCTCCTACACTTTTGGTGGGCGTGTAAGCTGGGGCAACCACTATGGTGAACAGTTTAGAGATTACTCAGAAAACTAAAAATAGAGCTAAAAATATGATCCATTCACACCTATGTTTGTAGCATCACTATTCACAGTAGCCAAGACATGGACACAAACTAAATGTCCATCAGCAGATGAATGGATAAAGAAGATGTAATACATATATACAATGGAATATTACTTAGCCATAAAAAGGAAAAAAAAATAGTCATTTGCAGCAACAAAGGGCTTCCCAGGTGGCACTAGGGGTAAAGAACCTGCCTGCCAATGCAGAAGATGTAAGAGATGCAGGTTCAATCCCTGGGTCAGGAAGATCCCCTGGAGGAGGGCATGGCAACCCACTCCAGTATTCTTGTCTGAAGAATCCCATGGGCAGGGGAGCCTGGCAGGCTACAGTCCATAAGATCACAAAGATTCAAACATGACTGAACTGACTAAGCACGCACACATGGGCAGTATCATGGATGGACCTAGAGATGATCATACTAACTGAAGTCAGTTAAAGAAATACAAATACCATATGATATCACTTATATGTGGAAACTAAAATATGGCACAAACGAATCTATCTGTGGAACAGAAACAGATTCACAGACATAGAGAAAAGGCTTAGTGTTGCCAAATGGGAAGGGAGTGGGGAGGTTTGGAGTGGGAGTTTGGGATTGGCAGATACAAACTATTATATATAGGATGAATAAACAGCAAGGAAGGTCTTACTGTATAGCTCAGGTAACTATATTCAATATTCTATGATAAACCATAATGGAAAATAATATTTTTAAAAAGAAGGTATATATATATATATATATATATATATATATATATATATATAGCTTAATCACTTTGCTGTATAGCAGAAATTAACTAAAATTGTAAATCAAATATACCTCAATAAAATCAAAGAACAAACAAAAAACAAAGACCCCTCCCCTTTACCCTTTTTGCCTTTGAAACCCTTATGCTCCAGCCAGACAGCCAGCAAGAAGGATTTGAGAAAACCAAATCTCCCATCTTTGGAGTAGGTGGCCTGTTGATTACTAAACTTTTTTCTACTTCAGTCTCTGACATGTTGTTTCACTGGGTGAGTGAGGCACATGAACTTTTATTTGATAAAAACACCTGGAGGAGAAAGCAGTGGAGGGTGAGAGGATGGCAAGGAGGGTATTAATTATTTCAACATGGTAACCACTAACCCACATTTACTTCTATTACTCTCTCAGAATCCCTCTGTGCCTGCTTTGAAACATGACATTCTTTATTCATGTAAATGATTAACAAAGAGTTTTTGTGTAAAATTACCATAAGGACTTGAGTTCATATTAACATTTACAGGTAGGCCTGGCTAATCAACTAAATGACTCCACTCTGTGTGAGATACAGGTGCAAACAACACATTTAGGGAAAAGACCAGCATATTGTACAGAATTTACACATACCTGAGATCAACTAAGAAAATTTAAATATAAATAATTAGATCTGGACTGAGTTACTGCTCCATATCAAAACATCTGAAAAATTTGATATATTCATTTGGATTCAACAAAGGAAAAAATTATTCCAACCATTTAATTTTACTGAACAGCAGAATAAATAATCCACTCAATAGGACATATCTGTGTATCTTCAATAACTGGTAACAACTAACTCCGCTGAGACTATAACTAAAGCTCTGGAATCTCAGAAACATGCATGCTTTCATGTAAATACACATGCACACACACATGATTTTCAGGGTAGTCTTGGCCATATTGAAGTTAGACCCTGATGGAAGAATCCCTTCTGCTGAGCAGGAGATGCATACTTGTCTTACCTGCTCCTCATTTTTCCAGTTAAGCAACATCTGCTAGAGCGATGCTACTAGACTCTTCAGGTCAGTTCACTCACTCAGTCACGTCCGACTCTTTGCGACCCCGTGGACTGCAGTACGCCTGTCCATCACCAACTCCAGGAGTTTACTCAAACTAATTTTCATAGAGTCAATGATGCCATCCAACCATCTCACCCTCTGTCGTCCCCTTCTCTCCCACCTCCAATCTTTCCCCATCAGGGTCTTTTAAAATGAGTTAATTCTTCGCATTAGGTGGCCAAAGTATTGGAGTTTCAGCTTCAACATCAGTCCTTCCAATGAACACCCAGGACTGACCTCCTTAAGGATGGACTGGTTGGATCACCTTGTAGTCCAAGGGACTCTCACGAGTCTTCTCCAATACCATAGTTCAAAAGCATCAATTCTTTGGCACTCGGCATTCTTTATAGTCTAACTCTCACATCCATACATGACTACAGGAAAAATCATAGCCTTAACTAGACATATCTTTGTTGAGAAAGGAATGTCTCCACTTTTCAATATGCTGTTTAGGTTGGTCATAACTTTTCTTTCAAAGAGTAAGGATCCTTTGGCTGCAGTCACCATCTGCAGTGATTTTGGAGTCCCCAAAAATAAAGTTTGCCACTGTTTCCACTGTATCTCCATCAATTTGCCAAAAAGTGAGGGGCTGAATGCCATGATCTTACTTTTCTGAATGTTTAGCTTTAAGCCAACTTTTTTGCTCTCTTCTTTCACTTTGATCAAGAGGCTCTTTAGTTTTTCTTCACTTTCTGCCATAAGGGTGGTGTCATCTGCATATCTGAGGCTATTGATACTTCTCCCGGCAATCTTGATTCCAGCTTGTACTTCTTCCAGCCCAGCGTTTCCCTTGATGTACTCTGCATATAAATTAAATAAGCAAGGTGACAATATACAGCCTTGACATACTCATTTACCTATTTGGAACCAGTCTGTTGTTCCACATCCAGTTCTAACTGGTTCTTCCTGACCTGCATACAGATTTCTCAAGAGGCAGGTCAGGTGGTCTGGTAGTCCCATCTCTTAAGGAATTTTCCAGAGTTTATTGTGACCCACACAGTCAAAGGTTTTGGCATAGTCAGTAAAGCAGAAATAAATATTTTTTTTGGAACTCTCTTGCTTTTTTGACGATCCAGTGGACGTTGCCAATTTGATGTCTGGTTCCTCTGCCTTTACTAAAACCAGCTTGAACATCTGGAAGTTCATGGTTCACATACTATTGAAGCCTGGCTTGGAGAATTTTGAGCATTACTTTACTAGTGTGCAGGAGGAGTGCAACTGTGTGGTAATTTGAGCATTCTTTGGCGTTGTGGGAATGGAATGAAACCTGACTTTTCCAGTCCTGTGGGCACTGCTGAGTTTTCCAAATTTACTGGTGTATTGAGTGCAGCACTTTCACATCATGTTTTAGGATTTGAAATAGCTCAGCTGGATTTTCATCACTTACACTAGCTTTGTTCACACTGATGCGCGGGCAAAGGAGGGCCGAGAGGAGCTACTCCATGTCCAAGGTCAGAAGTGGCCATGAGGAGATACCCCTCGTCCAAGGTAAGGAGCAGTGGTTGTGCTTTGCTGGAGCAGCCATGAAGAGATATCCCACGTCCAAGGTAAGAGAAACCCAAGTAAGAAGGTAGGTGTTGCAAGAGAGCATCAGAGGGCAGACACACTGAAACCATAATCACAGAAAACTAGCCAATCTGATCACACAGACCACAGCTTTGTCTAACTCAATGAAACTAAGCCATGCCGTGTGGGGCCACCCTAGATGGGAGGGTCGTGGTGGAGAGGTCTGAGAGAATGTGGTCCACTGGAGAAGGGAATGACAAACCACTTCAATATTCTTGCCTTGAGAACCCCATGAACAGTTTGAAAAGGAAAAATTAGATAGGATACTGAAAGGGGAACTCCCCGGATCTGTAGGTGCCCAATATGCTACTGGAGATCAGGGAAGAAATAACTCCAGAAAGAATAAAGGGATTAAGCCAAAGCAAAAACAATACCTAGTTGTTAATGTGACTAGTGATAGAAGCAAGGTCCAATGCTGTAAAGAGCAATATTGCATAGGAACCTGGAATGTTAGGTCCATGAATCAAGGCAAATTGGAAGTGGTCAAATAGGAGATGGCAAGAGACATTCTAGGAATCAGTGAACTAAAATGGACTGGAATGGGTGAATTTAACTCAGATGACCATTATATCTACTACTGCAGACAGGAATCCTTTAGAAGAAATGGAGTAGTCATCATGGTCAACAAAAGAGTTCGAAATGCAGTACTTGGATGCAATCTCAAAAACGACAGAATGATCTCTGTTTGTTCCAAGGCAAACCATTCAATATCACGGTAATCCAAGCCTATGCCCCAACCAGTAACAATGAAGAAGCTGAAGTTGAACTGTTCTATGAAGACCTACAAGACCTTTTAGAACTAACACCCAAAAAAGATGTCCTTTTCATTATAGGGGATTGGAATGCAAAAGTAGGAAGTCAAGAAACACCTGGGGTAACAGGCAAATTTGGCCTTGGAGTTGGAATGAAGCAGGGCAAAGGCTAATAGAGTTTTATGAAGAGAATGCACTGGTCATACCAAACACCCTCTTCCAACAACACAAGAGAAGACTCTACATATGGACATTACCAGATGGTCAACACCGAAATTGGATTCATTATATTGTTTGCAGCCGAAGATGGAGAAGGTCTCAGTTCAGTTCAGTTCAGTCACTCAGTCGTGTCCGACTCTGTGACCCCATGAATCACAGCAGGCCAGGCCTCCCTGTCCATCACCAACTCCCGGAGTTCACTCAGACTCACGTCCATCAAGTCAGTGATGCCATCCAGCTATCTTATCCTCTGTCGTCCCCTTCTCCTCCTGCCCTTTATCCCTCCCAGCATCAGTCTTTTCCAATGAGTCAACTCTTCGCATAAGTTGGCCAAAGTACTGGAGTTTCAGCTTCAGCATCATTCCTTCCAAAGAAATCCCAGGGCTGATCTCCTTCAGAATGGACTGGTTGGATCTCCTTGCAGTCCAAGGGACTCTCAAGAGTCTTCTCCAACACCACAGTTCAAAAGCATCAATTCTTCGGTGCTCAGCTTTCTTCACAGTCCAACTCTCACATCCATACATGGCCACTGGAAAAACCATAGCCTTGACTAGACGGACCTTTGTTGGCAAAGTAATGTCTCTGCTTTCTAATATGCTGTCTAGGTTGGTCATAACTTTCCTTCCAAGGAGTAAGAGTCTTTTAATTTCATGGCTGCAGTCACCATCTGCAGTGATTTTGGAGCACAGACAAATAAAGTCTGACACTGTTTGCACTGTTTCCCCATCTATTTCCCATGAAGTGATGGGACCAGATGCCATGATCTTCGTTTTCTGAATGTTGAGCTTTAAGCCAACTTTTTCACTCTCCTCTTTCACTTTCATCAAGAGGGTTTTAGTGCCTCTTCACTTTCTACCATAAGGGTGGTGTCATCTGCCTATCTGAGCCAGCAAAAACAAGACCGGAAGCTGACTGTGGCTCAGATCGTGAACTCCTTATTGCCAAATTCAGACTTAAATTGAAGAAAGTAGGGGAAACCACTAGACCATTCAGCTATGACCTAAATCAAATCCCTAATGATTATACAGAGGAAGTGAAAAAATAGATTTAAGGAACTAGATCTGATAGACAAAGTGCTTGGTGAACTATGGATGGAGGTTCATGACATTGTATAGGAGACAGGGATCAAGACCATCCCCAAGAAAAAGAAATGCAGAAAAGCAAAGTGGCTGTTTGAGGAGTCCTTACAAATAGCTGTGAAATGAAGAGAAGCAAAAAGCAAAGGAGAAAAGGAAAGATGCGCCCATTTGAATGCAGATTTCCAAAGAATAGCAAGGAAACATAAGAAAGCCTTCCTCAGTGATCAGTGAAAAGAAATAGAGGAAAACAATAGAATGAGAAAGACTAGAGATCTCTTCAAGAAAATTAGAGATACCAAGGGAACATTTCATGCAAAGATGGGCTCATTAAAGGACAGAAATCGTATGGACCTAACAGAAACAGAAGATCTTAAGAAGAGGTGGCAAGAATGCTAGACACTTCACTCACCCTTTTATTTATCTTGGACCAGGAGGAAAATTGACAGTTATCTGATTGTTGAGTGACATCTACTGAACCATGTTTCTTACTTGGGTGGGAGGGTAACCCAATCAATCTCTACAGAAACTGAGCAATTATTTTCTTTGGTATTTTCTCTCCCCAAGTATCCATGAGGCAAAAGTCCAGGATATATGTTTGGCCTAAAAACTCAGTTTTAATTTCAGATGTATTACTTCAAATGAATAACTTAGGAAGGGTAGGGAGTGAGTGTGCTGGGATAAACAAGATACAGCAGGAATCTAGTTTGGCCACAGATCAAAGACTTTTCCTTTAAGCGGCTTAACAATAATGCAGCTCAGTCACTTTCAAACTTTGGAAGTAGATAAATATATGTTCTTTATCAAAGTACTATAACATAAACACTGCTCATGCATATGAAAGTTGCTCATACATGTCCGTCTCTTTGTGACCCAATGGACCATACAGTCAATGGAATTCTCTATGCCAGAATACTGGAGTGGGTAGCCTTTCCTTTCTCCAGGGGATTTTCCCAGGAGAAGATTGAACTCCAGGGGGAACCCAGGTCTCCTGCATTGCAGGCAGATTCTTTACCAGCTGAGCCACAAAGGAAGCCCTAGTCATGTATAGAAACATCTATTAATAAATGGTAGAATAAAAGGCGGAGAAGGCAATGGCACCCCACTCCAGTACTCTTGCCTGGAAAATCCTATGGACGGAGGAGCCCAGTAGGCTGCAGTCCATGGGGTCGCTAAAAGTCTGACATGACTGAACGACTTTACTTTCACTTTTCACTTCCATGCATTGGAGAAGGAAATGGCAACCCACTCCAGTGTTCTTGCCTGGAGAATTCCAGGTACGGCGGAGCCTGGTGGGCTGCTGTCTCTGGGGTCGCACAGAGTCGGACACGACTGAAGTGACTTAGCAGCAGCAGCAGCAGCAGAATAAAAGCAAAATCTTGAAGCAAATTATAACTTATTTTCTGATATTTGGAGGGAGATTCTGTTCAAAATTTGAGAAACTAAATTTTATTATGCCCAAGAATTCTTTAAAAATACTAATTCATTTTCTATTACTCATAAAAATCAAATATTTATAAACCAAGAAGTTACTTTAAAATATATAGAGTAAAATCTTGATTTACATGTGAGTAAAATGAAACTATAAAAATAATAATATATTACATGGAAAGATAAATATTTCATTCTAGAATTCAGATTAATGCATTTCAGTTGTTTTTTTCAATTGCCTTTAAAAACAAGTGCAAGTTTGATGTATGCAGCAGGGCAACCAATGCCCGTGCTCTGTGACAATCTGGAGGGGTAGGGTGGGAAGGGAGATGGGAGAGGGGTTCAGGATGGAGGGGACATTTATATATGTATGGTCAATTCTGACTAATTATGGCAAAAGCCATCACAATATTGTAGAATAATTATCCTCCAATTAAAATAAATAAATATATTTTAAAAAATGTCTTTAGTTCCAGACAAATAGCATGGAAGAGATACTCAATTTGTATAAGCATTGCTGTCTAATTCAGTTTGAGTCTCTGTAACAAAATACCAAAGATCGTGTGTCTTGAGCAAGAGATGTTAATTTCTTTCAGTTCTGGAGACTAGAAAGTCCAAGATCAAGATCCTGGCAGACTGGGTTCAAGGTGAGCCTTCTCCTCCTCCTGGCTATACAGCAGACACCTGCCCCTCTGTGGGCCTTTCCTTCATGATGGGTGCTGAGAGAGGGGGAGATTTGTAAGGGCACTCATCCCTTCATAGGGGTTCCACTCTGATGATTCATCTAAACCTAATTGCCTCCCCAGGGCCTCACCTCCTAACAGTATCATGTTGGGGATTGAGAGTTTGAACATATGAATTTGGGTGGGACAGAAATATTCAGGTCATAACAATCAGATCAGATCAGATAAGATCAGTCACTCAGTCGTGTCCGACACTTTGCGACCCCATGAATCGCAGCACGCCAGGCCTCCCTGTCCATCACCAACTCCCAGAGTTCACTCAGACTCACGTCCATCGAGTCAGTGATGTCATCCAGCCATCTCATCCTCTGTCGTCCACTTCTCCTCCTGCCCCCAATCCCTCCCAGCATCAGAGTCTTTTCCAATGAGTCAATTCTTCTCATGAAGTGGCCAAAGTACTGGAGTTTCAGCTTTAGCATCATTCCTTCCAAAGAAATCCCAGGGCTGATCTCCTTCAGAATGGACTGGTTGGATCTCCTTGCAGTCCAAGGGACTCTCAAGAGTCTTCTCCAACACCACAGTTCAAAAGCATCAATTCTTCAGTGCTCAGCCTTCTTCACAGTCCAACTCTCGCATCCATACATGACCACAGGAAAAACCATAACTTTGAATAGACGAACCTTTGTTGGCAAAGTACTGTCTCTGCTTTTCAATATGCTGTCTAGGTTGGTCATAACTTTCCTTCCAAGGAGCAAGCATCTTTTAATTTCATGGCTGCAGTCACCATCTGTAGTGATTTTGGAGCCCAGAAAAATAAAGTCTGACACTGTTTCCACTGTTTCCCCATCTATTTCCCATGAAGTGGTGGGACTGGATGCCATGATCTTCGTTTTCTGAATGTTGAGCTTTAAGCCAACTTTTTCACTCTCCACTTTCACTTTCGTCAAGAGGCTTTTGAGTTCCTCTTCACTTTCTGCCATAAGGGTGGTGTCATCTGCATGTCTGAGCTTATTGATATTTCTCCCGGCAATCTTGATTCCAGCTTGTGTTCTTCCAGTCCAGCGTTTCTCATGATGTACTCTGCATAGAAGTTAAATAAACAGGGTGACAATATACAGCCTTGATGTATTCCTTTTCCTATTTGGAACCAGTCTGTTGTTCCATGTCCAGTTCTAACTGTTGCTTCCTGACCTGCATACAAATTTCTCAAGAGGCAGATTAGGTGGTCTGGTATTCCCATCTCTTTCAGAATTTTCCAGTTTATTGTGATCCACATAGTCAAAGGCTTTGGCATAATCAACAGAGCAGAAATAGATATTTTTCTGGAACTCTCTTGCTTTTTCCATGATCCAGAGGATGTTGGCAATTTGATCTCTGGTTCCTCTGCCTTTTCTAAAACCAGCTTGAACATCAGGAAGTTCACGGTTCACATATTGCTGAAGCCTGGCTTGGAGTATTTTGAGCATTACTTTACTAGTGTGTGAGATGAGTGCAATTGTGCAGTAGTTTGAGCATTCTTTGGCATTGCCTTTCTTTGGGATTGGAATGAAAACTGATGTTTTCCAGTCCTGTGGCCACTGCTGAGTTTTCCAAATTTGCTGGCATATGAGTGCAGCACTTTCACAGCATCATCTTTCAGGATTTAGAATAGCTCAACTGAAATTCTATCACCTCCACTAGCTTTGTTCAAAGTGATGCTTTCTAAGCCCCACTTGACTTCACATTCCAGGATGTCTGGCTCTAGGTCAGTGATCACACCATTGTGATTACCTCTGTCGTGAAGATCTTTTTTGTACAGTTCTTCTGTGTATTCTTGCCATCTCTTCTTAATATCTTCTGCTTCTATTAGGTCCATACCATTTCTGTCCTTTATCGAGCTCATCTTTGCATGAAATATTCCTTTGGTGTCTCTGATTTTCTTGAAGAGATCTCTAGTCTTTCCCATTCTAACAATAACCACTTCCAATTTAGATTATATATGTATTCATATGTCCACACACATATATGCATGCATATGTATATACATAAGTATATCCCTATATCCACACACATATATGTACATGTATATTGCATACATGTATATATATATATATATATATATATGTACACACAAAGACTCCTTTCAATTGTCTTTTGTGTTGTGTGTTGTGACTGATTCTTATGGACACTAGAGAAAAAACAATTGACACTGCCATGAATAGAGGTATGGCAGATAAGAGTATAATGTGGTAAGTGTCTATTTTCTGATTCTTCTCCTTAATTTCTCTTCACACCCAGACTTCAGGACTGACCACTGAAAGATATTTTCATTCTGGCTTCCAGGCGTCACACTTAAATTGTTCAATAAACTGAGTTGTATATGAACACTGCATTGGAATCATATTCTAAAAGTGCTCTGTTGTTTCTATTTTATTAGCCCTCATGCAGCAGCACAATGGAATAAACCAGTTTACATTCCCAGTGTGTTCTGAAATAGAGGTTCTTTCTGCAGTTATTAAATCTTTCAAGCCAGATAGTCATTTTATTGCAGTTGTGCTGTCAGTTTCAAGGTCTAAATTACTTGCAAAACTTGAATTACTGGTGTTCATATTTCAATAGACACTCACAACTCTTTTTCAACTTGCAAATATGCCTAATAATATATTTGTTGTTCATGTTTTAAATTCTACATTATATTTTACCTTCAGAAAGGTCAACTCCCTAGGTACATTGATTCAGGTGCAGTATTATTTTTTTTAAGTATTACTAATGCATTTCCATGGAGAAGGAAATGGCAACCCACTCCAGTGTTCTTGCCTGGAGAATCCCAGGGACAGTGGAGCCTGGTGGGCTGCCATCTATGGGGTCACACAGAGTCGGACACGACTGAAGCGACTTAGCACCAGCAATGCATTTCCAAATTGAAATTAATTATTCAGGACTGAGCCTGGTGGGCTGCAGTCCATGGGGTTGCGAAGAGTTGGACACGACTGAGCGACTTCACTTTCACTTTTCCCTTTCATGCATTGGAGAAGGAAATGGCAACCCAGTACAGTGTTCTTGCCTGGAGAATCCCAGGGATGGGGGAGCCTGGTGGGCTGCCATCTATGGGGTTGTACAGAGTCGGACACGACTGAAGTGACTTAGCAGCAGCAGCAGCAGCAGCAATGCATATAGTTAATGCTCAAAATTCTAATTTTCACTAATGCTCAAAATTCTCCAAGCCAGGCTTTAGCAATACGTGAACCGTGAACTTCCTGATGTTAAAGCTGGTTTTAGAAAAGGCAGAGGAACCAGAGATCAAATTGCCAACATCTGCTGGATCATGGAAAAAGCAAGAGAGTTCCAGAAAAAACATCTATTTCTGCTTTATTGACTATGCCAAAGCCTTTGACTGTGTGGATTACAACAAACTGGAAAATTCTGAAAGAGATGGGAATACCAGAACACCTGACCTGCCTCTTGAGAAATTTGTATGCAGGTCAGGAAGAACCAGTTAGAACTGGACATGGAACAACAGACTGGTCCCAAATAGGAAAAGGAGTACGTCAAGGCTGTATATTGTCACCCTGCTTATTTAACTTATATGCAGAGTACATCATGAGAAACACTGGACTGGAAGAAGCACAAGCTGGAATCAAGATTGCCAGGGGAAATATCAATAGCCTCAGATATGCAGATGACACCACCCTTATGGCAGAAAGTCAAGAGGAACTAAAAAGCCTCTTGATGAAGGTAAAATAGGAGAGTGAAAAAGTTGGCTTAAAATTCAACATTCAGAAAATGAAGATCATGGCATCTGGTCCCATCCCTTCATGGGAAATAGATGGGAAAACAGTGGAAACAGAGTCAGACTTTATTTTTTCTGCGCTCCAAAATCAGTGCAGATGGTGACTGCAGCCATGAAATTAAAAGACACTTACTCCTTGGAAGGAAAGTCATGACCAACCTGCTGCTGCTGCTGCTAAGTCGCTTCAGTCGTTTCCAACTCTGTGCCACCCCCACAGACAGCAGCCCAACAAGGCTTCCCTGTCCCTGGGATTCTCAAGGCAAGAACTTTGGAGTGGGTTGCCATTTCCTTCTCCAATGCATGAAAGCAAAGGGTGAAAGTGAAGTCGCTCAGTCGTGTCCGACTCTTAGCGACCCCATGGACTGCAGCCCACCAGGCTCCTCCATCCATGGGATTTTCCAGGCAAGAATACTGGAGTGGGGTGCCATTGCTTTCTCCATGACCAACCTAGATAGCATATTGAAAAGCAGAGACATTACTTTGCCAAAAAAGATCCATCTAGTCAAGGCTATGGTTTTTCCAGTGGCCATGTATGGATGTGAGAGTTGGACCGTGAAGAAAACTGATCGCCAAAGAATTGATGTTTTTGAACTGTGGTGTTGGAGAAGACTCTTGAGAGTCCCTTGGACTGCCAGGAGATCCAACCAGTCCATTCTGAAGGAGATCAGCCTTGGGGTTTCTTTGGAAGGAATGATGTTAAAGCTGAAACTCCAGTACTTTGGCCACCTCATGCAGAGTTGGCTCATTGGAAAAGACCCTGATGCTGGGAAGGATTGGGGGCAGGAGGAGAAGGGGACGACAGAGGATGAGATGGCTGGATGGCATCACTGACTTGATGGATGTGAGTCTGAGTGAACTCTGGGAGTTGGTGATGGACAGGGAGGCCTGGCGTGCTGCAATTCATGGGGTCGCAAAGAGTCGGACACAACTGAGAGACTGAACTGAACTGAATGCATATAGATGCAAAATGAAATAGAAAGTGATGTGATCCATTCAACGTTTTGACCAAACAGTAAGTAATTCCTTCACTTATCAATAAAATTGCAATGGTAATCAAAATGTTCCTTGAGTTAGTCAGACTTTTCAGCCTCCAGCTACTAAGTAACCCAGACTCATTTACAGCTTACACTTAAATGGAGTGTATCATTCAGTTCCTCTATAAGACAGCAGAGTATGGTTTCTTATATTGGGGAGCTGGCCAAACTAATCTTACTCTTTGGCACTGAAATTGCCCTTTTTAGAAACAGTCAAAAAATATTTAATCAATTTAATTTCTATCTAATTGAGAGGCATAATTTTTGCTATATAAATAGTATTTTTAAATAAATGTTCTAGTTAATTGTGCAGTTTTTAGTGCCTCAATTTGGGGCTTCCCTTGTGGCTCAGCTAATAAAGAAACCACCTGCAATGCAGGACACCTGAGCTGGATCCCTGGGTTGGGAAGATTCCCTGGAGAAGGGACTGGGGCTATCCACTCCACTATGACTAGTTTTTTATAAATGTTCTGGTTAACTGTGCAGTTTTCAGTGCCTCAATTTATTTAACATAAATAGGTTAAATGAAACAATGGGTTTTTCAAGTAATACTTAAAAGCAATGGGATTTTTGTATTATTATTTTAAATATTTAGTAAGTGAATAGCATATGCAATATTACATTGTCCCTAAGAAAGGACTAGGTAAGATCATCTCTTTTGTTCCACTCCCTCTTTTCTGAGTTCTGTAAATGTCAAGAAGCTGGGGCCAGCTGAGAGGCAGGATAGTGATTAAACTGAGTGGTATTGGGGTGGGGGGTGCTCTGTTCTCTTTGTTCAAATTTGTAAATAATCTTCTAGTAGCAACAAAAATTTTAAATGAAAATGGGAACTATGAAATCATTTTAAAAGATTGAATAAAAAAATTCTCACTTATTTAAGCTAATCTTGCTGAATCATAAGGTAAATAGTCTAAAATCTCTGTTCTTTTTTTCTAGTATCCAACATTGTGGTGTTTATATGCATCACTTCTGAATTGCCCATTTCTTTCCATCACAGACCACGTATCCTGATGGGAGCTCATTATTATGAGTTATCTTGAACTGTGTTACAGGGCTATAAACTTGATATTTATGCCTAGCCATTTAGAAGTTACTGAAGATTAGAAATATTTATCTTAAAGTTTAAAAGTATATTTTCATTGTTCCCTTAACCCAATCAAGATAGAAATCTTTGGACAGTGAAAGTAAATGACCACTTTTTTTTTTTTTTAACTTCTTAACCCTAAAATTGATTTTCTACTCAGAGCATATCATAACACACTGCTTGCAGGCTTCCTAAAAGTGACTTTATGAGTGAACAGCTTTCCTGTTTAACAGCAGAGCTCAAACTAGCACCTGAATGGTGTGAAAAAAATCAGTTTCTATGAGAAATATATCAATCTGAAGTACTATATAACTAAAGTCTGATTATAAGGACCTGAGGAAATGATGTGGTTAAATTTGTACTTGTCTTCACTCTTCCTTTATGTTTCTGATCTACTTTCTCTACCTTTACATTTTCTTTTTTCCCTCTTGATGGATATTTACTTTTGGCATCTTGTCTTTCTTGTAGATGCAAGACAGATTTTTCCTAGCTTAATTTTGAATTAAGAAATATGCCTCTAAGTTTTAAGTAGGCTGAAGGTGATTGCACAGCTTACTGCTTAAATTAGCTTTAGAACAGGGGTCCCTAACCACTCTCAACTCAGGGACACATATCAGCCTTGGCCTGTTAGGAACCTTAGGAACCAGGAACCACAGCAGGAGGTGAGTGGTGGGTAAGCAAGTGAAGCTTTATCGGTATTTATAGCCACTCCCCATATCTTGTATTATCACCTGAGCTCCACCTTCTGTCAGATCAGTGGTGGCATTAGCTACCCATAGGAGCACAAAACACTTGGGATGTCTCTGTCTCCCATCATTCCCAGATGGGCCTGTCTAGCTGCAGAAAAACAAGGTTAGGGCTCCCAGGGATTCTGCATTATGGTGAATTGTATAATCATTTCATTGTATATCACAACATAATAACAACAGAAATAAAGTGCACAATAAATGTAGTGTGCTCAAATAATCCCAAAACTATGCCACCGCACTCATCCTCAACTCCACACCCCCTGCTGCCTGCAAAGTTCATGGAAAAATTGTCTTGCATGAAACTGGTCCCTGTTGCCAAAAAGGCTAGGGAACTGTTGCTTTCGAAGTTACTTTAGATACATGCTTCAAAACAACTTGTTTGTAAATGAATGTGTTTTGTGACTTTGGTCACTAGAGACATTGCTTTTATTATTTAAAAGACTCTTTATCCAGCATATGTATTTTCAGGTTAACACTAGAATTCACTATCCAAATGCAGGCTGCATGTATGGTGATGTCTCCTTTAAATGCAGATGACCAGCAGGTGGGCTGTATAAATGTGCTGTCATAAATGATTTGTGCTTGTAATTTGCTTTCAGAACTGACTTCGCTGTTTTCTCTTGCTTTGCTTCATCTCTCCTGCAATATATCAAATATATTATGTTTAACTTTATTTTTTACAACTCTACTTTTTATGTTCTTACCACTCAGTCCATTTACTTTCCCCTTACCTCTTCGCTTTCCCCAGGTATCCTCCAATGAATAGAAAATATTTTTATTTATTCTGAAAAAAATGATATCAGAATGTATTTGGCTGTCAGACAATCTGACTGGTACTCATACAACAAAAAGTCTAGCGGCTCAAGGAACAAAATATTACAAGGACTCAGGACAATTTAGGTTAAATTCCTTATTTCTACCTACTATCCATTTTGATTTTTTCTTCCACAATGATTTACTCATAATCTCATAGTTCTCAGATTAACAGGAAAAAGCATAGAAATGTATTTAAGTTTTATGTGACATGGAAGCCTTCATTAGGAAATGGAGAGTTCAAGAAATAGCCCTGCATATTTTATGCTAGGTTTAATGAAGAGTGGGCCACTCTATGGAAATATAGCATGAGGGAGTAGGAGGTAATTGGAGTAAAAAGGAGAAAACTTAGTGAAACCTGTTGTCTGGATCCTTCTGAGCATCACTTTGTTGGAGAAATAACGACGTTCCTTTGTTCCAGGTGTAGGAGGGCCCTCCATTCATGAGTTTCAGGGGAGAAGTTTGGGAGAGGGGATCAGATTGGCTTTTTTGTTCCTGCTGTTTTCTTGAAATCCTTCAGCTTAAAATATTTAGTATGCCAAGGTGCCAAGTTTTGGGGTAGCATGTTTTGAACCCCATTGTTGACACCAGAAGCAGAAGGAGACTCCTTTATTCCCATTTCTCTCTAACACATGGGTGTCCTTCCCAGAAGTCCATCCCCGGACTTCCCCTCAGAACTCGTGGCCTTGGTGGTTGGCATTTCCATTCTTTAACCAGATATCACTAGAAAAAATGGCATTACCATAACAGGCTATGACCCTGCACCATTCTTTTGTTATTTGGAAGGAGTACAACACAAAGCTGCTCAACATCTGAGAAAAAGAAAGCCCTATGTGGAAAGAACATAAAGATGAAGGCATACGAATAGACAAGTAGGTGAACTCTCCACAGACCATGAGCTCCATGAAGGCAAATCCTGTGCATTCTGGTTCAGGGAAGTTTCTAAAAGTCTTGACCCAGAACTCACAGCCAGTGCTCATCCAGGAATCGTGAAATGAATTCAAGAATAATCCAAACACTAATACTGATAAGAATATGATGTACAGTCCGTGAAAGGCAAGATAGGAGGCACATAGACCAACCTCAAAGCCACTATAAGAGCAAAACACGCAGTCTTTTTATAATGGTGTGCTGCTGCTGATGCTGCTAAGTCGCTTCAGTCATGTCCGACTCTGTGCGAACCCATAGACGGGGGCCCACCAGGCTCCTCCATCCCTGGGATTCTCCAGGCAAGAGTACAGTAGTGGGTTGCCATTTCCTTCTCCGATAATGGTGTGCAGTTTCTGGATATTCTGAAACTGTATTTAAGTCACTAATGGCCTAAGTTATTAGGGCTTCCCTGATAGCTCAGTTGGTAAAGAATCCACCTTCAATGCAGGAGACCCTGGTTCAGTTTCTGGGTCAAGAAGATCTGCTGGAGAAGGGATAGGCTATCCATCCCAGTATTCTTGTGCTTCCCTTGTGATTCAACTGGTAAAGAATCCGCCTGCAATATGGGGCACCTGTGTTGGATCCCTGGGTTGGGAAGATCCTCTGGAGAAGGGAAAGGCTACCTACTCCAGTATTCCGGCATGGAGAATCCCATGGACTGCATATTCCATGGGGTCACAAACAGTCGAACACGACTGAGCAAACTTCACTCCACAATGACCTATGGGTGGCTGAATCCAAGGTTCAGTTCTCAGTTACCTTACTTGAATAATAAGCAGTATCTAGCACTGTGACCATTCTCTCCCCTTTGTACATGTTATTTTTTGGACTTTCAAGGTATCACACTCTCTTGTTTTCTTCCTGTCTCACAGGCTGTTCACTTCAAACTGTATTAACTGTTCCCTGTCTTAATTCTGGAGTTACCCCAGGGCTCACTCAGTTCTCAATTCTCTTCTCTTTCCTATTTACATTCATTCCTTGATGGATGGCCTTTTCTGTCTCTCAACTTGGTATATTATCCTGTTTGCTAAAGAATATCCCTGCCCTCCATCTCCCGAAAAAAAAAAAAAAAAAAATTTGGTGCTACTGTATTTTGGTAATTTTCCTTTCATTTTATTTTATTTTTTCCTTTATACTTCTTATTTATTTAAATTTTTATAGACCAAGATAGAAACCAACAAGAAAACAAAATAAGTTTGCTGCTGTGCCTGCAGAATTACTCATGGCAATCTTTGAAGAAAATGTCCATTGGGGGAAATGACACAACTAAAAGCAACAAATACCTGTGTTTCACCTATTATGTTAATGGAATAGTGCTAAGAAGCTGAATGGGAATCAGTTCTGCTCTCAAGATGCTTATAGTGGAACCCAGAGAATGTCAGCACATAAATAAAAACAATGATAAAACGACACAGAATAAGCCCCAGCACCTTCTCTTTCACTATAAACTTGTTTCCTGTCTGCCATGCTTAAGAATAAGCAAGACCAAACCAAAATAAACCAGGAGAGAATTTTTTTTTTTCCCTTAGAACTGCTTCCTGCCCTGCTATTTAATTGCAAAACCTTGGAGGAATTTCCCCTCTTACTCTACTTACTGTAGGGAAAAATCTGTTTCTTTTACTTTAAATGTTTCTTCCCATTGCTTTCATTCATACAGAAATTTCATAATATGAAATTCAGACATTTCATAATAATGTCTACACATAATGATTTGTTTTAGGCAACCCTGCCCCTCTGCCTGAATGTTAATACATCCCTTCCTCAAGGTTGGCCATCCAGGAGATATTTGCAAGATTAATGGCTTTTTAACATTACTTCCTCACTCACCCCATCTCTGTTCTGTAAAAGAACCAGTTCTAATGAGGTGGATGAAACTGGAGCCAATTATACAGAGTGAAGTAAGCCAGAAAGAAAAACACCAATACAGTATACTAATGCATATATATATGGAATTTAGAAAGATGGTAACGATAACCCTGTATGCGAGACAGCAAAAGAGACACAGATGTATAGAACAGTCTTTTGGACTCTGTGGGAGATGGAGGTGGGGGATGATTTGGGAGAATGGCATTGAAACATGTATAAAATCATATAAGAAATGAATCGCCAGTCCAGGTTCGATGCAGGATGCAGGAAGCTTGGGGCTGGTGCACTGGGATGACCCAGAGGGATGGTATGGGGAGGGATATGGGAGGGGGGTTCAGGATGGGAAACACACATATGCCCGTGGTGGATTCATGTTGATGTATGGTAAAACCAATACAATACTGTAAAGTAATTAGCCTCTAATTAAAATAAATAAATTAAAAAAAAAAATAAAGACAGACTATATTAAAAAAAAAAAAAAAAAAGAACCTGTCACCCAAACCCAGATAAGATGTTTATTTTGAGACATTAGTGTGCCACTTTCTTTGTCTGCTAGCTTTCCAAATAAACTCATTAGTCCTTGTCTCAATACTTCATCTCCCTACTTATTGGCCTGTTGAGCAGCAAGGACAGCGAGCTTGGACTCAGTAAGAACTCTTTAATCCCTTATTCAGTCCTAGGTGTTCATTGGAAGGATTGATGTTGAAGCTGAAACTCCAATACTTTGGCCACCTGATGCAAAAGGCTGACTCATTTGAAAAGACTCTGATGCTAGGAAAGATTGAGGGCAGGAGGAAAAGGGGAGGACAGAGGATGAGATGGTTGGATGGCATCACCGACTCAATGGACATGAGTTTGAGTAAACTCTGGGAGTAGGTGATGGACAGGGAGGCCTGGCATTCTGCGGTTTATGGGGTCGCAAAGAGTCGGACACGACTGAGCAACTGAACTGAACTGAACTGAATCCCTTATTATCTGTGTTACATCACCTCATTTGTGCTGTAGTCAGCTTCATGGGTTACGTGAACACTGTGGTCCTTAGGTCAGATCTTCTCCCCAGGCCTCAACCCTCATCTCCCACAGCAAGTGCTGTAGCAAGTCTTGCTTCTCAAATTCCATTCCACTGTTCTAGCTCTCTCTTCCTTGTCTATTTCTCATTTCTTAACTACCAAATGAGAAGATCTTGGCTTAACATAAGTTTATGTGAAAGGACTTTGACACAAGCATACTGAGAATCAATGGTATGAAATATTCATAAAAACTCAATGCAAATCAAGTACCACAAATAGGAAACCATAGCTTCTGCACTCTCTGAAGCCATACTCTGCCAAAACCAAAGCATTTAGTTGAGTTACAAGTAACATGTTCAAGAGACACTTACCAATTGAAAATATGTCCCTAAGAAGGCAACTAAGATGTTGAGGCAGGGAGGGAAGCTATAAAACAAGTTAAATGGTTGATGATACAGGACATATTTAGAAATAGAAGGGAAAGGAATTATTGACTTTAAATATTTTGTTACCAAGTCCAAGCTTACATCACAACAAGCCAATAATCAAGAAATGAGGTGTTAATGCAAGGAATAGTGACTTTTTTGAAAAGCCGGGTGTCCAAGATGACAGAATAGAATCCTAGAATGCCATCTTATCATGGTCTGCATGGCAGTTTCTTTTGTAGAACAGAGAGTGGGAGGAGGTGAGAAAGTCAGGTTAAAAGACCATTTTGTTGTTATCCTGTTGCTCAGTCATGTCCGACTCTCTGTGACCCCATGGACTGAAGCACACAAGGCTTCCCTGTCCTTCACTATCTACCGGAGCTTGCTCAAACTCATGTCCATCAAGTCAGTGATGCCATCCAACCATCTCATCCTCTGTCATCCCTTTCTCCTCCTGCCTTCAATCTTTCCCAGCATTGGGGTCTTTTCTAATGAGTCAATTCTTTGCATCAGATGGCCAAAGTTCTGGAGCATCACCTTCATCATCAATCCTTCCAATGAATATTCAGAATTGATTTCCTTTAGGACTAACTGGTTTGATATCCTTGCAGTTCAAGGGACTCTCAAGAGTCTTCTCCAACACCAGTTTGAAAGCACCAATTCTTTAGTTCTCAGCCATTTTTATGATCCAACTCTCACATCCATACATGACTACTGGAAAAACTAAAGCTTTGACTAATGAAACTTTTGTTGGCAAAGCAATATCTCTTCTTTTTAATATGCTGTCTAATTTGGTCATAGCTTTTCTTCCAAGGAGCAAGCGGCTTTTAAGTTCATGGCAGCAGTCACCATCTGCAGTGATTTTGGAGCCCAAGAAAATTAAGTCTGTCACTGTTTCCGTTGTTTCCCCCATCTATTTGCCATGAAGTGATGGAACCAGATGCCATGATCTTAGTTTTTTGAATGCTGAGTTTTAAGCCAGTTTTTTCACTCTCCTCTTTCACTTTCATTAAGAGGCTCTTTAGTTCCTCTTTGCTTTATGCCATAAGAGTGGTGTCATCTGCATTTCTGAGGTTATTGATGTTTCTCCGGGCAATTTTGATTCCAGCTTGTGCTTCCTCCAGGCAATGGAGTAGCCAGGATATACAGGAGTTTTTGAAACAAAGGCCATGTAATCAGAACATCAAAAGATTACTGTTAATTAAAGGAAAACAGATACCCCAAGGTAATGAATTTAGTGCTTTTCTATGTGTGGGAGATGCAAGAGTCTGGTCTTCTTGGAAGCATTTCTTTGATATGAACCTTAACTATCTAAGGCCAGTATCCTTTTCATTTCCATCCTGAGTTCCCTTCAGCATGCACCACTGGGGGTGCTGCAATGGCTGATGGCTTGATGCCATGACATCCTTTGTTTACTAATAAAGCAGATGATATTCTTTATCCATATATACTTTAAGTCTCCAATGAAAGTATACATTTCAATGGGCAAGCACTTTCTTTTGATCTCTTCCTAATCTCAGGTGGCCTGGACTTGCTGCAGCTTGAAACAGGATTTCTGTTACCAGCAAGAGATTGAGGTTGGGCTGCAGTGGTGAAAGTGCTCAATCTAGCCACTGGACCAATGACCAGTGACCAGTGATAAGGCCCTAGTCCACACAGCTTTGTAGAAATAAAATTCCCATAAAGATGGGAAGCAGTGAAGAAAGTAAAGCATTTATTAGCAGGAAAAAGAATACAGTAGGTGTGGATAGACATACAAGTGGACTCAGAGAGAGTTGTACAATCATGGTAGTTTAAATCACTTATATGGGGCATTTCTTCCAGGTTTCCTTTGGCCAATCATCTTGCTTTGCCTGATTCTGAATCCATATCTGGTTTATTTCAGGGTCCTCCCATGCATGTGTTCAAGTGCATCTCTCAGCCAAGATGGATTCCAGTGAAGAGGTTTATGGGCAGGTTGACATCACTCCCTTTTTGACCTCCAATAAGCTTCTCTGTTTCTGTATAATCAGAAAGGTCTCCTTGACCTTAGAATGAGAAATATGTGATCTCTCACTGTGCAGGACTCAGCAATTCCTCTTCATCTTGGAGTATCTGTCCATAGGAGACAAACTCCAGCTGCTCAGCCTGGGAGTTTAAAGTTAATTTTCAATAATAATTTATTGAGGTTAATTGAAGTTTGTTTGAAGTATTTTATAGCACAAAAAAACACTACTTGAACGTTGCTTTCAAAATAATTTAAAACGTTTACTGCATGCAATGTAAAGAGGGGAATTGGGCATCAAGGAGAGAAACTGCATTCAAGGCCATTAACAGAGCTGCCCTAATGAATCAGATATAGCATGTATTACATGAAATAATAGATTATAATGGAATAAGTGAGTTAAGTGCTAATTAAAAAGTGAGTAACAACAATTTAGCGGAACTTAATTTTATAGTAACAATTATTCCTGCCAAGAAGCATTCTCATCTTCAAGGAAATAAATGAGTGTCATTAACTTGGTATAGGTGTCTATTAAATGTTCCTACTATCAAATGATGTATCCTGGTAATGGGAGGCTATTTTTCATGCACAGATTCTCCTGCTTATCTTAAGATACGGTTTATTCAATAATTTAGAAATGACAAATTATCGCTATTGTGCAAGTCCTTCAAGGTCATGAATCAGTTTAAGCATTCATTAAGTCTTGTTTATTTTTCTAGCATATAAGTAAGTGTTCACTACCAAGTTACAAATTAAGAAAAACAATTGATGACTGATGCTAGACACACACCACTAAAGTGAAAATTGGGCTGAGTCATTCCAAAAAAACTGAAGTGCAGCCAGTGGAGCCAAGGTGAGATCCTAAAACTGGAAAGAGAGCAGAAATTTCACTTTGTTACAGACTCTCTTCCCCCAGAGATGAGTGCTGGATTGAGAGATTCCCTGAAGGCAAGGTGGAGTGATTTGAATACTTATATATGGCTCAGTGCCTAATACCCACTCCAGTGTTCTTGCCTGGAGAATCCCAGGGATGGAGGAGCCTGGTGGGCTGCCATCTATGGGGTCACACAGAGTTGGACATGACTGAAGCGACTTAGCAGCAGCAGTGCCTAATACATTACTTAGGGCAGAGCACAGCATTGAGGAATCATTCATCTGATTTCCAAAGGTGTGTGGTGGAGTATATTTTATATTTTCCTAATAATATTTCTCTTTTTAAGTCCATATACACAAAGTATGCAAAAATACATTAAAACTACACAGTAAAAGTGCAGAGAGACTGTCCATTATTAGTACAATACTCCAAGAACCTCCTGAGGCTCCAGAAAGTCCTGCAGGAAGGAGTCTGAGCTTCCTCCCCTGAGAGAACATCAAACCAACTCCTTTTAGGGCCCTCTTTCTTTTAGCCGCTGGAGATTAACACACAGAATTTCAGTGATTGGAATAAATTCCATGGGGTCTCTGTTCCCATACATTTGACCTGATAATCAACTATTCAGAATTCATGAAGCCATTACTGAAAGTCCTTTAAGTCATGGAGGCACCTGCTGAATTTCCACAAATGATGATGTAAACACTACCATGTGTTTTGAGAACAATAATGAATTGTATTCATTATATCTAAGAATGACAAATTTTACCTTTTTTTGCTGTTTTTTTAAGTTGAAAAGATTCTTCCATTAGATTTGGTTATTTGCTGTTGAGTCTCTCGTGAGGATTCAATGCATTAGGGTTTATAAGCTACACAGCGTTGTGCCTGACACAGAATAAATATCCATACACTTATACTGACAGTGATCATGATGATAATAATAATAATCCTTGTTTCCAGCTGCTTTTCTATGACAGTCTGATTCTAACCAAGTCAGTAAAGTGTGTGTCGGTCACTCACATGTGCACAACAATCTGTCCCAAGCCCTTCTGCACTTATCTTTTCCATGTATGTTCTTTCTTCATCTACCCTGACAGTAGTTTATGTTTAATTACATGCTGTAATTATATGTTCATGCAAATAATATTTTAAAACATCTTTTGACGATCTCATAGCTACCTATTTCTTTAATATGGATTTAAATATCTTTGTTGAAAATGTACTAAAAATGTGTCAAACATTGTCAGAAGGAGGGACAGATGTGCTCTGCACTCTATTCTGGGTAATTTTCAAGCTGATCCTGTCTCTTTTCCATCTCATCCCTTGAGGATTAGTGTAATAAAATAAAAAAGGATTGAGTGTTATAGAAATTATTTATGAGTGTTCATCAAATAAGAAAGATTAAGACACTATGCTCCAGGACAAAAATGGTGTAATATGCTGGTTTGGGCATCTAAACACTGGTTCTGGCACTTCCACTATGTTACTGTATCACCAGCAAGAATTTCAACAACCTGAGAAGGAGAAGGACAGAAATATTTGAGATGAAACAAGTTTTCAATGACATCTTCCAAATTTCACAGACACTAAGACATATTTTTTTTTAACTTTTAACTTCTTGAAATTGGGTTGAATCTTTTAATCAACATCTTACAAGTAATTCAGGAAGGCAACAATTCAATTAGATTTCGTTCCTGGAGAAAGTTTAAGTATCAGTTATTTTGGCATCAAATCTTACCAGTTGGGTGTAAATTTATAAAACTCTCCAAGAAATTAATTATAGTGAAGAGTTTGTCAACCCTTAGAAACCAAATGGTAAGGAGGAAGGGATGAGAAATATGGTGATTATGATATTTATTAACGTTGCTTAAGCAGCAATTGAAAGCAGACCAGCTCTATATAACTGCAAATCTTGTTTTGAGTACACGCTACTAAAAAGTTTGATTTTTTATGGCATTTCTAGAGAACTGATGAAAGTGTGAAAAATTTTAAACACTTTTCATAAGTTGAAAAATAACTAAGATTGAAAAATTTAATAATACTTTAAATAGTTTATAGCTTACTTTTCTTTTTTACATATGCACAAAATTATATAATAAAATTTGTGTTACATGCACTTAAAAGCTTAATATATATAAAGCTCAACTAAATATCAAGTTTCCAAGTTAAAAAAAAATGTTTCATAGTTTAGCAAAGGGTGTTTATTCTTAAAAATGATGATTAAAGGTAGACAAGTGAATCTGCCTTAAATTTTAAAATATGTGATATACAATTTTCTCTTCTCATGTAAATGAAAGTTTTGCTCTCTATCAGTTTTCATCACTTTTCCTTCCTCAGTACCCACCCTGTTTTATTTAGCTTTAGCTAAATTTATTTCAGTAAATTTATTTTTATTAAGCAAATTTATTTCAGTACATTCCAATTAGATTTCATTGCATGAGTCTCCTATCTGTCTCCTAAAATATTTTAAAATGCAGTTCAAGAGCCCAGGGTATTCTGACTTTATTATTAGCATGGCTCTTTTGCAAACAAACACAATATCTAATCTGTTCTGTCATATTTCATCCCCATTTTTCTCTTCTTAACAACTAGCTTCTATATTGAATAATTATTCTCAATCGAAGTGTTATAAGATTCACTCATTCTGAAATGCAATTTGAAAATACAGAAACATTACAAAGATCAAATATACATACACTAGAATTTCTCACAGTATGAAATTAAAATTCAGGAAATATCAATACAATCATTTTCTTTGTCTTGGACTCACATACAAAATACCACAGACTGGGTGGCTTTAATAACAGAAATTGATTTTCTCACAGTTCTAAAGGCCGTAAGCCCAAGAACAAGGACTTAGAACCCCTGGTCAATCTAGTTCCTGCTGAGAGCTCTCTCCTTAGGTTGCAAATGGCCAACTTCTTTCTGTGTTATCACATGGCCCTCTGGCAGTGCATTCCCATGGAAAAAGGGGAAGAAAAAGAGAGGAACGCTTCCCTTTTAAGGCCACCAATGCCATGATGAGCGCCGCATCTTCATGACCTAATCTAAACTTAATCACCTCCCAAAGCCTTTTCTCCACATACCATTCATTGGGGGAATAAGACTTCAACATATGATTAATTTGGGGGTCAAAGTGAAAGTCACTCAGTTGTATCTGACCTTTTGCGACCCCATGGACTATACAGTCCGTGGAATTCTCAAGGCCAGAATACTGGACTGGGTAGTCTTTCCCTTCTCCAGGGTATCTTCCCAACGCAGGGATGCAACCCAGGTTTCCTGTATTGTGGGTGGATTCTTTACCAGCTGAGCCACATGGGAAGCCCAAGAATACTGTAATGGGTAGCCCTATCCCTTCACCAGCAGATCATCCCAACCCAGGAATCAAATCAGGGTCTCTTGTATCGCTGGCAGATTCTTTACCAACTGAGCTATGAGGGAAGCTCTTTTATTTTTATTTTTTGGGGAGGACATAAAAATTCCATAACAGTCAGAAAAGAATATTATATAGGCAATGATACTTGAGAAAATTAGGAATAGAGATTCTTTTTCAGAAGGAAGTAAAGTGATAAAAGTGGTATTTTAGGAAGATTACTTTCGAATACAGTACTTAATAAATCAGACAGAAGATTTGAAACAAATCCCATTAGAAAAACATTGCCATGATCTAGGCGTAAGGAAATGAGGAATTCACATCAGGATGGTGCCATCTCAACAAATACAGTTACAACAGCAGGAACAGCATGGAACATGGAACATTCACCATGTGCCAGGTGCTATGAAAAGTGCTAGGAATGCATTATCTTATTTGATTGTCAACAATCCTGTGATGTAGGCACTATTATTCATATCATTTATAAATAAGAAACCTGGCTCAGAAGCACTAATAATGTCCTGCTTCTCCAAGTGAAGGGACCAAGAATCATACAAAAGAAGACAGCCTATGGTAATTAGAAATGCACACTTAGGATGGGACAAATTATCATAAGATGGTATTATGAACTACTTGATTATGAATAAAAATTGAATTTTTGAGTTTATTTGTTAGAAAACAGAAAAATAGAGCTTTATGATAAGGGAAGAGTGGATGAAAGAAAATATGATGAAGAAAGGTAAGAAGTAAAAAATGAGATTGAAAATATTTCAGATTTGATAGAAATGAACAAGCAGTGTGTTATATATAGAAATCTAATAAATGAGATTTTTAAATGGTAGATTAAGTCCTTATATGTAAAAATGTCAAACAAGATAAAGACAAAAAAATACTTGCTCAAAAAGGAGCTATTCATAATATAAGTGTTTTTGTCCAATCTTTTTATCACTGGGTATATTTCAGTTAAAAAAAAAAAGTTGCTTTCAAGAAGACTAGACTTTTCTTGTAAAGCTATTCTAAGTCTAACCAAAGATATAAAGGAATAAAAGGTTTTTCCAGTAGTCATGTAGGGATGTGAGAGTTGGACCACAAAGAATGAGTGCTGAAGAAGCGATGCTTTCAAACTGGTGCTGCAGAAGACTCTTGAGAGTCCCTTGGACAGCAAGGAGATAGAACAAGTCCATCCTAAAATAAATCAACTCTGAATATTCATTTAAAAGACTGATGCTGAAGCTGAAGCTCCAATACTTTGGCCACCCGATGTGAAGAGCTGACTTATTGCATCATCAACTCAATGGACAGGAGTTTCAGGAAACTTTGGGAGATAGTAAAGGACAGGGAAGCCTGGGATGCTGCAGTCCATGGAGTTGCAAAGAGTCATACATCACTGAATGACTGAACAACAACAACTAAAGGGAAAGAAGAGAATGAGGAAAAAAGGCCAGTGACGGAAGGAATAAAGTGTATACAGAAGGATGGGAGGGAGACAGTGAGTGGGGGAAGAGAGAACACAGGATTGCTGGAAAGAAAGTAGGAAGTGAGGAAGGAAGGAAGATTGTACAGGAAGTAGGGAGGGAGAAATGGAGTAAGAAAAGTTTTCTGTTTTTCCATCCTGTATACATTCAGTTCAGTTCAGTTCAGTCACTCAGTCGTGTTTGACTCTTTGCGACCCCATGAACTGCAGCACGCCAGGCCTCCCTGTCCATCACCAAACCCGGAGTTCACTCAAACTCATGTCCATCGAGTAAGTGATGCTATCCAGCCATCTCATCTTCTGTTGTCCCCTTCTCCTCCTGCCCCCAATCCCTCCCAGCATCAAGGTCTTTTCCAATAAGTCACCTCTTCCCGTCAGGTAGCCAAAGTATTGGAGTTTCAGCTTCAGCATTAGTCCTTCCAAAGAACACCCAGGACTGATCTCCTTTAGGATGGACTGGTTGGATCTCCTTGTAGTCCAAGGGACTCTCAAGAGTCTTTTCCAACACCACAGTTCAAAAGATTCAATCCTTTGGCACTCAGCTTTCTTCACAGTCCAACTCTCACATCCATACATGTCCTGTATATATTACTGTTAAGTAAATGTAACTGTATATTTTATGCATAGAAATAGCATCTAAAGATTAGTATCAGCATCACATAATATTTTAATCAACTAAAACACTAGAAAAATTATGAGTGATTCCATTCAACGTAGAATCTAGTCTGACAATGTTATTATGTGCTGTGCTTCATCACTCAGTTATGTCTGCCTCTTTACTACCCCAAGGACAGTAGCCTGCCAGGTTTCTCTGCCCATGGAGATTTTCCAGGCAAGAATACTGGAGTGGGTTGCCAAGGCCTCCTCCAGGGGATCTTCCTGACCTAGGGAAAGAACAATGGTCTCCTGCATTGCAGGCAGATTCCTTACTGTCTGAGCCACTAGGGAAGTCCAAACTTATTATGGAAAATAGCTTAAAATTTTTATTAACTGCACTCTTTATCTGAAGGAAAAAAGGAGAGTTAAAATGCAACATGTTTGTCTTTCTTACCAAATGAGTGAATGAGAGTTTAATTTATATTTTCTAAAACTGGAATAAAATAGACACCAGGATTGGGGAGCTGGTCTAGCTAGTTTTACTCTGGACTAAGCATTAATCTCAGCCCATAGTTCATCAGGCATTCTATCTATCAGATCTAGTCCCTTAAATCTATTTCTCACTTTTACTGTATAATCCTAAGGGATTTTATTTAGGTCATACCTGAATGGTCTAGTGGTTTTCCCTACTTTCTTAAATTTCAGTCTGAATTTGGCAATAAGAAATTCATGATCTGAGCCACCGTCAGCTCCTAGTCTTGTTTTTGTTGACAGTATAGAGCTTCTCCATCTTTGGCTGCAAAGAATATAATCAATCTGATTTCGGTGTCGACAATCTGGTGATGTCCATGTGTAGAGTCTTCACTTGTGTTGTTGGAAGAGGGTATTTGCTATGACCAGTGCATTTTCTTGGCAAAACTCTATTAGCTTTTGCCTTGCTTCATTCCATATTCCAAGGCCAAATTTGCCTGTTACTCCAGGTGTTTCTTGACTTCCTACATTTGCATTCCAGTCCCCTATAATGAAAAGGACATCTTTTTGGGGTGTTGGGTCTAAAAGGTCTTGTAGGTCTTCATAGAACCATTCAACTTCAGCTTTTTCAGCATTACTGGTTGGGGGCATAGACTCGGATTATTGTGATATTGAATGGTTTGCCTTGGAAATGAACAGAGATCATTCTGTCGTTTTTGAGATTGCATCCAAGTACTGCATTTCGAACTCTTTTGTTGACCATGATGACTACTCCATTTCTTCTAAAGGATTCCTGTCTGCAGTAGTAGATATAATGGTCATCTGAGTTAAATTCACCCATTCCAGTCCATTTTAATTCGTTGATTCCTAGAATGTTGACGTTCACTCTTTACATCTCTTCTTTGACCACTTCCAATTTGCCTTGATTCGTGGACCTGACATTCCAGGTTCCTATGCAATATTGCTCTTTACAGCATCGGACCTTGTTTCTATCACCAGTCACATTCACAACTGGGTATTGTTTTTGCTTTGGCTCCATACCTTCATTCTTTCTGGAGTTATTTTTCCACTGATCTCCAGTAGCATATTGGGGACCTACCAACCTGGGGAGTTCCTTTTTCAGTATCCTATCATTTTGCCTTTTCATACTGTTCATGGGGTTCTCAAGGCAAGAATACTGAAGTGGTTTGTCATTCCCTTCTCCAGTAGACCACATTCTGTCAGACCTCTCCACCGTGACCCACCCATCTTGGGTGGCCCCAGGGGCATGGCTTAGTTTCATTGAGTTGGACAAGGCTGTGCTCCTAGTGTGATTAGATTGACTAGTTTTCTGTGAGTATGGTTTCAGTGTGTCTGCCCTCTGATGCCCTCTTGCGACACCTACCTTCTTACTTGGGTTTCTCTTAGCTTGGACATGGGGTATCTCTTCGCGACATTGTATGGGAGACAGGGATGAAGACCATCCCCATGGAAAAGAAATGCAAAAAAGCAAAATGGCTGTCTGGGGAGGCCTTACAAATAGCTGTGAAAAGAAGAGAAGTGAAAAGCAAAGGAGAAAAGGAAAGATATAAGCATCTGAATGAAGAGTTCCAAAGAATAGCAAGAAGAGATAAGAAAGCCTTCCTCAGCAATCAATGCAAAGAAATAGAGGAAAACAACAGAATGGGAAAGACTAGAGATCTCTTCAAGAAAATTAGAGATACCAAGGGAACATTTCATGCAAAGATGGGCTCGATAAAGGACAGAAATGGTATGGACCTAACAGAAGAAGATGATATTAAGAAGAGGTGGCAAGAATATACAGAACTGTACAAAAAAGATCTTCAAGACCAAGATAATCATGATGGTGTGATCACTGACCTAGAGACATACATCCTGGAATGTGAAGTCAAGTGGGCCTTAGAAAGCATCACTCCGAACAAAGCTAGTGGAGGTGATGGAATTCCAGTTGAGCTATTTCAAATCCTGAAAGATGATGCTGTGAAAGTGCTGCACTCAATATGCCAGCAAATTTGGAAAACTCAGCAGTGGCCACAGGACTGGAAAAGGTCAGGTTTCATTCCATTCCCAAAGAAAGGCAACGCCAAAGAATGCTCAAACTACCACACAATTGCACTCATCTCGCATGCTAGTAAAGTAATGCTCAAAATTCTCCAAGCCAGGTTTCAGCAATACATGAACCATGAACTTTCTGATGTTCAAGCTGGTTTTAGAAAAGACAGAGGAACCACAGATCAAATTGCCAACATCCGCTGGATCATAGAAAAAGCAAGTGAGTTCCAGAAAAACATCTATTTCTGCATTATTGACTATGCCAAAGCCTTTGACTGTGTGAATCACAATAAACTGTGGAAAATTGTTCAAGAGATGGGAATACCAGACCACCTGACCTGCCTCTTGAGAAACCGATATGCAGGTCAGGAAGCAACAGTTAGAACTGGACATGGAACAACAGACTGGTTCCAAATAGGAAAAGGAGTACGTCAAAGCTGTATATTTTCATCTTGCTTATTTAAATTATATGCAGCGTACATCATGAGAAATGCTGGGCTGGAAGAAACACAAGCTGGAATCAAGATTGCCGGGAGAAATATCAATAACCTCAGATATGCAGATGACACCACCCTTATGGCAGAAAGTGAAGAGGAACTAAAAAGCCTCTTGATGAAAGTGAAAGAGGAGAGTGAAAAAGTTGGCTTAAAGCTCAACATTCAGAAAATGAAGAACATGGCATCCGGTCCCATCACTTCATGGGAAATAGATGGGGAAACAGTGGAAACAATGTCAGACTTTATCTTTTTGGGCTCCAAAATCACTGCAGATGGTGATTGCAGCCATGAAATTAAAAGATGCTTACTCCTTGGAAGGAAAGTTATGACCAACCTAGATAGCATATTGAAAAGCAGAGACATTACTCTGCCAACAAAGGTCCATCTAGTCAAGGCTATGGTTTTTCCTGTAATCATGTATGGATGTGAGAGTTGAACTGTGAAAAAGGCTGAGTGCCAAGGAATTGATGCTTTCGAACTGTGGTGTTGGAGAAGACTCTTGAGAGTCCCTTGGACTGCAAGGAGATCCAACCAGTCCATTCTGAAGGAGATCAGCCCTGGGATTTCTTTGGAAGGAATGATGCTAAAGCTGAAACTCCAGTACTATGGCCACCTCATGTGAAGAGTTGACTCATTGGGAAAGACTCTGATGCTGGGAAGGATTGGGGGCAGGAGGAGAAGGGGACGACAGCATATGAGATGGCTGGATGGCATCACTGATTCAATGGACATGAGTCTGAGTGAACTCCGGGAGTTGGTGATGGACAGGGAATCCTGTCGTTATGCCATTCATGGGGTCGCAAAGAGTCGGAAACTACTGAGCCACTAAACTGAACTGAACTGAAGGAGAAAAAAGTGCTGCTATCAGTTCAGTTCAGTCATTCCATCATGTCCTACTCTGCAACCCCATGGACTGAAGCACGCCAGCCTCCCTGTCCATCACCAATTCCCGGAGCTTGCTCAAACTCATGTCCACTCAGTCGGTGATGTCATCCAATTAGATCATCCTCTGTCCTCCCTCTATCCTCCTGCTTTCAATCTTTCCCAGCATCAGGGTCTTTTCCAATGAGTCAGTGCTTCATATCAAGTGGCCAAACTGTTGGAGCTTCAGCTTCAACATCAGTCCTTCCAAAAAATATTCAGGACTGATTTCCTTAAGGATTAGCTGGTTGGATCTTCTTGCAGTCCAAGGGACTCTCAAGAGTCTTCTTCAACACCACAGTTCAAAAGCATCAATTCTTCGGCACTCAGCTTTCTTTACGGTCCAACTCTCAACTCCATACGTGGCTACTGGAAAAACCACAGCTTTGACTATACAAACATTTATCAGTCAAGTAATGTCTCAAACTGTTTAATATGCTGTTTAAGCTGGTCATAACTTCGCTTCCAAGGATCAAGCATCCTTTAATTTCATGGCTGCATTCACCTTCTGTAGTCATTTTAGATACAAAAACAATAAGACACTGATGAAAGAAATCAAAGACAACAGAAACAGATGGGGAGAAATATTCCATGTTCCTGGGTTGGAAGAATAATTATTATGGAAATGACTATACTACTAAATGTAATCTACAGATTCAGTGCAATCCCTATCAAATTACCAATAGCATTTTTTACAGAACTAGAGCAGCAACAACAACAAAAAAATCTCAAAATTCATATGGAAACACAAAACACCCCAAATAGTGAAAGCAATCTTGAAAGAGAAGAATGGAGCTCGAAGAATCAACCATCCTGACTTCAAACTACATTACAAAGCTACAGTCATCAATACAGTATGGTACTGGCACAAAAACAGAAATACAGACCAATGGAGCAGGACACAAAGCCAGAGATAAACCCACACACCTATAAATATCTTATCTTTGATAAAGGATCTAAGACAGTCTCTTCAATAAGTGGTCCTGCAAAAACTGGACAGCTACATTTAAAAGAATAAAATTAGAACATTTCCTAACACCATACACAAAGATAAACTCAAAATGGATTAAAGACCTAAATGTAAGACCAGAAACTATAAAACTCTTAGTGGAAACATAAGGCAGAACAATCTATGACATATATAACAGCAAGTTCCTCTATGCCTCACCTCCTAGAGTAATGGAAATAGAAACAAAAATAAACAAGTGGGGCCTAATTATACTTAAAATCTTTTGCACAGCAAAGGAAACTATAAATGAGGTGAAAAGGCAACCCTCAGAATGGGAAAAAAATAATAGCAAATGAAAAAACTGACAAAGGATTAATTTAAAAAATATACAAACAGCTCATACAAATCAATACCAGAAAGATAAAAAATCCCATCAGAAAGTGGGAAAAAGACCTAACCAGAGATTTCTCCAAAGAAGATATACAGATAGCTAATAAGCATATGAAAAGATTCTCAGCATTGCTCATTATTAGAGAAATGCTAATCAAAAATACAATGAGCTATCACCTCACACTGGTCAGAATGGCCATCAACAAAAATCTACAGACAATGAATGCTGGATAGGGTGTGGAGAAAAGGAAACCCTCTTGCACTGTTGGTGGGAATGCCAATTGATACAGTCACTAAGGAGAACTGCATGAAGAGTCCTTTAAAAACTAGGAATAAAGCCACCATATGACCCAGCAATCCCACTACTATGTATATATTCTGAGGAAACCAAAATTGAAAAAGACATATGTAACCCAATGTTCATTGCAGCTCTATTTATAATAGCTAGGACATGGAAGGAACTTAGAAGCCCATTGACATAGAAGCTGTGGTACATAGATACAATGGAATACATAAAAAGGAACACAGTTGAATCAATTCTAATGAGGTGGATGAACCTAGAGCCTAATATACAAAATGAAGGAAGTCCAGAAGAGTAGTTATTGTGTTCTAACGCATATATATGAATCTATAAAGATGGTACTGATGAATCTATTTGCAGAGCAGCATTGGAGACAGAAGCATTGAGAACAAATTTATGGATATGACTGGGGAGGGAGGAAGGAGAGGGTGGGAGGTATGTAGAGAGTAACATGCAAACATACATTACCATATGTAAAATAGATAGCCAATGGGAATTTGCTGTATGACTCAGGGAACTCAAACTGGAGCTCGGTTTGAGGGTTGGGTTGGGGAGGCAGGTGGGTGGGATGTTCAATGGGGAGAGGACATGGGTAAACCTATGGCTGATTCATGTTGATGCTGGGTAGAAACCAACACAGTACTATAAAGCAGTTATCCTTCAGTTCAGTTCAGTTCAGTTGCCCAGTCGTGTCTGACTCTTTGTGACCCCACAGACTGTAGCACTCCAGGCCTCCCTGTCCTTCACCAACTCCTAGAGTTTACCCAAACTCATGTCCATGAGTCAGTGATGCCATCCAACCATCTCATCCTCTGTCATCCCCTTCTCCTCCTGCCTTCAATTAAAAGTAAATGAATTAGGAATAGTAGAAAATAACAACAACTGGACTATATGATGATCTTTTACTTTTATCTAGTTTGTTTCACTTTTGCTTAGTAGAAAGACTTTTGTGTACATATATACATAGTATGCATAATTTAGCATGTATTTTAGAACATTTATGAATTTTTTCCTAGAAAAAAAATTTTTTAATTATGTTAGACTTAGTATGAACAGAATGCTAGATTTCTAATTTATAGTCACTCAATAGTCTCATAAAGTTCCATGTATTTTGACATCTAGTATTACTGCTAAACGTCTAGAAAATTTATCTCAGTGATTTTAAAAAAATGAATAAGGCCTGAAACTTCTAATCTAATTCTGAGAATATAAAGAAATATTGTGTTGTAAAAAAACAGGAAATTAATACTGCAGAAATTGAAGAGGAACTAAAAAGCCTCTTGAAGAAACTGAAAGAGGAGAGTGAAAAAGTTGGCTTAAAACTCAACATTCAGAAAACGAAGATCATGGCATCCGGTCCCATCACTTCATGGGAAATAGATGGGGAAACAGTGTCAGACTTTATTTTTGGGGGGCTCCAAAATCACTGCAGATGGTGATTGCAGCCATGAAATTAAAAGACGCTTACTCCTTGGAAGGAAAGTTATGACCAACCTAGGCAGCATATTCAAAAGCAGAGACATTACTTTGCCAACAAAGGTCCATCTAGTCAAGGCTATGGTTTTTCCAGTGATCATGTATGGATGTGAGCTTTGGACTGTGAAGAAAGCTGAGCACCAAAGAATTGATGCTTTTGAACTGTGGTGTTGGAGAAGACTCTTGAGAGTCCCTTGGACTGCAAGGAGATCCAACCAGTCCATCCTAAAGGAGACCAGTCCTAGGTGTTCATTGGAAGGACTGATGCTGAGGCTGAAACTCCAATACTTTGGCTACCTCATACAAAGAGTTGACTCATTGGAAAAGACCCTAATGCTGGGGGGCATTGGGGGCAGGAGGAAAAGGGGATGACAGAGGATGAGATGGATGGATGGCATCACCGACTCGATGCACATGAGTTTGGGTGAACTCCGGGAGTTGGTGATGGACAGAGAGGCTTAGCATGCTGCGAACCCTGGGTTCGCAAAGAGTCAGACACGACTGAGCAACTGAACTGAACTGAACTACATATTCTATAATGATGACTCATAATCATTTCAGAGAGGTTTGCTCATGTTTGGATATATATCTAGTTCATGAATCTTTTAAAGCTGCGTAGCATCATATTAGTGTTCTACAATTTATTTATTGTCTCTTTTGACTTTTAGGTTGTATATCAGGGACTTCCCTTTTGGTGTTTGATCCCTGGGTAGGGGAAATCCCCTAGAGGAGGGCATGGCAGCCCATTCCATTATTCTTGCCTGAAAAATTCCATGGACAAAGGAACCTGGTACGCTACATACAGTCCTTTGGACTCTACTAAGTGACTAAGCACACACACACAAATTGTATATCAGTTAGGAGATGTTAAGTTTATGCAATGATAGGAAACAATCTGAAAATATTAGGAAAAAATGTATTTCTTGCTCAGTCTACTGTACTGGAAGAAAATATTTAATTTCACAGAATACTCGGGTCTCCAGGTATAAAGACTTCCCAACTATATAACCACGGTCCTTAATGGTATGTGTGTGCATGTATTGGGAAAGGGGGGCAGAATGACTGCACAGTTCACTCTGTTCCAAGTTTGCTGGCCAGAAAAAGCCCCCATGGTTCAGCCCAGAGCAGTAGTTTCCAAAGCTGGGTGTTGGTGACCTGGGATAATGCTGACCACCACCTGCTTCTAGTTTTCATTAGTGCAAAACTTACTGATATCTCCTTGTATTCCTGTTAGAGAAAACCTAGAAGTGAAATTACTGGACTTGAGGAACACTACCTCTTCATCATTCTTAAGCAATAACCAAGTTGCATGTTCAGAGAATTCTACTGTACTCTCATCACAAGGGAACAAGTGTTCCTGTTTCTTACAGTACTTGCCAGTAATAGATGCCCCCTTATATAAAAGTCTACCCCTTCCCCCATGATCTGACTGATAGTTATATCATTTTATTGTGATTTTAACTCATATGTGACTTGGTACTGTAAGGTCAAATATCTTTTTTTTTTTTTTTAGCGACTTCATTTAACTTAATGATCCTATTCACATCTTTTGCTCATTTTCAATTGAGCTGTTTGTCTTATCAATTGGTTGCAGCTCTTTATACATAATGGCAAATATAGGCTCCAAATCTATGGATTACATTTCTAATTTTTAACATGTTTCAAAGATGCATACAAATTTATTCTTATAGGTGCAAATATTTTTTATAGATGAAAATATCTAACGCTTATCAGGCTTTTATTTTTTACAATTGATACATTTTTTAAAATAATCCTTACACCAGAACAACAAAAAATTCTCTTCAAAAATTACAATATTTTGCTTTTCAAGTTTATTTTATTTTTGTTCTTCCTGAAAGAGTAAATAAATATTTAAATATGGATAATAAATTTTTCCAAATTACTGAAAAATACACCATTATCTTCTAATCTAAATATCACTCGATTTATGTTATATATATATATATCAATATGTATATCACTCTATATGTATATACATACATATATGTGTGTGTGTATGTGTGTGTGTGCATGATCAGTCAATTCAGTCATGTCTGACTCTTTACAATCCTATGAACTAGAGCATGCCAGGGTCCTCTGTCCATGGGATTCTCTGGGCAAGTATACTAGAATGGGTTGACATACCTTCCTCCAGGGGATCTTCCTAACCCAGGAATCAAACCTCAGTGCAGTACAGTTCAGTCGCTTAGTTCTCTCTGACTCTTTGTGACCCCATGACTGCAGCACACCAGGCCTCCCTGTCCATCACTAACTCCTGGAGTTCACCCAAACTCATGCCCACTGAGTCGGTGATGCCATTCAACCATCTCATCCTCTGTCATCCCCTTCTCCTCCTGCCCTCAATCCTTCCCAGCATCAGGATCTTTTCCAGTAAGTCAGCTCTTTGCATCAGGTGGCCAAAGTATTGGAGTTTCAGCTTCAGCATCAGTCCTTCCAATGAACAGTCAGGAATGATTTTCTTTAGAGTGGACTGGTTGGACCTCCTTGCAGTCCAAGGGACTCTCAAGAGTCTTCTCCAACACCGCAGTTCAAAAGCATCAATTCTTCAGTGCTCAGCTTTCTTTAAAGTCCAACTCTCACATCCGTACATGTGAAAAATAATAGCCTTGACTAGACCTTCCTTTGTTGAAAAGTAATGTCTCTGCTTTTGAATATGCTGTCTAGGTTGGTCATAACTTTCCTTCCAAGGAGTAAGCATCTTTTAATTTCATTGCTGCAATCACCATCTGCAGTGATTTTGGAGCCCAAGAAAATAAAGTCAGCCACTGTTTCCACTGTTTCCCCATCTATATGCCATGAAGTGATGGGACCAGATGCCATGATCTTCTTTTCCTGAATGTTGAGTTTTAAGCCAACTTTTTCACTCTCCACTTTCACTTTCATCAAGAGGCTATTTAGTTCTTCTTCACTTTATGCCATAAGGGTAGTGTCTTCTGCATATCTGAGGTTATTGATATTTCTCTCGGCAATCTTTATTCCAGCTTGTGCTTCCTCCAACCCAGCATTTCTCATGATGTGTTCTGCATAAAAGTTAAATAAGCAGGGTGACAATATACAGTCTTGACGTACTCCTTTTCCTATTTGGAACCAGTCTATTGTTCCATGTCCAGTTCTAACTGTTGCTTCCTGACCTGCATATAGGTTTCTCAAGAGGCAGGTCAGGTGGTCTGGTATTCCCATCTCTTGAACAATTTTCCACAGTTTATTGTGATCCACACAGTCAAAGGCTTTGGGATAGTTGATAAAGCTGAAATATATGTTTTTCTGGAACTCTCTTGCTTTTTCGATGATCCAGCAGTTGCTAGCAATTTGATATCTGATTCCGCTGCCTTTTCTAAAACCAGCTTGAACATCTGGAAGTTCACGGTTCACGTATTGCTGAACCCTGGCTTGGAGAATTTTGAGCATTACCTTACTAGCATGTGATATGAGTGCAATTGTGTGGGAGGTTGAGCATTCTTTGTCATTGCCTTTCTTTGTGATTGGAATGAATAACTGACCATTTCCAGTCCTGTGGCCACTGCTGAGTTTTCCAAATTTGCTAGGATATTGAGTGCAGCTCTTTCACGGCATCATCCTTTAGGATTTGGAATTGCATCACCTCCACTAGCTTTGTTCATAGTGGTGCTTCCTAAGCCCACTTGACTTCACATTCTAGGATGTCTGGCTCTAGGTGAGTGATCACACCATAGTGATTATCTGGGTCGTGAAGATCTTTTTTGTATAGTTCTTCTGTGTATTCTTGCCACCTCTTCTTAATATCTCCTGCTTTTGTTAGGTCCATACCATTTCTGGCCTTTATTGAGCTCATCTTTGCATGAAATATTCCCTTGGTATCTCTAATTTTCTTGAAGAGATCTCTATTCTTTCCCATTCTATTGTTTTCCTCTATTTCTTTCTATTGATCGCTGAAGAAGGCTTTCTTATCTCTCCTTGCTATTCTTTGGAACACTGCATTCAGATGCTTATATCTTTCCTTTTCTCCTTTACCTTTCACTTTTCTTCTTTTCATAGCTATTTGTAAGGCCTCCTCAGACAGCCATTTTGCCTTTCTGCATTTCTTTTTCTTGAGGGTGGTCTGGATCCCTGTCTCCTGTACAGTGTCAAGAACCTCTGTCCATAGTTCATTTGGCACTCTATCTATCAGATCTGTCCCTGAAATCTTTCTCACTTCTACTATATAATCATAAGGGATTTGATTTAGGTCATAGCTGGATGGTCTAGTGGTTTCCCCTACTTTCTTCAATTTAAGTCTGAATTTGGCAATAAGGAGTTCCTGATCTGAGCCACAGTCACCTCCTAGTCTTGTTTTTGCTGACTGTATAGAGCTTCTCCATCTTTGGCTGCAAAGAATATAATCAATATTTCAGGGTTGGCCATCTGGTGATGTCCATGTGTAAAGTCTCCTCTTCTGTTGTTGGAAGAGGGTGTTTGCTATGACCAGTGTGTTCTCTTGGCAAAACTCTATTAGCCTTTGCCCTGCTTCATTCTGTACTCCAAGGCCAAATTTACCTGTTACTCCAGGTGTTTCTTGACTTCCTACTTTTGCTTCCAGACCCTATGATTAAAAGGACATCTTTTTTGGGTGTTATTTCTAAAATAACGCTTCTTTGGTGTTACTGGTCAGGGCACAGACTTGGATTACTGTGATATTGAATGGTTTGCCTTGGAAATTAATAGAGATCATTGTGTCATTTTTGAGATTGCATTCAAGTACTGCATTTCAGACTCTTTTCTTTTTTTTTTTTTTTTAATTTTATTTTATTTTTAAACTTTACATAACTGTATTAGATTTGCCAAATATCTTGACTATGATGACTGCTCCATTTCTTCTAAGGGATTCCTGCCCACAGTAGTAGATAGAATGGTCATCTGAGTTAAATTCACCCATTCCAGTCCATTTTAGTTCACTGATTCCTAGAATATCGACATTCACTCTTGCCATCTCCTCTTTGACCACTTCCAGTTTGCCTTGATTCATGGACCTAACATTCCAGGTTCCTATGCAGTATTCCTCTTTACAGCATTGGATTTTGCTCCTATTACCTGTCACATCCACAACTCGGTGTTGGTTTTGCTTTGGCTCCACCCCTTCCTTCTTTCTGGAGTTATTTGTCCACTGATCTCCAGTAGCACATTGGGCACCTACTGTCATGGGGAGTTCATTTTGCACTGTCCTATCTTTTTCCCTTTTCATACTGCTCATGGGGTTCTCAAGGCAAGAATACTGAAGTGGTTTGCCATTCCCTTCTCCAGTGGACCACATTCTGTCAGACCTCTCCACCATGACCCGTACATCTTGGGTGGCCACTCATGGCATGGCTAAGTTGGTATTTGGTAAACACAGGTCATGAATGAGAAATAAACATTTCTTCTTAAGTCCCTGAGATTTTAGAGTGGGTTGTTAATACCCTACGGACAAGTAGATCTTGACTACAGACTATCTGTTTTGCAGTGCTAACCTTCAAGACTGCACCTTGGTTTTAGACACATAGATGGAGGTATAAGTCATCTAGGCCAGTACCGGTCCATGGCCTGTTAATCACAGGGCCACACACAAGAGGTGAGTGGCGGAAAGGTAAGCAAAACTTCATCTGTATTTACAGCCACTCTCCATCACTGCCTGAGCTCCACCTCCTGTTAGATCATTTGTAGCACTGGATTCTCATAGGATCCAGAACTGAGTACTATGAGCTGAGTATGGGAGGGGTCTAGGTTGCATGCTCCTTATATTAATTTGCTGCCTGATGATCTGAGGTGGAGCTGAGGCAGTGATGGCAGTACTGGGGAGTTACTGCAAGTACAGATTATCTTTAGCAGAAAGGTTTGCCTGCAAAGAGACCATAATAAATTACTTGCTTGCAGACTAATATCAAAATCTCATCAATGAGTGGCAAATGACAATTCTATAATTATTTCATAATATATTACACAATAATAATAATAGGAATAAAGTGCAAAATAAATGTAATGTGCTTCAATCACCCAAAACTACCCCTCTGTCCAAGTCTATGCAAAAATCGTCTCCCACAAAACTGTTCCCTGGTACCAAACAGGTTGGAGACTTCTGGTCTATCCATACTTCACAAAATAAATACCCTATAAAAACAAAAGATATATCGTGAATCATCTGTTTGATTTATTTTAACAACCATTTGGTCTCTGATTCAGCCTTGCCACTTCAGTCTGCCATATAGAGCTTATTCAAACCAATCTTCCTTGAAGATCTCTGAAATCTGAGATTTCTCTAGAAATCATCCCTATTCCTGACCACACAGTCTAGCTTAGTATTGTAGATACATGCTCTTCCATATTTCAAGGTAGGCAATAATAACTGATGGCAGTAAGTTTTCTTTAAGAGGTAAGATGCACTCTTAAAATCATTTATTTTAATTTTTTTAATTGAAGATTAATTGCTTTACAGAATTTTATGGTTTTCTGTCATACATCAACAAGAATCAGCCATATATAGGTTCACCCATGTCCCTTCCCTCCAGAGTCTCCCTCCCATCTCCCTCCCCATCCCACCCTTCAGCCTGTCACAGAGCCTCTGTTCGAGTTCCCTGAGCCATACAGCAAATTCCCACTGGCTATCTAGCTTGCATATGGCATTGTAAATTTCCATGTTACTCAAATTTTGAAAACCTCAATAATCCATCAGAGTAAACAAGGAAGATGTAATAAATTTGCTATCATTGGTCTAAATTCTTCACCCTGATGTCCTAAACACTCCCTAAAATCTGGTCCCATTATTTTAATTTTAATTTTCACTTCCTACAACTCCTGAAAAAAGTAAGCTTTTTTCAAAACAGAACAGCCTCCACTTTTTTTTTCCAAAAAGTAAAATACAGTCATGTGAGGTCTGATTGAGAACTTTAATTTCCCTAGCATTTATGCAATGGCACCCCATTACAGTACTCTTGCCTGGAAAATCCCATGGATGGAGGAGCCTGGAAGGCTGCAGTCCATGTGGTCGCTGAGGGTGGGACACGACTGAGCAACTTCACTTTCACTTTTCACTTTCATGCATTGGAGAAAGAAATGGCAACCCACTCCAGTGTTCTTGCCTGGAGAATCCCAGGGACGGGGGAGCCTGGTGGGCTGCCATCTATGGGGTCTCACAGAGTCGGGCACGACTGAAGTGACTTAGCAGTAGCAGCATTTATTAGGTAGATTACAATGCAGGTAATAACCTGTTGAAAACAAATTTGAAAAACTGTCCAGCTCTTTCCATGAGACCAGAGAAGGCAATGATAACCCACTCTAGTACTCCTGCCTGGAAAATCCCATGGATGGAGGAGCCTGGTAGGCTGCAGTCCATGGGATTGCGAAGAGTCGGACATGACTGAGCAACTTCACTTTCAATTTCATGCATTGGAGAAGCAAATGGCAACCCACTCCAGTGTTCTTGCCTGGAGAAGCCCAGGGACAGGGCAGCCTGGTGGGCTGCCGTCTATGGGGTTGGTTGCACAGAGTCGAACACGACTGAAGCGACTTAACAGCAACAGCATCTTGTCATGAGACACTTGTGTTTCAGGTATAAAAAGACTAGCTGGTCTAACCATCCTGATTAGTGAGAACTTTAAGAAAGGTTGTGAAACTGAAAGTCACTCAGTCATGTCCGACTCTTTGTGACACCATGGACTATACAGTCCATGGAATTCCCTAGGCCAGAATACTGGAGTTGGTAGCCTTTCTCTTCGCCAGGGGATCTTCCTAACCCAGGAATCGAACCCAGGTCTTCCGTATTGCAGGCTGATTCTTTACCAGCTGAACCACAATGGAAGCCCAAGAATACTGGAGTGGGTAGCCTATCCTTTCCCCAGCGAATCAAACCATGGTCTCTTGCATTGCAGGCGGATTCTTTACCAACTGAGGTATCAGGGAAGCCCTTCAGAAAGGTTAAGGGTGTACAAATCAGCTCAGTTTCTCATAGATAAATACACTCATCAGAGAACACAAAATTCAAGGTCAACATGATTCTGAGGATATGAGACTGTGGCTGTACACTTGTTACATACTGTAGCCCTTGTTTACAAGGGCTAAAAGAAACAGAAATAACATCAACAATAGTAGTAATAGTAACTGTTATATACTGAGTACTTACTGTGTGACAAATGCTGTAAGAAAGTCTTTTCTTGTATTTAGTTTTCCCACATCCCTTTAAGATAAGTTTTATTATTATTCCAACTTGATGGATGGGGAAACTGAAACTCAGACTTTTTAATAAATTTGCCCAAGGTCACACAGCTTAAAGATTTTGAAAATAGGACTTTCTACCTCCAGAACATGCATGCCTAACACTTTTCTGCAGAATGCTCTAGTCAGTGAGACAGTTGTGGTCACCCTTCTTAAAATAATGGGGATTAAAATCAATAACTGAGAAAGAGTTACATCTCAGCTCTGGTTCCAATTCAGTTTCAAGTGTCCATTGACCTTGGGTAAGATCACTAACGCACTTTTGCTACAAAGATCTGATGACTGTTACATAGTTCAACATCTTTTACACAGATACTCCACTCTAGAGCAACTTATGAACTAATTTTCTGTTTCTGTAATTATTGTATATGTTTAATGTATATGTCATTGACTGATTCTCTGCATATATATACATATATAAATTAATGAATGATCCTATTTTTCATGCAAGCAATAAGTTGTGATTAACCTGGCTTTTTATTTGTGATTTTATTCATTGATATTTCTCACCAGCCAGCTGTTAGAAAAACTGGATTTCTCATTTGTCTCAACTGATTATATGTTTTGAATCTCGTAAAAACCTTCAAGTAGTTCATCAATTATTCAACATTATGTTCCAATTAATTAAAAAGTTTTCCAAGGTCCAATTTTCAATATCTAGCGTCTGTGAAGTTGAGAACCTGAGAAGTCACTGAAGATGTATTGTTTTTGTTCAGTCACCAGTCGTGTCTGACTCTGCAACCCCATGAACTGCAGCACTCCAGGCTTGTTCAAATTCATCCCTTTAATCCGTGATGCCTTCCAACTGTCATATACTCTGCCACCCCCTCCTCCTCCTGCTCTCAGTCTTTCCCAGAATCAGGGTCTGTTCCAATGAGTTGGCTCTTTGCATCAGGTAGCCAAAGCATTGTGTTTCAGCTTCAGCATCGTTCTTCCAATGAATTGGTTTGATCTCCTTGCTGTCCAAGGGACTCTCAAGAGTCTTCTCCAACAGCACAGTTAGAAAGTATCAATTCTTCAGCACTCAGCCTTCTTTATGATTCAACTCTCACATCCATACATGACTACTGGGAAAACCATAGCTTTGACTATATGGAAGTCTGTCAGAAAAGTGATGCCTGTGCTTTTTAATATGCTGTCTAGGTTTGTCATAGCTTTTCTTTTTTAATATAAATTTATTTATTTTAATTGAAGGCTAATTACCTTACATTATTGTATTGGTTTTGCCATACATCAACATGAATCCTCAATGGGTGTACACGTGTTCCCCATCCTGAATCCTCCTCCCTCCTCCCTCCCCATACCATACCTCTGGGTCATCCCAGTGCACCAACCCCAAGCATTGTGTATCATGCATGGAACCTGGACTGGCAATTCGTTTCACATAAGATATTATACAAGTTTCAATGCCATTCTCCGAAATCATCCCACCCTAGCCCTCTCCCACAGAGTCCAGAAGACTGTTCTATACATGTGTGTCTCTTTTGCTGTGTCAATACAAGGTTATCATTACCATCTTTCTAAATTCCATATATATGCGTTAGTATACTGTATTGGTGTTTTTCTTTCTGGCTTACTTCACTCTGTATAATAGGCTCCAGTTTCATCCACCTCATTAGAACTTACTCAAATGTATACTTTTTAATGGCTGAGTAATACTCCATTGTATATATGTACCACAGCTTTTTTATCCATTCATCTGCTGATGGACATTTGGGTTGCTTCCATGTCCTGGCTATTATAAACACTGCTGCGATGAACATTGGGGTACACGTGTCTCTTTCAATTCTGGTTTCCTCGGTGTGTATGCCCAGCAGTGGGATTGCTGGGTCATGAGACGGTTCTATTTCCAGTTTTTTTTTTAAGGAATCTCCACACTGTTCTCCGTAGTGGCTGTACTAGTTTTCATTCCCATCAACAATGTAAGAGGGTTCCCTTTTCTCTACACCCTCTCCAGCACTTGTTGCTTGCAGAATTTTGGATAGCACCCATTCTGACTGGCATGAAATGGTACCTCATTGTGGTTTTGATTTGCACTTCTCTGATAATGAGTGATGTTGAACATGTTTTCATGTGTTTGTTAGCCATTTGTATGTCTTCTTTGGACAAATGTCTGTTTAGTTCTATGGCCTATTTTTTGATTGGGTCGTTCATTTTTCTGGAATTGAGCTGCAGGAGTTGCTTGTATATTTTTGAGATTAATTCTTTGTCCATTGCTTCATTTGCTATCATTTTCTCCTATTATGAAGGCTGTATTTTCCCTTGCTTATAGTTTCCTTTTTTGTGTAGTGCCATAGCTTTTCTACCAAGGAGCAAGTGTCTTTTCTTTCATGGCTGCAGTCCCCATCCACAGTGATTTTGGAGCCCATGAAAATAAAATCTGTCACTGTTTGCTTTGCTTCCCCCTCTATTTGTAATGAACTGAAAGGAACAGATGCTATGATCTTTTTTTTTTTTTTTGAATGTTGAGTTTTACATTAGCTTTGTTACTCTGTTCTTTCACCTTCATTAAGAGGCACTTTAGTTCCTCTTCACTTTCTGCCATAAGGGTGGTGTCATCTGCATATCTGAGGTTATTGACATTTCTCCTAGCAATCTTGATTTCAGCTTGTGATTCATCCAGGCTGGTATTTCACATGATGAATTCTGCATATAAGTTAAATAAGCAGGGTGACAATATACAGACTTGATGTACTCCTTTCCCAAGTTTGAACCAGTTCTTTGTTCCACTTCTGGTTCTGACTGTTACTTCTTGACCTGTATACAGGTTTCTCAGGAGGCATGTAAGGTGGTCTGGTATTCCTGTCTCTTTATGAATTTTCCACAATATTTTGTGATCAACACAGTCAAAGGCTGTAACATAGTCAATGAAGCAGATGTTTTTTCTGGAATTCCTTTTCTTTCCCTATGATACAATGAGCATTGGTAATTTGATCTCTGGTTCACTGCCCTCTCAAAGCTCAGCTTGTATATCTGGAAGTTCTCAGTTCAAGTTCTGCAGAAGCCTAGCTTGAAAGCTTTTGAGCAAAACTTTACTAGTATGTGAAATGAGTGTAAGTATATCATAGTTTGAACATTCTTTGACATTGCCCTTCATAGGGATTGTAATGAAAACTGATCTTTTCCAGTCCTGTGGCCATTGCTCAGCTTTCCATTCCTGATGACATATTGACTACAGCACTCTAACAGCATTATATTTTAGTATTTTAGAGCTCAGCTAGAATTTTGTCACCTCTACTAGCTTTCTTCGCAGTTAGTTCAGTCAGTTCAGTTGCTCAGTCATGTCCGACTCTTTGCGACCCCATGAATTGCAGCACGCCAGGCCTCCCTGTCCATCACCAACTCCTGGAGTTCACTGAGACTCACGTCCATCGAGTCAGTGATGGCATCCAGCCATCTCATCCTCGGTCATCCCCTTCACCTCCTGCCCCCAATCCCTCCCAGAATCAGAGTCTTTTTCAATGAGTCAACTCTTCGCATGAGGTGGCCAAAGTACTGGAGTTTCAGCTTTAGCATCAGTCCTTCCAAAGAACACCTAGGGCTGATCACCTTCAGAACGGACTGGTTGGATCTCCTTACAGTCCAAGGGACTTTCAAGAGTCTTCTCCAACACCACAGTTCAAAAGCACCAATTCTTCGGCACTCAGCTTTCTTCACAGTCCAACTCTCACATCCATACATGACCACTGGAAAAACCATAGCCTTGACTAGATGGACCTTTGTTGGCAAAGTAATGTGTCTTCTTTTCAATATGCTATCTAGGTTGGTCATAACTTTTCTTCCAAGGAGTAAGCGTCTTTGAATTTCATGGCTGCAAACACCATCTGCAGTAATTTTGGAGCCCCCCAAAAAATAAAGTCTGACACTGTTTTCACTGTTTCCCCATCTATTTCCCATGAAGTGATGGGACCAGATGCCATGATCTTAGTTTTCTGAGTGTTGAGTTTTAAGCCAACTTTTTCACTCTCTTCCTTCACCAAGAGGCTTTTTAGTTCCTCTTCACTTTCTGCCATAAGCATGGTGTCATCTACATATCTGAGGTTATTGATATTTCTCCTGGCAATCTTGATTCCAGCTTGTGCTTCTTCCAGCCCAGCTTTTCTCATGATGTACTCTGCATATAAGTTAAATAAGCAGGGTGACAATATACAACCTTGATGTACTCCTTTTCCTATTTGGAACCAGTCCTTTGTTCCATGTCCATTTCTAACTGTTGCTTCCTGACCTGCATATAGGTTTCTCAAGAGGCAGGTCAGGTGGTCTGGTATTCCCATCTCTTTCAGAATTTTCCACAGTTTATTGTGATCCACACAGTCAAAGGCTTTGGCATAGTCAGTAAAGCAGAAGTAGATGTTTTTCTGGAACTCTCTTGCTTTTATCATGATCCATCGGATGTTGGCAATTTGATCTCTGGTTCCTCTGCCTTTTCTAAAACCAGCTTGAACATCAGCAAGTTCACAGTTCACAAATTGCTGAAGACTGGCTTGGAGAATTATGAGCATTATTTTACTAGCGTGTGAGATGAGTGCAATTGTGTAGTAGCTTGAGAATTCTTTGGCATTGCCTTTCCTTGAGATTGGAATGAAAACGGATGTTTTCCAGTCCTGTGGCCAGTGTTGAGTTTTCCAAATTTGCTGGCATATTGAGTGCAGCACTTTCACAGCATCATCCTTTAGGATTTGAAATAGCTCAATTGGAATTCCATCACCTCCATTAGCTTTGTTCGTAGTGATGCTTTCTAAGGCCCATTTGACTTCACATTCCAGGATATCTGGCTCTAGGTGATTGATCATATCATCGTGATTATCTGGGTCATGAAGTTCTTTTTTGTACAGTTCTTCTGTGTACTCTTGCCACCTCTTCTTAATATATTTTGCTTCTGTTAGGTACATACCATTTCTGTCCTTTATCAAGCCCATCTTTGGATGAAATATTCCCTTTGTGTCTCTACTTTTCTTGAAGAGATCTCTAGTCTTTCCCATTCTGTTGTTTTCCTCTATTTCTTTGCATTGATTGCTGAGGAAGGTTTTTTATCTCTTCTTGCTATTCTTTAGAACTCTGCATTCAGATGCTTATAACTTTCCTTTTCTCCTTTGCTTTTCCCTTCTCTTGTTTTCAGAGCTATTTTTAAGGCCTCTCCAGACAGCCATTTTGCTTTCTGCATTTCTTTTCCATGGGAATGGTCTTGATCCCTGTCTCCTGTACACTGTCAAGAACCTCCTTCCATAGTTCATCAGGCACTCTATCTATCAGATCTAGTCCCTTAAATCTATTTCTCACTTCCACTGTATAATCATAAGGAACTTGATTTAGGTCATAGCTGAATTGTCCAGTGGTTTTCTCTACTTTCTTCAAGTCTGAATTTATCAGTAAGAAGTTCATGATCTGAGCCACAGTCAGCTCCTGGTCTTGTTTTTCCTGACTGTGTAGAGCTTCTCAATCTTTGGCTGCAAAGAATATAATCAATCTAATTTTGGTGTTGACCATTTGGTGATGTCCATGTGTAGAGACTTCTCTTGTGTTGTTGGAAGAGGGTGTTTGCTATGACCAGTGCATTTTCTTGGCAAAACTCTATTAGCCTTTTTCTTGGTTCATTCCATATTCCAAGGCCAAATTTGTCTGTTATTTCTTTATTTCCTAGTTTTTGGGTTATTCCAGTCCCCTATAATAAAAAGGACATCTTTTTTGAGTGTTAGTTCTAAAAGGTCTTGTAGGTCTTCATAGAACTGTTCAATGTCAGCTTTTTCAGCATTACTGGTTGGGGCATAGACTTGGATTACTGTGATATTGAATGGTTTGCCTTGGAAATGAACAGAGATCATTCTGTCGTTTTTGAGATTGCATCCAAATACTGCATTAGGGACTCTCTTGTTGACCATAACGGCTACTCCATTTCTTCTAAGGGATTCCTGCCCACAGTAGTAGATAGACTGGTCATCTGAGTAAAAGTCACCCATTCCAGTCCATTTTAGTTCGCTGATTCCTAGAATGTCAATGTTCAGTCTTGCCGTTACCTGTTTGACTACTTCCAATTTGCCTTGATTCATGGACCTAACATTCCAGGTTCCTATGCAATGTTGTTCTTTACAGCATCAGACCTTGCTTCTGTCACAAGTCACATCCACAACTGGGTGTTTTTGCTTTGGCTCCATACCTTCATTCTTTCTGGAGTTATTTTTCCACTGATCTCCAGTAGCATATTGGGCACCTACCAACCTGAGGAGTTCCTCTTTTAGTATCCTATCATTTTGCCTTTTCATACTGTTCGTGGTGTTCTCAAGACAAGAATACTGAGTGGTTTGCCATTCCCTTCTCCAGTGGACCACATTCTGTCAGACCTCTCCACCATGACCCAATCGTCTTGGGTGGCCCCACACGGCGTGGCTTAGTTTCACAGAATTAGACAAGGCTGTGGTCCGTGTGATCAGATTGGCTAGTTTTTTGTGTGATTATGGTTTGTGTGTCTGCCCTCTGATGCTTCTAGCAACACCTACTGTCTTATTGGGTTTCTCTTACCTTGGACATGGGGTAAAATATGATGCTGGACATGGCTGCACGGACACAGGAGGGCCGAGCAGAGCTACTCCACATTCAAGGTCAGGCGGGGCAGCTGTGAGGAAATACCCCATGTCCAAGGTAAGGAGCAGCAGCTACGCTTTGCTGGAGCAGCCGTGAAGAGATACCCCACATCCAAGGTAAGATTGTTCACAGTAATGCTTTCTAAATCCCACTTGACTTCACAGTCCTGAATATCTGGTTCTAGATGAATTCCTTGCATGAAATATTCCTTTGATTTGCCAATTTTCTTGAACAGATCTTTACTCTTTCCAATTGTAGGCTGAGGGCGGTTGCTGTGTCCAATGTGTTCTCTTGAAAAAACTCTGTTACCTTTTGCCCTGCCTCATTTTGTATGCCAAGACCAAACTTGACCATTACCCCAGGTATCTCTTGACTTCCTACTTTGTATCCTTATTCCCTAAGATGATAAGGACATCTCCCCCCCCCCCCCCCTTTGGTCTTAGTTATAGAAGTTCTTATAGGTCTTCATAAACAGGTCAACTTCAACTTCTTTGGGATTAATGGTTGGGGCATAGACTTGGATTACTGTGAAACTGTGATGTTGAATGATTTGCCTTAGAAACAAACCTATATCATTCTGTCATTTTTCAGATTGCACCCAAGTACCCCATTTTGGACTCTTTTGTTGACTATGACAACTACTTCATTTCTTATAAGGGATTGTTACCCACAGGAGTAGATATAATCATCATCTGAATAAATTTGACCATTCCCATTCATTTTAGTTCACTGATTCCTAAGATGATGATATTCACTCTTGCCATTTCTTGCTTGAGCATATCCAAATTACTTTAATTGATGGACCTGACATTCCAGTCTTCAATGCAGCCTCAGATTTTACTTTCATCACCAGACACATTCACAACTGAGCATTGTATGAACTTTAGCCCAACTGTTTCATTCTTTCTGGAGCGATTAGAAATTATCCTCTTCTCATCCCCAGTAGCATATTGGACACCTTCCAACTTGGGGTGCTCATCTTCCAAAATCATATCTTTTTGCCTTTTCATACTGTTCATGCAGCAAGAATCAGATCATATCAGATCAGATCAGTCGCTCAGTTGTGTCTGACTCTTTGCGACCCCATGAATCGCAGCACGCCAGGCCTCCCTGTCCATCACCAACTCCTGGAGTTCACTGAGACTCACGTCCATCGAGTCAGTGATGGCATCCAGATATCTCATCCTCTGTCATCCCCTTCTCCTCCTGTCCCCAAATCCTCCCAACATTAGGGTCTTCTCCAATGAGTCAACTCTTCGCATGAGGTGGCCAAAGTACTGGAGTTTCAGCTTTAGCATCATTCCTTCCAAAGAAATCCCAGGGCTGATCTCCTTCAGAATGGACTGCTTGGATCTCATTGCAGTCCAAGGGACTCTCAAGAGTCTTCTCCAACACCACAGTTCAAAACCATCAATTCTTCGGTGCTCAGCCTTCTTCATAGTCCAACTCTCACATACATACATGACCACAGGAAAAACCATAGCCTTGACTAGACGAACCTTTGTTGCAAAGTAATGTCTCTGCTTTTCAGTATGCTATCTAGGTTGGTCATAACTTTCCTTCCAAGGAGTAAGCGTCTTTTAATTTCATGGCTGCAGTCACCATCTGCAGTGATTTTGGAGCCCAGAAAAATAAAGTCTGACACTGTTTCCACTGTTTCCCCATCTATTTCCCATAAAGTGGTGGGAGCAGATGCCATGATTTTAGTTTTCTGAATGTTGAGCTTTAAGCCAACTTTTCCACTCTCCACTTTCACTTTTCTCCCGGCAATCTTGATTCCAGCTTGTGTTCCTTCCAGTCCAACTTTTCTCATGATGTACTCTGCATATAAGTTAAATAAGCAGGGTGACAATATACAGCCTTGACCTACTCCTTTTCCTATTTGGAACCAGTCTGTTGTTCCATGTCCAGTTCTAACTGTTGCTTCCTGACCTGCGTACAGATTTCTCAAAAAGCAGGTCAGGTGGTCTGGTATTCCCATCTCTTGAACAATTTTCCACAGTTTATTGTGACCCACACAGTTAAAGGCTTTGGCATAGTCGATAAAGCAGAAATAGACATTTTTCTGGAACTCTCTTGCTTTTTCGATGATCCAGCAGATGTTGGCAATTTGATCTCTGGTTCCTCTGCCTTTTCTAAAACCAGCTTGAACATCAGGAAGTTCATGGTTCACATATTGCTGAAGCCTGGCTTGGAGAATTTTGAGCATTACTCTACTAGCCTGTTAGATGAGTGCAACTGTGTGGTAGTTTGAGCATTCTTTGGCATTGCCTTTCTTTGGGATTGGAATGAAAACTGACCTTTTCCAGTCCTGTGGCCACTGCTGAGTTTTCCAAATTTGCTGGCATATTGAGTGCAACACTTTCATAGCATCATCTTTCAGGATTTGAAATAGCTCAATTGGAATTCCATCACCTCCACTAGCTTTGTTCATAGTGATGCTTTCTAAGGCCCACTTGACTTCACATTCCAGAATGTCTGGCTCTAGGTCAGTGATCACACCATCGTGATTATCTGGGTCATGAAGATCTCTTTTGTGCAGTTCTTCTGTGTATTCTTGCCATCTCTTCTTAATATCTTCTGCTTCTGTTAGGTCCATACCATTTCTGTCCTTTATCGAGCTCATCTTTGCATGAAATGTTCCTTTGGTATCTCTGATTTTCTTGAAGAGATCCCTAGTCTTTCCCATTCTGTTGTTTTCCTCTATTTCTTTGCATTGATTGCTGAAGAAGGCTTTCTTAGCTCTTCTTGCTATTCTTTGGAACTCTGCATTCAGATGTTTATATCTTTCCTTTTCTCCTTTGCTTTTCACTTCTCTTCCTTTCACAGCTATTTGTAAGGCCTCCCCAGACAGCCATTTTGCTTTTATGCATTTCTTTTCTATGGAAATGGTCTTGATCCCTGTCTCCTGTACAATGTCATGAACCTCATTCCATAGTTCTAACACCCAAAACCTCATTCCATAGTTCTAACACCCAAAAAAGATGTCCTTTTCATTATAGGGGACTGGAATGCAAAAGTAGGAAGTCAAGAAACACCTGGAGTAACAGGCAAATTTGGCCTAGGAATACGGAATGAAGCAGGGCAAAGACTAATAGAGTTTTGCCAAGAAAATGCACTGGTCATAACAAACACCCTCTTCCAACAACACAAGAGAAGACTCTATACATGGACATCACCAGATGGTCAACACTGAAATCAGATTGATTATATTCTTTACAGCCAAAGATGGAGAAGCTCTATACAGTCAGCAAAAACAAGACCAGGAGCTGACTGTGGCTCAGACCATGAACTCCTTATTGCCAAATTCAGACTTAAATTGAAGAAAGTAGGGAAAACCACTAGACCACTCAGGTATGACCTAAATCAAATCCCTTATGATTATACAGTGGAAGTGAGAAATAGATTTAAGGGCCTAGATCTGATAGATAGAGTGCCTGATGAACTATGGAATGAGGTTCGTGACATTGTGCAGCAAGAATACTGGAGTGGTTTGCTATTCAGTCCTCTGGTGGGCCACATTTTGTCAGAACTCTCTACTATGACAGATAGGGTAGCAATATTTTGAAATATTTTCATTAAATTCATATGATTCTTCAGCATCCAAACATGGGATAGGGTGCAAAACAGAGAAGTATTATCACTATCTCATTTACAAAAGTAACTTCAATAATTTCGTTTTCTTTTTTGTCTATATCAAACAAACCTAACTTCAGAGCAATTGTAGAAAGTCATTATTTAAAATGAATTTACATTAATATGTATTTCATTGCTGAAATTATATGGAAATTACTATATAAGAGAAAGACTTTTTAAGGTAACTGCATAGTTATAAATATCAATATTCAAAACTAAGGTCAACTAATTTTGAAAAGTGACAGAAATTCATTCTACTTTATTAAAGCATACTCAGTCTGATTCCCAAACCAAAATCAACCCTAGCAGTCCATTACTGTAATAATATTTAGAGTTTTAATTATAAATTTAATTCCAGACTAACAGAAGATATTAAGAGGATATCTTCTAACAGAAGCAGAAGATATTAAGAAGAGGTGGGAAGAATACACAGAAGAACTGTACAAAAAAGAGCTTCATGACCCAGATAATCACGATGGTATGATCAATCATCTAGAGCCAGATATCCTGCAAAGCAAAGTCAAGTGGGCCTTAGGAATCATCACTACGAACAAAGCTAGTGCAGGTGATGGAATTCCAGTTCTGTTATTTCAAATTCTAAAAGATGATGCTGTGAAAGTGCTGCACTCAATATGCCAGCAAATTTGGAAAACTCAGCAGGCCACAGTACTGGAAAAACTCAGTTTTCATTCCATTCCCCAAAATGGCAATGCCAAAGAATGCTCAAACTACCACCCAATTGCACTCATCTCACACTCTAGTAAAGTAATGCTCAAAATTCTCCAAGCCAGGCCTCAGCATTACGTGAACCATGAACTTCCAGATGTTCAAGTTGATTTTAGAAAAGGCAGAGGAACCAGAGATAAAATTGCCAACATGTGCTGGATCATCAAAAAAGCAAGAGAGTTCCAGAAAAACACCTATTTCTGCTTTATTGACTATGCCAAAGCCATTGACTGTGTGGATCACAATAAACGGTGGAAAATTCTTTAAAAGATGGGAATACCAGACCACCTGACCTGCTACTTAAGAAACCTGTATGCAGTTCAGGAAGCAATAGTTAGAACTGGATATGGAACAACACATTGGTTCCAAACTGGGAAAGGAGTACGTCAAGGCTGTATATTGTCACCCTGCTTATTTAACTTATATGCAGAGTACATCATGAGAAACACTGGGCTGGAAGAAGCACAAGCTGGAATCAAGATTGCTGGGGGAAATATCAATAACCTCAGATATGCAGATGACACCACCCTTATGGCAGAAAGTGAAGAAGAACTAAAAGCCTCTTGATGAAAGTGAAAGTGGAGAGTGAAAACATTGGTTTAAAGCTCAACATTCAGAAAACTAAGATCCTGGCATCTGGTCCTGTCACTTCATGGCAAATAGATGGGGCAACAGTGGAAACAGCATCAGACTTTTTTTTTTTTTTTTTGGTCTTCAAAATCACTGCAGATGGTGACTGCAGCCATGAAATTAAAAGATGCTTGCTCCTTGGAAGAAAAGTTATGACCAACCTAGACAATATATTCAAAAGCAGAGACATTACTTTGCCCACAAAGGCTGATTTCGTCAAGGCTATGATTTTTCCAGTAGTCATGTATGGATGTGAGAGTTGGACTATAAAGAAAGCTGAGCCCCAAAGAATTGATGCTTTTGAACTGTGGTGTTGGATAAGACTCTTGCGAGTCCCTTGGACAGCAAGGAAGTCCAACCAGTCAATCCTAAAGGAAATCAGTCCTGAATATTCTTTGGAAGGACTGATGCTGAAGCTGAAATTCCAATACTTTGGCCACCTAATGCGAAGAACTGACTCATTGGAAAATACCCTGATGCTGGGAATGATTGAAGGCAGGAGGAAAAGGGAACGACAGAGGTCGAGATGGTTGGATGGCATCACTGACTCAATGGACATGAGTCTGAGTAAACTCTGGGAGTTAGTGATGGACAGGGAGGCCTGGAGTGCTTCAGTCCGTGGGGTCACAAAGTTGGACACAACTGAGTGACTGAAATAAACTGAAGTGAACAGCAAAGCAAATTCCCAGAATGTTGATTTCTTATTTCTTTTCTCAATTCACTATGTAGTCTCAGATTGTATTATTATATTTGAATAACTTAAGTGATGCTTTAGTATTTGAAATTTATTTATAAATTTTCATTGAATTATAACATAGTTACAGAACAGTAAAGAAAACAGTTCATTTAGCCCCTGATCAAGGAAATTCACAGATCAGTGAAATCAGGTCTGAATCGCGGTGCCAGCTTTAGTGTTCCTTCTCAATTCTAATCTAACACCAAACTCCAAACACCTTAGAAAGGCTTACTGTTTTTCAATTTTTTAATATTTATCCAATTAGCATGCTTTTTTTGTGAGATTTCTCTGTGTGGTTTACTTGTACCAATACATTCTTTCTCATTTTGTAACATATGAATAGTCTCCACTATTCATCTATCTAATTTATATTGGAGTTTTTATAAACAAAATTGCTCTTAGAATTTTATTTTATGTCACCGAGTTGTGTGTACCTAGGAGCTGAATTGACAAATGCATTACATGATAGAAGATGCGGCCAGAAGCTTCCAGAAGAGATCTAACATAATTTACACTCCCAAGAGTACCTAATAAATTCTTCATTATTATAATATTGCTAGTACATGGTATTAACAGTACAGTCTTGGTAATCTTGCCTTTGGTGGTCATTTTATAAACTCCATTCAATTTTCATGAAAAATATTGACCTGTATTTCTTTTCTGCTGTTAGTTTTTGTTATCAAGATTTCCACTAAATCATAAAATGAGTTAGGAAGTGTGCACTGACTTTTTCTAATACTATCCAAAAAAATATGTGTGTGCAGTGTGTGTGTGTGTGTGTGTGTGTGTGTGTATCTATTGCTTTTTTTGTACATTGCTTGGAAGAAGTCAGCAGTGAAGATAACTGAAACAAGCATGTTCTTCATGAAGGCTTTAAATTATAAATTCATTTCTTTACTGGAAAATGTCAGTTTTCATTCTAATCCCAAAGAAAGGCAATGCCAAAGAATGCTCAAACTACCGCACAACTGTGCTCATCTCACACGCTACTAAAGTAATGCTCAAAATTCTCCAAGCCAGGCTTCAGCAATATGTGAACCATGAACTTCCTGATGTTCAAGGGGTTTTAGAAAAGGCAGAGGAACCAGAGATCAAATTGCCAACATCCGCTGGATCATTGAAAAAGCAAGAGAGTTCCAGAAAAACATCTATTTCTGCTTTATTGACTATGCCAAAGCCTTTCACTGTGTGGATCACAGTAAATTGTGGAAAATTCTGAAAGAGATGGGAATACCAGACCACCTGACCTGCCTCTTGAGAAACCGATATGCAGGTCAGGAAGCAACAGTTAGAACTGGACATGGAACAACAGACTGGTTCCAAATAGGAAAAGGAGTACGTCAAGGCTGTATATTGTCACCCTGCTTATTTAACTTATATGCAGAGTACATCATGAGAAACGCTGGACTGGAAGAAACACAAGCTGGAATCAAGATTGCCAGGAGAAACACCAATAACCTCAGATCTGCACACCACCCTTATGGCAGAAAGTGAAGAGAAACAAAAGCCTCTTGATGAAAGTGAAAGTGGAGAGTGAAAAAGTTGGCTTAAAGCTCAACATTCAGAAAATGAAGATCATGGCATCTGGTCCCATCACTTCATGGGAAATAGATGGGGAAATAGTGGAAACAATGTCAGACTTTATTTTTCTGGGCTCCAAAATCACTGCAGATGGTGACTGAAGCCATGAAATTAAAAGACGCTTACTCCTTGGAAGGAAAGTTATGTCCAACCTAGATAGCATATTCAAAAGCAGAGACATTACTTTGTCAACAAAGGTTCGTCTAGTCAAGGCTATGGTTTTTCCAGTGGTCATGTATGGATGTGAGAGTTGGACTGTGAAGAAGGCTGAGCGCCGAAGAATTGATGGTTTTGAACTGTGGTGTTGGAAAAGACTCTTTTTTTTTTTTTTTTTTTTTGAAGATTTTAAATTTTATTTTATTTTTAAACTTTACATAAGCCGCCACAGGTATAAATGTGTTCCCCATCCTGAACCCTCCTCCCTCCTCCCTCCCCATTCCATCCCTCTGGGTCGTCCCAGTGCACCAGCCTCAAGCATCCAGTATCGTGCATCGAACCTGGACTGGCAACTCATTTCATACATGATATTTTACATGTTTCAATGCCATTCTCCCAAATCTTCCCACCCTCTCCCTCTCCCACAGAGTCCATAGGACTGTTCTATAAAGTCCCTTGGACTGCAAGGAGATCCAACCAGTCCATTCTGAAGGAGATCAGCCCTGGGATTTCTTTGGAAGGAATGATGCTAAAGCTGAAACTCCAGTACTTTGGTCACCTCATGCGAAGAGTTGACTCATTGGAGAAGACCCTAATGCTGGGAGGGATTGGGGACAGGAGGAGAATGGGATGACAGGGGATGAGATGGCTGGATGGCATCACTGACTCTATGGACGTGAGTTTGAGTGAACTCTGGTAGTTGGTAATGGACAGGGAGGCCTGGTGTGCTGCGATTCATGGGGTTGCAAAGAGTCAGACACGACTGAGCGACTGAACTGAACTGAACTGCATATAAAAATCATCTAAACTCTACCAGCTTGATTGATTCTTTAAAAAAATAAATGTTTCTCTTTTAATTGATTTACTATATTTTGATCAATTACTTACTTTAGCTGTTATTTTTATCACATCTTTCTTTCATTCTTCCTTTCTAATCTGTCCCTTTGAATGCAGTTAATTTTGTTCTAAATTTAGAGTTAACTTCATCCTGTAAGTTTTGATGTGATTTTTACCCACTGTTATTAAAATTATTGTTTTATTTTCATTGTGATTTCTTTTTGACACACTGAATTTTCAGAAGTATATTGCTTAATTACTATATTTATGAATATTTTCTAGTTTCCTACTCACTAAAAGTTATTTGTAATGCCAAACTCAATATCCTTGCCACTTTCCTGGTCATCAACAGACTTGCATAGAGTGCACAAAAATGTGCCGCCTGTTGCAAAGCAGAACAAGTGAACACACTGCTTCTTCTATCAGCTTCCACATAGAAATGAACTAGCTTATTGACAGTGGGAGAATGGTGAAATAAGCAGCAGAAGCTCTGGTTCTGGGGCCAGTTAGACCAGTTTTAAATCCCAATTCTGGCCCCTGTTAGTGGGGCAGCACCAGGAAAGTCACTGAACAGATTTAAACCTCCTTTTCTGTTTGCAAAAAAAATAGACTCTACCAGGAAAAAACCTTGTTAGTATATGAGTATAATTTATGTGAGATATGTATAAATAAGAATATATTTCCCTAGAAGAAATGGTTCCATGTTCACATATTCAGTTTTCACTCTAAGGAACTGAAGTACTGGAAATAAGGAGAATTGATCTGTTTCCTTTTCTTAAAGAAATTTCTGACTTAACTGACTTCTGCTTCCAGTTGTTTTAATTTGTGGAGGATAATTATGACCCTTCTCTGTCAATCTTGGTGAACAATCCCAGTGGACAGGTGGGTTGGTGGTGTGTTGGGGCTGAATGATATACCCTCCAACCTTATGTGTCAAAGCCCCACATATCTTCACTCCTTGGGTGCCCACCTGGTACCTTCATGTTGACTTTTTAATGTTCGACTTTTCTAGTTCTCAGTAATACGGCTGGTCTTTAGTGCCCTATTGCTGGAAGTGGAATTTTTTTTGTTGTTTTTGTATTTCAAGAATTATATCTACTCCCTCTGCGTGTAACCAAATCTAAGCTCATACCATGAAGCTGGCCGCTGGACTAACATTAAGGTCAGAACACTGGGATTTTGTCTCTTTTTATGTCAGTCAGTGTATCAGTCAGGGTAGCAAGGTTGGCTTCACTTTGAAAGTTAACAAATCCCAAACTGAGTGATGGCAAACAAATAAGACTTTTTCCCTATCAAATACTCATACTTCATGTGTCTCTCGTCAGTGGGGGCCTGTGCTTTTTCTTGATGTCATCAGTGATTCAGTCAAATCTGGAAAATCTCTAGTCACAGTGAAAGTAGAAAAAGACATAGCAAACAAAGTTCTGGCTACAATATGTCTCTTCTCACATGCTATCAATAAAGTGGCATGGCTGAGTTGACTTCAAGGAGGTGGAGACATTAACTCTTATTAGGTGACTAAAACAAGAAACAATATCTCTGAACAGCAATAATGCTGCAAATGGTGATTGAAGCCATGAAATTAAAAGATGCTTATTCCTTGGAAGGAAAGTTATGACCAACCTAGGTAGCATATTGAAAAGCAGACACATTACTTTGCCAACAAAGGTCCGTCTAGTCAAGGCTATTGCTTTTCCAGTGGTCATGTATGAATGTGAGAGTTGGACTGTGAAGAAAGCTGAGGGCCGAAGAATTGATGCTTTTGAACTGTGGTGTTGGAGAAGACTCTTGAGAGTCCCTTGGACTGCAAGGAGATCAAACCAGTCCATTCTAAAGGAGATCAATTCTGGGTGTTCTTTGGAAGGACTGATGCTGAGCCTGAAACTCCAATACTTTGGCCACCTCATTCGAAGAATTGACTCATTGGAAAAGACTCTGATGCTGGGAGGGATTGGGGGCAGGAGGAGAAGGGGACAACAGAGGATGAGATGACTGGATGGCATCACCGACTCGATGCACATGAGTTTGTGTGAACTCCAGGAGTTGGTGATGGGCAGGGAGGTCTGGCATACTCCAATTCATGGGGTCACAAAGAGTCGGACACGACTGAGTGACTGAACTGAACTGACCACAATTTCCTAACAACTGAAAGACAGATTCTCAAGTGTGCAGAATCTATTCTGTTCTTGATACATAGTCTCTAATGTGGTTGTATTCGTTCTGTATTGCTGACATGACAAATTTCCACCAATTCAATTGCTTAAGACAACACAAACTGATGATTTGACAGCTCTTGAGGGGGAAATTCGGCATTGGATTGACTGAGCTAAGCTCAGGGTGTCAGCAGGCTGTTCTCCTCTCTGGAAACACTGAGGAGCACTCATGTCTTCTCATTTGAGTTGTTGACAAAAGTAAGTTCTCTGTGTTTATAAGACTGAGGCCTGTGGTTTACCAGTGGCTGTGAATTTTTGAAGACCACCGCCAGCTGCTAGAGGCTGCATAGTCCTGGTCATGGTCCCTGTCTTCATCTTCAAGAGGCAGCAGCAGAGGTAGAAGAGTTTCTCTCTGTGTAGGTCTCATATTTAGTATGTATATAAAACTTTAAAATACTGAAGTAGACTTTAAAAAATGTTATTTGTGCTTGATCTCTCTCAGCTCAGTAAGGACCATTTGGTTCCATATACGGAGAAGTGTAATCCTAATGGACTTCATCCTTTTTCTTTGTAACTTAATCCTGATCCTTTAAAGGATAAATTAATATTTTATGAAACATAAAACAGAATAATCTAGGTTAATGAATGAAAAAAAGAGTTCCAACAATCTGCTTCATAATTCAAGGACTTTTGCTGAATAATCAACTCAAATATTTAGGAGTAACTTCTTTTTTTTAATATAAATTTATTTTAATTGGAGGCTAATTACTTTACAATATTGTATTGGTTTTGCCATACATCAACATGAATCTGCCACGGGTGTACACGTGTTCCCCATCCTGAAGCCCCCTCCCTTCTATACATGGTGAATATGGTGGATATGCTTCTAAGACATAAACTGGTTTTCAAATCCGTATCACTCATATTATCCCTTTACGTTTTCGTGATTGCTCTATGAAACAGATGGGACAGGAATAATTAACCCAGTTTAGCAAATGAGGAAGTTGAGACTCGGGAATGATGTGACACACCACAGTTTTAGAGCCAATAGTGGGAAGGCAAGAAATTCCTTAATATAGATCTTTTTTCACTTACTTTATTTTTCTTGGATCTTTTTAGAAGACATCTTCCTAGGCATGAAGGGCTGACACTGTTCATGAAGATTCTATGGGTTCCATCTCAGAGAATCATCTGTCAGTACGTGCGTGACAGAAGATTCTTACTCACCTCACAGGAAGGGTAGGGGTTGGAGGTGGCTGGTGTGCTGGCTGATTGGCATGTGGTCAGTTCCTATGGAGTAAAAGGTCTCAGGGCCCTCACTGGAGATCTGGGTTCTGCCTTGTCAATTACTACACATACGACCGATGGCAAAAAATAATCACTCTGAAAAATACATGTATTGCTATCTTATCTGATTTATAGTTTTATGACTATCAAAATATCTATTTGGAAGTGAGCTTCTATAACCAGAGATAAGATGCAACATGAAAGCCCTAGAACTGAAACTGAAAACTGTTTCTGTGTTCTCTATTAATAAAGTTAATCCTTCATCTGAGGATAAATCAGTTCATAGACTATATGATATCACCATGGTGGATGAATCTACTGACATTCTACCAGTTCTAGGTAGTTCACATATCCTCCTTTGAGTAGAGGGAAGAGTACATTGAGATGATGCATTACATCTCAGGGATTGTCAAAACATGTTATCATTTCTAAAAACCTTGTCACCAGGGAAAGAGGACAAATCTTTGCTTCCTTTCTGTGGGTTATAGTGGGTATGTGTAAATCCAGCCTCATCATTCCTCATAGCAGATGTGTATCAGACTCCTTGTACTTAGTTTAGGCTTTCAGCATATATTATCACCCCTTAATCTAACTGCCTGTTATGTGGTGTTCAGAGTTTAATTCACATATCATAGATCAACTACATGAAACCACCATCATTCACATTGTGTTAGAACTCAAGACATAGGTAACCATTTTCTTTGACTCTTTTCATTTTAATTCATTTCATTTCCTTTCAGAGTAACTGTAAAATTTAGAGTCATTCTCATCAAGATCAGGTCATTTCTTTAAACTAGAATATTCACATCCAACTATAACTTATTTATTTATATATTTTTGTAGTTCAATTTATTCCAAAATTAGCTCATGCTTATTGATACTATTATAAACTGTATTTCACAAATTTGAATTTCCAACTTTTCATTGTTAGTAATCTATGACTACAAATCCTGCGACCTTGATAAATTCACTCAGTTCTAGAGGTTGAAGTGTTGTTTGTTTTCCAATGCAAAGAATCATGTTGTCCTTTTCGATCTGCATACATTTTCTTTCTTTTTCTAGCCTATTACACAGCTATATAAACAATGTAGAAGTAAACAGTGATGAAATGAAGTGGTAAGAGCACTCTTATTTTGTTTCCTATCTTAGGGAATAGTATTCAGTCTTTGAGCATTAACTATGATGTTGATGGTAAGTTTTCCAAAAATGCCTTCTATTGGGATGAGGAAATCCCTTTCTACTTCTAGTTTGCTGAGATGTTTTATCATGAATGGATGTGGAATTCTATCAAATGTCTTCAATGGGATAGTTAAATGATTTTCTGTTTTTATGTTATTAATGTGGTGAAATACAGTGATTACTTAATCCAATGCTATACAAACCTTGTATCGTAAAGTAATTAGCCTCCGATTAAAATAAATAAATGTATATTAAAAAGAAAAAATCATTAACAAAATATTAGCAAATCAAATCAAACTGTAACTTTAAAAAATTATCCTTTAAGATGAAACCTTGTCTCTTCTCCCTGAATTTTACTACTTTCTCAATCTCTGTTGTCTACCCTTTTGTAAGAATTCTATTCCCTTTCATCCTGTTTGAAGCAGGGAACTTTGAGGTATTAACCAAACATTTCAAGTGCTATTAGAATCCACAAAATTGTGCTGATATACATACCAAACAACATTTGGGCATCTGATTTAATATTAATTTATTATTCAATATATTCAAACTCATGCATTGAGTGTTTACTTAGACTTGAGCTCTCAAGGAAGTAGTTTATGACAAACAAACAGAGATACAAAATCAACTCCAATATGACTTGATTAGTATCAACAAAGATACGAAGAAAAAAAAACTCTGAAAGGACAAGAGCAGGTATAATTAATCTACACTAGTAAATAAGAAAAGGACTCATGGAAGAGGTGCCATTTAGGTTGATTTTTAAAAGATTACTTTAGTGGGCTATAGAATTGAGTAGAGAGTAGGGTGTAAACATATTCAGGCAAAGACAATAGTAGGATTTATTAGGCACCTACTGCTGTGTTACAAAGTACTACCTCCTTAGTGGTTAAAACAGCACACATTTATTATCCCATAGCTTTCATGTCTGGGCTTGCTTAGCTGAGTTGTCTGCCTGGGGTCCTCTGTGGCTGCAGTCAAGGGGTTGTCCTGGTCTATACTCTCCTCTAGAGGCTCAATTAGAGAATAATTGACTTGAAGCTCATTTGGTTTGTTGGCAGGATTAATATTCCTGTGGCTGGATGGCTGATGTTCTGAGGCATCGCTGGCTGGAGGCATCAGTATGATTCTTGAGGTCACGCCCAACTCCCTTCCACAGGGCTCTCCGTGGGCCTTTCAAATATGGATGTTTCCCTCTACAATGCCTGCAAGGAAGTCCCTCACTTTTAAGGGCTTTCAGCTCATTCAGTTAGGCCCACCTATGACAGTTTCTCTTTTTGCTAACTCAAAATCAACTGACATAAAACTTCAGCCACATCTGCAGAATCCTTTCACCTTCACTATATAATGTAACTTTCTCATAAGAGAAAGTTTGTCATACAAATTACACCTTGATGTCATCTTCTACTGACTATATGCAAATCACAGTTTCCAACCACACTCCAGGGACAAGAATTATGCAAAGGTGTAACTGCCAGAAGTTGGGAATTATTGGGGGTTACTCTAGGGTCTGACTGCTATATGGGCAAAGATAAGTCCTCATGGAATAATACAGTATTGCAAAACTACAAGTACTAGGTAGTTCCATGTGGTAGAAAAATAGAATGCAAAAGACAGGGGAAAGTAAAGTTTAGAACCCATGAGCTCTGAGTATCTTATGAAAGAGTTTGGATTTTGTGCTATAGGTGGTACAATATCCACAGAGTAGAACTTGGGTGCTGTCAGTCCAGAAGCAGTGAGCAAAGTGAAATATAGGATGCTGATCTGAAAGAAGGGAGACCAATTGGAACACTGTGGCAATTATCCAGATAAAGGAGAATAGAGACTTCTATAAGACTAAGGAGATGAAGAGAAACCATGTATAGAAATATATTTAAGAGAAAATGATTACCATGAGCATTGAAGATGGGAGAGAGGAAGGGATGTGTGGTGACTTATTTTTGTCTAAACTGGTTGTAATCACTAATACAAGGCCTCCCAACCTATGTTTGAACATTGACAAGTGGTCTTAACCATTATGTCAAAGAATACTGATTGAGTATATATTTTACACAAAGCACTATTTTAGGTATTTCACACACAGAGACACAAACACACACATTAGGTATTGCGTGGATTTCAAATATTTACTCAGTATATTATCCAACTCAAGGAATGTATAAGACACATAATACAAAGGGTTAGAAACACAAAGCAGTGTGTAGCATCATATGTGATAGAATGTAATGACAAGGTATGTAAAGAAATTTGTATCAGCTGTAATGCCATTTATGTTATTGTTCAGTCGCTTAGTCATATCCAATTCTTTGTGATCCCAAGGACTACAGCACACCAGGCTTCCCTGTCCTTTGCTGTCTCCCAGAGTTTGCTCAAACTCATGCCCATTGAGTCGATAATGCCATCCAACCATCTCATCCACTATCTCTCCCTTCTCATGCCCTCAATATTTCCCAGCTTCAGGATCTTTTCAAGGGAGTTGGCTCTTCACATCAGGTGGCTTCAGCTTCATCATCAGTTCTTCCAATGAATATTTAGGACTGATTTCCTTTAAGATTGACTGGCTTGATCTCCTTTTTGTCCAAGGGACTCTCAAGAGTCTTCTTCAGCATCACAGTTCAAAAGCATCAATTCTTCCATGCTCAGCCCTCTGTGTGGGCCAATTCATATCCATAAATGACTACTGGATAAACCATAGCTTTGACTATACAGACAAGAGATAGTAAATAAAGGCAATATTTAGACATGAAAATTAGGGCTGATATAAGTCTTTTTTGAGTGAGGCTAACTGGGTGGACTCCGGGAGTTGGTGATGGACAGGGAGGCCTGGCATGCTGTGACTCATGGGGTCGAAAAGAGTCAGACACGACTGAGCGACTGAACTGAACTCAAAGAACCTTAGTTTAGTCCATAGGCAATGAAGAAATCAATGATGATTTTGGAGCCCAAAAGTGAAACTACCAAAACATTGCTTTCTGAAAATTAATTTGCAAATTTATGAGCCAATAATTAAATAATTAAAAGACACTTACTCCTTGGAAGAAAAGTTATGACCAACCTAGATAGCATATTCAAAAGCAGAGACATTACTTTGCCAACAAAGGTCCATCTAGTCAAGGCTATGGTTTTTCATCTGGTCATGTATGGATGTGAGAGTTGGACTGTGAAGAAAGCTGAGCACCGAAGAATTGATGCTTTTGAACTGGTGTTGGAGAAGACTCTTGAGAGTCCCTTGGACTGCAAGGAGATCCAACCAGTCCATTCTGAAGGAGATCAGCCCTGGGATTTCTTTGGAAGGAATGATGCTAAAGCTGAAACTCCAGTACTTTAGCCACCTCATGCGAAGAGTTGACTCATTGGAAAAGACTCTGATGCTGTGAGGGTTTGGGAACAGGAGGAGAAGGGGACGAAAGAAGAGGAGATGGCTGGATGGCATCACTGACTCGATGGACATGAGTCTGAGTGAACCCTGGGAGTTGGTGATGGACAGGGAGGCCTGGCGTGCTGCGATTTATGGGGTCACAAAGAGTCGGACACTACTGAGCAACTGAACAGAGCTGAACTGAGCCAATAATAGATTTGATGGACCAAGTCTGGAGGTAGGAGATCACTTTAAAGAATATATTTATTACCTACAATTGAAGATGTATGGATTTGGGCCATGGGATTGGAAAATCATGCAAAATGGAGATAATTGTCAAGAATCCTTAGCAAAACTGCACTAAGTTTGTGGTCTCAGGAAATTGCTGCAGTCTTTTTCACTTGATGCTTTCACTTTCTAACAAGCATTTTAATGCAACCCCATCCTCCAGATCAAAGTCACCTTCATGCACATTCCAGGGTTCATGTGCCTTTGGCATTAACCTGGGTCATGGAACAACAATTGATTGTTGCTCTTTTGTTAGAAATGAGTAGTCTTCTCCACCCTAAACCTAGAGATTCATACTCTAGTGGATAATCATTACTTTATTAATACTATTAAAATTTCTATCACCTTTGTATTACAGACAGATATTGCAACCATGAAATTAAAAGATGCTCACTCTTTGAAAGAAAACCTATGACACACATAGACAGAGTAGTTAAAAGCAGAGACATCACTTTGTCGACAAAGTTATGTATAATCAAAGCTGTGGTTTATCCAGTAGTCATGTCCGGATGTGAGAGTTGAGCCATGAGTGCCCAAGAACGGATGCTTTTGAACTGTGGTGCTGCAGAAGACTCTTGAGAGTCCCTTGGACAACAAGGAGATCCAACCAGTTAATCCTAAAGGAAATCAGTCCTGAATGTTCATTGGAAGGACGAACGTTGAAGCTGAAGGTCCAATATTTTGGCCACCTGATGCAAAGAGCTAGCTAATCAGAAAAGATCCTGAAGCTGGGAAAGATTGAAGGTAAAAGGAGAAGGGGGAAGTGGAGGATGAGATGATTAGATAGCATCACCGACTCTACGGACACAAATCTGAGCAAACTCCGGGAGATAGTGAAGGACACTGGTGATAGTGAAGCCTGGTGTGCTACAGTCCATGGGAATGGAAAGAATTGGATGTGACTGAACAACAACAAAAATTGCTGTCACTTTGCATTACATGTAGATAATATTCTGAATAGTCAATTAGAATTATCTTTTAGAATAAACTGTTTATAAACTCAATGATAGGAAAAGAAGCTGAGGATAGATATCTCCCTCAAATTCAAAGAATTTGAGGGTGGAATATGGACAGATGTCTGTTGTAGGGCTTATGGCCTTGACCACATGTGATGATCCTAAATTTAGCACTGTAAACAAAACACGCTTGGAAACAGAAACCTTGACTACTTTGCAATACTTCAGTTGGTTTTTTATATGGTCTTCCTTTTGGATTCTTATCCCACTAACTCTTTCTGTAGATTAACTACAAGGCTTTCCACCTTCCATTACTTCCCCCAAGTGGGAAAAAATTAAATGTTAATAATGATTGCTTAATATTTTTACATAGTAAATTGGAAAAGGAAAGAAGAAGTCTGTCATCTGAAAAGAAATCTTTCAAAAATATATTTGTGTGTTGACAAGGTTTGATACATGATAACCTAGTTTTGAAACATAATAATAATCTAGTTGTGAATAGTAGAGTTGTCATGGGTAAAGCTAGCATACAGTTTAATCAGTGAAATGTTCCCCAGGGTATAAACATCACTAAGAAATCATATATTCAATAAAATAAAATTATTTACAAACTGTTATAACAGACATTTTCCACTTAAGAGTTTTTCTCTAAACACATATGAGTATAACATCAAGCCACATCATGCAATTCAATAATCAAAGCTGCAGAATGAATCACTTAGTTACCCACGTATTGAATAACTTTTTCTTTCAATGTAGGTATATTAAGTAATAGATATGATAAGTATATTGACAATGCAGAAATAAAAAATAGGATAGTCACTTTTTTTGTCTTTCTAAGGGCAGACTTTGAATTACTTTTGTGATTGGAAGAGAAGTATATATAGAGAGAAGTGATTCCAATCTTTGGGTGGATTTCTTCTCCCTTTGATTAAGGGAACTGTCAAGAGAGATGGCCAGTATCAGGGACTGTGGCAGAAAATAAATTTCATGGTGAGGACTCAACTAACAAGGACTCACCTAACACAAAGACTCATTAGGGAGCATATGGTACATGATGAGAAGAAAGTGTGAAATCTCCTCTAAAGGCAGGGAGATACTGAGCACATTGATAATCTTCCACTGATTGATTTCCTGTTTGTTCAGTGAAGAATGTTCCCTTACCCCAGTTATCAAACTAGAACAGATTTAATATAATGCTTGTTATAAAAAACAAAGAAAAGATTTAAACAGTAGAATGATTAAGATGAAAGAGACATCTGCTGTCATACTAACTCAATGACCTCCCCACTACAGAAAAAGTGAACTAATGCAGTTAGCCAGGATATTTTGACAAGACTATGCCAAAAAAGCTTCATTAAAAGGAACTGCAGAAACCAATGTAATATTAAAAAGCAATTTTCCTCTAATTAAAAAAAAAAAAAAGCCCTTAGAAGAATGTCTGGCCTTCAAAAGCACTGCATAATGGTTCACAGTCATTCTTATCTTAAAAATAATGTTCAGTTTAGTTCAGTCACTCAGTCATGTCCGACTCTTTGCGACACCATGAATCGCAGCACGCCAGGCCTCCCTGTCCATCACCAACTCCTGGAGTTCACTCGAACTCAAGTCCATTGACTCAGTGATGCCATCCAGCCATCTCATCCTCTGTCATCCCCTTCTCCTCCTGCCCCCAATCCCTCCCAGCATCAGTCTTTTCCAATGAGTCAACTCTTCTCATGAGGTGGCCAAAGTACTGGAGTTTCAGCTTTAGCATCATTCCTTCCAAAGAAATCCCAGGGCTGATCTTCATAATGGACTGGTTGGGTCTCCTTGCAATCCAAGGGACTCTCAAGAGTCTTCTCCAACACCACAGTTTAAAAGCATCAATTCTTTGGCCCTCAGCTTTCTTCACAGTCCAACTCTCAGGTCCATACATGACCACTGGAAAAACCATAGCCTTGACTAGATGGACCTTTGTTGGCAAAGTAATGTCTCTGCTTTTCAATATGCTATCTAGGTTAGTCATAACTTTCCTTCCAAGGAGTAATCGTCTTTTAATTTCATGGCTGCAATCACCATCTGCAGTGATTTTGGAGACCAAAAAAATAAAGTCTGACACAGTTTCCCCATCTATTTCCCATGAAGTGATGGGACCACATGCCATGATCTTCGTTTTCTGAATGTTGAGCTTTAAGCCAACGTTTTCACTCTCCTCTTTCATTTTCATCAAGAGGCTTTTTAGTTCCTCTTCACTTTCTACCAAAAGAGTCGTGTCTTCTGTATATCTGAGGTTATTGATATTTTTCCTGGCAATCTTGATTCCAGCTTGCGCTTTTTCCAGCCCAGCGTTTCTCATGATGTACTCTGCATATAAGTTAAACAAGCAGGGTGACGATATACAGCCTTGACGTAATCCTTTTCCTATTTGGAACCAGTCTGTTGTTCCATGTCCAGTTTTAACTGTTGCTTCCTGACCTGCATATCGGTTTCTCAGGTGGTCTGGTATTCCCATCTCTTTCAGAATTTTCCACAGTTTATTGTGATCCACACAGTCAAAGGCTTTGGCATAGTCAATAAAGCAGAAAGAGATGTTTTTCTGGAACTCACTTGCTTTTTCGATGATCCAGAGGATGTTGGCAATTTGATCTCTGGTTCCTCTGCGTTTTCTAAAACCAGCTTCAACATCTGGAAGTTCATGGTTCACATACTGCTGAAGCCTGGCTTGGAGAATTTTGAGTATTACTTTACTAGCATGAGAGATAAGTGCAATTGTGCGGTAGTTTGAGCATTCTTTGGCATTGCCTTTCTTTGGAATTGGAATGAAAACGGACCTTTTCCAGTCCTGTGGACATTGCTGAGTTTTCCAAATTTGCTGGCATATTGAGTGCAGCACTTTCACAGCATCACCTTTCAGGATTTGAAATATTAACTGGAAAATCACCACCTCCACTAGCTTTGTTCATAGTGATGCTTTCCAAGGTCCACTTGACTTCACATTCCAGGATGTCTGGCTCTAGGTGAGTGATCATAACATTGTGATTATCATGGTCATAAAAATCTATTTTGTACAGTCCTTCTTGCCACCTCTTGTTAATATCTTCTGCTTCTGTTAGGTCCATACCATTTCTGTCCTTTATTGAGCCCATTTTTGCATGAAATGTTCCCTTGGTATCTCTAATTTTCTTGAAGAGATTTCTAGTCTTTCCCATTCTGTTGTTTTCCTCTATTTATTTTCATTGATCCCTGAGGAAGGCTTTCTTATCTCTTCTTGCTATTCTTTGGAACTCTGCATTCAGATGCTTATATCGTTTCTTTTCTCCTTTACTTTTCGCTTCTCTTCTTTACACGGTTATTTGTAAGGCCTCTCCAGACAGCCATTTTGCTTTTTTGCATTTCTTTTCCATGGGGATGATCTTGAACCCTGTCTCCTGTACAATGTTAAGAACCTCCATCCATAGTTCATCAGGCACTCTATCTATCATATCTAGTCCCTTAAATCTATTACTCACTTCCACTGTATAATCATAAGGGATTTGATTTAGGTCATACCTGAATGGTCTAGTGGTTTTCCCTACTCTGTTCAGTTTAAGGAGTTCATGATCTGAGCCACAGTCAGCTCCCAGTCTTGTTTTTGCTGACTGTATAGAGCTTCTCCATCTTTGGCTGTAAAGAATATAATCAATCTGATTTCAGTGTTGACCATCTGGTGATGTCCATGTGTAGTCTTCTCTTGTGTTGTTGGAAGAGGGTGTTGGCTATGACCAATGTATTTTCTTGGCAAAACTCTGTTAGTCTTTGCCCTGCTTCACTCCATATTCCAAGGCCAAATTTTCCTGTTACTGTAGGTGTTTCTTGACTTCTTATTTTTGCATTCCAGTCCCCTATAATGAAAAAGACATCTTTTTGGGGTCTTAGTTCTAAAAGGTCTTGTAGGTCTTCAGCGAACCATTCAACTTCAGCATTACTGGTTGGGGCATAGACTTGGCTTACTGTGATATTGAATGGTTTGCCTTGGAAACAAACAAGATCATCCTGTCATTTTTGAGATTGCATCCAAGTACTGCATTTCAGACTCTTTGGTTGACCATGATGGCTACTCCATTTCTTCTAAGGGATTCCTACCCACAATAGTAGATATAATGGTCATCTGAGATAAATTCACCCATTCCAGTCCATTTTAGTTCACTGATTCCTAGAATGTCGATGTTCACTCTTGCCATCTCCTCTTTGACCACTTCCAGTTTGCCTTGATTCATGGACCTAACATTCCAGGTTCCTATGCAATATTGCTCTTTATAGCATCGGACCTTGCTTCTATCACCAGTCACATCCACAACTGGGTATTGTTTTTGCTTTGGCTCTATCCCTTCATTCTTTCTGGAGTTATTTCTTCCATGATCTCCAGTAGCATATTGGGGACCTACCAACTTGGGGAGTTCCTCTTTCAGTATCCTATCATTTTGCCTTTTCATATGTTCATGGGGTTCTCAAGGCAAGAATACTGAAGTGATATGCCATTCCCTTCTCCAGTGGACCACAATCTGTCAGACGTCTCCACCATGACCTGTCCGTCTTGGGTGGCCCCACGGGCATGGCTTAGTTTCATTGAGTTAGACAAGGCTGTGGACCTTGTGTGATTAGATTGACTAGTTTTCTGTGAGTATGGTTTCAGTGTGTCTGCCCTCTGATGCACTCTTGCAACATCTGCCATCTTACTTGGGTTTCTCTTACCTTGGACGTGGGGTATCTCTTCACGGCTGCTCCAGCAAAGAGCAGCCACTGCTCCTTACCTTGGATGAGGAGTATCTCCTTTCTGCCGCCCCTCCTGACCTTGAACGTGGAATAGCTCCTCGAGGCCCTCCTGCGCCCGTGCAGCCACCGGTCCTTGGATATGGGGTTGCTCCTCCTGGCCATTGCCCATGGCTTTGGGCGGGGGTAAGCTCCTCCTGACTGCCACCCCTGGCCTCGGGTGTGGAGTAGCTCCTCCAGGTTGCTCCTGCACTGTCGCAGCCTGGCATTCCTGGCCACTGCCCCTGACCTCGGACAGGGGGTAGCTTCTCCTGGCCACCGCCCCTGACCTTGGACATGGTGTACCTCATCTCACCAGATGTTTGATTAAAAAAATAAAATAAAATGAACTGTTTCAAGACTGACTGGGCATAGAGAACAGACTTGTGGTTACCAAGTTGAGGGAGGAATGGAATGGGAGTTTGGGGTTAGAACATGCAAACTCTTATATATAGGATGGACTAACAATAAGGCCTTACTGCATAGTATAGTGGAGAAGGCAATGGCAACACACTCCAGTACTCTTGCCTGGAAAATCCCATGGATGGGGGAGCCTGGTAGGCTGCAGTCCATGGGGTCATTAAGAGTTGGACATGACTGAGTGACTTCACTTTCACTTTTCACTTTCATGCATTGGAGATGGAAATGGCAACCCATTATTGCCTGGAGAATCCCAGGGATGGAGGAGCCTGGTGGGCTGCCGTCTATGGGGTCGCACAGAGTCAGACACGACTGAAGTGACTTAGCAGCAGCAGCAGCAGCATAGTATAGGGAACTATAGGGAATTCTATTCAATATCCTGTGATAAACATAATGGAAAAGAATGTAAAAAAGGATGTAAATGACTCATGCTGCTATACAGTAGAAATTAACCCAACTTTGTAAAATGAATAGACTTCAATTTAACAAAATTAAATCATCTACTTGAAAGACTCAATAAAAGGGACAATGTATTTGCTCAAAAAATAAAAAAGAAAGAAAGAAAGAACTGTTTCATATGTTTGTAATTACAAAATGCCTTGTTGAGATAGATCAAGGTATACCACCCTCCTCTTCATGTTACAGACAGGGAATGTGAGTTTATTACTATCCTTTTGTGGATGGATAGCTATGCCTAACATTTTAGTTACCGGTTCATTTAACTTCTTTTCTGTTTAAAAGACAAGATGACTTTATCACTGATCTAAATAGCAAAATTTTATTGTTTTATATCATATGTAGTCTGAAAAAAAGTGGAGATACAAAAACAAAAAAAAAAGCAAAGAGATTGGCAAAGTAACTTTTCAGCTAGAACTAGTAGACTGGGCAGTTTCTGACTACTGAGGAGTTGATTTTCTTAAAAGCATGAAAATGCCTACCTCACCCTCTCAAAAACTACCATGGGACAATTTTAATTCACTCTCTAGGGAAAGAAACATTTCCCCATTATGTGGAGAAATTTATTTTTTGGTTCATGTATAGTTGATTTACAATGTTGTGTTCATTTCTTCTGTACAACAAAGTGATTCAATTATATCTTTTTCATATTCTTTTCCATTATGGTTTGTCATAGGATATTGACTATAGTTCCTTGTGCCATACAGTAGGACCTTCTTGTTTATCCATTCTATATATTCTAGTTCTTCTTGTTCCATCCACTAATTTCATATTCTTTTCCATTATGGTTTGTCATAGGATATTGACTATAGTTCCTTGTGCCATACAGTAGGACCTTCTTGTTTATCCATTCTATATATTCTAGTTCTTCTTGTTCCATCCACTAATTTCAAACTTTCAATGCACCCCTCCCCTACTCTTCTCCCCCTTGGCAACCATAAGTCTGTCCTCTAGATCTGTGAGTCTGTTTCTGCTTGGTAGATGAGTTCATTTGTATCATAGTTTAGATTCCACAATATAATAAGTGAAATCGTATGATATTTTTCATTCTCTTTTTTACTTATTCCACTTAGTATGATAATCTCTAGGCCCATCCATGTTGCTGCAAATGGCATTATTTCATTCTTTTTTTTTTATGGCTGAATAGTATTCAGTATATATGTACTATATTTTTTTTTACCCATTCATCTATCAATGGGCATTTAGTTTGCTTCCATGTCTTGGTTGTTGTAAATAATGCTACAATGAACACCGAAATACATGTATCACTTTAAATTAGTTTTGTCCAGAGATATGCCCAGGAGTGGGATTGCTGGATCATATGGTAGTTCTTTTGCAGTGTTTTGAGGAACCTCCATACTGTTCTCCATAGTGGCTGCATCAATTTACATTCTGACCAATAGTGTAGGGGGGTTCCCTTTTCTTAATGTGGAGAAATTTAAAGGGCATTTAGTCACCATCAGCAGCATGAACACTAAGAAACAGCCATTGAAATTCACTCATTTATTAAAACACGTTTTTGTGCTGTCCCTATGAACCAGAGAGTTCTAGGTTCAGGGAATATGACTATGACTATGAAGTCACTCAGTTGTGTCTGACTCTTTGTGACCCCATGGACTACACAGCCCACCAGGCTCCTCTGTCCATGGAATTTTCTAGGCAAGAATACTGAAGTGGGTTGTCATTCCCTTCTCCAGGGGATTTTCCTGATCCAGGGATCAAACCCGTGTCCTGCATTGTTTATTGTCTGTCTTTCCTTCTAGAATATAAGCTCAACAAGGGCATCAACTTTATATTTTTCTTGTTCACTGTTCACCTCCCAGAACTTAAAATAGTGACTGGTATATTGTACAGTTCAGTAAGTTTTTATTGAATGAAAACCCCTACCTTAATGTATGGGTACTATCCAACTGACTAAAATTTTACTGAGTACCTATGATGTGTCAAGCCCTGTGCTAGTAAAGTGCAGTGACAGAGTGGTTATCATCTGTGATTTTACAGAGCTAACAATCACAGATAAAATTTCAGACAATTTTTTACTGAACAGGAATATTTTATTATTGATAAAATGTTATGTGATTACTTCATTAAGATTCTACATAATTTAGTTCATTTAGCAACACTTTATAACAAAAGTTTATCCTCAAAATGCTGTACTCTTACTCTAAGATCCCAAATATTTCACAAACTACTTCAATTACTTTAAAACACCATCCTTGTTCTTCCATCACGGATTAAGTGATGTCAGTATTAGTAGTAGACTGAATATATCCTAACTAGTCTCTACTTTCAAATTTCTCCCAGGCACTCTCCTTTGATACTTTTCCACACATTTTCTCTTTAATTAAAAAAATATAGGTAATTTAATATCACTTTTTTAAAAAAACGTTGAGCACTTCTTCCCTATATATAATATGTTCATAGAGATAATCAGACCTTTTGAAGAATTACACACCAGTTCCCCTGATCATAGTAACTTTGCAGTATGCTGATATTACTCAAAGTCTGGCAGGCAGCTTCCAATTCTCCCTCACAAAACACATGGTAATAACGATGAAACACAGGACCTGGGTCACGGGATCCTAATGGATCAAATGGCTCAACACGCTTGTCCTTACCAGGATTTCCCTTAAAGTGCCAGGGAACCAGTAAGTCTTGAGAATGAAAAGAAGTCCTGTTAGTATGACTAGGCAACTTGGAATTAGCAACACTCCTTGAATTACATCCTCCATCTTGAAAGTCATTTATGGAGGAGACAGAATGTGCTGAGTCTTGATTGCCTACATTAGGCAACTGCTTCACAAGCAACTCTTGCACTGATGTATCATTGCTGATTTCCTCTTTCATGCCTTGGCTAGTTCTGTTTTCTCTAAGATACTTGGACTTCTTCTTATTCTATTCTTGCTCCATAGCCCAAACATAGATGAGTGCCTTCCCATCAGGTCTTAGGAGTCAAATAAGTTCTTGGAGAGCTGCCACTCTATGCTCTGCTGTAGCAAAATGGTGAATAACAGCAATGGAAATTCAAGCATCACAAGATCCACTGTGAACTGGTACTGCCAAAGCATCACAGACGAAGGCCTGATACTGCCTATCTCTACAAATGTCCACAAGGTTTTGGCTATGATCACAGCTAATCATATATAACTCCTTATTGATGCCAAGATACTTTCCATTCGACATCCAATATCAGCAACTAATGAACCACTTGGCAAAGCTTTCAAAAACTCTACCATATGTGACCAAGGGGTGTGTCTCATGCTGCTGAAGTTCCTAGCAATTTCTTCATAAACCCGATGGACATAATCTTGCTCCAGTTGTAATAAAGAAGCTCCAGGCTTCTTTATTACTCTCTGGAAATGATGCAGGAGTATCCTTCATCTGGCTATCATAGACCAAAGGGTAACTACAATTACAAGGTGTTTGTTTCACTTTTCTAAACGTAAATGATGTCCATATTCCCCTCTTGTTTAAAGTCAAGTCTTCAACATCACTGGTGATAATTCCACTTTTGTGACCTTTGGATGCTTGAACAGTATCAAATTTTCTGGGTGTGATTCCATGGGTCCAAAGGTATCTAGATTCTCCTGTCATCACCAGCAAACTCCGACAAGGCAGCATAACTGGCACTGTCATACCATCTGGGTGCTTAAAATCCATGACAATCTCTGATCCCAAACTGAGAGAAACGATCTCATCCTCAAATATAGTGGTAAACATATTTTAGAGAGAAATAAGCAGACTTTGAATACATAAACAAATATATGTAATTGTTAGGGGAGACATTAGGAAGTGATTGGTAGAATATAAAAGAAAACTCAAGCAGGATGAGGGGATGAGTGGGCCCTTTGTTATGCTGCTGGTGAGTAATTGTGTGTAAACCCCTTGGGTGAAACAGTGTCCTAGGCAGAAAGAACAATGTGGGCAGAGAAACAGGCTTGGCAGATTCAAGGAATTGTCAGAAGAATAAAGTGCCTGAAATAAGCAGCTGTAGGACATAGAATGGATTTAAAATATTGAAGTACAAAACTAATTGGTTGGGACTGGTCATCCATGATAAACCGACACAAGAAAGTATCTGCATTTACAAATGTTATTAAGAGTCTTAAATTATGTGTAGACTACATGTACTGTTTATCACTAACTGAGGCATTTGCTGTTAAACCATTCAGTGTATCCTATTTCAGTCGTTTGAGTGGATTCTGCAAGAGACTCTGCAGGTTATGGATCCATAACCTAAAATCCGTAAAACATCAATTCTAATTTGTACTTCAGAGGATTTCTATGAGGAAAATGGGGGAAATCAAACCAAATATGCAAGTGTAGGGTACTTGGTAATCTGCCTTTCTTTGGCAAACAATTTATAGTACTAGTTTTCTACCTACGATGATTTCATTATAAACAATCTTTGTTTGGGTACTTCTCACATCAATCTACTATCTAGCATTATTGTAAGATATATTGATATTTAAATCCATTTTATTCAAAACCAGTTTTGTAGTAAAAATGCTCTTTATAAAATGAAAGCTATTATTAAAGGAATTCTCATGTACATTATTTGAGTTTATTTAATGATGTATTGAAACAGTTTTTTAATGTATAATATACAATCAATTTCTCATCAGTGAATCACATCTTCATATAAAAGCTCTTGTCTGAGATATGGTCCTGGATGTGGACTTCACATCAACAGATTAAGATTTGGCATCCTTTCCTACTTATATTATTGGAACATTCATCAGGATATACTGTAAACAAATGAAAGATAGTCTACCAATTTTGTGGGAAAAAAAAAAAACAAAAATGGATACATTTAAAACAACAGAGTAGTCACCTTAGCTCTTCTTCAATCTAGTTGACAGGAACATTAAATATTTACACATCTGGTCTGTAGGTGTACATAGTATGTTCATTTAAAATCTAAAGAAACTGTTTAGTCCTACCAATATTTAAAGCAATGTGTGTTTTATTTCCATCTGAGAAATTTTGCAAGTCAGTTTCATGCAAGCATCCCACAGTGAACACAATGTGCTAAGTTTCAGTGACTCTGGTTTGAGGAAAGATTGTGACTTTATATTATTTCAGGCCATTTTTTTCTAATTAGTTTATGCTTCCAACTCAGCACTAGAGCTTGGTTATGGAACAAAGGGCAGTGTGTGTTTAAAACTTAAAAACTATCTCCAGTTTTTAAGACCTTTTTGGTGGGTAGCATTTCATATATATCCACTAAGCAGCTTATTTCTTGCCTGCAAAAAGTACATAAAGATGATTCTAACTTTTTCTTTAAATTTGATAGTTGTCTTGATAGCATTGCTATGTCTCTTAGGAAGAAGCTTTGAGAAATAAAGCTTTGTAATTTTTAAAGATCCACTGACAATTATTTACCATCTGTAAATGTGCTGTAAAACTTAACAAAAACTGAAAAGTTTCTTAATGGCTAGGAGCATTCTTGTAAGGATTCAGAGTAAATTTTAAGTTTGGAATGAAGCCTCTTTTCTGAGATGCTCCATACAGACCTGGACATACTTTTCCAAGGTATTAGAATATTATGTCCTATTTGTTTGTCTCTACTTTTCCACCAATAATTTCCTCTGTGATGCATGATACATATTGGAGGATACACACACCATAACAGAGGATGACAACAAAAGGCACTTTGGAAACTAATGCAGCATCACACATTGCTCCACATATCCTAAATGCCAAGAGTAAAAGACCTTTATTTTCCAACTTTTTCTCATTTTCATGCACTTTCTTCTTCCCTAAATGCCTCACAAGCTTTATCATAGGTAGGCTTTGTTTACCTACAAATTTGTGTTTATTGTTAAATAAGGTGACTTTTCAAAGTGACAAAAGACCTGCATTGCTATTGTGCTACTTTGAAGCCTGTTGCTTAAAGTGTTCTTTTTAAAACCAAAACACAGATAAATTGTGTGCTATAAGAGTAAAATCTTCCTGAGCTCTGTCTCCCTGTGGTATTCTATGAGCTCGCCGTGGTTTGGATTAGATCCAGATTCCCGTTTCTGACACCATGATTGATTCTCTGCTCCTTGGCACACAGCACGTGCCCCTGACCCAAACATGAAATGTTTATCTGACCTTCTGCATCTGTGCTGTGACAGGCTTCACTTTGGGAATGTCTTCCAGCTAATTTGTATGCTAGGTGTTAACCAGATGTCTGATATTAGGAGAGAGGATGGCTCAAAATTTACCTAGAGGTTGGATGCTTGTGATGACTATTTTTCTAAACTAAAAATTGAGACAAATTGGTTGACAAATATGAATAAACTTGTGGGCATAAAGGGAGATAATATTTTAAAATAGAACCATCCTGGAAAAATCCAAAATAGGAAATTTAGACACATAAACATACCCAAGAACACACACACACACACACACACACACACACACATATACATCCTTGGTTAAATGTATAGCCACTCTGTTCTTCTCAACAGAAATTAGCAATGATCAATCAATCTCTGATCAAGAATTATTGCTGATCATAAATTACCACTCATCAATGACAATTTTCAAAGTTTATTCTGTATAGAGCTATCTACACATTGTGTGAGACTTCCATTTCAGACTATTTAATTTGCACACGTTTTTTTGGATTCATCTTTAAAATGTATAGATATTTTCCTATTAATCCAGTGAGTCTAATTATTTTAATTTTATATTTATATAAAACAGTTTACTAATTTTATAGTAAAGAAAAATCTGAAGCCTTTTACCATTGAGATCTCACATTTATTTTTTGAGTTCCAAGCACTCAAACTATATATAGTATTGTATTTGGTTCAATAGGAGAATATAAAAAATATTATTTTGACCATGTAAGTATATAATAATTTTATGATATATTAAATATTAAAGAAATTATAAATTCCTGGCATCATCCTGAAATATTTTCTGTAAACACACACACACACAACATATATACATATTTGTTTATATCTACTTAAAAGCATAGATCAATTTTTTAAGAGTTATTATATTGGTCTTAAGGAGTAAATATATCCAACTAGCTTAAAAAGCAATTGCTTCAGTCAAGGCAAGGATTTCACAGTATAACTGCCAGTAAAAGTATTTCAAACAATTTATGTTCAGTTTGCAGATTTCTTAAGGGTCCACACAGACAGCTGCAAGTTGTCTTGGAGAAACTATAATGAAGGTAATTCTTATGAGACTTTCTTCTATATGGAAAAAATAATACAGGCTTGACATTCATGCATGCAATGTATTTTTAAGATGACATTTACACAATTCTGTTCTTGCCAATAAAAAGTAACAATCCAAAGATGAAAGTTCTTCTATGGTACAATATAACTGAAAAGGCCTACTGCTCCAATTTATACACTTCAACTCATTCTTTAAACAAATTAGTACTATCGTAATGGAAATATTTTAAAATAATCCAATATGTACAGCACCAAAATATATATTTATCTAAGAAAATTTAGAAGATAGTCAAATGTGATTTCACAAAAGAAACAAAAAGATAAATATTATATATTGCTTCAGGTTTTATTAATGGTAAGAAATGAGCACACTGTATGCACGTTTGTATCCTGGGTCTGAACACAGACCAAAAGCTGTGCTTACATAACCATGTTGTCAACAACACACCTTGTATAGCAGCATGGACTCTGGATTGCAAGATCAAAAGGAAGCAACTTGAAAAGCCAATGAGGGGAAAAGGAAAAGGAATAAGTTCAAGAAAAGGCTTATTCTCAAGGTCAAAACTTAACTCCATCAGTTCACAAATTCAAGTATGTAAAAAATATTTTATTTTGGTACTTAAGTTTAGAGTTCGAGCACCTATTCTGTCAGGCAGATAAAAAATTAATTAACATCTATTGTTCATGACCATCTCCTCTACCTGCCATTGGCTTCTGTGATGTAACTCTGAGGTCTACCCCACACAGTGCCTAGGCTGGGTTTCCTGGTACCTTCATGTCACCCTGTACAGAGACTCCAGCAGCCAACATAGACAGTGCAGATGCAGACAATTCTTGCTGCTCTTGAAACACTGGCTCTTTGTTTCCATGAGGTTAGATTCTTCTTTTTTTTTTTTTTTTTTTTAATTTTTATTGGAGAATATTTGTTTTGGAATGTTGTGTTAGTGTCTGTACAGCAAAATTAATCAGCTATATGTAAACATACAACTCCTCTTTTTTGGACTTCCTTCCCATTTTAGATCACCACAGAGCATTAAGTAGAATTTACTATACATCAAATTCTGCTTTATTGACTAGCCTTTGACTCTGTGGATCACAACAAACTGGAAAATTCTTAAAGAGATGGGAATACCAGACCACCTTACCTGCCTTCTGAGAAATCTGTATGCAAGTCAAGAAGCAACAGTTAGAACCAAACATGGAACAGACTGGTTCCAAATTGGGAAAGGAGTATGTCAAGGCTGTATATGGTCACCCTACTTATTAAGCTTAAATGCAGAGTACATCATGGGAAATACTAGGCTGGATAGAGCACAAGCTGGAATCAAGATTGCTGGGAGAAATATCAATAACCTCAGATATGCAGATGACACCACCCTATGGCAGAAAGTGAAGAGGAACTAAAGAGCCTCTTGATGAAAGTGAAATAGGAGAGTGAAAAAACTGGCTTAATCACTATTGCAATGAAAAGAATAAAATACTTAGGAATAAGCTAAGCTAAGTCACTTCAGTCATGTCCATCTCTGTGCGACCCCATAGGCAGCAGCCCACCAGGCTCCCCCATCCCTGGGATTCTCCAGGCAAGAACACTGGAGTGGGTTGCCATTTCCTTCTCCAATGCATGAGAGTGAAAAGTGAAAGTGAAATCGCTCAGTCGTGTCCGACTCTTAGCGACTCCATGGACTGCAGCCTACCAGGCTCCTCTTCCCATGGGATTTTCCAGGCAAGAGTACTGGAGTGGGTCACCAGTGCCTTCTCCATACAGATGGCTAACAAACACATGAAAAGATGCTCAACATCACTCATTATTAGAGAAATGCAAATCAAAACCACAATAAGGTACCATTTCATGACAGTCAGAATGGCTGCTATCCAAAGTCTACAAGCAATAAATGCTGGAGAGGGTGTGGAGAAAAGGGAACCCTCTTACACTGTTGGTGGGAATGCAAACTAGTACATCCACTACGGAGAACAGTGTGGAGATTCCTTAAAAAACTGGAAATAGAACTGCCATATGACCCAGCAATCCCACTGCTGGGCATACACACTGAGGAAACCAGAATAGAAAGAGACACGTGTACCCCAATGTTCATTGCAGCACTGTTTATAATAGCCAGGACATGGAAGCAACCCAGATGTCCATCAGCAGACGAATGGATAAGAAATCTGTGATACATATACACAATCGTGTATTACTCAGCCATTAAAATAATACATTTGAATCAGTTCTAATGAGGTGGATGAAACTGAAGCCTATTATACAGAGTGAAGTAAGCCAGAAAGAAAAATACACCAATACAGTATACTAATGCATATATATTGAATTTAGAAAGATGGTAATGATAACCCGGTATGCGAGACAGCAAAAGAGACAGAGATGTATAGAACAGTCTTTTGGATTCTGTGGGAGAGGGCGAGGGTGGGATGGTTTGGAAGAATGGTATCGAAACATGTATATTATCATATGTGAAACAGATCACCAGTCCAGGTTCGATGCATGATACAGGGTGCTTGGGGTTGGTGCACTGGGATGACCCAGAGGGATAGGATAGGGAGGGAGGTGGGATGGGGTTTCAGGATGGGGAACACATGTACACCCGTGGTGGATTCATGTCAATGTACGACAAAACCAATACAATATTGTAAAGTAATCAGCCTTCAAAATAAATAAATAAATAAAGTGAAGAAAAAAAAAACACACACAAAAAAAAATCTCAATATTCAGAAAACTAAGATCATGACATCTGGTCCCATCACTTCATGGCAAATAGATGGGGAAACAATGGAAACAGTGACAGACTTTATTTTCTTGGTCTCCAAAATCACTGCAGATGATGACTGCAGCCATGAAATTAAAAGACTCTTGCTCCTTGGAAGAAAAGCTATGACCAAACTAGACAGTATATTAAAATGTAGAGACATTATTTTGTCAACAAAGGTCTATCTTGTCAAAGCTATGGTTTTTCCAGTAGTCATGTATGGATGTGAGAGTTGGACTATAAAGAAAGCTGAGCGCCGAAGAATTGATGCTTTTGAACTGTGGTGTTGGAGAAGACTCTTGAGAGTCCCTTGGACTGCAAACAGTTTCAACCAGTCCATCCTGAATGAAATCAGTCCTGAATTATTTATTATGTTGAAGCTGAAACTCCAATACTTTGGTCAAATGTTGTGAAGAACTGACTCATTGGAAAAGACCCTGATGCTGGGAAAGATTGAAGGCAGGAGGGGAAGGGGACAACTGAGGTTGAGATGGTTGGATGCCATCACTGACTGAACGGACGTGAGTTTGAGTGAACTCTGGGAGTTGGTGATGGTCAGGCAAGCCTGGTGTGCTGTAGTCCATGCGATCACATAGAGTCAGTAATGACTGAGTGACAGAAGTGAACTGAACTGTGCTATACAGTATGTTCTCATCAGTTTCTATTTTATACACAGAATCAATAGCGTATATGTGTCAATCCTAATCTCCCAAATCGTCCCACCCTCCTTTCCCCTCTTGCTATCCATACATTACTTCTCTACATGTGTCTCTATTTCTGCTTTTCAAAAACTCATCTTTACCATTTATTTTTAGATTCCACATACAAATATTAATATATGGTATTTGTTTTTCTTATCAGCTTAGATCCTTGACACAGCTTTTTCGGGGTTATGTTACCTTCTTGGTGAGCTGACTTGAATGTAAACCCACCAGCTTCTCCCTCATCCCACTTTCTCTCTCCCTCATCTCTTCTCCCTGCCAAAAATATCTTTTTAGACCGATGTGGTGAAGACTACTGAATGACAATTTCAGGTAGACTTGGTGATGCAGTGAAAAAAGAACTTGGACATTTGTGACTGTGGCCAAGCCAGAATTCCCTTGCCTGGCAGCATCCTGAGGAGACTGAAGACAGACGGGGCCACCAGCCTCCCACCATCGAGTCCTGGAATACAGAGAGGGACCCACAGTCCTGGCTTCCTCTCATCTGGTAGATTCTTCATTTCACACAGGCTCCTAAGACTTCTCAAGTTAGAAGCACCCTTTTGTGAAACAAGCCTCCTCTTAATGTGTTTGTTCCATGCACCAAATTTTTATTCCAGTTGGTAATAAACCAAATTGAAAGGAACCAGACAAATCTGAGTCATCTTCCTCCACAGACTTGGTACTGCACCAGGTTTGGGGGTCTAACCCAGCTCACTTTATTATTCCAGATCCATCCTCTCCCCACTCTCAGCTATGAGTTTTAGAAGCAGAATGTAGACTGTATGCTGCCTTAAGTAGAAAATAAAATATGATGAGTGTAATTAAGAAAAATGACAGCTAATATCTTAAACTATTATCCCACTAGTTCAAGTAAAAGAGAAAACACCTCTATGCCATAGAAAATGAGAATAAGGTACTCAGGTGCTTTTACTCATTAAATTTACAAGAGATAGAAACATATATATATATAATTATAAAAGAATTCTTATATTATTTCTCATATTCAGCAAGAACAAAGATGCAAGAAGTTACTTTTTAAGAAAACAACAATTCACCAGTAAGCCTGTCTTGTTTCTGAATGATCTTAATTGATAATTCAATTGATATCAAAGATTTGGAACCTGTCTAGTTTAGATCTGGTAGAAACTGTAGAACATATGTATTTCTTTTATAAACCTATGACATTCCTCTATATCTATTTTTTTCATGTTCTCTGTTTATGCCTATTTTTTCATGTTCTCTTCCATTTTTTTTCTTCCTGAAACCTGCCATGGAAAGGACGTTAACACATTTATGTCACACTTAGAAAACAACTCAGTGAGCAGGGAAGTTATGTTTAATGATGAGCAAATATTTCTGCAGTCTCAAGCCTCCTGTCAGGGTCCACCTCTATGCCTCTTTTCTAAGGAACACAGCAGATTTCCAATTTCAGACCAACAATTTTTCCAGTAACAAATTCTCTGATAAGGTTTTCTCTCTCCACAAATTTAAGAACCTTAATTTAGTTCCCCACTAATATATTTTGCTTAACATTAAACAGGGAATTCTACAAGATTAATTTAGTACTTTGCTTTGAGGGAAAATTCTAAGCAAGTAGAAGGAACTTACAGCTTACAAAGCCAGAAACATGTGCTACAGATATTGGGGACTCTGGACCTCAGTACATAGTTAGAATCTCTTCTCTCTCCCAACCTCCACTGTCCTGCCTATAAATAGAACTTTATAAATTCATTTTCATGCCCAAAATACAAAGATACAAGGAAATATATTTAAATTAAGTTTTCAATTTTTAAAAAGAACACAAATCCATGAAATCTGGGGACTGGAGGGAACAGAAGCTCTTTACCAAAATTATAAGATAGATAATGAGAGTAGTTTTTAACTTAAAGGTTATTTTCAACATTTTAGTTAATTAAATGCTGCATTCATACATGCTAAGTCACTCAGTGATGTCTGGCTCTTTGTGACTCTATGGACTGTAGCCAGCCAGGCTTCTCTGTCCATGGGATTTTCCAAAAATAAATAAATAAATAAAATAAGAATACTGGAGTTGGTTGCCATGCCCTCTTACAGGGGATCCTTCTGACCCAGGAACTGAACCTGCATCTCTTACAGTCTTCTGCATTAGCAGGTGGGTTCTTTACCAGTAGTGCCACCTAGGAAGCCCAACTGAATGGTAATAACCTCATATATGGATAGGAAGACAGTGTGGTAAAAAATACAGTGACTTAGGTTTGATCCTCTCAACTTTCTGTGGTGATGTGGCTCTATTTGTCCAAGTATGCTTGAAGATGGTGCCAAGCCACATACAAAGTAAATCACAGGTGTGTTATCCATGAATATTCAGATAAAGGAATGAGTTTCAACATCTGGGTTACATAACCTAATGGGGTTATCATTGTCTTAAGAATGAATATTTTCATTAAGTTTTCATGAAATTTTTGTATCAATCATGTTTTTGGAAATCATCTAATGTTTGTAATGGTATCCTAAAGGGGTTTGTTTTGAGGTATGCTCTTGAGAGTCCCTTGGACTGCAAGGAGATCCAACCAGTCCATTCTGAAGATCAGCCCTGGGATTTCTTTGGAAGGAATGATGCTAAAGCTGAAACTCCAGTACTTTGGCCACCTCATGCCAAGAGTTGACTCACTGGAAAAGAGTCTGCTATTGGGAGGGATTGGGGGCAGGAGGAGAAGGGGACGACAGAGGATGAGATGGCTGGATGGCATCACTGACTCAATGGACGTGAGTCTGAGTGAACTCCTGGAGTTGGTGATGGACAGGGAGGCCTGGCGTGCTGCGATTCATGGGGTCGCAAAGAGTCGGACACGACTGAGCGACTGAACTGAACTGAACTGAACATGGTTCACATTAGGCTGAATTAGGACAGAAATGTTATTATGGTTACAGTAATTGGCATATTTTTATGAATTCATTTTCTAATTTAGTCCCCTTTCAATTTCCCTACTCACACTACAGTAGTGGCATGATTTATTACTGTAAGTTATTTTCATTATTATTAAATTTAATTGATTTTGCTCCTATACCCAGATGTGAATAGCATCAGGCTTCTAATATAATAACACAGATTGTTTGGGAAACATGTTCTGTCAATTAGAGACATTTTGTAATAGAAACAATAAAGAGAATCATTAATGAAAAGTAGTTTGCCTGTCAGTTTACTTGACACTAGTTAATCAAAGGTGTTTTGAAACTGTAGTCATTAATAAACTTTTCTTGCCTTTATATCAGTGAAGAACTCTAAGATTCATTTTTGAAATTAGAAATGTACACCAAAAAAATGGATACATGCATTTTGCATATTTCCAAATATGGTTTTCTTCACCACCTACATAAAGCAAAACAATAGAAAAAATAATATTTTGAATTTTCAACCAAAAAAGGGGGAAATGCCTGTAAATTTAATTAGTCGTTTTATAGAAGTGGATATGATGAAGCATTTTACTTTTTCTGCTGGTTATTCTGCGTTTTCTCCCATATCCATGTTTCTAAATCATAGGAGGTATTACCTGGACACCCTTGCCCTCTGACTTTGAATGATTTTGGCCAATAAGAAGTAACAGCTGGAGATTAAAGGGTGGAAACTCTCTCTCAGTTGGGATATTTCTGTCTCCTTTCCTTCTTTATCAGAACTGCTCTTGTGGTGGCAACTGCATCTCTCTTTTCAGCTCTTCCACTGGTTCCAGTAAACTGTCCACCTCCCTCTTGGGTGATGATGCTTCCCTACTGGTGACAGTCTCTGGATGTTTGCCTTACCTAGTCCTGTCCATACATATACCTTAACTAAGCCATCTCAATGGATTCAGGAACACTGACTCATATATGGTAGATAATAAAATTACTCTGTTTTTGGAATCACAGACTAAGAGTTTCATATACCACAGTATGAAAAATATAAAATTCAGCATACTATAAATAAAAGGATAAAAATAAGCATATCAAGAATTTTACATGCTATGAAGTTTTTCTGAAGGAAAAATCTACTATGTGTTTCTTGTGTACTGAAACAATATTGCATAAGAATTTAAAAGCATATTAGTCATTGTTTCATTGGGATGATGTGACATTGGGCTTCTCAGGTGGTGCAAGTAGTAAAGAACCTGCCTGCCAATGCAGGATGTATAAGAGACACAGATTCAATCCCTGGGTCAGGAAGATTTCCCTGGAGAAGGGCATGGAGACCCACTCCAGGATTCTTGCCTGGAGAATTCCATGGACAGGACAGCTTGGCAGGCTATGGTCCATAGGGTCACAAAGAATCAGACATGACTGAAGCAACTCATGCAGGCAATTAATAAATAATTTTGAGAGTATTATTATTAAAGAAATCCTTCTTTGTAATATTTATCATAAAAGAAATAAGACGTCTTAAGAAATGATGTCACACCTCAATTTTTCAATAACTAAGGTCAATCTTATTTCTCAGGTATGTTACAATCATGAAACTCTTAGTAATTTGCATCAAAGTTTTGAATCGATTACAATTTCAGGATTTGCTACCTAAAATCCTGCAAGGGTTCGTTGAACTTATCCCCGTGTCTCTATTTTAATATACTCCCAAAAGTATATTAATTATAGTGATTTTAATGTTAATAGAATATTCCATGTTGACTTTGAAATTAACTAAAAATAAAATTTAGAGAAAATCTTTATGATCTTCCTTTTGAGGGTATTATTAAAGAAATCTTCTTTGCAATATTTATCATAAAAGAAATGAGTCAGTCAATATACCACTAAATACAGTCATATTTTCTGATAGATTCAGGGGCACCTATCAACACATTGCTTCCAATGTTCCTATTTCATTAACATTGAAATTTTAATTAGATCCCAATAATGTATGGTGTTTCTAGTATGAAAAACTATAAGCAATTATTTTAACTATCTATATATTTTACATGTGAGTTCAAGAAGTGCAGGGATTATTGTTGTCAGATTTCTGCAATATTTATCACTGATATGTAGTGTAAATCCTTGAAACATAGTAGCTGCTAACCAAATGCTTAAATGAGTTTCCAATTTGAAATATCTTCAAAGCATTGGTTAATCTAGGAAAGGTTAAAAATTAAATATTTTTTAAATATTTTTACTGAAATGATTTAATTTTCCTTTAATATATTCTCTTTGTGGCTTGAGCATTCATTAATTTCTCAAAATCTACATTTAACTGATAAGCAGTTGCATTACTGAAATTTATCTACCTGGTTTTCTATGGTTATGGAAAAAGTTTGACTTATTTTGGAATACGTTTTCTATGAAATGGATTGTTTTGAATGATAAACTTATTTAATCTCTTTAAATGTTACAATATCCTCTTACATAATTACACAGAACAGCTTCAGTATCTGGAGCACCAGTGATGACTAGAAGGCAATGTTTTGTTTTTACTTTATTACGTTAATTAATTTATTTGTTAGTTGAAGGATAATCGCTTTACAGAATTGTGTTGGTTTCTGCCAAACATGTTTATAAATTCATGTTTCCTTTCACCTTTCTCTCTGAGTTACTATGCTGCTGCTGCTAAGTCACTTCAGTCGTATCTGACTCTGTGCGACCCCATAGACGGCAGCCCACCAGGCTCCCCCGTCCCTGGGATTCTCCAGGCAAGAACACTGGAGTGGGTTGCCATTTCCTTCCCCAATGCATGAAAGTGGAAAGTGAAAGTGAAGTCGCTCAGTCGTGTCCGACTCTTAGCGACCCCATGGACTGCAGCCTACCAGGCTCCTCCGTCCGTGGGATTTTCCAGGCAAGAGTACTATACTGTGCCTCTGACCTCCCAGAAACTCTCCTACACCTTTCTCAGGTGCCCCACACCGAATTTGATGACAGCCCTACAGAGAAAGCACTGGCACCCCACTCCAGTACTCTTGCCTGGAAAATCCCATGGATGGAGGAGCCTGGTAGGCTGCACTCCATAGGGTAGCTAGGAGTTGGACACAACTGAGCAGCTTCACTTTCATGCATTGGAGAAGGAAATGGCAACACACTCCAGTGTTCTTGCCTGGAGAATCCCAGGGACAGGGCAGCCTGGTGGGCTGCCGTCTTTAGGGTCGCACAGAGTCAGACAGGACTGCAGTGACTTAGCATCAGCAGCAGCCACGCTCTTCTATGGTCTGGCTTCTGAGGGGTGTTTGGACTACAGAGGACCCAAGAGGAGGCACTCTGAGGCAGAAGGAGAAGAGGTAGGACATCGGCTCTGGCTCCCTGCCTGATGGACTGCCCACTTTTTTGGAAGGTGTGGGGCAGCTCTCTCCCTGGACCAAAGCCTCCCCTCCCCCACCTTGCCACAGAGGCTCTGCTCCTGCTTCTTTAGCCCAGGATAGATGCAGTCCCAGCTATGCTAGCTCTGAGAACACTGGCATCACTTACCAGAATGCCATACCCTGTCGATCAATTCAGTTTAGTCGCTCAGACATGTTCCACTCTTTGCGACCCCATGAATTGCAGCCAGGCCTCCCTGTCCATCACCAACTCCCAGAGTTCACTCAGACTCACATCCATTGAGTCAGTGATGCCATCCAACCATCTCATCCTCTGTCGTCCCCTTCTCCTCTTGCCCCCAATCCCTCCCAGCAGCAGACTCTTTTCCAATGAGTCAACTCTTCACATGAGGTGGCCAAAGTACTGGAGTTTCAGTTTTAGCATCATTCCTTCCAAAGAAATCCAGGGCTGATCTCCTTCAGAATGGACTGGTTGGATCTCCTTGCAGTCCAAGGGACTCTCAAGAGTCTTCTCCAACACCACACTTCAAAAGCATCAATTCTTCGGCACTCAGCCTTCTTCATAGTCCAACTCTCACACCCATACATGACCACGGGAAAAACCATAGCCTTGACTAGATGGACCTTTGTTGGCAAAGTAATGTCTCTGCTTTTGAATATGCTATCTAGGTTGGTCATAACTTTCCTTCCAAGGAGCAAGCATCTTTTAATTTCATGGCTGCAGTCACCATCTGTAGTGATTTTGGAGCCCAGAAAAATAAAGTCTGACACTGTTTCCACTGTTTCCCCATCTATTTCCTATGAAGTGATGGGACCGGATGCCATGATCTTCGTTTTCTGAATGTTGAGCTTTAAGCCAACTTTTTCACTCTCCTCTTTCACTTTCATCAAGAGGCTTTTTAGTTCCTCTTCATTTTCTGCCATAAGGGTGGTGTCATCTGCATATCTGAGGTTATTGATACTTCCTCTGGCAATCTTGATTCCAGCTTGTGTTTCTTTCAGTCCAGCATTTCTCATGATGCACTCTGCATATAAGTTAAATAAACAGCGTGACAGTATACAGCCTTGACGTACTCCTTTTCCCTTTTGAAACCAGTCTGTTGTTCCATGTCTAGTTCTAACTGTTGCTTCCTGACCTGCATACAAATTTCTTAAGAGGCAGATCAGGTGGTCTGGTATTCCCATGTCTTTCAGAATTTTTCACAGTTTATTGTGACCCACACAGTCAAAGGCTATAGGTATACATATATCCCCTCCCTTTTGAAACTCCCTTCCATCTTCCTTCCCATCCCACCCCTCTAGATTGATACATAGCCCCTGTGTGAGTTTCCTGAGCCATACAGCAAATTCCTGTTGGCTACCTATTTTATATGGTAATATAAGTTTAAATTTATACAGCTACTATGGAAGAAGGTATAGAGATTCCTTTAAACACTAGAAATAAAACCACCATATGACCCAGCAATCCCACTTATATGCATTTGCTTTCTTTTTTTTTTAAATATAAATTTATTTATTTTAATTGGAGGTTAATTATTTTACAATATTGTATTGGTTTATTGAAAGATAAATAGTTGACATGGAGAGCTTAATATTATCAAATATCTTAATTCAATAAACTTTTCTTGGTCACATTTCTAAGTAGCTGTGGAGGGAAAAGTTCTAAATATATTTAAGGAGTTTGTATCATTTTTTCAAAATACAAATAAATAATTTTCATACATAAAGATGATGATATCATAAGTCTTCTTCTACAGTTAGGTTAACCTGCTATATATATATATATATATATATATATATATACACACACACACACACATATATATGTGTATATATATAGCTCTGATATCCTACAGCAAAAATACCATTAAAAATTATGAAGGTAATCGTTAATCACATTTTCCATAATACCATAGTCCAATTTTGCCATCATTTCGTCAGGCATTACCTATTATTAAAATGTCATGTTGACTTGGACTATGTCAGTGTATAATACTACCAAACCTCGCTGATTTTGATAGAAAGTGAAAGTGAAGTCGCTCAGTCATGTCTGACTCTCTGCAACCCCGTGGGCTATAGCCTACCGGGCTCCTTCCTCCATGAGATTCTCCAGGCAAGAGTACTGGAGTGGGTTGCCAGTTCCTTCTCCAGGGGATCTTCCCGACCCAGGGATCTAACCAGGGTCTCCGGCATTCCAGGCAGACGCTTTAACCTCTGAGCAACTAGGGAAGCTGATTTTGATAAGTCAAAGCTAAAAAGCAGGTTAAGATAGGAATGTTTGTTTCCAACTAACTCCTTTAGGATTCATTATTTTAACAGTACTTCTTACATATGAACAATTACTTGTATATCACTGCATTTTAAGAAGAGTAGATTTGCAAATATTTGCATAAATATTTCAGGGATTCAGCAAATATGTACAGGGCACATCTATTATAATTACTGGTGTCAGGTGTTACCAACAGAATAAATAAAATAGTCCATTCCTTCAGAGCTTACATTCAAGAAGAGATAGAGAAGCAATAAATATGATTAATGATACACATAAACCTCAATACACATAGACAGTTGGATGCCGATAAAGCTATGCAGAAAAATAGAGGTGGGAGTTAAGCTGTTAGGATGTGGTGAAGCTAGCTGGTATATTTACTCTGTTATCTGACTATGCAATGTGCTAAAGCAATTTAACGCTTTGGGGATACTGTCAACAGGTCTTTCATTCTACATTTATTTTAAACCCTAGAAATGGATGTTATTGCTCTTCTGTGAAGATAATTACACTTCTTCAGGAAATTATAATTTTACTGTTTTCTTATTCCGTTCTGTACCATTGACCTTCCATTTGGTATTTGTTTCTTTTCATCAAAAAGCAATTCATTATTTTCTTTATTTAGTTTTCAGTGATAAATTCTGGATATTTTGTTGTTCAAAAATTGTCTTCATCTTCAATGCTAAAGAAAAATCTCTTGAGTTTAGAGTTCTTATCCACAGTTCTTTTATTTTGACATCTTAAATTTACCATTCCCTCCAGCCTTCACTGATACAGTAGCAAAGCCATATCTCCATTAATTAATTCTCATTTCAACTATGTCCAATCTGTTGTTAAATCCAATCATGGATTCTTCAGCTTTAAATGTTATATTTTTTTCCATTCTAGAACTGTTATTTGATTTTTATACCTTTCAATATTCATCTAAAAATCTCCAATCCCACGTTTTATCCTCTTCACAGTCTTAACCATGGCTATAAATTCTCTGTCTAATCAATCTTCTGTTGGGACACCATGAGTATAAAGTTGAGCTTCAGCCTGTACAAGGCAGCCCTGTTGTGACTGCATCCTTACTCCTAGAGGCCTTCAAGATCTCAATGAAATATAAATGTAAGTACCCCCTTCTGGACAGTTAGATCTGGATTTTCCTTTCTCTGAGCGATGACATTTGTGAAAGCCCCCTTCAGTTTCTCAGGCACTCAGTCACTTCACCTGAAATCCACCAAAACCCTTGAAGCTCAAGCAGTCCTAAGTACTGGGTGAACCTTCCTATTCTTCGCTGCCTTGTTGGTTTTTCATGGCTTAAAGTAAATATTCCTCAGCTTCTTTCATTTTTCTCAGCAGGAGAGTTGTCCAAAATTCCCCAATCTGCCATGACTGAAAACATAAGTCTACCCATAAGTTTATTATGGCAGCCATAGGAAAACAAGTTCTAATCAACAGTTCCATAAGGATCAAGGAAACAACACTAGGCAGATGTTTCCTAGTTCCTAAAACTCAGCCTTAAAATTTGATCTCCCATCTCCAATAACTGAACCAAAATCTAATTATGGAAGAAAGAGAAAGGAAAAGAAGCACGAGGAAACGCACAACTAGAAGAATTTTCCCAAGAGGACAGGTTTCTAGGAATGTCACTGTTGAGGCTACTTTAACAAATGCTCACAAACACCTGAAATTTATTTCTTACAAATCTGGAGGCTGGCAGTCCTGAATCAGGTGCCAGCATGATCAAGTTCTGGTAAAACTCCTCTTCCAGGCTGAAGACTGCAGACTTCTCATGGTGTCCTCACCTGGCAGAAGGGGCTAAGCATTCCCTTGCAGCCTAAGGGCACTAATCCATTCATTAACCCCCACACCCCGCATCTTGACCTAATCACTTCCCAGGGGGCCCACAACCTGATACCAGAACTTTGGGAGTTATTTTCATTCAGAGAACAGTGAAAAAGAAAAACAAAATATACATGAATATGTGTACATGGGGTTAAAATATATCCTGACTCTTACAAAAATACTTATTTTTATTCATCTAATTCACTTATTCAAATTTAATTCAGTCTTTAATAAAACTTGTATTCAAGAAAATCCTGATACATTACAACAACAGTCAAAATGACCAAAATAAAATTTAACAGAGATTCAGAAAATATTCTACACTTAGAGTCAAAATACCATTCAAAATTATGAGTAATGGACAACTGTTTATAAAAGAAAACATAGAATTTTTTGGATCTATAAGATTAATCTGAATGTCAGAAACATAAGCATCACAATATTACATTAAATTAGGAGAAAGAGCTATGATTTCCTCTGCAAGCTACATGAGTCAGGCCACATCAGCATATTCATATCAATATCAAATAACTAAAGCACATTCTAATATGGCCCTTCACAATACTGAAATACACTGTAGCTTAAACCCACTGTATGATAAAAATCACAAAGCCACAGAGCTATGTAGCCTCCTTTTGTGAATCAGGAAGACTCACTTTGCTCACTGCCAGACAGCAAACCAAGACATAGGATCAAGTTAAGGATAGTGCAGTTTTGTTCAAAGATAAATGTTCTTAACAATTGGAGCTATCAGAAAAGAATAAAAAGACAGAGCTTTGTTTAAGAGTTTGTGGACTGGTGTTGGCTGAACCTTTTCACAAAGTTGTGAATGAGGACCTATCATCCTTTCACTGCTTAAGGTGCACTTTGACTACACTCAGTGCAAGCCCCACTCTCCCAAGGTCTCCTCTCGGCTCATGCCGCATTAGATGGCAGCTCTGTAGCTCAGGCTGGGTATAGAAAGAGGGGGAGCCCGATGGGTTAGTCTCTAATGATAGCATGGAGTTTTGCTTGTGCTCTCATTACAGGTGGCTGAGGTCACTGGCAGCCCCTTCCAACTGCTATTGGATGATCTAAAGGTCCTCTGGAGAATTCCTGCTCTGCAATATATGTGTTCCAGGCATATTATCTTGATTAAGCATCTTCTTACTCAAAATTCCTACAGTGGCCTGCGTTTATCCCAGCCCATGACTGAACAAGAGTTACATCACCTGAGTTCCACAAAGCACGAGGTGAGATACACAAGTTCAGTTCATTCGTTCAGTCATGTCTGACTCTTTGCTACCCCATGAACTGCAGCACACCAGGCTTCCCTGTCCATCACCAACTCCCAGAGCCTAGTCAAACATGTATCCATTGAGTCAGTGATACCATCCAACCATCTCATCCTCTATCGTCCCCTTCTCCTCCTGCCTTCAATCTTTCCCAGATTCAGGGACTTTTCTAATGAGCTGGTTCTTTGCATCAAGTGGCCAAAGTATTGGAGTTTCAGCCTTAGCATCAGTCCTACCAATGGATATTCAGGACTGATTTCCTTTAGGATTGACTGGTTGGATCTCCTTGCTGTCCAAGGGACTCTCAAGAGTCTTCTCCAACACCACAGTTCAAAAGCATCAATTCTTCAGCACTCAGCTTTCTTTATAGTCCAGCTTTCTCATCCATACATGACTATTGGAAAAACCATAGTTTTGACTAGACATACCTTTGTTGGTAAAATAAAGTGAGATACATATATATCTGTAAATAAAATAATTGATGGAATAAGAAATTAGTTTCTCTTTCATATATTTATTTATTTGACTCAAGGCCAAATGTCTCAACATATACTGTTTCCAAAAATTTACCCTTTTAAATCACAAGCAGTTGATGCACAGGCTTGAGAGACAAATTTTTTATATAATTGCTAATTACTCTTAAGAAGTGAAACACTGGTTACTTTTGAACTCTTCCATTAGTGAAACTCGAGCATGAGGAAAATTATCCATCACTAGTTTTCTACTCTCATCTTTAACTCTCTGAAAAATTAAACCTGTTTGATTATATTCAACTGCTTCCCTGGTGACTCAGATGGTAAAGAATCCACTTGTGATGCAGGAGACCTGGATTTGATCCCTGGGTTAGGAAGATCCCCTGGAGGAGGGCATTACAGCCCACTCCAGTATTCTTGCCTGGAGAATCCTCATAGAGAGAGGTGCTTGGTGCGCTACAGTCCATAGGGTCACTGTTTTCCATATGAAGTTTTATTTCACTTGGGAGTTTTGCTTTTAGTCTGAATTTAGGGAGAAATGTAAAGCCAAGTGTATAATTGAGATGGTCTTCAAGTTTAATAATTGTGGGAATGGCCTGTCCAAATGTGCAGTCGATATAAGGAAGCCACTTGGTTGAACTAATTGTGGAAGGTAACTTGTAGGTATTGAACTCGGAATTATTCTTACACTTAAGGGAAAACTTGTCAGTCAGAGATCAGAGCTTTGAGAAGACCCAAAGGCTTGAGTGGGGAGAATAAGTAACACACTGGTGTTGTACCTCAGACTTATAGAGCAATGAAAAATTATTGAAGTTTTTCTTAAAAGATGGAAAGACAAGGAACAAAGTAAAAGGTGAAAAGACAACATTGGGCAAAGTAAAAATCAGTGAGAAAAATAAAGTTGCAGGTTGAGGCTGGGAATAAATACTCTTAAGAAGTGAAACCCTCCACAAACATGCTCACACACACACTCCACACAATAAAAATGATGTGCTTCTGTGTGGAATAGTATAATGTCAAATATAATGTCAATTGATAGTAGCGTATTGCTGATCCTGTTGGTGATGTCAATTGTCTTGTTGTATCTCACTCTGCACACTGTTTGCTGAACAAAGGACAGGCAAGGCTTAAACAAAGAGGCTGGAAGGATACTTGAGAAGCCATCAGAACTGCAGACACATTTATTCTCTCCTAGCTGGCATGGCAGCCATAACACAGCCTCTCTCCTGGCTGATGAAGCAGTCATAATAGACATAACATAACCATAACATAGCCATAGCATAACCTCGTATAACATAACCATGCTGTTGCTCCAGTTTAGCCCCAGTGCAGCAGCAGCCAGGGCTTTCATGGTAAAGCTCATGCAGGCGTACTGTACAAAGTAGCCCATAACCAAGTGAGTACCTCATGCTGCATATGCACAGTGCTATAAGTGATCTCAGCTGTTACATAACCATGCAAAGTCACTGTTTACAGAACATGGGGTGAGAGGGCATGAGAGCATGGAGCGAGAGAGCCTGACTGGCACCATCTTGTTAATTCCCCACAAATGTCAAATAAATATACAGGCTCCTTTTTCAGGACCCAGTCCAAAATTTTAATAATTTTCTTATTAACTGTTTCCTTTGCAAAATTCTAATTAATGTCATCTTTTAATATATGTCTTAGCTTCTTTACTTTTTGAGGATAGGACACACTTTTGTGCAAAATTGGGAAATTACTGATAAACTACAGTCCTTCATTTGTCTCTACACCCTGCTCAGATGGTAAACAATCTGCCTGTAGGGCAGGAGACCCAGGTTCGATCTCTGGGTCTGGAAATCTCCTGGAGAAGGGAATGGCAACCCACTGCAGTATTCTTGCCTGGAAAATTCCATGGACAGAGGAGACTGCCAGGCTACTGTCAATGCGGTCCCAAAGAGTTGAACACAACTGAGTAACAAATAGATGCAATCTCAAAAACGGCAGAATGAACTCTGCTCGTTTCCAAGGCAAACCATTCAATATCACAGTAATTCAAGTCTATGCCCCAACCAGTAATGCTGAAGAAGCTGAAGTTGAATGGTTCTATGAAGACCTAAAAGACCTTTTAAAACTAACACCCCAAAAAGATGTTCTTTTCATTATAGGGTACTGGAATGCAAAAGTAGGAAGTCAACAAACACCTGGAGTAACAGGCAAATTTGGCCTTAGAATACAGAATGAAGCAGGGCAAAGGCTAATGGAGTTTTGCCAAGAGAACGCACTGGTCATAGCAAACACCCTCTTCCAACAACACAAAAGAAGACTCTACACATGGACATCACAAGATGGTCAACACCAAAATCAGATTGATTATATTCTTTGCAGCCAAAGATGGAGAAGCTCTATACAGTCAACAAAAAAAGGAGTGGAAGCTGACTGTGGCTCCGATCATGAGCTCCTTACTGCCAAATTCAGACTTAAATTGAAGAAAGTAGGGAAAACCACTAGACCATTCACGTATGACCTAAATCAAATCCCTTATGATTATAAAGTGGAAATGAGAAATAGATATAAGGCACTAGATCTGATAGATAGAGTGCCAGATGAACTATGGAATGAGGTTCGTGACATTGTACAGGAGACAGTGATCAAGATCATCCCCATGGAAAACAAATGCAAAAAAGCAAAATGGCTGTCTGGGGAGGCCTTACAAATAGCTGTGAAAAGAAGAGAAGCGAAAAGCAAAGGAGAAAGGAAAGATATAAGCATCTGAATGCAGAGTTCCAAAGCATAGCAAGAGGAGATAAGAAAGTCTTCCTCAGTGATCAATGCAAAGAAATAGAGGAAATCAACAGAATGGGAAAGACTAGAGATCTCTTCAAGAAAGTTAGAGATACCAAGAGAACATTTCATGCAAAGATGGGCTCAATAAAGGACAGAAATGGTATGGACCTAACAGAAGCAGAAGATATTAAGAAGAGGTGGCAAGAATACACAGAAGAACTGTACGAAAAATATATTCACAACTCAGATATTCATGATGGTGTGATCACTCACCTAGAGTCATATATCCTGAAATGTGAAGTCAAGAGGGCCTAAGAAAGCATTACTATGAACAAAGCTAGTGGAGGTGATGGAATTCCAGTTGAGCTATTTCAAATCCTGGAAGATGATGCTGTGAAAGTGCTGCACTCAATATGCCAGCAAATTTGGAAAGCTCAGCAATGGCCACAGGACTGGAAAAGGTCTGTTTTCATTCCAATCCCAAAGAAAGGCAATGCCAAAGAAAGCTCAAACTACTGCACAATTACACTCATCTCACATGCTAGTAAAGTAATGCTCAAAATTCTCCAAGCCAGGCTTCAGCAATACGTGAACCGTGAACTTCCTGATGTTCAAGCTGGTTTTAGAAAAGGCAGAGGAACCAGAGATCAAATTGCCAACATCCGATGGATCATGGAAAAAGCAAGAGAGTTCCAGAAAAACATCTATTTCTGCATTATTGACTATGCCAAAGCCTTTGACTCTGTGGATCTCAATAGACTGTAGAAAATTCTGAAAGAGATGGGAGTACAACACCACCTGACCTGCCTCTTGAGAAACCTATATGCAGGTCAGGAAGCAACAGTTAGAACTGGACATGGAACAACAGACTGGTTCCAAATAGGAAAAGGAGTACAACAAGGCTGTATATTGTCACCCTGCTTATTTAACTTCTATGCAGAGTACATCATGAGAAACGCTGGGCTGGAAGAAGCACAAGCTGGAATCAAGATTGCTGGAAGAAATATCAATAACCTCAGATATGCAGATAACACCACCCTTATGGCAGAAAGTGAAGAGGAACTAAAAAGCCTCTTGATGAAAGTGAAAGTGGAGAGTGAAAAATTTGGCTTAAAGCTCAACATTCAGAAAACGAAGATCATGGCATCTGGTCCCATCACTTCATGGGAAATAGATGGGAAATAGTGGAAACAGTGCCAGACTTTATTTTTTGGGCTCCAAAATCACTGCAGATGGTGACTGCAGCCATGAAATTAAAAGACGCTTACTCCTTGGAAGAAAAGTTATGACCAACCTAGATAGCATACTGAAAAGCAGAGACATTGCTTTGCCAATAAAGGTCTGTATAGTCAAGGCTATGGTTTTTCCTGTGGTCATGTATGGATGTGAGAGTTAGACTGTGAAGTAAGCTGAGTGCCGAAGAATTGATGCTTTTGAACTGTGGTGTTGGAGAAGACTCTTGAGAGTCCCTTAGACTGCAAGGAGATCCAACCAGTCCAGTCCATTCTGAAGGAGATCAGCCCTGGGTGTTCTTTAGAGGGAGTGATGCTAAAGCTGAAACTCCAGTACTTTGGCCACCTCATGCGAAGAGTTGGCTCATTGGAAAAGACTCTGCTGCTGGAAGGAATTGGGGGCAGGAGGAAAAGGGGACGACAGAGGATGAGACAGCTGGATGGTATCACCGACTCGATGGACATGATCTTGAGTGAACTTCCAGAGTTGGTGATGGACAGGGAGGCCTGGCGTGCTGCCATTCATGGAGTCAGCGAGAGTCAGACTCAACTGAGCAACTGAACTGAACTGAATGAATTCTTTATCTTACTATTTCTTTGGATTTAATTCATGATATTGCTAGAAAGTGTTTCCTATAAAAGTTCTTTTTTCCTTGCCCATTACACTGAACATTCACATATTTATTTCATAGTATTTGATTGGAAAATAAAAAAAAATCACTCAGGTAACAGAAAAACCCAAATAAACTTTTTGCCAATGCAATATTGTTGAAGCTTGTTTTTGTTTGTTTTATTTTGCTGCATGACATGTAGGATCATTCCTGATCAGGGGTGAGCCCAGCCCCCCGGCAGTGGAAGTATGGAGTTTTAACCACTGAACCTCCAGAGAGGTCCTGCTGTGAGGTTTTTTAAAGTATAATATGTTTATGAATTATACTGAAAAGCAGGATCTTATTAGGCATTGATGCTATCTATGAAAATAATCAGTAATATATAATAAGAATAGGAAGTGTTTTATTTGAGCCAGACAGAACTATAGCTCAGAAGACAGTCTCTCAGATTACTCTGAGAAGCTGCTCCAAAGAAGCAAGGTTTTCAGCACAGTTTTATGTCTTGTCAGAACAAGGAACATTAAACAAGTCAGGGTTATATTTCCTCAACATATAAAAAAGAGAGAACGAATAAAGTCAGCATGGCCTTGGCACCTGGGAAGAGAGTCTAATCGGCAAAGAAGGCTAGGAAGGGAGGCATTTAATCTTTGCTTTTAATATGGACATTCTTGATTTCTGGTTAGTGCATCCTTTTCTTAAATCATTTAAGCACATGTACAATGTATGCTTGATAGGCCACAAATAGGCCATTTAGTTAGCAAACAATTCAAGTTAACTCATGTATAAGCCAGAATGACTTCCCTATATCTCAGTATGTGAACATTTCTCTAATCAATGCTAAAACAAACAAACAAACAAAAAAAAAAAAACCACTTAATTTCCAGCCTCACTGCTTAATAAATTATGATTTCATAATTGTAATGACAGTGTCCAGACCTTGGTAGGCTTTGGGAAGATTGAGACATTACAGGTTAACTTCCTAGCACATGGACTTAGCCCCTGCTTGATTAAAATTCTCCTTTCCTCATGCCCTTGAGACAAGTTTTTAAGTTTCTCAAAAATTTATTGTTTATTGTTGTTTTAGTCACTAAGTCATGTCTGACTTTTTTGCAACCCCAAAGATTATAGCCCTCCAGAGTCTTGGTCCAAGGGATCTCTCTGGCAAGAATACTAGAGTAAATCACTATTTCCTTCTCCAGATGATCTTCTCCATGTCTCAATTAGGGATCAAACTCATGTCTCCTGCTTTGAAGGTGGATTTTTTTTTTTTTTTTTTTTTTTTTACCACTGAGCCACTATGGACAGCAAATTCCAAATTCCTCTCACCAGTATTCACACATATCCAGTCCAGAGTTTCTCAGTGTATCCAGAGATTACCTGCTTCAAAATGACTGTGCTAGTAAAAAGACAAAAACAAACAAACAACAACAAACAAACAAAAATCAGATTCACGAGTTCCAGTTCTGAAATGTATCTTTGGAACTCGGGGACAAAAATCTGTATTTTTACAAGCTCCCACATGCAACTGATGCTTCTGATGTTTGGGAGCAATTAAACTAGACTTTCCACAACAGTTGACTGCTGTAATTATCTACTTCAATTCTTTCTAGAAGAAAAGCATGAAAAATATTTTTTTGTTTTTTAAAAATGGACATGGGGATTGATTGTATAAAATAACACTGGGTCAACAAACAGGGCGTGTTGACTGATGAGGAGATGAAATGTGGGGCCTGATTGATTTTAGAATTTAAGTAAGGGGTTAAAATACATTCTTGAATGTGCATATTAACTGAGGGAATTTCATGGTTTCTGCATAGGTTAAGCAGTACAGTAACTGCATGGTGTGCAGTAAGGGTCAATTACTTGTCCATCATCTTAACAGCCTGAGACTCTTGCTATCAAACTGCACTTAGTTTCCAACCATGTTCTTCAGTGTTCTTCATCCTCATGTATCCACCTTGAAATGCAGCAAACCACAGGGCTGCAGGAGAAGAGAACCTTGATTTTTTAATCCAAAGTTTTAAAATTGTATTGTCTCTCCAAAAAGATTCAAAGCTTTCCAAGCTCATTCCATGATAAGTGAGAGCAAACTCAGATTTACCAAAATCAGTTATATTTTAAACCCTCCAGTACATAGATGGAGAGAAATTGTAGTCTTCTTGGAAGTTAATAGGCATATTTTTTTAGTTTTCAATATGTGGATAGAATGCATCAGTGAAGATGCATTAACTTATTTTTCTCAATCCTATTAGGTTGCATCTGACTTCCTACAAGTTTGTTAATTGGTTTTCCTACTTTATCTTCCAAATTATTTATTTACTATTTCATTATAATATTTGTAAAAATTTAATTGAATAACAGCTACGTGACAAAGTCAGTTTTTTTTTTTTTTAATGTTTTGTTTTGTATTGTAGTATAGCGAATTAACAATGTTGTGATAATTTCAGGTGAACAGTGCAGGGACCCAATCATACATATACATGCACAATAAGTCAGTATTCTCTTCTCAAATAATCCCCAAATTGATAATCATATCCTTTATTCCTCTAGGCTACAGACACATGTCATATTTTCCTAATAGCAAAGTATTATTTGGTTCTTTGAAAGCTGTGCTTTCTGTATGATGTGGTATTTGGTAAGTTCCAGCTTCAAATGTCTAAATTCAATTAAAATGGACTATAAGCCCAATAATAAAACACACTGTTTAATAATAAGCCCTTCCATTTAAAAGCATGTTATAAAATACATTATTCCATTTATTTTTGCAGTGTTGAGAGACAGACAAAATCATTGTCTCCATTTTTGCATACAAACAAAAATTGAAAGGTTAAGAATGAATTAACCCAAGATCATATGGCTACTGAATGGTAGACGGAGTATCTAAGATGGAGGCCTTCTTGTTCTGTTCCACTGCTACTGCTACTGCTAAGTCGCTTCAGTCGTGTCCAACTCTGTGCGACCCCATAGACCCAGCCCACCAGCTCCCCCGTCCCTGAGATTCTCCAGACAAGAACACTGGAGTGGGTTGCCATCTGTTCCACTGGTCTCTACATTGTACCAGCTCCTGGTTGGTTCCACTAACTCTAGATGATAACTGGGGATAGTATCTGTTTAACTCTGTTACCAATCTGTTTCACTCCTGGTTGTAACTTCAGTGAACATACAACGATATGAAATAAATACTTATGGTAGACATAGTTGGACTATAGTCAGGGACAATCAGATATTTGACACAAGAATAGAGTTAATCTGAACTGTTTGCAGCTTGTGGAGGGAGCCCTTTTTGGAAATAGTTAGCTACTGAATTTGAACTCTATCTTTCCCCTAATCCAATGTTTTATTTGAAGGGAAACACAGAACAAAATTGTCATCTAAAGCAATTGAGCAGGCCATACTGTGATCTGACATGTCCCTAGGATCCTGCACAGAGCTTGTACAGTGTCCACACTGAGGGATTGATTACTCTGAAGAAGTTGTGATGGTAGACCTTAACTAAATCCAGCTTATCCTGATTGTCCAATAGTTTGCTTAGAATGTAAATTTGATCATTAGTATTTCTTTCATCTCAGAGATTAAAAACAATATTCCATTGTAGGGATAGAAAACAAACTTATGATTATCACAGGGGAGAGAGGGTAGGGGAGGGATAAATTAGAGATTTAGGATTACTGATAACTACTATATAGAAAATAGATCAACATGGTTAAACAAACAAACAAACAAAGAAACAAAAAACAATATTGTATTGCAAAGAGCACAGAGACAGGGTCCAAAATCCTGCAAAATCCCCTTTTATCAGGAGAACTGGAATAATGTAAATGTCACTAAAGCTCAGATTCCTTGACATTCATTAACACATATTCAATAACAAATCTATAGGCAGGCCAGACACATAATACACATATGATCTGTCATATTTACCATTGTATTCTATGATAATTAAATATTTTATTATTTATGTGTGGAAAGAGCATTGCTATAGAATGTAATGACAAAGCTTTCATCTTTGTTTCGCTGAGACTGGCCATTTAACCTTAAATAAATCACTTCTTTTTCTATGTTAAATTAAAATGGCAAATCAACACCACAATGAGTTGCCACCTCACATGAGTCAGAATGGCTATCATCAAAAGAGAGCAAATAATCAGTGTTGGTGAGGATGTGCTGAATACAGAACCATCCTTCACTGTTGGTGAGAATATAATCTGATAAACCCACTATGGAGAACAATATGGAAGTTCTTCAAAAAATTAAAAATAGAACTACCATGTGATCCACAAATTCCACTTCTGGGGCATTTACCTGAATAAAACAAAACTACTGATTTGAAAAGATATATGCACTGCTATGTTCACTCCAGAATTATTACAATAGCCAAGATACAGAAGTAACCTAAATCCTCATCAACAAATACATTGATAAAGATGTGATGTATACATGAAAGGATGTTATTTGACCATTAAAAAAAAAAATCTTGCCATTTAGAACAACATGGATGGACTTAGAGTTTGTCAATGAAATGTCAGAAAAATACCATATGATCTCATTTATATGTGGACTCTAAAAAACAAACAGTCTGAACAAAAAGAAAACAGATTCAACACCCATTTATGATTAAAAAAAAAAAAAATCTCCAGAAAGTAAGCTTAGAAGGAATCTCTCTCAACATAATAAAGGCCATATACAACAAACCCACAGTAAACATTGTTCTCAATGGTGAAAAACTGAAAATATTTCCCCTAAAATCCAGAACAAGACAATGGTGTCCACTCTCACCACTATTATTGAACATAGTTTTGGAAGTCCTAGCCACAGCAATCAGAAAAGAAAAAGAAAGAAAAGTAATTCAGATCAGAAAAGAAGTAAAACTCTCTCTATTTGAAGATAGCATGATACATTGTTGTTGTTCAGTCTCTAAGTCATATCCCCCTCTTTGTGACCCCAGGAACTGAAGCATGGCAGGCTTCCCTGTCCTTCATTATCTCTTTGTTCAAACTCATGTCCATTGATTAGGTGATGCCATCCAACCACCTCATTTTCTCTTTCCCCTTTCCATTCTTCTCCTGCCCTCAACTTTTCTCAGCATCAGGATCTTTTCCAATGAATTTGCACTGTGTATCAGGTGGCCAAAGTATTGTAGCTTCAGCATCAGTCTATACATAAAAAACCCAAAGATTTCACCAGAAAACTACTAGAGCTAATCAATGAATATAGTAAACTTGCAGGATATAAAATTAACATATAGAAATCCTTTGCATACTTGTAAACTAACAAGGAAATATCAGAAAGAGAAGTTAAAGAAAAAATCTCATTCACCACTGCAACAAAAAATATTTTAAAAAACTAGGGATAAACCTACCTAAAGAGACAAAAAAAACTGTATGCAGAAAACTATATGACAGTGATGAAAGAAAGCAAAGATGACACAAAGAGATGGGGAAATAAACCGTGTCCTTGGATTGGAAGAATCAATATTATGAAAATTACTATATGACCCAAAGTAATCTACAGATTCAGCATAATCCCTATCAAACTACCAATAACATTTTTCACAGAGCTAAAATTAAAAGTTTCACAATTTGTATGGGAACACAAAAGGCCCAAATAACCAAAGGAATCTTGAATAAGACAAATGGAGCTGGGAGGAATCAACCTTCCTGACTTCAGACTATACCACAAACCTACAGTCATCAGAAGAGTTTGTTATTGGCACAGAAACAGAACTATAGACCAATGGAACAAGATAGAAATCCCAGAGATAAACCCACATACCTATGGAAGCAAGAATATACAAAGGAGAAAAGGCAGCCTCTAAGAGCTTCTGTGAAATAAGTGGTTCTGGGAAAACTGGACATCTACATCTAAAAAAATGCAACTAGAACACTAACACCATACACAAAAATAAACTCAAAATGGGTTAAAAATTTAAATATAAGGCCAAAAACTAGAAAGCTCTTATAGGAAAACATAGGTGGTACACTCTTTGACATACATCATAGCAAGATCCTCTTTACCCACTTCCTACAGTAATGGGAATAAAAACAGAAGTAAACAAATGAGACTCAATTAAACTTAAAAGTTTTGCACAGCAAACAAAACGATGAGTAAGATTAAAAGACAACCTTCAGAATGGAAGAAACTCCAAATGAAACTGACAAAAGATTAATATTCAAAATATACAAGCATCACATGCAGCTTAATACCAGAAAAATAACCAAACCAATCAAAAAATGAGTGGAAGAGTGAAACAGACATTTCTCCAAAGTAGACACACAGAAGGCCAGCAAACACATGAGAAAATGCTCAATTCAATGTCACTCATTATTAGAGAGATGGAAATCAAAACTACAGTGATGTATCACCTCACACTTGTCAGAATGCCTCTTATTTAAAATTCTACAAATACATGCTGGAGAGGATGTATGCACTGCTGGTAGGAATGTAAATTGATAAACCACTATGGAGAACAGTAAGGAAATTCCTTATTAAGCTAGGAATAAAACTACCATATGATCCAACAATCCCACTCCTAGGCTTATACCCTGAGAAAACCATAATAAACCAAATATTTGTTGCAGCACTTTTTACAATAGCTAGGACATGGGGCCTAGATGTCCATCAACAGATAGATGAATGGATACAGAAATTGTGGTACCTAGATACAATGGAGTATTACTCAGCTATAAAAAGAATGCCTTCAAATCAGTCCTAATGAGGTGGATGAACTTAGAGCTTATTATCCAGAGTGAAGTAAGTTAGAAAGAGAAAGACAAATATTACATATTAATGCATATGTAGGAAATCTAGAAAGATGGTACTGATGAAGCTATTTGCAGGGCAGCAATGGAGAGGCAAGACATAGAGAAGAGACCTGTGAACACAGTGGGGGAAGAAGAGACTGGAATGAACTGAGAGACTAGCATGGAAAAATATACATTACCATATGTATAACAGATAGCAAGTGGGAATTTTCTGTGTGACAATGAGAGCTCAACCCAGAGCTCTGTGACAGAATTAGGGGGGTTGGATAGTGTGGGAGATAGGAGGGGGATTCAGGAAGGAGGGGACATATGTACACCTGTGGCTGATTCATGTTGATGTATGGCAGAGGCCCACACAATAGTGTAAAGCAATTATCCTCCAATAAAATACAAAGAGGGAAAATAAAAACAGATTCATAGATACAGAGAATTCGGTTTTTCCTTGCCAAAGGAAAAGGGACTAGGGGCAAGATGAAATTGGTGAAGGGGAGAAAATCTCCAGTTATAAAATAAATAAGCTGCAAATGATGCAACATATAGCATAAGGAATATGGTCAATAGTATTTTAGTAACTTGGTATGGGGACAGATGGTTACTAAACTTCTTTCATAATAGATGCAAATATCAAATCACTACATAATACACATGAAACTAATATGCTATTGTATGACAAGTATTTTCAGTTAAAAAAGGAAAAAATAAAATTACCTTTCAAGACTTTAGACTTAAAAATAATAATAAAATAAAATGTCAGTTTTTCCAACTATGAAACTACTACCCTTTAATGATTTACTTCTAGATTGCTAGTATTTAGTTCTGCAATCTTTTATTCCTTTCACACAAGGTTTTCAAGCACTCACTCTTGGTGCATTCATAAATAAATGCTCTGTAAGATTCGTTGTAATCCTAGCTACTAGCTCTATATAGATTTTACATCTGAATAGCATAGTCTCATATCAACTCAGCCTGTAACTGACCAAGCTATTTACAGCCTCATATATATGGAAAAATCACTTAATATGAGAATTAGTTTATGGAAGAATAAGTTATGCTTTATGTTCATTAGCATAGAGGTTGACTATTTTTAAAGATTCTGCCACATTATTTAGTTGAATATAACTCAAAACTCTAAAATTGGGACATTTTAACAAAAGATATAGATGCTGTATTGTCTGATAAATGTATTCAGCAATGTTTTAGGGGAAATATCTGTTAATCAGAATAAATTATAACTTGGTTTATTTTTTGCAAACTTTGCCCAAGTTATCAGTTAACAGTAAAAGACAGCAATAGTTTTGAATGTAAGTATTTTTAAAATGGTAGAAAGCCCAAACACAGGAAATGCTTGTTTGCCAAGAACAGAAATAAGTTACTTTATGTCTACCACAAGCAGAGCTTGCTCTATTAGTCATAGGTTTCACTTTCAGCCAAGGTCAAAGCACACATTTCCACATCACCTTTGGAAACTTTGTAGCAAGGCTTGATATAAATTCACCTTTATTTTATAACCAGGTAATTTGTCATTCCTCTTAGAAAAAAATAAAATGGTTTTTGGAAGTTGATTCCATGCTATGATAATTTTTAACCTTTCCTGGGGTCTCACCAAGCACAGAGCCATTTGTGAAGAAGGAGACACCCTATAGCCTGAGTAGCACAGCCATCACTGTTGGAGACGAAATGATCATCCCCCCTTTGCTTCCATATTTCAAAAAGGAAGCATGGCAACTCGTTTCATACATGATATTTTACATGTTTCAATGCCATTCTCCCAAATCTTCCCACTGGGACGACCCAGAGGGATGGAATGGGGAGGGAGGACGGAGGAGGGTTCAGGATGGGGAACACATGTATACCTGTGGCAGATTCATTTTGATATTTGGCAAAACTAATACAATCATGTAAAGTTTAAAAATAAAATTAAAAAAAAGGAAGCATGGAAAGTGGGAAAAAATTACAGTATAATGAAACAAAGGAAAGAAGAAAGAAAGGAGGGGAGAATGGAAAGAGTTACAAATAAAACTTAAAATAATAGATCAAAAGATTGAAATTATCTGTGTGTTATGGACAGAAATGTGTGCCCCAAAAATTCATATTATTGACATTCTAACCCCTTGCATCTTTGACTAAAACTGTTTGGGGAGAAAGGGTCTTTTAAAAGGTAACTAAGCAAAAATTAGGTCTAGAGAAAGGGAAAGGGGGAAGTCGCTCAGTCGTGTCCAACTCTTAGCGACCCTATGGACTGCAGCCTACCAGGCTCCTCCATCCATGGGATTTTCCAGGCAAGAGCACTGGAGTGGGGTGCCATTGCCTTCTCCAAAATTAAGCCTAAGGTGAGCCCTAATCCACAGAACATGTTTTTATAAAAAGGAGATTATGACACAGACACAGGGGAAGCACAAAAGACCATGTGCAGACACAGGGAGAAGACAGCCATCTACAAGGCCAGGAGAGAGGTCTCTGGAGAGAGGTCTCTAGAGAGAGCAGCCCTGACAAAATCTTGATCTCAGACTTCCAGTATCCAGATCCATATGAAGACCCAGTCTTGCTATAGTAACCACACCCAGTCTCAGATATATTGTTCTGACAGCCTGACCAAACTGAAATACTGGGCAAAAAATACTGTGTATTCAGACTATCAAACTATTGTGCTCATTGCACATGTTAGCAAAGTAATGGTCAAAATCCCTTAAGCTAGGCTTCAGCAGTACATGAACCAAGAATTTCCAGATTCAAACTAGATTTAGAAAAGGCAGAAGAACAAGAAATCAAATTGCCAACATCTGTTTGATCATAGAAAAAGCAAGGAAAATAAAAATAAAAATCTACTTCTGCTTCATTGACTAAGCAAAAGCATTTGATTGTGTGGATCACAACAAACTGTGGAAATTCTTAAAGAGGTGGAAATACCAGACCCCCTTACCTGCCTCCTGAGAAATCTGTATGCAGGTCAAGAAGAAATAGTTAGAACCAGACATGAAAAAGTGGGCTAGTTTAAAATTGGGAAAGGAGTATATCAAGGCTGTATATTGAAACCCTGTTTATTAACTTCTATAAAGAGTACATCATGTGAAATGCCAGACTGGATGAAGCACAAGTTGGAATTAAGATTGCCAGGAAAAATATTAATAAACCTCAGATATGCAGATGACACCACCCTAAAGGCAGAACATGAAGAGAATCTAAAGTCTCTTGATGAAGGTGAAAGAGTATAAAAGTTGGCTTAAAGCTCACCATTCAAAAAAAGAAGATCATGGCGTCCAGTCCCATCACTTCATAGCAAATAGATGTTAAAACAATGGAAACAGTGACACTTTATTTTCTTGGGTCCAAAATCACTGCAGACAGTGACTGCAGCCATGAAATTAAAAGATATTTGCTCCTTGGAAGAAAAGCTATGATGAACCTAGACAGCATACTAAAAAGCAGAGACATCACTTTGCCAACAAAGGTCCATCCAAAAAGCTATATTTTTCCAGTAGTTATATGTGGATGTGAGCGTTGGACCATAAAGGATGCTGAATGCTGAAGAATTTATGCTTTTGAACTGCAGTGTTGAAGAAGACTCTTGAGAGTCCCTTGGACTTCAAAGAGATCAAACCAGTCAATCCTAAAGTATATCAACCCCAAATATTCATTGGAAGGACTGATGCTGAAGCTGAAGCTCCACTGTTTTGGCCACCTGATGTGAAGGGCTGACTCATTAGAAAAGACCCTGATGCTGGGAAAGATTGAGGGCAGGAGAAGAGGGTAACAAAAAATAAGATGTTTGGATGGCTTCAACCACCTCAATGGAGGTAAGTTTGAGCAAACTCTGTAAAATAGTGAAGGACAAGGAAGCCTGGCATGCTGTAGTCCATGGGATACCAAAGAGTCTGACATGACTGAGTGACTGAAAAACAAAAGGGGAAGCACACACATGGTTCAAGGAGAGGGAACCACCTGGTGTTTCCCCACCCACTGGGCCCTGAAGAGCCTCCTGAGACCCATGGCCAAACCTTCCGTACCCTAAAATCCCCTTTGCCCTGTGAGGCACCCTCTGGGGCCTCCTCTACCCTCTGAGGTCTCCCTCTGCCCTCTGGTTCCCTCTCTGCCCTCCAGGAACCTCTCCTCCCTCCAGGGCGCCCTCAACTCTCCTGGCCAAGCCCTCTGCCCTCTGGGATCCCTCTTCACTCTCTGGTTGCTTCCTCCTTCAAGTTCTCCCACTTGAACCCTCTGGAGCCCTTCTCATCTCTCTGGTTCCCTCTTCCCACCATGGCCTGGTCCACCCTCCCACCATGGCCCGGTCCATCCTCTATGGATCCCTCCAAGGTACCCCTTCTCCCTCTAAGCACCCTCCAAGCACTCTTTACTCACATAGATCATGCAAGCACAAGAAGGAGGAGAGAGGAGACACAACTGGGCTGACTAGAAAGATGTCCCTTGAGTTGTGGAAGGGCGAGGAACCTGTCTGGTGTTCTCCACCAACTTGACCTCAAGAAGTCTCCGTATGACCCTCTCCTGATCCTCCACACCCTGAAGTCAGAGGCACCGCAAGGGCATCTTCAGCTGGGTTGAGCTCAGGCATCACCCTACCAATTCCCAGGGTCTTTTCAGGAGGCATGGGTTGTGAATCAGGACACACACCCCGCCTAAATCCCACTTCCTTCTAAACCCTGTCACTGCCTAAGACCCTCCCCATCTAAGCCCCACCCTACATGGCTAAGATTTATCTCCTTTTGTTGTTATTGTTGTCAAGATGTTTTTAAACTCCTTGTAAGTGGATTCAGTTTTATCCTCCAGAAGTTGTCTCATACATATTCTTATTTTTTATACTATTTCTATTAGTTTTCTAAACTTATTTTATTTTTTACTCTGTATTATTATTCTGTTCCCTCTTATTTTTACTTCAGTGTGTTAGTCTCATAATTAGAAAGTACTCAGAGGGGGCAGTTCACTTTGGACCACCTATGTGGTACAAAAAAGATCTTCATGACCCAGATAATCACGATGGTGTGATCACTGACCTAGAGCCAGACATCTTGGAATGTGAAGTCAAGTGGGCCTTAGAAAGCATCACTATGAACAAAGCTAGTGGAGGTGATGGAATTCCAATTGAGCTATTTCAAATCCTGAAAGATGATGCTGTGAAAGTGTTGCACTCAATATGCCAGCAAATTTGGAAAACTCAACAGTGGCCACAGGACTGGAAAAGGTCAGTTGTCATTCCAATCCCAAAGAAAGGCAATGCCAAAGAATGCTCAAACTACCGCACAGTTGCACTCATCTAACAGGCTAGTAAAGTAATGCTCAAAATTCTCCAAGCCAGGCTTCAGCAATATGTGAACCATGAACTTCCTGATGTTCGAGCTGGTTTTAGAAAAGACAGAGATCAAATTGCCAACATCCGCTGGATCATGGAAAAAGCAGGAGAGTTCCAGAAAAACATCTATTTCTGCTGTTGATTATGCCAAAGCCTTTGACTGTGTGGATCACAATAAACTGTGGAAAATTCTGAAAGAGATGGGAATACCAGACCACCTGATCTGCCTCTTGAGAAACCTGTATGCAGATCAAGAAGCAACAGTTAGAACTGGACATGGAACAACAGACTGGTTCCAAATAGGAAAAGGAGTTCGTCAAGGCTGTATATTGTCACCCTGTTTATTTAACTTACATGCAGAGTACATCATGAGAAATGCTGGGCTGGAAGAAACACAAGCTGGAATCAAGATTGCCGGGAGAAATATCAATAACCTCAGATATGCAGATGACACCACCCTTATGGCAGAAAGTGAAGAGGAACTAAAAAGCCTCTTGATGAAAGTGAAAGAGGAGAGTGAAAAAGTTGGCTTAAAGCTCAACATTCAGAAAATGAAGATCATGGCATCCGGTCCCATCACTTCTTGGGAAATAGATGGGGAAACAGTGGAAACAGTGTCAGACTTTATTTTTCTGGACTCCAAAATCACTGCAGATGGTGATTGTAGCCATGAGATTAAATGACGCTTACTCCTTGGAAGGAAAGTTATGACCAACCTAGATAGCATATTGAAAAGCAGAGACATTACTTTGCCAACAAAGGTTCGTCTACTCAAGGCTATGGTTTTTCCTGTGGTCATGTAGGGATGTGAGAGTTGGACTGTGAAAAAGGCTGAGCACCGAAGAATTGATGGTTTTGAACTGTGGTGTTGGAGAAGACTCTTGAGAGTCCCTTGGACTGCAAGGAGATCCAACCAGTCCATTCTGAAGGAGACCACCCCTGGAATTTCTTTGGAAGGAACGATGCTAAAGCTGAAACTCCAGTACTTTGGCCACCTCATGCGAAGAGTTGACTCATTGGAAAAGAATATTCTGCTGGGAGGGATTGGGGGCAGGAGGAGAAGGGGACGACAGAGGATGAGATGGCTGGATGGCATCACTGACTTGATGGACATGAGTCTGAGTGAACTCCAGGAGTTGGTGATGGACAGGGAGGCCTGGCGTGCTGCGATTCATGGGGTCGCAAAGAGTCGGACACGACGGAGTGACTGATCTGATGTGATCTGATCTGATCTGTGGTGCTAGTAGAAAAGAACCCACCTGCCAATACAGGAGACATAAGAAACGTAAATTTGATCCCTGGGTCAGGAAGATTCTCTGGAAAAGTAAATGGCAACCTACTCCAGTATTCTTGTCTGGAGAATCCCATGCATGGAGGAGTCTGAAGGGCTACAGTCCATAGGGTCACAAAGAGTCAGACATTTTTGAGGTCCTTTAATGGACCAGAACCTGGTGGTCTGGAATCAACGATAAAATTAGTAACAAAAAAAAGTTACAACAAACAGTGCAGAAATACAAAAGATCACAAGAGACTACTATGAGCAACTATATGCCAATTAAACTGACAACCTGGGAGAAAAGGACAAATTTAGAGAAGTTAAACCTTTTGAGACTGAACCAGGAAGAAATATAAGTTATGGACAAATCAATAACCAGCAATGAATCAAAACTGTGATCAAAAATCTTCCAACAAACAAAAGCCCAGGGCCAGAGAGATTCACAGGTGAATTCTATCAAACATTTAGACAAGAACTAACAATTATTCTTCTCAAACTCTTTCAAAAATTTGCAGAGGGAGGAAAACTTCCAATCTCATTCTATGGGTCACCATCACCACAATACCAAAACCAGCCAAAGATATCACACACACACACACACACACACACATACATACATACAGTACAGGCCCATATCACTGATGAACATAAATGCAAAAATTCTTAATAAAATAGTAGCAAACAGAATTCAACAACACATGAAAAAGATCATACTCCATAATCAAGTGGGTTTTATTCCAGCAATTCTTAACAAAGTGAAAGATAAAAACCATATGATAATCTCAATAAATGCAGAAAAATTTTTGACAAGAACCTACCTCCACATAGTAAAGTCCATATATGACAAATCCACAGCAAACATTATTCTCAATGGTGAAAGTTTGAAAACATTTCCTCTAAGATCAGAACAAGACAAGTATGCCCACTCTTACCACTATTATTCAACATAGTTTTGGAAGTGCTAGTCATAGCAATCAGAGAAGAAAAAGAAATATAAGGAATACAGATCAGAAAAGAATTAAAACTCTGTTTGCAGACAACATGATACCATACACAGAAAACATTAAAGATGCCATTAGAAATTTACTAGAGCTAATTGATGAATTAGTAAAGTTGCAAGATGCAAAATTAATACACAGAGAAAAAATTCTTCCATTTCTATGCACTAACAATGAAAAATCAGAAAGAGGAATTTAAAAACATCTCCATTCACTGTTGCAACAAAAAGAACAAAATACCTAGGGATAAATCTGCCTAATGAGACAAATTACCTATGTACAGAAAACTATAAGAGACTGATGAAAGAAATGAAAGAAGACATAAACAGATATATATCATGTTCTTGAATTAGAAGCATCAATATTGTGAAATGAATATAAGACTCAAATCAACCTAAAGATTCAATGCACTGCCTATCTAATTACCAATGGCATTTTTTACAGAATGAGAACAAAAATTTTACAATTTCTAAGAAAACACAAAAGACCCTGAATAGCCAAAGCAATCATGAGAAGGAAAAATGGAACTTTCTTATTTCAGACTATGCTATAGTAATCAAGATACTATGGTATTGGCACAAAAATTGAAATATAAATCAATGGAACAAGATATAAAGCCCAAAGACAAACCCACGTACCCATGGGCACCTTATCTTTGACAAAGGAGGCAAGAATATACAATGGAGAAAAGACAGCCTCCTTGATAAGCTGTGCTGGGAAAACTGGACAGCTATATGTAAAAGAATGAAATTAGAACATTTCTTAACACTATACAAAAAAAAAAAAAAAAAAAACCTCAAATGGATTAAAGACCTAAATGTAAGGCCAGGAACTGTAAAAGTCTTAGAGAAAAACATAGGCAGAACACTTTTTGACAAAAATCCAGAGCAAGGAACTCTTTGATACACCTCCTAGAGTAAAAGAAAGTGGGGAAAACCACTAGACCATTCAGATATGACCTAAATCAAATCCCTTATGACTATACAGTGGAAGTGAGAAATAGACTTAGGGACTAGATCTGATAGACCCAGAGTGCCTGATGAACTATGGATGGAGGTTAGTGACATAGTATAGGAGACAGGAAGCAAGACCATCGCCAACAAAAAGAAATGCAAAAAAACAAATTGGCTGTCTGAGGAGGCATTACAAATAGCTGTGAAAAGAAAAGAAGTGAAAAGCAAAGGAGAAAAGGAAAGATATACCCATTTGAATGCAGAGTTCCAAAGAATAGCATGAGAGATAAGAAAGCCTTCCTCAGTGATCAATGCAAAGAAATAGAGAAAAAGAACAGAGTGGGAAAGACTAGAGATCTCTTCAAGAAAAATAGAGATACCAAGGGAACATTACATGCAAAGATGGGCTCAATAAAGGGCAGAAATTGTATGGAGCTAAGAGTCAGACATGACTGAGTGACTTCACTTTCACTTTTCACTTTCATGCATTGGAGAAGGAAATGGCAACCCATTCCAGTGTCCTTAACTGGAGGGGATGGGGGAGCCTGGTGGGCTGACATCTATGAGGTTGCACAGAGTCGGACATGAGTGAAGCGACTTAGCAGCAGCAGCAACAGAGGCAGAAGATATTAAGAAGAGGTGGCAAGAATACACAGAAGAACTTTACAAGAAAGATCTTCATGACCTAGATAATCATGAAGGTGTGATCACTCACACTCACCTAGAATTGGACATCCTGGAATGTGAAGTCAGGTGGGTCCTAGGAAGCATCACTAAGAACAAAGCTGGTGGAGGTGATGGAATTCCAGTTGAGCTATTTCAAATCCTGAAAGATGATGCTATGAAAGTGCTGAATTCAATATGTCAGCAAATTTGGAAAACTCAGCAGTGGCCACAGGATTGGAAAAGGTCAGTTTTCATTCCAATCCCAAAGAAAGGCAATGCCAAATACTCAAGCTACCGCACAATTGCACTCATCTCACACGCTAGTAAAGTAATGCTCAAAATTCTCCAAGCCAGGCTTCAGCAATATGTGAACTGTGAACTTCCAGATGTTTGAGCTGGTTTTAGAAAAGAAAGAGATCAAATTGCTAACATCCACTGGATCAACGAAAAAGCAAGAGAGTTCCAGAAAAACATCTATTTCTGCTGTTGATTATGCCAAAGTCTTTGACTCTGTGGATCACAATAAACTGTGGAAAATTCTGAAAGAGATGGGAATACCAGACCACCTGAGCTGCCTCTTGAGAAACCTGTATGCAGGTCAAGAAGCAACAGTTAGAACTGGACATGGAACAGCACACTGGTTCCAAATAGGAAAAGGAGAATGTCAAGGCTGTATATTGTCACCCTGCCTATTTAACTTATAGGCAGAGTAGGTCATGAGAAATGCTGGCCTGGAGGAAGCACAAGCTGGAATCAAGATTGCCGGGAGAAATATCAATAACCTCAGATATGCAGATGACACCACCCTTATGGCAGAAAGTGAAGAGGAACTAAAGAGCCTCTTGATGAAAGTGAAAGAGGAGAGTGAAAAAGTTGGCTTAAAGCTCAACATTCAGAAAACTAAGATCATGGGATCCGGTCCCATCACTTCATGGCAAATAGATGGGGAAAAAGTAGAAACAGTGGCTGACTTTATTTTTCTGGGTTCGGGAAATCACTGTGGATGGTGATTGCAGCCCTGAAATTAAAAGACACTTGCTCCTTGGAAAGAAAGTTATGACCAACCTAGAAAGCATATTAAAAAACAGAGACATTACTTTTCCAACAAATGTCCGTCTAGTCAAGGCTATGGTTTTTCCAGTGGTCATGTATGGTTGTGAGAGTTGGACTATAAAGAAAGCTGAGCACCAAAGAATTGATGCTTTTGAACTGTGGTGTTGGAGAAGACTCTTGAGAGTCCCTTGGACTGCAAGGAGATCCAACCAGTCCATCCTAAAGGAGATCAGTCCTGGGTGTTCATTGGAGGGACTGATGTTGAAGCTGAAACTCCAATATTTTGGCCACTTCATGCAAAGAGCTGACTCACTAGAAAAGACCCTGATCCCGGGAAAGATTGAGAGCAGGAGGAGAAGGGGATGACAGAGGATGAGATGGTTGGATGGCATCACTGACACAATGGACATGGGTTTTGGTGGACTCTGGGAGTTGGTGATGGACAGGGAAGCCTGGCATACTGCGGTACATGGGGTCACAAAGAGTCAGACATGACTGAGCAACTGAACTGAACTGAACTGAGAGCAATGGAAATAAAAATAAATAAGTAAGTGGGACCTAATACAACTTTAAAACTTTTTGCACAGCATAGGAGAGTATTAACAAGATGAAAAGGCAACCCTCAGAGTGGGAGAAAATACTTGCAAATGAAACAATAGACAGTAATTTAATTTCCAATATATACAAGCAGCTCATGTAGCTCAATACTAGAAAAACAAAGAATCCAAGCCAGAAATGGGCAGAATACTTAAAAAGGCATTTCTCCAAAGCAGGCATACAGATGGCCAACAAACTCATGAATAGATGCTCAACATTCATTTTAGAAGAATGCAAAGCAAAACTAAAATGAGGTGTCACCTCACACTGGTCAGAGTGACCATCATCAAAAAATGTACAAACAATAATGTTGGAGAGTGTGGAGAAAAGGGAACACTGTTGCACTGTTTGTGGGAATGTAAATTGATTCAGCCACTATGAAGATTCCTTTAAAAGCTAGGAATAAAGCTACCATATGACCCAGCCATCCCACTACTGGGCATAAACCCTGAGAAAATCACACTTCTAAAAGATGCAATACCCCAGTATTCATTGCAGCTCTATTTATAATATCCAGGACATGGAAACAACGAAGATGTCTGTCAACATATGAATGCATAAAGATGCTGTGGTACATAGATACAATGAAATGTTACTCAGCCATCAAAAGGAATGAATTTGAGTCAGTTCTAATGAGGTGGATTAGCATAGAGACTCTTTGATGGAGTGAAGTCAGAAGAGGAAAACAAATATTGTATATTAATGCATACATATGGAATCTGGAAAAATGGTACTGATTAAACCTATTTTCAGGGCAGGAATAGAGACACAGATATAGGGAACAGACTTGAGGACACAGCATGGGAAGGAGAGGGTGGGGCACATTGAGAGAGTAGCACTGAAACATGTACATTGCCATATGTAAAATAGATAGCTAATGGAAGGTTGCTCTATAACACAGGGAGCTCAACCTGGTACTCTGCGACAACCTAGAGTGGCAGGATGGGATGAGTACGAAAGAAAGGTTCAGGAAGAAGAAGATATGGTATACTTATGGCTGATTCACATTGTCGTATGGCAGAAATTAACATAACATCTGATAGCTATTAGTCTCCAATCAAAAATAAACTTTAAAAGAAAATAAAATAAATCTAGAGATTAAAAAAGTAAACCTCAAACAATATATAACTCAGAAAAGACTGAAATTTTGAATATTTACAAAAAAGTAACTTGACTATTGGGCTTCTCTGGTAGCTCAGATGGTAAAGAGACTGCCTGCAGTCCAGGAGACCTGGGTTTGACCCCTGGGTCAGGAAGATTTCCTGGAGTAGGAAATGACTGCCCACTCCAATATTCTTCTCTGGCGAATTCCATGGACAGAGGGTATAGTGGACTATCGTCCATGGGATCACAAAGAGTCAGATGTGTCTGAGAGTTAACACACACACACACACACACACACACACACACACAACTTGACTATTGTAATGGATAATCAGAAATTTGGATTTATAGCACTCAAATCCACTCCCTGTTTTTAAGGAATCCCACAGGGCTCTGTTTCAGATGCCCTGTAAAAATATTTTGATTATTAGCTGTTCACTTTCCTCATATTCTGTCAATTGGTCTGTAGACATGTGCAGTGAGTGTGGCCAAGATGCTTATATTCAATATGGAGTGTGATGTCCAGTTTAAGAATATTTAGATATTTTTATGGATACTGGAATTAAATAAGTATATTGTTGAAAGGCTATAAGCATCCAACGAATTGCCAGTCCAGGTTCGATGCATGATACAGGATGCTTGGGGCTGGTGCACTGAGATGACCCGGAGGGATGGTACGGGGGTGGGGGTGGGGGGGTTCAGGATGGGGAACACGTGTACTCCCATGGAGGATTCATGCTGATGTGTGGCAGAACTAATACAATATTTTAAAGTAAAAAAAATAAGAGAGAGAGAGAGAGAAATACACAAGAGCAGAAAGTCCACAATCATTGCAATGTACATCCAGTCATTTCAATGATCAAATCAGCAGCAAGTGCCCAACTGTCAAATGATTAAATACAGAGAATATTGGTAAAATGGCAGTACCTTTCTATGTCTTGTTTCCCTGTGACCTACCTGAACCTAGTTCTTGAACAATCCTGTAAATTCTTTGAGCTACTCAATAGCATTAGAATGAACTTATTTATTCTCTCCTCATGTTACACAGTCAATTCCTACTATTGGCAACCAAGAACCCTTAATAACACATAAATGAAATTCACTTGTTGTTGTTGGTCAGTAGCTAAGTTATGTCTGACTCTTTGCAACCCCATAGACTGTAGCACACCAGGCTCCTCTGTCCTCCATCTCCTGGAGTTTGCTCAGACTCACATTCATTGAATCAGTGATGCTATCTAATCATCTCATCTTCTGCTGCCCCCTTCTCCTTTTGCCTTCAATCTTTCCCAGCATCAGGGTCTTCATATCAGGTGGCCAAAGTGGCTTCAGCATAGGTCCTTCCAATGAATATTCAGGGTTGAGTTCCTTTAGGATTGAGTGGTTTGATCTTGCAGTCTAAGGGATTCTCAAGCACCACAATTAAAAACCATCAATTCTTTGGCACTCAGTCTTCTTTATGGTCCAGCTCTCGCATTCATACATGACTCTTGGAAAAGCCATACCTTTAAACCTTGGTCAGCAAAGTGATGTCTCTGCTTTTTAATAAGCTTCCTAGGTTTGTCATAGTTTTCCTTCCAAGAAGCAAGCATCTTTTAATGTCATTAAAAGTTAGCCAAAACAGAAATCAAAATTAAGATCTTGAGTTTTTGGTAGCTGACTATAAATCAACAATTTTTTACATTCAAATTAGCTAAATTTTCAGGTTAAACTAAAATTAAATTTAAGTATATTTAATTTAATTTTAAAATATTGGGTTGGCCAAAAAGTTCATTTGGGTTTTCTGTACCATCTTTTGGAAAAACTCAAATGAAGTTTTTAGCCAACCCAATACATACCAGCATATTACTGTTCAGTCGCTCAGTCATGTCTGACCCTTTGCGACCCCATGCAATGTAGCATGTCAGGCTTCTCTGCCCTTCATCATCTCCCAGAGCTTGTGCAAGCTCAAGTCCATTGAGTCAGTGATGCCATCCAACTATTTCGTCCTCTGTTGTCCCCTTCTCCTCCTACCTTCAATCTTTCCCACCATCAGGGTCTTTGCTAACGAGTTGGCCCTTCTCATCAGGTGGCCAAATTATTGGAGCTTCAGCTTCAATATCAGCCCTTCCAATGAATATTCAAGATTGATTTCCTTCAGAATTGACTGGTTTGATCTCCTTGCAGTACAAAGGACTCTCAAGAGTCTTCTCCAACACCACAGTTCAAAAGCATCAGTTATTGGCCCTCAGCCTTCTTTATGGTCCAACTCTCAGATTGATACATGGCTACTGGAAAAACTATAGTGTTGACTATGCAGACTTTTGTTGGCAAAGTAATGTCTCTGCTTTTTGATATGCTGTCTAGGTTTATGAAAACTACTAGATTTTCCAGTAGTCATGTATGGATGCGAGAGTTGAACTATAAAGAAAGCTGAGTGCAGAAGAATTGATGCTTTTGAACTGTGGTGTTGGAGAATACTCTTGAGAGTCTCTTGGACTGCAAGGAAATCCAATCAGTCCATCCTAAAGGAAATCAGTCCTGGGTGTTCATTGGAAGGACTGATGTTGCAGCTGAAACTCCAATATTTTGGCCACCTGATGTGAAGAGCTGACTCATTTGAAAAGACCCTGATGCTGAGAAAGATCGAAGGCAGGAGGAGAAGGGGACGACAGAGGATGAGATGGTTAGATGGCATCATCGACTCAATGGACATAAGTTTGGGTAAACTCCAGGAGTTGGTGATGGACAGGGAGGCCTTGTGTGCTGCGGTTCATGGGGTCACAAAGAATCGGACATGACTGAGCAACTGAACTGAACTGAACTAGGTTTGTGATAGCTTTTTTTCCAGGAGCAAATGTCTTTTAGTTTTGTGATGGCATTCACCATCTGCAGTGATTTTGGAGCCCAATAAAATGAAGTCTGTCACTGTTTCCCCATTTGCCATGAAGTGATGGGACCAGGTGCCATTTTCTTCATTTTTTGAATGTTGAGTTTTAAGCCAGCTTTTTCATTCTCCTCTTTCACTTTCATCAAGAGGCTCTTTAGTTCCTCTTTGCTTTCTGCTATAAGGGTGGTGTCATCTTCATATCTGAGGTTATTGACATTTCTCCCAGCAATCTTGATTCCAGCTTTTGCTTCATCCAGCCTGGCATTTTGCATGATGTACTCTGCATAGAAGATAAATGAGCAGGGTGACAATATACAGCCTTGATGTACTCCTTTACCAATTTTGCAACAGTTCGCTGTTCCATGCCTGATTTTAACTCTTGCTTCTTGACATGCATAGAGGTTTCACAGGAGGCAGGTAAGTAGGGCTGGTATTCCCATCTCTCTCAAGATTTTCTACAGTTTGTTTTGATCCACACCATCAAAGGCTTTAACATAGCCAATGAAGCAGAAGTAGATGTTTCTCTTGAATTCTCTTGCTTTTTCTAGATCCAAGGGATGTTGGCAATTTTATCTCTGGTTCCTTTACCTTTTCTAAATCCAGCTTGAACATCTGGAAGTTCTCAGTTCACATACTCTTGAAGCCTAACTTGGAGAACTTTGAACTTTACTAGCATGTGAAATGAGTTAACTGTGCGGTAGTTTGAATATTCTTTGGCATTGCTCTTCTTTGGGATTGGAATATAGAATAGAAATACTAAAATATTTAGAAATACTAATACAATTTCTATGTGTTTTATATTTCATTTTGCATCGCATTTTGTCCCTAGAAAGATACATGAAAGGATATTTATCTTCTGTTAGTGTTTATTACTTTGAAGAAGTATTCATTTTAATTTCATTGTAGAAACTTTTTTATACTTTTATACATTGCTTAAAATATTTTAAAGTATATTACAATTTTATACAACTAACAAAATTATTATTTTAAGAAATTATAATGTAAGATATTTATGGCTTAAATAATATTTGCAAGTTCTATTTTCTTCTGAAAAGGCTACATGTGAGTCAAGAAAAGAATTTTTGATTTAATGGCAGCATGCTGTAATGAACAAGGCATTGAGCAATAGAATTACTCCAGAGTTCTGGCTGTGTGTCATTGAAATACTGATTACTTTCATTGAGTCTGTTTTCTTATTTGGAAAATGAAAGAATCTAACCAAGAGTCTCTTGGTTCATACATTCATAAAATTCTATTACTAATGTTAGAGTTAATTATAAAAAAATAACTTCTGTACATTATACATATGTTCAATATATGATTTGTACATATATCTGATAAGAGTATCTTTATGTCAAGGGCACATGGTATTTTTGTTCTCTTGTACAAAAAGTTTTGGAAATAATTTACCACATTTTTCTATAAATTAGGTCCCATATATGATCACTAAACTTCTTTGGTAAGTCCAATTTCAATCAGCATTTTATCAAATACTCTAAGCAAAAGAAAATACATAGATCAATTTCCTGTTTTCTTTGCCAACTTCCTTAGACTTCTCTAAAGAATTTCCCTAACTTGCAAAAATAAAATAAAATAAAATGTCATATTAAACTTGATTTCTGGCACAGTGGTAAAGAATCTGCCTGCCAATGCAGGAGATATAAGAGACTGGGGCTTGATCCCTTGGCTGGAAAGATCCTCTGGAGTAGGAAATGGCAACCTGCTCCAGTATTCTTGCTGGAAAGATTCCAAAGAGAGAGGAATCTGGCAGGTTACAGTTCATAAGGTCACAAAGAGTTGGATATGCCTGAACAACTCAGCACTCAGCACTCAAACTTAATATAGCACTTAACATACCAGCACAATTTAAAGGACTTGACATATATTCATTCATGTAATCTAGACAGTGTTATCATTTCCTTTCTATGAAGGCGATAATTTCCCAAGGCCACAGGGTAAGTGGTGGAAGTTAAGTTTAAGCCCAGGCACCAGTCTTTCAAGTCTCCAAGCCAGTACAGTATGCAGTGCCTTCTCAGAGCTAATAGTTTGATACTGGTAATCAATATTGAGCATTCACTATGTCACACTCTGTTAGGCTCTAGAGATTCAAAGATGTCTGGTCCCCAATTCTTTCCTCAAGTTAAACATGTTGCTTATTTCTTTTTTGGAAGTTTCCCCTGCTTCTTTTAGTAAAGGTGAAGTGAAAGTGTTAGTCGTTCAGTCGTGTCCGACTCTGCAATCCCATGCTGTAACTTGCCATGCTCCTCTGTCCATGGGATTTTCTAGGCAAGAATACTGGAGTGTGTTGCCATTCCCTTTTCCAGGGTATCTTCCTCACTCAGGAATCAAACCCAGGTCTCCTGCATTGCAAGAAGATTCTTTACCCACTGAGGGAAAGAATTTCACCAGGGAAACCTCTCTTTTAATAAAATGAAATTTAAAAATATTAATATTTTTTTCTGTACTAAGTCACTCTCATCTTATTAATTTTTTCACAACTTCTCAAAAACACAGGTTTTACACTCTCAGCAATGCAATTTCATTTGATCCCCTCACACATGAGTTGTTTGTTTCTCTGGCACCACATTTGAAAGTCTTTCATTGCTTCCTATCCATCTGCCATCTCCTCCAAACTCAAGAAAACTTCTGTGACTAATGCATCCACCTGTATCCTCTCTCTTGGAATGGGACCAGTTGAATACACAATGGTTTTTTGGTTTTTAATTAGCTGTATCTCATTAGAATACACTTTATATTGATTCAGGCAATGGGTTTATGTGCTTGTATTTGAAGGTGTGTTTGTGCTGTTAGGGTGGGTAAGATGCTTGAGAGAGAGAAGAGAGCTATTGGCCAGAAACATTATAAATTCTTTCCTTCTTGAAATAATTTTATTCTACTCAATAGCACCTATTAGAATTAAATACCAATATGAAAATCATTCACTCATGTAACAAATATTTTATGAAGTGCCTACTAAGCACCTCATAAATTTCATATTATGAAATCAAATTTGATTAAACTGTTAGGAACTTTTGAGTTCTCTAAAGTCAAATATATCTTTATAATATTGTGATGTATATATATCTTCATAATAGCCAGTTTTAAAGGCGTGAGGCTTTTATCCTTAAATATCAATTTAACCATAAAATGCTGATTAAGTTGTTGAACATTTAATAACTAATTTTAAAATCTATGCCTCTGCTTTTATTATAAGCCATTTTTTTATTCATTGCTTTACATTGATTAATAGTCACACATTGGTAAGATGCCAACCAAAATTCCTTAATAATCAGATCAAAGAAGGAAACATCAACCTACCTCTGTGAAGCACTTACTTCATTCTGTCAGTTGTTAAATTATCCCTTCACTTCAATAACTTTTATTCTTCATCTAAAAATAAAATATAAACCTAACATTTTAAGATTAAGTAGTAAATATTACTCATATCATTTTCCAGATTCTGGAGAGTACCTTTTGAATGTTGACCCTTTAAAAATTTATAGATTAATTAATGGAAATATTTCCAGATACATTTTTTTCCCTAGGCAGCACTATTTATGGCATCATTTGTCATCCAAAATCACCCCTTAAACTGCTGAAAAGCAGTTTATCCCTAACTAGTCAAAAAAGAAGATAATTTGGTTTTCAAATGTATATTAAGTTTGAAACCACTTTTAAATCAAGTACTAGAGGGCAAAATTTAGGAATTTTGAAGTATGGTCTGTGTCTGCTTAATAGCAACAGTACATCCTCCCACACCTAATCTAACCTAAACAGCAATGAGTAGCCTTCCTCAAAGGAAGGCTAGTTTGTGTAAAAATAACAAGTGCCTTGGTTTCGACAATGGAGAAGGAAATGGCAACCCACTTCAGTGTTCTTGCCTGGAGAATCCCAGGGACGGAGGAGCCTGGTGGGCTGCCATCTATGGGGTCACACAGAGTCGGACACGATTGAAGAGACTTAGCTGCTGCTGCTAGTTTCAACAAACATTAGCGACCCTATAATCTTGTTTCTCTTCTGAATGTGAGACTTGGAAATGGAAAAAAAAAAAAAAACTGTAGTATTTTTTTTCTGGAAAATATAGTTTTACTGCATGTTTACAAAATTTCTGAAGGCAATGAACTAAATGCTGGCACTTACCTTAGAGAATTAGAGGTTCTGTTCATGAATGTGCAAACATACTCTTCAGACAATGAGAGAGAACATGCTAATTCTTACAGGAATGCAAATGAAACTGACATTTATAAGCTTCTCCAAAGGAGAAAGAATGTGAGTTCCACAGCAATATTTTATCCAGTGATTCTCAGAGTGTGTTTGTTCCCTGTGGATTTAGTAAGGATTTTGTGGGGAAAACTTTGCATCGAAATAAATTAGGAAATACTGAGTTGAACAGAATGATCAAATGTCTTTACTACTAGACTGCTCATATCCATGAGGTCCTAACTTGTGAGTTTCTAAGAGGTGCACATTCGTTGCAGTAGGTCAGCATACACAGGACAAGGCAAGGCAGGGTCTGAAGGATTTTACTGGTAAAGATGTGACCAGACACTTTCAGATTTAGGCAATTATTTACACACTGAAAAGAAGGCCATCCTGTCCACACACCCAAGAGGACTACCCTGAAATGAAAGGGAATGGATGATTCATGTTGTGATGTTCTCCATGGCTGGAAATGTGAGAATGCAGCTGGGTGATTCTAGATACTGACAGTTCTTCAGCTCTATTCCAAGGCAGTCAGGGCAGAGAGCCCCACATCTTATCAGAGTCCAGGGGTGATAAGAATCTGTCTCATGCCAGCCCTTCCGGGGAGCCAGACAAACAATGGTAGATGACCTCATGGTTCAGTTCAGTCACTCAATCGTGTCTGACTCTTTGCAACCCCATGGACTGCAGCATGCCAGGCTTCCCTGTCCATCACCAACTCCTGGAGTTTACTCAAACTCATGTCCATCAAGTCGATGATGGACTTTTCCTCTGTCATCCCCTTCTCTTCCCACCTTCAATCTTTCCCAGCATCAAAGTCTCTTCAAATGAGTCAGTTCTTCACATCAGATGTCCAAAGTATTGGAGTTTCAGCTTCAGCATCAGTCCTTCCAATGAATATTCAAGACTGATTTCCTTTAGGATGGACTGGTTGATCTCCCCACAGTCCAAGGGACTCTTAAGAGTCTTCTCCAGTATCACAGTTCAAAAACATCAAATCTTCAGTGCTCAGCTTTCTTTATAGTCCAGGTCTCACATCCATACATGACTACTGGAAAAACCATACCTTTTCTAGATGGATGTTTGTTGGCAAAGTAATGTCTCTGCATTTTAATATGTTGTCTAGGTTGGTCATAGCTTTTCTTCCAAGGAGCAAGCGTCTTTTAATTTCATGTCTGCAGTCACCATCTGCAGTGATTTTGGAACCCAAGAAAATAAAGTCCACCATTGTTTCCATTGTTTCCCCATCTATTTGCCAAGAAGTGATGAGACCAGTGCCATCATCTTAGTTTTTGAATGTTGAGTTTTAAGCCAGCTTTTTCACTATCCTTTTTCACTTTCATCAAGAGGCTCTTTAGTTCCTCTTCACTTTCTGCCATAAGGATGGTGTCATCTGTGTATATGAGATTATTGGTATTTCTCCTGGCAATTGTGATTCCAGCTTGTGCTTCATCCAGCCCAGCATTTCATATGTAGATGTACTCTACATATAGCTTAAATAAGAAGGGTGATATTATATAGTCTTGACATTCTCCTTTTCCAATTTGGAACCAGTCCATTGTTCCATGTCAGGTACTAATTGTTGCTTCTTGACCTGCATACAGATTTCTCAAGGGGCAAGTAAGGTGGTCTGGTATACCAATCTCCTTAAGAATTTTCCACAGTTTGTTGTGATCCACACAAAGACTTTGGTGTAATCAAGAAAGTAGAAGTAGGTATTTTTCTGGAATTTTCTTGCTGTTTCTAAGATCCAACAGATGTTGGCAATTTGATCTCTGGTTCCTCTGCCTTTTCTAAATCCAGCTTGAACATCTGGAAATTCACAGTTGTTGAAGCCTGGCTTGGAGAATTTTGAGCATTACTTTGCTAGCATGTGAGACAAATGCAATTGTGCAGTAGTTTGAATATTTTGCGCATTGCCTTCTTTTGGATTGGAATGAAAATTGACCTTTTCCAGTCCTGAGGCCACTGCTGAGCTTTTCAAATTTGCTGGCATTTTGAGTGTAGCACCTTAACAGCATCATCTTTTAGGATTTGAAATAGCTCAATTGAAATTCTATCACTTCCACTAACTTTGTTCAGACTGATGCTTCCTAAGGCCCGCTTGACTTCTCATTCCAGGATGTCTGGCTCTAGGTGAGTGATTACACCATCGTGGTTATTTAGGTCATGTAGATCTTTTTTGTACAGTTCTGTGTATCCTTGCCACCTCAGAGAAAATATCCTCTGTTTCTGTTAGGTCCCTACCATTTCTGTGCTTTATTGTGCTCATCTTTGTGTGAAATGTTCCCTTGGTATCTCTAATTTTCATGAGATCTCTAGGCTTTCCAATTCTATTATTTCCTTCATGGTAGCTCTGAGCTAGTAGCTCTCTATGCCTAATGAAGGCCTCGCCTGTGTGGCTGCTGTGGATTTGTCCAAGCTCAGTGGGGCCCCAATCAGAGCCATCCCTCACAACACTTTCCTGAAAGACTTGACCATGGGACTTGTATTCCTCATAAGAAATTAACATTCTTCAGACAGATATAGAAATAGCCAGTCTAGTCTAACGCTTATTCATATATGTGTTCAAGATGAGAGTTAAGAGAGTTAGTGAGTAGGTTAACCAGTGATCAGAGTGGCCTAAGAGAGGCAGTGCTCAAGCATTGGGGGACACTGTTTTGCTATGATAGTTAATTGTATATGTAGACTTGACTGGTCTAAGCAATGCCCAGATGGCTAGTAAAACCTTACTTCTGAGTGTGTCCATGAGGGTGTTTCCGGAAGATAAGCTTCTGGGTCAGGCCTTTAGACTTGAACTGGAACTTACAGCTTTGGCTCGCCTGGTCTTCAGTGTTGGGGCTGGGACTCCACCATTGGCTTTCCTGGGCCTCCAACTGGTCATAGAACTTCTCAGCCTCCATAATCATGTGAGCCAATCACTCATGATAAATATCTTTCTATGTCTCTGTCTCTATATTTATCTATCTCCCTAACTATCTATCTTGTATTATATATCTGTGCATCTATCTACATATATTATTGGTTCTGTTTCTCTGGATAACTCTTACTGGTAAACCAACAAAATGCAAAGAAGTATGAAAACCAGAGGATGGGGACAGGAATTTGAGGAGAGTAGAAGCTTCTATCCCAGACGAGCAGAAGAGTAGAAACCAGGATGCAAGCGAAAAGCTACACAGGCACATGGGCTATATATTTCATCCATTAGGTTCATACAGGCAGAAGAATACTTCCAAGTTCCAATTCTTAAGATGAATGAGGAAGTTCCAAATATACAGCTATATCACAGTATGGTTTGAAAATATTCTTAAAAAGGCATCTGCTTGTTCACTAAGCTCATCTTTCTACACATCACTCTCTACCTTTCTCCTTACACTATATTTCAGCATTACTGAAATATTCATTAATCACTAAGTAGATCAGGCTCCCTAATAATCTAGAAGGAATTAGCATATACTGTTCCTTGATCTTGAGATAATCTTTCAGTCCACTGCCTCCCGATCATCTGGCCAAGTCTTGCTTTGTTTCAGCTTTTGGCTTAGACACCAACCATATATTTGTAGAAGCCTTTCAGAGCTTACAACCTTCCAATGAGATGACGGCAGGGGCCGGAAGGTGGGGGTGGTCAGAGAAAGCTTTTAAGACACCCTGTGTTGGGCTCACAATACTTACTACACTCACTAATTGGCTTGTATTACCAAGCTCTTACACTACAGTTTATTATTATTATTATATATCTGACATTGAGCATAGTCTCTGACACATAGAAGGTACTAAAATAGCATTTGTTAAACAAAGGAATTGAGCAGGGCTAATTCTGCATTTGGGCAACCTGTAATGCCTGTTCTTGTACAGAATGGCAGTGAATTTCAGTCTTTGTCCAGGCCATTTAGGATTGGAGATCTGTGCAAATCAAGATTTATAACACTAGGGCCCATGAAAAGGAATAGTTCACAGGGGGTAAATTTTTAATATTTTAAAAGGTTGGTGGTATTAAATCATGTTCTTGTTATTGTTCAGTCACCCAGTCTTATCTGACTCTTTGCAACCCCATGGACTGCAGCACACCAAGCCTCCCTGTCCCTCACTGTCTTCCGAAGCTTGCCCAAGTTTATGTCCATTGCTTTGGTGATGCCATCCAGCCATCTCATCCTCGGTTTCCCCCTTCTTCTCCTGCCCTCAATCTTTCCCAGCATCAGGGACTTTTCCAGTGAGTAAGCTTTTCGCATCAGATGACCAGAATACTGGAGTTTCAGCTTCAGCATCACTCCTTCCAGTGATTATTCAGGGTTGATTTCCTTTAAGATTGATTTATTTTATCTCTTTGCTGTCCAAGGAACTCGCACAAGTCTTCTCAAGCACCACCGTTCAAAGGCATCAATTCTTTGGCACTCTGCCTTCTTTACTGTCCAGCTCTCAACAACCATACATGACCACTTGGAAGACTGTAGCCTTGACTATACGGACCTTTGTAAGCAAACTATTGCCTCTGCTTTCCAACAGACTGTCTAGGTTTGTCATAGCTTTCCTGCCAAGAAGCAAAGTCCTCTGATTTCATGGCTGTAATCACCATCTGCAGTGATTTTAGAGCCCAATAAGAGGAAATATGTCACTACTTCCACCTTTTTCCCTTCTATTTGCCATGCAGTAATGGGGCTGGATGCCATGATCTTTTTTTTTTTTTTTTTTTTTTTCAAATTCAGTTTAAGCTGGCTCTTTCACTCTCCTCCTTCACACTCATCAGGAGGCTCTTTAGTTCTTCTTCACTTTCTGCCATTAAAGTGGTATCATCTGCATATCTGAGGTTGTTGCTGTTTCTCCTGCCTATCTTGACACCAACATGTAACTCATCCAGCCTAGCATTTCTCATGATGTGTTCAGTGTGTAGATTAAACAAACAGGTGACAGCAGACAGCTCTGTCGTACTCCTTTCTCAGTCTTGAACCAGTCCGTTGCTCCATACAGGGCTCTAACTGTTGTTTCTTGACCCACATACAGGTTTCTCAGGAGACAGGTAAAACGGTCTGGTATTCCCATCTCTTTAAGAGCTTTCCACAGTTTGTTGTGATCCACACAGTCAAAGGCTTTAGCATCATCAATGAGGCAGAAGTAGATGCTTCTCTGGAATTCTCTTGCTTTATCTATGATCCAACAAATGCTGAATCTCTAGTTCCTCTATCTTTTCTAAATTCAGCTTGAACATCTGGAAGTTCTCAGTTTATGTACTGTTTAAGCCTAGCTTGGAGAATTTTGAGCATTATTTTACTAGCTTGTGAGATGAATGCAATTGTGTGGTAGTTTAAATATTTTTTAGTCATTGCCTTTCTTTGGGACTGGAATGAAAACTGACCTTTTCCAGTCCTGTGGCCACTGCTGAATTTTCTAAATTTGCTGGCATGTTGAGTGCAGTACTTTCACAGTATCATCCTTGAGGATTTGAAATAGCTCAACTGGAATTCCATCAGCTCCACTAGCTTTGTTCTTAGTGATGCTTCCTAAGGTCCACTTGACTTCACACTCAAGGATGTCTGGCTGAAGGTGAGTGATCACACCATTGGGGTTATCTGGGTCAATAAGATCTCCTTTGTATAGTCCTTCTGTATATTTTTGCCACTTCTCTGTAATATCTTCTGCTTCTGTTAGGTCCATACTGTTTCTGTCCTTTACTGTGCCCATCTTTGCATGAAATGTTCCCTTGGTATCTCTAATTTTCTTGAAGAGATCTCTGCTGCTGCTGCTGCTGCTGCTGCTGCTGCTAAGTCACTTCAGTCATGTCCGACTATGTGTGACCCCATAGACGGCAGCCCACCAGGCTCCACCATCCCTGGGATTCTCCAGGCAAGAACACTGGAGTGGGTTGCCAGTTCCTTCTCCAATACATTAAAGTGAAAAGTGAAAGTGAAGTCACTCAGTCGTGTCTGACCCTCAGCGACCCCATGGACTGCAGCCTTCCAGGCTCCTCCATCCATGGGATTTTCCAGGCAAGAGTACTGGAGTGGGATGCCATTGCCTTCTCTGAAGAGATCTCTAGTCTTTCCCAGTCTATTGATTTCCTCTATTTCTTTGCATTGATCACTTAGGAAGGCTTTCTTTCTCTCCTTGCTATTCTTTGGAACTCTGCATTCAGATGTATATATCTCAATTTTTCCTTTGCTTTTCACTTCTTTTTTCTCAGCTATTTGTAAGGCCTCCTCAGACAGTCATTTTGCCTTCTTTGCAGTTCTTTTTCATGGGGATGGTTTTGATCACTGCCTCCTATACAATGTTATGAATTCCCATGTATAGCTCTTCAGGGACTCTATCAGATCTAATCCTTTAAATCTATTTGTCACTTCCATTGTATTATCACAAGGGATTTGATTTAGGTCATACCTTACTGATCTAGTGGTTTTCCCTACTTTCTTCTATTTAAATCTGAATTTTGCAATAAGGAGTTCATGATCTAAGCCACAGTCAGCTCCTGGTCTTGTTTTTGCTGACTGTATAGAGCTTCTGTATTTTCAGTTGCAAAGAATATAATAAATCTGACTTTGGTGTTGACCATCTAGTGATTCCCTATATAGAGTCATCTCTTGTTTTTGGAAAGAGGTGTTTGCTATGACCAGTGCATTTTCTTGTCAAAACTCTGTTAGCCTTTGCCCTGCTTCATTTTGTATGACAAGGCCAAACTTGCCAGTTATTCCAAATGTCTCTTGACTTCCTACTTTTGCATTCCAGTCCCCTGTGATTAAAAGGACATCTTTTTTGGTATTAGTTCTAAAAAGTCTTGTAGGGCTTCATAGAACTGGTCAACTTCAGCTTCTTTGGCATTAGGGGTTGAGGCACAGACTTGGATTACTGTGATATTGAATGACTTCCCTTGGAAACGAACAGAGATCGTTGTGTTATTTTTGAGATTGCACCAAAGGACTGCATTTTGGCCTCTTTTCTTGACCATGAGGGTTACTCCATTTCTTCTAGGGAATTCTTGCCCACAGTAGTAAATATAATGGTCATCTTAATTAAATTCTCCCATTTTGGCCCATTTTAGTTCCCTGATACCTGACATGTCAATGTTCACTCTTGCTATCTCCTGTTTGACCACTTCCAATTTACCTTGCTTCATGGACCTAATATTCCAGGTTCCCCTGCAATACTGTTCTTTACATCATTGTACTTTACTTTCACCAATAGACACATCCACAACAGAGTGTTGCTTCCACTTTGCCTCAGCCTCTTCATTTCTTCTGGAGCTATTTCTCTGCTCTTCTCCAGTAGTATATTTGGCACCTACCAACTTGAGAAGTTCATCTTTTGGTGTCATATCTTTTTGTCTTTTCATACTGTTAATAGGGTTTTCAAGGCAAGAATACTGCAGTGGTTTGCCATTTCCTTCTCCAGTGGACCACATTTTGTCAGAACTCTCCACCATGACCCCTCTGTCTTGGGTGGCCCTACATGGCATGACTCATAGTTTCATTGAGTTAGACAAGGCTGTGATCCATGCCATCAGATTGGTTAGTTTGGTGTGATTGTGGTTTTCATTCTATCTGCCCTCTGATGGATGAGGGTAAGAGGCTTGTGGAAGCTTCCTGATGGGAGGGATTGGCTGTGGGGAAACTGTATCTTGCTCTGTATATGCAAGAGCCATGCTCAGTAAATCTTTAATGCTGTTTTCTGCTATTGGGTAGGGTTGTGTTCCTTCACTGTAGGTTTGGGCTGAGGCCAACTATGGTACAGTTAATGGTAGTACTAGCAACCTCCTTCAAAAAGATGTATGCCAGAAGCCATGGCTCCCAAAACTGTTGCATTCAGTGCTCCTGAGTGTGGATCCATGCCTCCCCTGGAGACTCCAGGACACTCACATGCATGGCTGGCTCAGTCTCTTGTGGGTCCTCGTGTGCACAAGGTTTTGTTTGTGCCTTTCAAGAGTCTGTTTCCACATTCCTGTGGAAGTTTTTATAATCAAATCCCACTGGCCTCCAAACTCAAATTCCCTGGGGGTTCTCATTCTCTTTGCCAAATTCCAAGGTTGGGAAATCTGTTGTAGTCCCTAGAACTTTTGCAACAGTGCAGGAACTTCTTTGGTATAATTATTTTCCAGTTTGTGACTCTTCTGCCCCATGACTTTGTGGTGGGGCTAATGCCCCACCTACTCCAGAAGGACTTTTGCCACATGCCTTGCCTCCCAGGCCTTGAAACCAGAGCCCCTGTCCCTACGGCAGGCCACTGCTAACCCCTGCCTCTGCAGGAGACACTCAAACACTCCAAGGCAGGTCTGGCTCAATTTTTGGAGATCACTGCTCCTTTCTCTGGGTGCTGGTATGCACAATGGCTTTGTTTGCCCCCTCTGAGCATCTCTGGTGGGTATGAGGTTTGATTCTAAACATGGACTCACCCCTCCTACTGTCTAGTTGGGGCTTCCCCTTTGCCCTTGCACCTGGGTATGTTTTGTTTGGGGGAGGGGAGGGGTGCTACAACATTGTCCTGTCAATGGTTGTTCAGCAGCTAGTTGCAATTTTGGTGTTCTTGCAGGAGAAGATAAGTGCATGTCCTTGTAACCCTTACTTAGGAATAACATACATATATTTCTCACAGTTGAAGATGGTGGAAGTCTGAGACCAGTGTTCCAACATGTTAGGTTCTGGTGAACCTCTTCTGAGTTGCAGGCTTCTCACAGGGTGGAAGCAGATAAAGAAGCAAGCTCTCTTGTGACTCTTGCAAAAGCACTAATCACACTTTACCTTCTTGGCCTCATCTAAACTTAGTCATCTCCCAAAGGCCCCACTTCCTAATACTATCACACTATTTCAATTTTGAAGGGTTACAGCTTTCATATCATAACAAGGTCATAGATCAGATTGGGGAAAGTACTGTCAGAGTTCTTGGGGATCAGCATCAAATGCTTTCTAGGAAATAAAAAGATCCTTATTCTAGATGTGAGAGGAGAAAGAAAAGTGGGAGAAGAGATCTATTAGCTAAACCTTCTTTTTTTTTTTTTTTTTTTTCATGCAGCATATAATTCATGTCTCTTCTCAATAAAAACCACTATGTTTGCAAAAGATTTCACTTCAGCTAGATCACTCAAGCTTTTAGAAGTTAACAACTGGCTGAATTACATTAAATTTTAAACCATAGTGATTCAGTACTTTTACTCTGCAAAGGCAGAGCCATTTAGGATCAGAGCAATGGAAGATTTAGTGAGAAAAAGAAGAAATGTTTTTCAGATAGAAAATTTATATTTCCTTGTGCCATTCTTGAAATTTTTATGTCAACAACACTGCCAATAGAGAAAAAGTGTATATTTTGTTGTTCTTTCTTTGAACACCTACAAATTCAATCTCCAGTTTGTATTTAAGTTAAATCTATTCTTATTTTTCCAGTGGTCATGTATGGATGTGAGAGTTAGACTGTGAAGAAACCTGAGCGTCAAAGAATTGATGTTTTTGAACTGTGGTGCTGGAGAAGACTCTTGAGAGTCCCTTGCATTACAAGGAGATCCAACCAGTCCATCCTAAAGGAGACCAGTCCTGAATATTTATTGGAAGGACTGATGCTGAAGCTGAAACTCTAATACTTTGGCCACCTGATGAGACGAGTTGACTCATTGGAAAAGACCCTGATGCTGGGAGGGATGGGGGGCAGGAGGAGAAGGGGACGACAGAGGATGAGATGGCTGAATGGCATCACCAGCTCGATACACATGAGTTTGGGTAAACTCCGGGAGTTGGTGATGGACAGGGAGGCCTGGCGTGCTGCAATTCATGGGGTCGCAAAGAGTCGGATACGACTGAGCAACTGAAATGACTGAACTGAACTGATTCTGATTTCACTACAATTTTTATAAAAAGAACAAACAGATGTCTTAATAAAATGACCAGGTGGCTTATAAACAAAGAAGCATCATCAAGTTTTGTGTACAGATTAAAAACTATACAAAACAGCTATAGACCAGCAATGGGTTTTACTATATTTTCCACTTTGTGTACATTCTTGTTTAATACACATAATTAAATGATCGTTTTGTTACTAAAATCTTCTGACTCACTCATTAAAATCACTTTATTTTCAAAATTGTTGAGCTCACATTTCTTAATATGTAACTCACATTTAGTAATCTGTTGTTTATCTCAGCTTTCAAAATATAATTAATCTGTACTCATCTACTTGACATGCAAAATGACTTTTGGGGAACTGTCATCATTAGGCTGGCATTGCCTTCCTCCCACTAAAACTCTATTTTGGATTTAATTTTTTTAAAAAAGCTTACAGACAAAAAGAGCATATCTCCTAAAAAATAAAGAAACATTAATTCTAATAAGAAAGAACATTCAAGGCTCCCCAAATCTTGGCTCATTTTGACATTGGAAAAAATAGAGCATTAGAGCACAAAGGCTACATTCTAAAATATAATAAATTCAATGCTAAGGAGAAAAGTTAAGAAATATTTCCCCCTAGTAACCACCCCCAGAAAAAAAACATTTTTTCCCCAACTTTCAATCAATTATATCATTAGTTCACACTTTAGATATGACATCTCTGTTTAACTTAGTTCAAATCAAGAATAAAATAGCAATAACATTTCTCAAAGTGAAAGTGAAGTCGCTCAGTCGTGTCTGACTCTTTGCGACCCCATGGACTGTAGCCTACCAGGCTCCTCCGTCCACGGGACTCTCCAGGCAAGAGTACTGGAGTGGGTTGCCATTTCCTTCTCCAGGGGAATCTTCCTGACCCAGGGATTGAACCCGGGTCTCCCACATTCCAGGCAGACGCTTTAACCACTGAGCCACCAGGGAAGCCCCAAAATTTCTCAAAGCAGTGCTTAAATTTAATTTTCTGTTATATGCCATGTACACATGGACAATTAATTTATGACAAAAGAATAAGAATATACAAAGGAGAAAGGATAATCTCTTCAATAAATGGTGTTGGGAAAATTGGAAAACTGGACAGCCAAATGCAAAAGAATAAAACTGGACCCCTATCCTACATCATAAAAGTCAACTCAAAATGGATTAAAGATTTGAAGGTAAGATCTGAAACCACAAAACTCCTAGGAAAAAACATAGTGAATAACCTCCTTGGTATCCATCTTGGCATTTGTTTTTGTTTTTGTTTTTTAATCAGTTTTGACACCAAAAGAAAAGGCAATAAAAGTAAAAATAAACTAGTGGGTTTCAATTCAGTTCAGTCTCTCAACTCTTTACAACTCCATGGACTATGGCACGCCAGGCCTCCCTGTCCATCACCAACTCCTGGAGTTTACCCAAATTCATGTGCATCGAGTCAGTGATCCCATCCAGCCATCTCATCCTCTGTCATCCCCTTCTCCTCCTGCCCCCAATCCGTCTCAGCATCAGGGTCTTTTCCAGTGAGTCAACTTACACATGAGGTAGCCAAAGTACTGGAGTTTCAGCTTTAGCATCAGTCCTTCCAATGAACACCCAGGACTGATCTCCTTTAGGATGAACTGGATGGATATCCTTTCAGTCCAAGGGACTCACAAGAGTCTCTCCAACACCCCAGTTCAAAAGCATCAGCTTTCTTTATAGTTCAACTATCACATCCATACACGACTATTGGAAAAACCATAGCCTAGACTAGATGGACCTTTGTGGGCAAAGTAATGTCTCTGCTTTTGAATATACTATCTAGGTTGGTCATAACCTCCTTCCAAGGAGTAAGTGTCTTTTAATTTCATGGCTTCAATCATCATCTGCAGTGATTTTGGAGCCCAAAAATATAAAGTCTGACACTGTTTCCACTGTTTCCCCATCTATTTCCCACGAAGTGATGGGACCAGATGCCATGATCTTCGTTTTCTGAATGTTGAGTTTTAAGCCAACTTTTTCACTCTCCTCTTTCACTTTCATCAAGAGGCTTTTCAGTTCCTCTTCACTATCTGCCATAAGTGTGGTGTCATCTGCATATCTGAGGTAATTGATATTTCTCCTGGCAATCTTGATTCCAGCTTATGCTTCTTCCAGCCCAGTGTTTCTCATGATGTACTCTGTATATAAGGTAAATAAGCAGAGTGACAATATACAGCCTTGACGTACTCTTTTTCCTATTTGGAACCAGTCAGTTCCATGTCCAGTTCTAACTGTTGCTTCCTGACCTGCATACAGGTTTCTCAAGAGGCAGGTCAGGTGGTCTGGTATTCCCATCTCTTTCAGAATTTTCCACAGTTCGTAGCTCCTATGTTCTTCAAGTGTTTTATTTGTGTGTGTATTTGTCTTGGGCTTTCTTACAACTGAATCAACCCCATCTCTCCAAATACTGCTTGAATCACTTACGTATAGAATGGCAAAAAGCTGACCTCATGGAAACAAAAAGTAGAATGCTAGTTACCAGGAATGAGAGGGTAGGGTGTTTGGGTAGATGTTTCAAAGAATTAACTTGTGACGGGAGGATAAATCCTGGAGATCTAATGCACAGCATAGGGATTAGAATCAGCAATACTACATTCAATTTATTCATTCTTCAGATAATAAATGACTAGGTAATAAGAGTTTCTTCAGATAATGAGACTAGGTCTTCATTGTTCTGACCTCAAAAAATAAGTGACAATTTTTGTGGCAATATGGGATGTCTAGTAGGGAATCATATTGTAACACATGTGCATCAAATCAACATGCTGCACACCTGAAATTTACACAGTGTTATATGTAAATTATACCTCAATAAAAGGCAAAATAAACAAAATAAAACATTATTCTTATCTTCTTTGGAAGTTTATTAAGACCTCAAATCACCCAAAACAGAAATGCAGCTTCAATTATATATCCTTATGGGGAGAGAGCAAATTAGCCAAGATGGCATATTCAGGCTCTCTTGCCCCACGTTTTGTAAATAATACTGTGTATCAGCTAAGATCATTCATAGCACTGTGCATGCGTGTCCTGAGGCATGTGCTTGGTCATGGGTTTGCAAGCGGTATGCCTATGTGAGCTCCACCTAAAAAGCAGCCACATGACTGCTACATCATGGCTGTGTCCACTGGGTCAGCCATGAGAAGAGAAAATATAGCATGCCTGCTACTACACCTGCTGTGCCAGCCAGAAGAGAATAAATGTGTCTGCAGTTCCTAAGGCTGCTCCAGTCTCCTTCCAGCCTCATAACTCACACCTTGTCTTCCTTGAGTTCAGCAAGCAGTGTACACAGGATCAGCGAGACAATTGGTGTCATGGACAGAGTCAGTGATACACTCCTTTTGTTTACTTTCATGGAAACTTGGGACGGCATTCCACATTGACTCTTCCTCCCTTTCTTTATTTGGTTCAGTTCAGTTGCTCAGTGGTGTCCGACTCTTTGCAACCCGACAAACCACAGCAGACCAGGCCTCCCTGTACATTAACAACTCCCGGAGTCCACCCAAACCCATATCCATAGAGTTGGTGATGCCATCCAACCATCTCATCCTCTGTTGTCCCCTTCTCCTCCTGCCCTCAATCTTTCCCGGCATCAGGGTCTTTTCAAATGAGTCAGCTTTCTGCATCAGGTGGCCAAAGTATTGGAGTTTCAGCTTCAACATCAGTCCCTCCAATGAACATGCAGGACTAATCTCCTTTAGGATGGACTGGGTGGATCTCCTTGCAGTCCAAGGGACTCTCAAGAGTCTTCTCCAACACCAAAGTTCAAAAGAGACACTGATGTATAGAACAGTCTTATGGACACTGAGAGAGAGGGAGAGGGTGGGAAGATTTGGGAGAATGGCATTGAAACGTGTAAAATATCATGTATGAAACGAGTTGCCAGTCCAGGTTCGATGCACGATACTAGATGCTTGGGGCTGGTGCACTGGGACGACCCAGAGGGATGGTGTGGGGAGGGAGGAGGGAGGAGGGTTCAGGATAGGGAACACATGTATACCTGTGGCGGATTCATTTTGATATTTGGCAAAACTAATACAATTATGTAAAGTTTAAAAAATAAAATAAAATTAAATAAATTTAAAAAAAAAAAACAAAAACAAAAGCATCAATTCTTCAGCACTCAGCCTTCTTCACAGTCCAACTCTCCCATCCATACATGATCACTGGAAAAACCATAGCCTTGACTAGACGGGCCTTTTTTGGCAAAGTAACGTCTCTGCTTTTTAATATGCTGTCTAGGTTGGTCATAACTTTCCCTCCAAGGAGTAAGCGTCTTTTAATTTCATGGCTGCAATCACCATCTGCACTGATTTTGGAGCCCCAAAAAATAAAGTCAGCCACTATTTCCAGTGTTTCCCCATCTATTTGCCATGAAGTGATGGGACAGGTTGCCATGATCTTAGTTTTCTGAATGTTGAGCTTTAAGCCAACTTTTTCACCCTCCTCTTTTAGTTTCATCAAGAGTCTCTTTAGTTCTTCTTCACTTTCTGCCATAAGGGTGGTGTCATCTGCATATCTGAGGTTATTGAGGTTATATGAGGTTATTTCTCCCAGCAATCTTGATTTCAGCTTGTGTTTCTTCCAGCCCAGCGTTTCTCATGATGTACTCTGCATAGAAGTTAAATAAGCAGGGTGACAATTACAGCCTTGACGTACTCCTTTTCCTATTTGGAACCAGTCTGTTGTTTCATGTCCAGTTCTAACTGCTGCTTCCTGACTTGCATACAGGTTTCTCAAGAGGCAGGTCAGGTGATCTGGTATTCACATTTCTTTCAGAATTTTCCACAGTTTATTGTGATCCACACAGTCAAGGCTTTGGCATAGTCAATAAAGCAGAAATAGATGTTTTTCTGGAACTCTCTTGCTTTTTCCATGATCCAACAGATGTTGTCAATTAGATCTCTGGTTCCTCTACCTTTTCTAAAACCAGCTTGAACGTCTGGAAGTTCACGGTTCACATATTGCTGAAGCCTGGCTTGGAGAATTTTGAGCATTACTTTACTAGCATGTGAAATGAGTGCAATTGTGCGGTAGTTTGAGCATTCTTTGGCATTACCTTTCTTTGGGATTGGAATGAAAACTGACTTTTTCCAGTCCTGTGACCACTGATGAGCTCTCCAAATTTGCTGACATATTAAGTGCAGCACTTTCACAGCATCATCTTTTTGGGTTTGAAATAGCTCAACTGGAATTCCATCACCTTCACTAGCTTCGTTCGTAGTGATGCTTCCTAAGGCCCACCTGACTTCACATTCCAGGATGTCCAGCTCTAGGTGAGTGTGAGTGATCTCACCTTCGTGATTATCTGGGTCATGAAGATCTTTTTTTGTACAGTTCTTCTGTGTATTCTTGCCACCTTTTCTTAATATCTTCTGCTTCTGTTAGGTCCATATCATTTCTGTCCTTTAATGAGCCCATCTTTGCATTAAATGTTCCCTTGGTATCTCTAATTTTCTTGAAGAGATCTCTAGTCTTTCCCATTCTGTTGTTTTCCTCTATTTCTTTGCATTGATTGCTGATGAAGGCTTTCTTATCTCTCCTTGCTGTTCTTTGGAACTCTGAATTCAAATGGTATATCTTTCCTTTTCTCCTTTGCTTCTCACTTCTCTTCTTTTTACAGCTATTTGTAAGGCCTCCTCAGACAGCCATTTTCCTTTTTTGCATTTCATTTTCTTGGGGATGGTCTTGATCCCTGTCTCCTGTACAATGTCATAAACCTCAGTCCATAGTTCATCAGGCACTCTGTCTATCAGATCTAGTCCCTTAAATCTATTTCTCACTTCCACTGTATAGTCATAGGGATTTGATTGGGATCATACCTGAATGGTTTAGTGGTTTTCCACACTTTCTTCAATTTAGGTCTGAATTTGGCAATAAGGAGTTCATGATCTGAGCCACAGTCCACTCCCAGTCCTTTTTCTTTTTCTTTTTTTTTTTTTTTTTTTTTTTTTTGCTGACTGTATAGAACTCCTACATCTTTGACTGCAAAGGATATTTCTTTATTGGGTTCTACAATTTCTGTCATAGCCCCAGCTCAGCTACTAACTGCACGCAGCTGTGACCTTATTTTGTAATGAATACAGGTGATTTAGCCCCCTGTCATGGAGTATAACTTCAAAAGCTCTGTCTTGAAACATAAAGCTTTCAAAAACTCAGTAAATGGAGTAAATGGGTATTCAGTTTGTTATCCCCGTAATATAGCAGGAATGATATCAACTCACTCATTCTTCAGAGAATTTAAAATCTATCCCCTAAATAATATAGATCATCAGAGAGCCAAATGCCTGACTCCCATTACTTTTGTTCTCTTTTCCTATAAGGGTACTCATTGCTTTGGTGTTACACCACCAAAGGGCAATATGAGAAAATTGGCCTTTGAAACATGTCACCAGGTTGCAGTATAACTTAAACTTCAGTATCAAGAACAATCATGTTTCTCTTTAGAAAATAGTGTTATGCAATAAATTCTAAATTTCAAGACTCACATTCTGTTTCTCTCTCACACACACAACAACAAACGTTATGGTCCCATTTGTGCCACATTCCAGCATACTATATTCTAACTCAAATATCTTAAATTAGCTGTTTACAACATTTTTTTTTACCCTGTTTTCCTTTTACTTTTCATTTTCTTGGTTTTTAATTGTTGATTTGATTCATCTTTGTAAGTTGTCTTGTATATATATACTTTTTAGAGGTGTAGGGAGGAAGAAGGAAGAAGTATATTGTTGAGTTTTTAATTCCACATCATCAAAATTATAATTCAGAGTTTCATCTTTTCTTCTTGCTCAAGTACATGCTATTGCTATTGGGCACAAGAATCAAAATATAAAACAAAACATCTTCTGAGGACTTCCCTGGTAGTACAGTGGATAAAAATCTGCCTGCCAATGCAGGGGACATGGGTTTAATCCTTAGTAGGGGAAGAACCCACATAACACGAGGTAGCTAAGGCCTATGTGCCACAAATTCTGAGTCCACATGCTAGAGACCATGAGTCACAACTACTGAAGCCTGCGAACCTTAGAGCCTGCATGGGGCAACTACTGAGCTGGCGTGCTGCAACTACTGGACTTCATGTACCCAGAAACTGTGTTCTGCAACAATGGACGCCTGTGCACCATAGTGAAAAGCAGCCCCTACTCACCACAATTAGAGAAAGCCCATGTCCAGCAACAAAGATAAAGTACAAACAACAATAAAAATAAATAAATAATTTTAAAGAAACATCTTCTAAGAAACTTTGGACCATGTGATATTTAAAATGAAACTTGGGTTTTTTTCTTTAATAAATTATTTGAGATTTTTGTATATATGGACATTTGTGTTTCACAAATGTTGGGGATTTTTTATTTATCCTATAGGAAATATGAGTCTGTGTATAGACTACATTACAATTATGCACCAGATTTTACAATGTTATGCACCAGATTTTATTCTAGTATTTTTATTCTATTTCCTTATTTATATATGTTGGAGGTGCTGTAAATCATCAGCATTATTTTGATTTTCTGTCTGTCATGGCTGCAGTTTTAAGTGGAACTAGTCCAGAGTAATTTTGCTGCTGTAAAAGCTGGCTTGTGGAAACTTTGTTTGTTATTTGCTTATTAAAGAACCCCTGGACAGCATATTAAAAAGCAGAGCCATTACTTTGTCAACAAAAGTCCATCTAGTCAAGGCTATTGGTTTTCCAGTGGTCATGTATGGATGTGAGATTTGGGCTATAAAGAAAGCTGAGCACAGAAGAATTAATGCTTTTGAACTGTGGTGTTGGAGAAGACTCTTGAGAGTCCCTTGGACTGCAAGGAGATCCACCCAGTCCATCCTGAAGGAGATCAGTCCTGAGTGTTCATTGGAGGGACTGATGTTGAAGCTGAAACTCCAATACTTTGGCCACCTGATGTGAAGGGCTGACTCATTTGAAAAGACCCTGATGCTGGGAAAGATTGAGGGCAAGAGAAGGGGATGACAGAGGATGAGATGGTTGGATGGCATCACTGACTCAATGGACATGGGTTTGGGTGGAGTCCAAGAGTTGTTGATGGACAGGGAGTAGAACCTCATGCTGCGGTTCTTCTACTACTACTACTACTAAGTCACTTCAGTCAGTCCAACTCTGTGCGACCCCAGAGACGGCAGCCCACCAGGCTCCCCCGTTCCTGGGATTCTCCAGGCAAGAACATTGGAGGGGGTTGCCGTTCATGGGGTCGCTAAGAGTCGGACACGACTGAGCTGACTGAACTAAACTGAAAGAACCCCTTATAAGTTATTATAATGAATAATGAATTGTCCATGCCTGTCTCCCTCATTAGACTCCAAGTTTCTGAAGGGAATATTATACTGATTTTCACATCATCAATACTACAACAGGATAGAGAATACTATGGTATTTCATGAGTATTATTGGACAGAATTATTTGGAGTGGGGGCACAGATGTGTGGCCTTAGTTTCCCAACCAGCGATCAAACTCCCACCCCTGCATTGGGAGCACAGAGTCTTAATCACTGGATTGCCAGGGAAGTGCCTGGATTTTTTTTTAAATAAATAAAATAAATTAGTTTTTACAATATCCAACCAAGATCTTGTTAATGAGATAATGCATAGTGCCCCACTTATTCACTGCTTAAGATTTCCAATTTCTATCTCCCGAGTATACTTCTATCCAGTAAGTTTTCCCTACAAATGATAACTCTAGAATTTTAACTAAGTGACAGTATAATTTCCCCTCCAAATTACCACCTTTAGAAATTATACATTTATACATGATCCATTTTTAGAACTCTACTATTTGAAATATTGTGGCAATGAAAATAGGTACATAAATGCATACATATATCTGTGTCCACTAATTATATAGCCCTGGCATTCATGAATTGTAACATTAAATGAGAAAAAAATGTTTGTACGAACATTCACAATTCAGTGGGAAAAACAAGCACAGATGTCATTCTAGTATAATTACTATTAAATTTTAGATATCGCATAGTCTTGAATGTTTCCTCATTCTAAGTCATTATAGGTTCAAGCCATGAAGTTAATTTATTTTTCCAGTGCACACAACCTTCTCAGATTCTTGTCCTTGACCCCTTCTTTCTAAACACATTTCCTTTAACAAGCTCACCTATATGGATAGTGGATTAAATCACTGAGTTCCTCACCTCCCTGCCTTTTCTTGCTTTGACAAAATGCCACTCTGTTGAGCATGGGCTATAGTTTCCTGGGTGGTTCCCAAGTGAAGGGATGGCACAGCCAGAAAGGCAGGACACATCCTTGCATAAAATGCCCCTTGACCAGTGAGAAATGGACAGGAAAGGGAAACACACAGACCCACCCTCCTCCTTTTGCTTCCTATACTCTTCTCTCAGGTGTTATTTCTCCTCTTGATACTTCCAAGGAAAGTCTCACGTGTACAGATAACATGCCTCTTTCTCAACAAGGGCCTGTGTCACTTTGCTGGTTATGACGCGGTAGCCATTTTCATCCTTTCCTTTGTCTTGTATCCACTGTCTTTCATTCTGTACACCTTGGACTTGAATTTCCTAAAGAAAGTGGCAGCACTTCAATCCTCCCTCAGGCTTTGATTTCTAATACTAATACTGTGAAAGTTAAGTCGCTCAGTCATGTCGGACTCTTTGCGACCCCATGGACTGTAGCCTACCAGGCTCCTCCGTCCACAGGATTCTCCAGGCAAGAGTACTAGAGGGTTGCCACTTCCTTCTCCAGAGGATCTTCCCAACCCAGGGATCAAACATGGGTTACTTGAAAATTAAACACAGTCAAATTAGGAACTGATGTACTGTACTTCTTTAGGATATAGTCTCTGTTGCATAAATCCTGTATTAAGACCTCACTGTTACCATCTTTCTAAATTCCATATATATGCATTAGTATACTGTATTGTTGTTTTTCTTTCTGGCTTATTTCAATCTGTATAGACAGCAAAAGAGACACTGATGTACAGAACAGTCTTTTGGACTCTGTGGGAGAGGGAGAGGGTAGGATGATTTGGGAAAATGGCATCAAAACATGTATAATATCATATATGAAACGAGTCACCAGTCCAGGTTCGATGCACGATACTGGATGCTTGGGGCTGGTGCACTGGGACGACCCAGAGGGATGGTATGGGGAGGGAGAAGGGTTCAGGATGGGGAACACATGTATACCTGTGGCAGATTCATGTTGATATATGGCAAAACCAATACAATATTGTAAAGTTTAAAAATAAAAAATAAAAAGAACTCACTGAAGATAACATTTCCTTCAACAGAAAAGTTAAGGATGCTAAGTGGTGTAATTAGTTTCCTATATCAAGACAATACTTATAAGTGAGCTTTTCTGTTTTATTCCCAGTATAAATACACATATACATGAAGTTTGTTGACTGAAACAGTTAAACATGAAAATATAGTTGGCTGGAAACTATTGTGAAGGATACAATGAAAACTGAATATTCTCTGAACTTGTATTTTTTCATGATATGAAATTGTGAACAATATGGAAAATTAAGGTGAGAGAAATTTCAAGCCAATTAAAAAGAAGTAGTTTTTTAAATAAGATACATAAAATAGTCAACCAGGACAAGGCCTTCTACTGGAAGTCAATAACATACATGTTGCAGATTGAATATTGGTAGAAAAAGAGTTAATTTTATGATGACTCATAAATATTTTCAAGCTAGGACAATGATATGGGTAATAAAACATCATATTCAGGATGCAAACCAGTCACCTACATGGATCAGGAACAATTTCCTTTTGCCTATGTATTCAGCATTTGATTTTTTTCTGTGTGATGTTTTGGCGGGGGAGGGGGAAACACTTGTAGATAGCACAAGGGGTATATTCCAGAATATGGAAAAAACATTTTCTCCCATTTAGTATTACTTTTAAACACAACATAAACTAAATTAGTTGTGAAGGCCATTCATCGGTATGATGGGGTTAAACTCCATCATATGATTCCATTCTCTACTTGGTTGATATCATTCAACATCATGTTTTTGTCTTAATAAGAGTGACTGAAAATAGAGGTTGGTCTGGTTTTCTAAAAGAAAACATGTTTGTTCCCTCTGTAACTTACAAGATTATTATAAGTGGAAAAGATAATAGTGACCAGAATATAACATTCAATAAAGTGTTTTTAAACTTAAGCTTTCAAATTAAACTCATGGCAGAATCTTAAAAGAGAAAGAAAAGAAAACAACATGCCGGAGATCTCCCTCCCCCTACACCTGTCCCAGACTTGTCCTCCAACCTCAGCCACCACTTCTCTGTCTCTGACCAGGACAGACTGGCTCATCACACAGAAAAAAAAGAGCTCTGCCCCTTCTGGGTTCTGGGGACACTGGTCAATAGGGGACACTACAACAGATCAGAGGAAAGGACACTAATATGAACAACATATTATTTATTCCTCTTTATCTGAGACTGGATGTTTCCCTGGCAAATGGAAGTCAGCATCCCAAGGTTATGTTAAATATGGATGCACATTACCCATATCTCCTGCTCTGGTCACTCAGCCAGCCTGGTTATCAACCTTCATGGCTGTAAAGTAAAACATGATGTAATCAGTAGAACTAAACTCTAGTAAGATTTTTAAGGAGTTGTAAAAGTCTATGTTTGCCAATAATATAATATTTTGTTTGTTTTATATATAAGGACATCATCCACAGAATTTTAAAGTAATTTTTAATATTATCATCACATTAGCTTCAAAATTATTTATATCATGTAATTTTACCAACAAAAGTCAAAATACAATTTTCAAATTAAATCAGATTTTCCATTCTTATAGACTTTCTCAGTAAGTTCAGAGGAATTGGCAGATTCACGATCCTGACAAATATGAGAATTATTTGATTCAATTTGGTTAGACGCCAATTCCTTTATACCTTCTTCAGTAGTGGTTTGATGGTTTAGTCACTAAGTCATGTCTGACTCTTGTGACCGCATGGACTGTAGCCTGCCAGGCTCCTCTGTCCATGTGGTTCTCCAGGCAAGAACACTTGAATGGGTTGCCATTTCATTCTCCTGGGGATCTTCCTGACCCAGAGATTGAACCTGGGTCTCCTGCACTGCAGGCAGTTTTTACTGACTGTTAGAATGAAGCTATATTCTCTGACATCTTGAATATTCTAAGGGTTGTCAAGGGCTATAGCTATCATTTTGCATTGGAGTGGAAGTAGAGAAAACACTTGTAAAAATGTTGTATATTTGTAGAGGTCTATGCTTTCTTGTTTAGCTATATTTTAACCCAGTGTGGACTCAAGCTGAGAATGAAAGGATCAACTGTGTAGATCATTTTAGCTCCAGGACTGTGTATAGATTCAACACGTTATTGATTCACATTATTGATTCAGCTACCACCATTTCCTTACAAAAGCTTTACAAATGCTGTCCAGGACTGGCACTGAAGAACCCAAATGTCAACTGAAAAACACTCAGCATGTTTTTTTTCTGAATGTCTGCTGGTACAGTCATGACATTTTTTTCTTTATAATATAAAGTCATCAATACTCCCAGAGGCTATGAATAAATTCTTATTCACCAAGGTACATCAACTATTTCATACCTGGTACAGTGAAACGGTTAGCATTGCACTTGCTTTAAAAACAAAAAGTGGCTTACCTTTTATTTAAGAAACAAGTATAGTTATTTCCTAATGTAATTCTAAACATAATTTCAGGGGAAAATATTGAATACAAATCTGTTTTTTTTAATTTAATTTTATTTTTTAAACTTTACATAATTGTATTAGTTTTGCCAAATATCAAAATGAATCCGCCACAGGTATACATGTGTTCCCCATCCTGAACCCTCCAAGTACAAATTCTAACTTTGTATCTGTTTTAATATCATAGGAAAGAGTAGTTAAAGATTCAGAAACAGACTTATATTTTTCAAATGAAAGCTTTCAAAAAATATTTGGCTTTGATGCTACTTCTTGAGTAAATTACAGTTGGAATATCACTGATTGATATGCTTATTTCATAATATAGCAGCAAACCTCTGAGACTTAAAAAAATAATGTAGCTCATCTTTGAATAAAAAATTTTAGATGCCCATTAAGTATACAGTTAATATATTACCAACACTATATATTAATATATTATTTAATATATTAAAACTATTATATATATATCAAATATGCATATATAATCATTCTCAGTTAAAATTATAACAAAGGAAAAAGTCTATTGACTATGCCACCTTCTTTTCTAATAGGTTTCATGAAATTACAAGTAAATTATTTGACAAGGATTTTTGTCTGTTAGTTGGGTTTGATTGAAGTTTTAACTTTCTCATTTCATTTACTTAAAAAATCAAGTTATTTGTCTTACTAAGATAAAATGATAAAGGTTTATAAACAAAAAAGATAAAGCTTTGTAGAAGTTTTGATAAATTCTTCATTAAAATAACAAAGAAGAGAAATATAATAGTAAATAATGGCTATATAAACCAGTATATTTTCTCTCAAAGAATTAAAATGTTTACCATTTTATCTCTAATTATCAGAATTATATTTAATTTATATATATATATATTTCAATAAATACTATGTCTGTATAATATGGGAAAATCAATCATTTGGTTAAAAATTGATGTAACAGGTTCAAAGACCTTACATATGTCTACTAATAGATGATAAGAATTATTTTTACTATTATAAATTGAGTGGTACCAATAAGAACAATGAATTTCACTGACAGTAAAACAAATTAGACTGATCTCTTTTGTGACATGTATTCCACAGTTTTTGTGTTAATCAGATATTTTCTAAGGAACCCCCAGTATCAAATAAAGTTCTTCCAATATCAATTCCCTAATAATTTAGGTTTCCATGAAAGAAACAATAGCCCTTGATTTAAATTCAACCAATCGAATTCGGCTAACAGAATTTTGGCAAGAATATGCACCAGTCATAGCAAACACCCTCTTCCAACAACACAAGAGAAGACTCTATATATGGACATCACCAGATGGTCAATACCAAAATCAGATTGATTATATTATTTGCAGCCAAAGATGAAGAAGCTCTATACAGTCAGCAAAAACAATACTGGGAGCTGACTGTGGCTCAGATCATGTACTCCTTATTGCCAAATACAGACTTCAATTGAAGAAAGTAGGGAAAACCACTAGACCATTTGAGTATGACTTAATCAAATCCCTTATGATTATACAGTGGAAGTGACAAACAGATTCAAGGATTAGATCTGGTAGAAGGAATGCATGAAGAACTATGGACTGAGGTTCATGACATTGTACATGAGGCAGGGATCATAGGCCATCCCAGAGAAAAAGAAATGCAAAAAGTCAAAAAGGTTTTCAGATGAGGTCTTACAAAAATCTGAGAAAAGAAGAGAAGCTAAAGGCAAAGGAGAAAGGAAAGATATACCCAATTGAATGCAGAGTTCCAAAGAATAGCAAGGAGAGACGAAAAAGCCTTCCTTAGTGATCAATGCAAAGAGATAGAGGGAAAAAATAAAATGGGAAAGACTAGAGAAGAAAGACTTCTTCTGAAGGAAAAGACTCAAGAAAATTAGAGATACCAAGGGAACATTTCATGCAAAGATGGACACAGTAAAGGACAGAAATGGTATGGACCTAACAGAAGCAGAAGACATTAAGAAGAGGTGACAAGAAAACAGAGAAGAACTGTACAAAAAAGATCTCATGATCTCAGATAACCTCATGACCTCAGATCTAAGATAACCACAATTGTGTAATCACTCACCTAGAGCCAGACATCCTGGAATGTGAAGTCAAGTGGGCCTTAGGAAGCATCATTATAAACAAAGCTAGTAGAGGTGATGGAATTCCAGTTGAGCTATTTCAAATTCTAAAAGATTATGCTGTGAAAGCGCTGCACTCAATATGACAGCAAATCTGGAAAACTCAGCAGTGGCCACAGGACTGGAAAAAGTCAGTTTTCATTCCAATCCCAAAGAAAGGCAATGCCAAAGAATGTTAAAACTACCACACAACTGCACTCATCTTGCACACTATCAAAATAATGGTCAAAATTCTCCAAGCCAGGCTTCAACTGTACATGAACTGTGAGCTTCCAAATGTTCAAGCTGGATTTAGAAAAGATAGGAACTAGAAATCAAATTGCAAACATCAGTTGGATCATAGAAAAAGCAAAAGAATCCCAGAAAAAAAATTTACTTTTGCTTTATTGATAATACCAAAGCTTTTGGCTGTGTGCCAAAGCCTTTGACACAACAAACTGTGGAAAATTCTTAAAGTTATATGAAAATCAGACCTGTTTCTTGAGAAACCTGTACTCAGATCAAGAAGTAAAAGTTAGGAACAGATATGGAAGAACAGAATGGTTTCAATTTGGAAAAGGAGTATATCGGGGCTGTATATTGTCACCTTGCTTATTTAACTTCTATGGAGAGTACATCATGCAAAATGCCAGGCTGGATGAAACACAAGCTGAAATAAAGATTGCCGGGAGAAATATCAATAATCTCAGATATGCCAGTTACACCACCCTTATGGCCGAAAGCAAAGAGAAATTATAGAGCCTCTTTATGAAAGTGAAAGAGGAGAATGAAAAGCTTAAAGCTCAACATTCAAAAAACTAAGATAATGACATCCAGTCCCATCAGTTCATGTCAAATAGATGGGGAAACAAGGAAAACAGTAACATTCTTTATTTCCACAATCACTGCAGATGGTGATGCCACCATTAAATTAAAAGACACTTGCTCTTTGGAAGAAAAATTATGACAAGCCTAGACAGCATATTAAAAAGCAGAAACATTACTTGGCCAGCAAATGTCTGAATAGTCAAAGCTATGGTTTTTCCAGTAGTCATGTATGGATGTGAGAATTGGACCACAAAGTCTGAGTGCTTTTGAAATGTGGTGGTGGAGAAGACTTTTGAGAATTCCCTTGGACTGCAAAGAGATCAAGCCAGTCAACCCTAAAGGAAATTAATCCTGAATATGCATTGGAAGGACTGATAATGAAGCTGAAACTCCAATACTTTGGCCACCTTGTGTGTAGAGCTGATTCATTAGAAAAGACCCTGCTACCAGGAAAGATTAAAGGCAGGAGATAAAGGGGATGACAGAGGACAAGATAGTTGTGTGGCATCACCGACTCAGTGGGCAAGAGTTTGAGCAAATTCCGTGAGATGTTGAAGAACAGGGATGCTTAGCAAGCTACAGTCTGTGGAGTTACAAAGAATTTGACACAACTGAGTGACTGAACAACAATAAAAGTGTTAAGACCCTCTGCTAATTATAAAAAATTCCAATAGCTATTTTTCCATCCCAGAGAGAGAAGCTCTATTTTGATTTCAGTCCTCAAAATAAGCCACTTACAATAGACCACATTAAAAAATCATTTGGCATATTGTGAGCTTCTTAGATAAGCTATATATTTGACCTATTATGTATTTTCTTGTTGCAAATTTCATAAATATGAAGCATAGCACTAATGAATTTTAAAAGAATAACCATAGGAAAACTTTATGAATAAGATCTTAAAGTTTTAGGCTGTCTTAAAGAAAATAAGATTACCTGCTGCCTTTTCAAGTTGTTTTCTCACTTTCTCTTTTTCTTTTTGTCTGCATGCAGAGAGTTTGGAGATCAGTGATAGAACCTGTGCCCCTTGCAGTGGAAGTGCAGAGTCTTAACCACTGGATCACCAGCGAAGTCCACTCTCACATATTTTAAAAAGAATAGTGATTAATCACTGTGGCATTTTATAGTCATTTCCTCTTTGAACATATTTTTGTTTTCTTGAATAACTAAATCCTTTAAAAATGTTTTTATCTTTTTTTATCATTGGTGTTGTTGAAGAGAAGATAGCAGACTATATGAATTAAGGGAAATGTTGGCATTATTAATTTTAACTAATTTTAAATTAATTATGGAAATTTTCAAGTGTAATTTTAAGTATGTTAACTTAAATCAAGTATACCCATGGCAGATTCATGTCAATGTATGGGAAAATCAAAACAATATTGTAAAGTAATTAGCCTCTAATTAAAATAAATAAACACATGTAAACCTGTGGCGGATTCATTTTGATATTTGGCAAATCTAATACAGTTTTGTAAAGTTTAAAAATAAAATAAAATTTAAAAAAAAAAATAAAATAAATAAATTTTTTTAAAAATTGAAGAAAACTTTCAAATAATTTTAACATAAGTGAACAGTTTTTGGAAGTTTTCTCCTAAAACTGAAACAGACAACCAATTTTTTTAATTTATTTTAATTTATTTTTAATTGAAGGATAAATGATTTACAGAATTTTTTACTGTCAAAACTCAACATGAATCAGTAATAGGTATACATATACACCCTCCCTTTTGAATCTCCCTCCCATCTCCCTCCCCACCCCACCCCTTTAGGTTGATACACAGCCCCTGTTTGAGTTTCCTGAGCCATACAACAAATTCCCTTTAGCTATGTTTTTTACATATGGTGATGTAAGTTTCCATGTTACTCTTTCCATACATCTCACCCTCTCCTGCCCTCTCCCCATGTCCATAAATCTGTTCTCTATGTCTGTTTCTGCTTTGCTGCCCTGTAAATAAATAATTCAGTACCATTTTTCTAGATTCCATATATGTATGTTGCTGCTGCTGCTGCTGCTAAGTAGCTTCAGTCGTGTTCAACTCTGTGTGACCCCATAGACTGAAGCCCACCAGGCTCCACCATCCCTGGGATCCTCCAGGCAAGAACACTGGAGTGGGTTGGGTTGCCATTTCCTTCTCCAATGCATGAAAATGAAAAGTTAAAGTGAAGTCGCTCAGTCGTGTCCAACTCTTTGCAACCCCATGGACTGCAGCCTATCAGGCTCCTCTGTCCTTGAGATTTTTCTGGCAAGAGTACTGAAGTGGGTTGCCATTCCCTTCTCTATATGTGTGTTAGAATGTGATATTTAACTTTCTCTTTCTAACTCACTTCCCACTATATAATATGTTTTAGGTTCACCAACCTCAAGTCGGACACGACTGAGTGACAGAACTGAACTGAACTGAACTGAACTGAACCTCATCAAAACTGACTCAGATGTGTTCCTTTTTATGGCTGGGTAATATTCCATTGTGTATAGGTTCCACAACTTCTTTATCCATCCATCTGTTGATGGACATCTAGGTTGTTTCCATGTTCTAGCTATTGTAAATAGTACTTCAATGAACAATGGGATACATGTGTCTTTTTCAACCCTTGTTTCCTCAGAGTACATGCCTAGGAGTGGGATTGCTGGGTCATATGGTGGTTTTATTCCTACTTTTTAAAGGAATCTCCATACAGTCTTCTATGGGAATTTACATTCCCATCAACAGTGCAAGAGCATTCTTTTTCTCCACACCCTCTCCAGCATCTATTGTTTGTAGATTTTTTGATGATGGCCATTCTGATGGGTGGGAGGTGATATCTCATTGTGGCTTTGATTTGCATTTTTCTAATAGTGAATGATGTTGAGCATCTTTCCATGTGTTTGTTAGCCATCTGTATGTCTTCTTTGAATAAATGTCTGTTTAGGTCTTTTTCCCACTTTTTGATTGGGTTGTTTGTTTTTCTGGCATTGAGTTGTATAAGATGCTTGTATATTTTGGAAATTAATCCTTTGTCAGTTGTTTCATTTGCTATTATTTTCTCCCATTTTGAGGTTTGTCTTTTCACCTTGCTTATAGTTTCCTTTCCTGTGCAAAAGCTCTTAAGTTTAATCAGGTCCCACTTGTTTAGTTTTGTTTTTATTTCCATTGCTGCAGAAGGTGGGTCATCAAGGATCTTGCTTTGATTTATGTTGTCGAGTGTTCTGCCCATGTTTTCCTCTGAGTTTTCTAATTTCTGGTCTTATATTAGATCTTTAATCCATTTTGAGTTTATCTTTGTGTATGGTGTTAGGAAGTGTTCTAATTTCAGTTTTTTACTTGTACATGTGCAGTTTTCCCAGCAACACATATTGAAGAGACTGTCTTTGCCCCATTTTATATTCTTGTCTCCTTTATCAAAAATAAGGTACTCATAGGTGCATGGGTTTATTTCTGGGCTTTCAATCTTGTGTCATTGGTCTATATTTCCATTTTTGTGCTGGTACTATATTGTCTTGATGACTGTAGCTTTGTAGTATAATCTGAAGTCAAAAAGGTTGATTCCTCCAGCTCCATTTTTCTTTCTCAAGACTGTGTTGGCTATTCGAGGCCTTTTGTATTTCCATATGAATTGTGTTTTTTTTTTTTTTTTCTCTAGTTCGGTGAAAAATGCCATTGGTAATTTCATAGGGATTACATTGAATCTGTAGATTGGATTTGCTAGGGTAGTCATTTTCACAATATTGATTCTTCCTACCCAGGAATATGGAATATCTCTCCATCTGCTTAGTTCATCTTTGATTTCACTCATTAGTGTCTTAGCATTTTCTGCATATAGGTCTTTTGTCTCCTTAGGTAAGCTTATTCCTAGATATTTAATTATTTTTGTTGCAATGGTGAATGGGATTTATTCCTTATTTCTTCTTCTGATTTTTCATTGTTAGTATATAGAAATGCAAATGATTTCTGCATATTGATTTCATATCCTGCAACCTTGCTAAATTCACTGATTCAGTTCAGTTCAGTCACTCAGTCGTGTCCAACTCTTTGTGACCCCATGAACCGCAGCACACCAGGCCTTCCTGTCCATCACAGACTCCCGGAGTTCCCTCAGACTCACGTCTATTGAGTCAGTAATGCCATCCAGCCATCTCATTCTCTGTCATCCCCTTCTCCTCCTGCCCCCAATCCCTCCCAGCATTAGAGTCTTTTCCAATGAGTCAACTCTTCACATGAGGTGGCCAAAGAACTGGAGTTTCAGCTTTAGCATCATTCCTTCCAAAGAAATCCCAGGGCTGATCTCCTTCAGAATGGACTGCGTTGGATCTCCTTGCGGTCCAAGGGACTCTCAAGACTCTTCTCCAACACCACAGTTCAAAAGCATCAATTCTTCGGCACTCAGCCTTCTTCACAGCCTAACTCTCACATCCATATGCTCTGGTAATTTTTCTGATACTATACTTTGGGTTTTCAATGAACAGTATCATGTTACCTGAAAACAGTGAGAGTTTTACTTCTTCTTTTCTGATCTGGATAACTTTTATTTTTCTTATCTGTTTGCTATAGCTATGACTTCCAGAACAATGCTGAATAATAGTGGGGAAAGTGGGCACCCTTGTATTGTTCTTGATCTTAGGGGAATGCTTTCAGTTTTTCACCAATGAGAATAACTTTTGCTGTAGGTTTATCATATATGGCCTTTACTATATTTGAGGTAGGTTCCTTCTATGCCCATTTTTTTTTAAGATTTGTATTGCTATAAACTTCCCTCTGAGGACTGCTTTTGCTACAAACCGTAGGTATTGAGTTGTCAGCTTTTCATTGTCATTTGTTAATAGAATTTTTTTTTATTTCCCTTCTAATTTCTTCAGTAACCTGTTGGTTATTTAGAAACGTGTTGTTTAATCTCCACGTGTTTGTGTTTCTTACACTGTTTTCCCCTGTAATTGATATCTAGTCTCATAGCATTGTGGTCGGAAAAGATGCTTGATACAATTTCAATTTTCTTAAGTTTACTGAGGTTTGATTTATGACCTATGATGTGGTCTCTCCTGGAGAATGTTCCATGTTCACTTGAGAAGAAAGTGTATTCTTCTGCATTTGGATGGAATGTCCTAAAGATATCAAGGAGATCCATCTCATCTAATGTATCATTTAAGACCTGTGTTTCCTTATTAATTTTCTGTTTTGATGAACTGTCCATTGGTGTGAGTGGGGTGTTAAAGTCTCCTACTATTATTGTGTCACTGTCAATTTCTCCTTTTATGTTTGTTAGTGTTTGTCTTATGTATTGAGGTGCTCCTATGTTGGGTACATAGATATTTGCAATTGTTATGTCTTCCTTGTGGATTAATCCCTGGATCATTTTGTAGTGTCCTTCCTAATCTTTTGCAATCTTCTTTATTTTAAGGTCTATTTTGTCTGATATGAGCATTGCTAAAAAAGCTTTCTTTTGCTTCCCATTTGCATGGAATATAATTTTCCATCCTTTCACTTTCAGTCTATCTATGTCTTTAGCTCTTAAGTGGGTTTCTTGTAGGCAGCATATATATGGGTCTTGGTTTTGTATCCATTTAACCAGTCTGTGTCTTTTGGTTGCAGCATTTAATCCATTTACATTTAAAGTAATTATTGACATATATGTTCCTATTCCCATTTTCTTAATTGTTTGGGGTTGATCTTGTAGATTTTTTCTTATTCTCTTCTATTTTTTGACTATATATGCCCCTTTAATATTTGTCATAAACATGGTTTGGTGATACTGAATTCTCTTAACTTCTGCTTGTCTGAAACCCTTTTTAAATTTCTCCATCAATTTTGAATGAGATCCTTACCAGCTACTCTAACCTTAGTGTAGATTTTTCCCTTTCAGTACTTTAAATATATCCTGCCATTCCCTTCTGGCCTGCAGAATTTCTGCTGAAAGCTCTTAAGCATATGGGGTTTCCCTTGTATGTTACCTATTGTTTCTCCCTTGATGCTTTTAATAGTCTTTCTTTGTGTTTAGTCTTTGTTAGTTTGATTAGTATGTGTCTTGGCATGTTTCTCCTTGGGTTTATCCTCTATAGGACTCTTTATTCCTCTTGGATTTGATTGACTATTTCCTTTTGCATGTTGTGGAAATTTTCAACTATAATCTCTTCAAAACTTTTCTCATACCCTTTCTTTTCTCTTCTTCTTCTGCAACCCCTATAATTTGAATGTTGGTGCATTTGACACTGTCCGAGAGGTCTCTGAGACTATCCTCCTTCCTTTTCATTCCTTTTACTTTATTCTGCTCTTCAGAAGTAATTTCTACCATTTTATCATCCAGCTCACTGTTCCAGTCTTCTGCTTCAGATATTCTACTATTGATTCCTTCTACAGTATTTTTAATTTCAGTAGTTGTGCTGTTTGTCTCTTCATGTTTATTCTTTAATTCTTCTAGGTCTTTGTTCATTGATTCTTGATTTTTTCCGTTTTGTTTTCAAGGTTTTTGATCATCTTTGTATCATTATACTGAATTCTTTTTTAGGTAGTTTGCCTATTTACTCTTCCTTTATTTGGACTTCTGTGTTTGTAGTTTGTTCCTTCATTTGTGTAGTATTTCTCTGCCTTTTCATTATTATTTTTTTTTAACTTACTATGTTTGTGGTCAACTTTTCCCAGGCTTCAAGACTGAATTATTTCTTCCTTTGGTTTCTGCCCTCCCAAGGTTGGTCCAGGGGTTTGTGTAAGCTTCATATAAGATGAGCTTTGTGCTGAGTTTTTGTTTGCTTGCTTGATTTTCCTCTAATGGGCAAGGCTGTTGATTTTCCTCTAATGAGTGATGTGGTAATCCTGTCTGCTGATGATAGGGTTTGTATTTTTGTTTTGTTTGTTGTTTAGATGAGGCGACCTGCACAGGGTGCTATTGGTGGTTGGGAGATGTGGAGTCTTCTATTCCAGTGGTTTCCTTTGTGTGAGTTCTCACTATTTGATATCCCCTAGGGTTAGTTCTCTGGTAGTCTAGGGTCTTGGAGTGCTCCCACTCAAAGGCTCAGGGCTTGATCTCTGGTCAGGAATGAGGATTCCACAAGTGGTTTGTTATGGCATTGAGTGAGATTAAAACAATTATCCAAAAACAAGAAACCAAAGATGAACCCCAGACAAATTACAGTTACAAAATCAGGCAAATAGTAATTAAAATAAAGGAATATACACATATACATATACATGCATGAGCAAAGTCAAAACAGACCAACAAACATAAAGTGCACTAGATTGACCCAGCTAACAAAAGAAACCAAAAATTATATCTACTTATTGAGAACAAAAATAACTAAAGCACAACCTGGAAAACAAAACTAAAGGAAGGTGCCAACTGGGGGATAAAGCAATGAAAATAAAATTAACAAATATGTTGAGAGGGAAGGAAGAAAGAATAGATATGCACAGTTAAGTAGAGGTAGATAAAGAAGATTTTTATATATATTTAACTAAATGCAAGGGGGAAAGAACAGTAGGAAAGCAAACAAAGGAATAAATGTAGAAAAATAATGGGTTTAAAAAATTAAAATTAAAAAAGAGAGAAAAAAAAAATCTCCCCAGAACTGCAAAAGCCCAACATAGAGGCAGAGGTTTATAACAGCAATAAAAAGTGTGACTGAGCGGAAAAAAAAAAAGCTCAAAAGCTTAATTAGATTTCATAGTGCCAATAAAATCAACAACTACAACTTGGGGTGGGGGGAGGGGAAAGGGGGGGGAGAAAAAAATTCCAAGGAATCTACGGAACAAGTCAAAACATAAGAATAGTAAATGCTTTTCTTAAGTCACTGCTGTCAGAGTCCTTTCCTTCACCAGGAGTCACAGTCCACTTCACCTCCCTAGGATGCCCTCTAAATTTGTACTTATCTCTGGACCCGATGTGGGGGCAGCTCAGATTCTAATCTGGTTCTACTCAACTGAGTTCTTGCCTCCAGTGTCCAGAGCTATCAGAACTAGTGCGTTTTCTTTTATGGGAGGTCTCAATGATGTTTTATATATTCCATAGACACAGAGTCCGCCTAGTTAATTGTATGGATTTAATCTGCACCTTGTACAGCTTGTGGGAAGGTTTTGGGTCCTCTTCCTTGTCACACTGCCCCTGGGTTTCAATTGTGGTTTTCTTTCCAGCTCTACATGTGGGTTGTTCCCCTGGAGTTTGCTACTGAGGCTGCCCTGGCAGACTTGGGTTTGCCCCTGTGAGGGCCAGGTATGGAGGTGGTGCAGCTCTTTGGGTCGCAGGGGTTCTGGCAGCACCAGATACTCAGGGGAGTTAGCAGATAGGGCAGCAGGAAACACAGTGCTCTAGAAGAGTATGGCAACCAGTATTGGCCAATACGCTCCAGTATTCTTGACTGGAAAACCACCCTCCCTGAAAGAGAAGCCTGGCAGACCACAGTCTACAGAGTCACAAAGAGTTGGACACTATTGAAGCAATCCCACGAAGTCCTTCTCTGTAAATCAGTACATCAGGCACATAGAGGGAGCCCCCCATCTGGAGTCCTACTCTGTACATCAGTGCATCAGGCACTTGAAGGGGCACCCTGCATGGGGTCCTACTCTGTAGTTCAGTGCGTTAGGTGTTTGATGGGCCAGCCTCTCTATCTCTCAGCTGCAGATGCTTGCTTGTGGTGGGAGAGAGGCTTTGGTGATGGCTCCACCTCCTACACATGACTCAGCAGTATCGTCCCCTCAATCTGTCTCTCAGCAGTCATCATCAGCCTTCACCCGGGTGAAGCTCCACAATCCCTAAACTCCAGCACTCAGCCACTGCACCACCTGGGTATGTATGGCTGTGGTAAGGACTGTCTGATTCTCATTCCATTTAGGCTGCCACAGATCAGCTGTTTCACTCTCAGCCTTAAATATTTCTCGTGTGACTCAGACAATTGCCCCGATGTGGGGATCAGACCCATGCTTCAGTTCCCCCACCCACCGAGGGAAGGTCCAATCCTACTAACACTCCTGTTTTCCCCCTATTTCCTTCATCTTACTGAGTTTTGTGAGGATCCATATATTCTTTCCTGCTGGTAAGGTACTCTTGTCTGCTTTCAGCTATTTTTTTTGCATGCATTCTGTGTCTGAAGGTGTATTCCTGATGTATCCATGGAAAGAGATGGACTCCACATTCACCTACTCCTCCTCCATCTTGTTCTCAGTTAAGATAACGAATCTTAACACTCAGATTGTATCACAATTTGAAAACATTTCCAGTATTTATGACTTAAATTTCTTTTAATGGGCAAATACAGTCAGTAACGTGGAAAGGGTGGTATTTGAATGGATAAAAATAGAATAAAACAATGATATATTTGTGGGGTTTTTTGTCTTTCACATTTATACTTATATGTTTATTATATCATGTTACCAATAGCACTCTTTCAATAAATGCTGAGATATTCTAATCAACCTCCATTCCCTCTTTCACCATTTTAAAAATTACTCTATATTTTGAATATTCTAGGCCAATGACATTAACACTTGATGGTTTTTTGCTTTTTCATTTTTTCAGAAGTTCACTTCAGTTGTTCAGTCATGTTGGACTCTTTGCACTCCATGGACTGCAGCCCAAGAGGCTTCCCTGTCCATCACCAACTCCCAGAACCTACTCAAACTCATGTCCATTGAGTTAGTGATGCCATCCAACCATCTCATCCTCTGTTGTCCCCTTCTCCTCCTGCCTTCAATCTTTCCCAGCATCAGGGTCTTTTCAGATGAGTCAGTTCTTCGCATCAGGTGGCTAAAGTATTGGCGTTTCAGCTTCAGCACAGTCCTTCCAATGAATATTCAGGACTGATTTCCTTTAGGATAGACTGGTTGGATCTCCTTGCAGTCCAAGGGAATCTCAAGAGTCTTCTCCAACACCACAGTTCAAATTATCAATTCTTTGGCGCTCAGCTTTCTTTATAGTCCACTCTCACATCCATACATTACTATGGGAAAGACCATAGTTTTGACTAGACGGACCTTTGTTGGCAAAGTAATGCTTCTGCTTTTTAATACGCTGTCTATGTTGGTCATAACTTTTCTTCTAAGGAACAAGCAAGCGTCTTTCAATTTCATGGCTCCAGTCACCATCTTCAGTGATTTTGGAGTCCCCCAAAATAAAGTCTGTCACTGTACAAATAAGGTCTTAGTGACTTGCGTAACCACAGTGGTGTAATAACTCACCTAGAGCCAGACATTGTGGAGTATGAAGTCAAGTGGGCCTAAGAAAGCATTACTATGAACAAGTGTACTGGAGGTGATGGAATTCCAGCTAAGCTATATAAAATCTTAAAATATGATGCTGTTAAAGTGCAGCACTCATTATGCCGGCAAACTTGGAAAACTCAGCAGTGGCCACAGGACTGGAAAAGGTCAATTTTCATTCCAATCCCAAAGAATGTTCAAATTACCATACAATTGAGCCCATTTCACAAGCGAGCAAGATTATGCTCAAAATCCTTCAAACTGGGCTTCGTAGTACATGAATTTAGGACTTTTAGAGTACAAGCTGGATTTAGAAAAGGCAGGGGAACCAGAGATCAAATTTCCAACATTTGTTGGATCACAGAAAAAGCAAAGGAATTCCAGAAAAGCATCTACATCTTCTTCACTGACTACACTAAAGCTTTTGACTGTGTGGATCACAGAAAACTATGGAAAATTCTTAAAGAGATATGATACTTCATGTCTCACAGGTAAAAAACCAATACCGGACAAACTTACCTGTCTCCTGAGAAACCTGTATATGGGTCAAGAAGCAATAATTAGAACCAGACATGGGAAAATGAACTGGGTCAAAATCGGGAAAGAAGTACATCAATTCTGTATGTCACACTGCTTATTTAACTTATATGCAAAGTGTGTCTGAGTGTGGGCTAAGTCATTTCAGCTGTGTCTGACTCTTTGTGACCCCATGGACTGTGTAGCACACCAGGCTCCTCGGCCCATGGGATTCTCCAGGCAATAATACTGGAGTGGGTTGCCATTTCCTAATCCAGAGGATCTTCCAGACCCAGGGATCAAACCTATGTCTCTTATATCTCTTGCATTGGCAGGTGGGTTCTTTACCACTATTGCCACCTGGAAAGCCCCATATGAGAGTACATCATCCAAAATGCCAGGCTGGATGAATCACAAGCTGGAATCAAGATTTCCAGGAGAAATATCAATAAGCTGAGACATGCAGATGATACCACTATAATGGTAGAAAATGAAGAGGAACTAAAGAGCCTCTTGAAGAGGGTGAAAGAGGAGAGTTAAAAAGCTGGCTTTAAAAGTCTACATACAGAAAACAAAGTTCATGGTATCCAGCCTCTCACTTTATGGCAAATAAAAGGGTAAAAAGTGGTAGCAGTGATAGATATTATTTTATTGGGCTCCAAAATCTCTGTGGAGCATGATTGCAGCCCCCAAATTAAAAAAAAAAAACACTTGCTCCTTGGAAGGAAAGCTATTGAAAACCTAGGCATCTTATAGAAAGCAGAAACATCATCTTGTCAACTAAGGTCCATCTAGTCAAACTATGGTTTTTCCTGTAGTTATGTATGGATGTGAGAATTGGACCATAAGGAAAGCTGAGCACCAAAGAATTTATGCTTTCAAATTGTGGTGCTGGAGAAGACTCTTGAGAGTCCCTTGGGCTGTGGGGAGATCAAACCAGTTGATTCTAAAGGAGATGATCCTTGAGTATTAATTGGAAGGACTGACACTGAAGCTGAAGGTCCAATACCTGGGCCATCTGATACGAAGAGTTGACTCATTAGAAAAGACTCTGATGCTGGGAAAGATTGAGGACAAGAGGAGAAGGGGGTGACACAGGATGAGATGGTTGAATGGCATCATGAATTCATTGGATTTAAGTCTGAGCAAATTCCAGGTTACAGTGAAGGACAGGGAAGTCTATTGTAATAAAGTCCATGCAGTTGCAAATTTTCAGACACAATGTAGTGATTGAACAACGATGGTAGCTCTGTTTTTAGTTGTATATACAGAAAACTATAATTCAAAAAGATACATGAGCCCCAATATTCATTACAGCACTATTTACAATAGCCAAGAATTGGAAGCAACCTAAATGTCCATCAGCTGATGAATGGATAAGGAATATGTGGTGAATATATACAGTAGAATATTACTCAGTCATAAAAAATGAAATAATACTATAATTGCAGAGACATGGATAGACCTTGAGATTATCGTACTAAGTAAGATAAGTCAAACAGAAATATAAACATTATATGACATCACTAACATGTGGAATCCAAAAAGTGATACAAGTGAACTTATTTACAATACAGAAACAGATTCACTGACTTCAAGAACAAACCTATGGTTACCAAAGTGAAAAGAATGGGAGGAGGGTGCTCAGTGCTTGTGCACTTGGCCACCCAGCTGAGGTGTTGAGAGCAGCCGTTTCACTCTAGGAGCTCTGATCTGAAGTGCTGACTACAAAGCCTCTGCATGCCACATCGTAGCTGCTAGTGAAACTCCAGGAAGCACAAAGGAAAAAATAAAAGAGATCAAGCCCTAAGCCTTTGGAGTGGGAGAACTGACTCTAAAAGCCTAGACTACCAGAGAACACCTAACCTTAGGGAGTATGAAATAGTGAGAACTTGCACAAAGAAAACCACTTGAATATAAGACCCAGCATCACCCAACCACTAGTAGCACACTGTACAGGATGCCTCATCCAAACAACAAACAAGACAAAAATATTAACCTAATCATGAGCAGACAAGATTATCACCTCATTCCGGCCTGATCATCATTGGAAGGGGGAGGGGGGAGGGAATGAACTCAGTTCAAATCTCAGCCTATGTGAAGCTCACATAAACCATAGATCAACCTAGAGAGGGAAGAAACCAAAAGAAATAATTTAGTCTTGAAGCCTGGGGAAATGAGACCTCAAACACAATAAGTTTTAAAATATAATGAAAAGGCAGAGAAATACTGCACAAATAAAGGAACAAACTAGAAACACAGAAATCTAAATAAATAGGCAAACTACCTGAAAAAGAGTTCAGAATAATGATAGTAAAAATGATCAAAAACCTTGAAAAGAGAATGGAGAAAATGCAAGAATCAATTAACAAAGATCTAGAAGAATTAAAGAAGAAACATACAGAGACAAAGAGTACAAGTAAGGAAACTAAATATACGCTAGAAAGAATTAATAGCAGAATATCTGAAGCAGAAGAACGGATCAGTGAGCTGGAAGAAATAATAATGGAAATAACTGCTGAAGAGCAGAATAAAGTAAAAGAAATGAAAAGAACCAAGGATAGTCTCAGAGACCTCTTGGACAATATTAAATGCACCAACATTAGGGGTCTCAGAAGAAGAAGAGAAAACGGATATGAGAAAAGTTTTGAAGAGATTATAGTTGAAAATTCCACAACATGGTAAAGGAAATAGTCAATTAAATCCAAGAGGTGCAGACAGTCCCTTACAGGATAAACCCACGCAGAAACATGCCAAGACACATACTAATCTAACAAAGATTAAACACAATGAAAGAGCATTAAAAGCAGCAAGGGAGAAACAACAAGTAACATAGAAGGGAAATCCCATACGTTTAATACCTGATCTTTCAGCAGAAACTCTGTAGGCCAGAAGGAAATGGCAGGATATATTTAAAGTACTGAAAGAGAAAAATCGACAATGAAGATTACTCAACAAACCAAAGATTTAATTCAAAACTGGTGAAGAAATCAAAAGCTTTTCTGACAATCAAAAGTTAAGAGAAATCAGTACCACCAAACCAGCTTTACAACAAAGGTTAAAGGGACTTACTTACATAGTCAGGAAATAAAAGAGAAGAAAAAGATCTACAAAAACAAACACCAAACAATTAAGAAAATGTCAATGGAACACATATATCAATAATTAATTTAAATGTAAATGGATTAAATGCTCCAGCCAAAAGACACAGACTGGCTGAATGGATACAAAACAAAACCCATATATATGCTGTCTACAAGAAACCCACTTCAGACCTAAAGACACATATATACTGAAAGTGAGAGGATGGAAAAATATATTCCATGCAAATGGAAAGCAAAAGAAAGCTGGAGTAGCAATCCTTATATCAGACAAAATAGACCTTAAATAAAGAAGATTGCAAGAGATTAGGAAGGACACTACATAATGATCCAGGGATAAATCCAAAAGGAAGACATAACAGTTATAAATATCTATGCACCCAACATAGGAGTACCCCAATACATAAGACAAACACTAACAGACATAAAAGGAGAATAGACAGCAACACAATAATAGTAGGAGACTTTAACACCCCACTCACACCAATGGACAGATCACCAAAACAGAAGATTAATAAGGAAACCCAAGTCTTAAATGATACATTGGATGAGATAGATCTACTTGATATCTTCAAGATATTCCATCCAAATGCAGAAAAAAACACCTTCTTCTCAAGTGTACATGGAACATTCTCCAGGATAGACCACATAGTGTGTCACAAATCAAACATCAGTAAATTTAAGAAAATTGAAAATTGTATCAAGCATATTTTCCTACCACAGTGCTATGAGACTAGATATCAATCACAAGGGGAAAAAAAAAACCTCTAAAAAACACAAACACATTTAGATTAAGCTATACATTTCTAAATAACCAACAGGTTACTAAAGAAATCAAAAGGGAAATCAAAAAATTCCTAGAAACAAATGACAATGAAAACACAACAACTCAAAACCTATGGGATGTAACAAAAGCAGTTCTAACAGGGAAGTTTATAGCAATACAATCTTACCTCAAGAAACAAGAAAAACATCAAATAAACAACCTTACTTTACATCTAAAATAACTGGAAAAGAACAAAAAAAACCATAAGTATTTAGAAGGAAAGAAGTCATAAAGTCCAGAGCAGAAATAAATGAAAAAGAAATGAAAGAAACATTAGTGATGATTAATAAAACTAAAAGCCAATTCTTTGAGAAGATAAAATTGACAAACCTTGAGCTAGAATCATTAAGAAAAAAGAAAGAATAATCAAATGAGCAAAATTAGAAGTGAAAAAGGAGAGGTTACAACAGACAATGCAGAAATACAAAGGATTATGAAAGAAAGTGGAAATGAAAGTTGCTAAGTCATGACTGACTCTTGGCAACCCCATGGACTATACAGCCCATGGGCTTCTCCAGGCCAAAATACTGGAGTGAGAAGCCTTTCCCTTCTCATGGGGATCTTCCCAACCCAGGGATTTAATGCAGGTCTCCTCCACTGGAAGCAGATTCTTTACCAGCTGAGCCACAGTGGAAACCTAAAAGTACTGGTGTGGGCAGCCTATCCCTTTTCAAGTGGATCTTCCTGACCCAGGAATCGAACCAGGGTCTTCTGCATTGCAGGCAGATTCTGCACCTAATGAGCTATCAGGGCAGCCCACACAGGATTATAAGAGATTATTATTAACAACTATATGGCAATAAAATGGATAACCTGGAAGAAATGGACAGATTCTTTAAAAAGTTCAATATTCTGAAGAAATAGAAATTATGAACAACCTAGTTATTGAGAGGATAACAGGCAGGAAGGCCAGGGGTCTCCAAATGGAGGAAATAGCCTGCAAGTGTCAGACATTTTTGTCTCTCTTAAGCAGCAGGAGGAAACAAACTAGCGATATTTTTTCCTTCTCTATACAAATTTAAAAGGAGGTTTCTCTTCAAATACTATGTTGCCATAATGACACCTGGTTTCACCTGAAGTTAACTATTCTCAAACCTACAGATAACCAATGCCTTTTTCTTATGGAAATGTTTGTTTTAGGCTATGCTAATGTACTATGCATTTACCCCAAACTCTGTCTTCAAGTCGGTTCCGCCTCTTGGCTCAGAACTTACTGGACAAACCAGTATGTTATATTCATATATTGTTTCCCTAATCTATGTAAATGAAACTATTTTTATGGTGATCTGCCCTTCTTCAGGATTCAAGTTAATCATTTTATGGCCCAGGATGAACCATTTGGTGCCAAGATTATCCCAAAATGCATCTTATGGGTGAGGGGCCTGGTGCCATTCTGAATTTTAAGACATTCCTTTCTTTCATTAACAATGGCACCCCACTCCAGTACTCTTGCCTGGAAAATCCCATGGATGGAGGAGCCTGGAAGGCTGCAGTCCATGGGGTCGCTGAGGGACATGACTGAGCGACTTCACTTTCACTTTTCACTTTCATGCATTGGAGAAGGAAATGGCAACCCACTCCAGTGTTCTTGCCTGGAGAATCCCAGGGACGGGGGAGCCCGGTGGTCTGCCATCTATGGTGTCGCACAGAGTCAGACACGACTGAAGTAACTTAGCAGCAGCAGCAGCAGCAGTGACTATATAACATCCAGCTGAAGACTAGCAAGGAGGTACTCTTTCTGCCCCCTTCTGATGCCTATGTCAGAAGCTTTCTCTATCTCCTTTATACTTTAATAAAATTTATTACACAAAAGCTCTGAGCGATCAAGCCTCATCTCTGGCCCCAGATTGAATTCTTCTCCTCTGTGGGCCAAGAATCCCGGCATCTTTGCGTGGTTCAACAACAACCTTTCATTATAAGCACTGAAATCAAAGCTACGATTAAAAACCTCCCCCACCCCCCTCCCACTCCAAAAAAAAAGCCCAGGACCAGATGGCTTCATGGAGAATTCTATCAAACTTTTAGAGAAAAGTTAATGCCTATACTTCTAAAACTCTTTAAAAATTGGCAGAGGAAGAAATACTTCCAAACTCATTCTATGAGGCCACCATCAACCTGATAACAAAACCAGACAAAGCAACACACACACATACACACACACAAAACTATAGGCCAATATCACTGATGAACATAGATACAAAAAAATCCTCAACAAAATCTTAGCAAAGAGAATTCAGCAACACATTAAAAAGCTCATACATCATGATCAAGTTGAGCTTATTCCAGGGATGCAAGGATTATGTAATATACACAAATCAATCAATGTGAACACCATATTAACAATTTGAAGGGTAAAAACCATATGATAACCTCAATAGATGCAGAAAAAGCCTTTGACAAAATTCAGCACCCATTTATGATTAAAACTCTTCAAAAATTGACACAGAAGGAACCTACCTCAATGTAGTAAAGGCCATATATGATAAGCCTACAGCAAACATTATTCTCAATGGTGAAAATCTGAAAGAATTCCCCCTGAGATCAAGAACAAGACAAGGGTGCCCAGTTTCACCACGACTATTTCAACATAGTTTTGGAAGTCCTAGCTACAACAATCAGAGAAGAAAAAGAAATAAAAGTAATCCAGATCAAAAAAGAAGTAAAACTCTCACTGGTTGGAAATAACATGTTGCTAAACATATAAAACACTAAAGATACTATCAGAAAATTACTAGAGCTAATCAGTGAATTTAGCAAAGTCACAGGATATGAAATCAATACACAGAAATCACCTATATAATAACAATGAAAAATCAGAATGAGAAATTAAGGAATTCATCACATTCACCACTGCAACAAAAAGAATCAAATATCTAAGAATAAATTTACCTAAGGAGACAAAAGAACCATACACAGAAAATTGTGACATTGATGAAAGAAATCAAAGATGACATAAACAGACTGGAGAGATGTTCCTGGGTAGGAAGAATCAATATTGTGAAAATGACTACCCTACCAAATGTAATCTACAGATTCAATGTGATCCCTATCAAATTACCAATGGCATTTTTTCACAGAACTAGAACAAAAATTTCACAATTCATATGCAAACACTAAAGACCCCAAATAGCCAAAGCAGTCTTGAGAGAGAAGAATGGAGCTGGAGGAATCAACATTCCTGACTTCAGATTATACTACAAAGTTACAGTCATCAAGACAGTATGGTACTGGCACAAAAACAGAAATATAGACCAATGGAACAATATAGAAAGCCCCAAAATAAACCCATGCATCTATGGGTACCTTATTTTTGACAAAGGAGGTGAGAATATAAAATTGGGCAAAGACAACCTTTTCAATATGTGTTGCTGGGAAAACTGGACAGCTACATGTAAAAGAATGAAATTAGAACACTTCCTAACACCATACCAAAAGATAAACTCAAAATGGATTAAAGATCTAGATGTAAGACTAGAAATTATAAAACTCTTAGAGAAGAACATAGGCAGAACACTTGATGACATAAATCAAAGCAAGATTCTTTCTGACCCACCTCCTAGAGTAATGGAAATAAAAACAAAAGTAAACAAATGGGACCTGGTTAAACTTAAGAGCTTTTGCATGGCAAAGGAAACTGTTACCAAGGTGAAAAGATAGCGCTCAGAATGATAGAAAATAATAGCAGATGAAACAACTGACAAAAGATTAATTTCCAAAGTATACAAGCAGCTCATACAACTCAATGCCAGAAAAACAAACAACTCAATCAAAAAGTGGGGAAAAGACTTAATCAGACATTTCTCCAAAGAAGACATACAGATGGCTAACAAACATATGAAAAGACGCTTAACATCGCTCCTTATTAGAGACATGCAAATCAAAACTACAATGAGATATCTCTTCACACTGGGCAGAATGGTCATCATCAAAAAGTCTAAAAACAATGAATGCTAGAGAGGATGTGGAGAAAAGGGAACACTCTTGCACTCTTGGTGGGAATGTAAACTGATACAGCCACTATGGAAAACTGTATGGAAGTTCCTTTAAAAACTAGGCATTAAACCACCATATGACCCGGCAATCCCACTCCTAGGCATATACCTTGAGGAAGCCAGAACTGAAAGAGACACATGTATCCCAATGTTCATTGCAGCACTATTTACAATAGCTAGAACATGGAAGCAACCTAGATCTCCATTGACAGATAAATGGATAAAGAAGTTGTTACTTACATGTACACAATGGAATATTATTCAGCCATTAAAAAGGAATGCATTTGAGTCAGTTCTGATGAGGTGGATGAACCTAGAGCCTATTATCCAGAGTGAAGTAAGTCAGAAAGAGAAAGATAATTATCGTTTACAAACACATATATACAGAATCAAGAAAGATGGTACAGAAGAATTTATTTGCAGGGCAGCAATGGAGAAACAGACATAGAGAATAGACTTATGTACATGGGGAGAGGGGAGGAGAGGATAAGATGTATGGAAAGAGTAACATGGAAACTTACATTATCATATGCAAAATAAATAGCCAATAGGAATTTGCTGTATATCTCAGGGAACTCAAACCGGGGCTCTGTACCAACCTAGAGGGGTCGGATAGGGAGGGTGATGGGAAGGCAGTTCAACAGGGAGGGTACGTGTGTATACACCTATGGCTGATTCATGTTGAGGCTTGACAGAAAACAGCAAAATTCTGTAAAGCAATTATGCTTCAATTAATAAATAAATAAATATAAAAAAAGAAAAATAGGATTTTTTTCAGATTAAAAAAGTACTAAATTTTTCACCAGTAGGCCTGTATACTACAAGAAAGGCTAAGTAGACTAAAAGAATACAATACATGATTGAAAATGAAATCTTCAAGAAAATCTGAAGAACACTGAAAAGCATATATATAAGAGAACGTTTAAAAGACTTTCTCTTTTTAATTTATTAAGCATATATGACAGTTTAAAAATATTATGTTTTGTAATAGATAGCACCTATGTAGCTCTACTATGACATCTATTGTGAAGAGGTTGGGAGGTGAGATAAATAGACCTAGACAGTAGAAAGATTTCTACATTCAATGTGAAGTGGTACAATCAACTCTGTATATACTATGAGATTTAAAGGATATATATTGTAATTCCTAGAACTACCACTAAAAAATCTGTAGAGTGAGATAGGTGAAAAATAATAAATAACTTAAGATTTTATTTGAGTATGTATTTAAAACTATAAACAAGGCAGAAAAAAATGTAAAAGAGGAAAGTAATAATGACAACAACAATAATAATAGTAAAACTGTAGACCTAAATAAAACTGAATAATAATTATGTGTTCATTTACTAAGGACTCAGATTCAAAGTTAGCCATAGATTATCAACATGGATTTAGAATGAAGAAATGAAAATTAATTCTATGTTGCCTGCAAAACCTACTTTAAAAACAAGTTGGTTAAAAGTAATCGAATGAAAAATAGATATTCCATGCAAACAGTAAACATTAAAAAGGTGATAGTGGCTGCTTTAATGTCCTGTAAACTAGACTTCAACACACAGAGAACATTCAGAGATAGAAGCTGTATTTCATAAGTTAAAACTTCAATAGATTGAAGAATCTGTATCATAAATACATAATTTCCAATATGAGAGCTTTAACTAGGTGAAGGGTCAAAACAAATATTTTTGATGTTTGGGGGATTAAAAATTGTATCCCTTTCAAGGGAAAGCTTTGAGATATTTGTGTAGATATACTGAAATCATGTGGTAAAGATTTTAGAATTTCTTCATATTAAAGATGAGCCAAGGAAATTAAATAATTTTTTAAATAATCTAACTAAATCTCCAGCCACAAAGACATTTTAAAGGAAGGACTAAATAAACCTGAAATACCTTTTCACTTTGGAAAGGTGTCTAGGACAAGTTTTCACATTTCAAATTCTCCACCTATTCCTGAAAGAGGCTAGAGTCTTAAAACATAGGTTTACCTTCCTGTCTACATCTTCTCTGCTGGGTTTTGGAAAAGCTGGTATCTTTTGGAGCAATCAAATGTAAAATTTTGCCTTCCTTTAGATATAGAAATAACCTTAAGATGGAAAACAGACCCTTATAGAAACCCTTAACAAAAACAGTATTTGGAATTCAACAGTATGACTGCTTTGGGATAAGGGAAAGAACATTGGTTAGCAGGACTGTGAGTTTTCCCAGTGCATCCACCTATAACATACAGAACTGTGATAAAGGAGCTCAAGACTTTCTAAGTCTCATTTTTCTCATCTACAAAATGCAAGTTATAAAGTATGTGGCTCAAGGTTTTCCCCACTTCCGACCTTAGGGACTTTGTTTTAGAAATACAATGGAGAAGGACAAGCATCATCAAGCCAGTAGCACACTTATTGCTTTATGTAGCAGAGAATTTGTAAACTTACCAGCACTAAAAGGTATTTTAAAAGCTATATAACTTGTTCATTTTTACATTTTCTTGGCAAAGAAAGAAATCATAAGTAAGCAGATTTACTTGGACAAATTGACAGAAGTTTAATTTTTCATTTTCCAGAAAGAGGAAAAATATCTCCATAGTTTCAACGTTTTTAATTGTTTATTTCAATGTCAGCATATCCTCAAAAATGTGGAAAGAAAGCAGATTTAGATTCACACTGAGTCTTTACTTATACTGACATTTATACTTGCATAATAGAGCAACACAAAGCATTTATGTGTAAAACACATGAAAGATAGTGCTGATAGTACAAACTCAGTTAAGTCTGACTCAGAATTTGCTTATTATTTCTACTTACTCCCAGAGACATATAATACTGAAGTAAATCACTAGACTTATTTTACAATGGTGGCAAATGTCAAAATCATAAATATCTGATATTAATATTAAATATAAATATATTTTTATGTCCAACATGACATATGTTCTATAAGATACACTGCTAAGTCGCTTCAGTCGTGTCTGACTCTGTGTGACCCCGTAGACAGCACCCTCCTCCATCCTTGAGATTCTCCAGGCAAGAACGCTGGAGTGGGTTGCCATTTCCTTCTCCAATGCATGAAAGTGAAAAGTGAAAGTGAAGTCGCTCAGTCGTGTCTGATTCTTTGAGACCCCATGGACTGCAGCCTACCAGGCTCCTCCGTCTATGGGAGTTTCCAGGCAAGAGTACTGGAGTGGGGTGCCATTGCCTTCTCCGATAAGATACACTGGAAATAATTAAATGTTAAGGAAGTATATTAACACATGATTTGAAAAAATTCTAATGGCAATTAAAGAAGATATTGATATTTATTTCCTTTAAAGTTAGATTGACACATTTACAAAGAATTTACTACATGCAGCATTTGAGTTTGGATTTGACATTTAATATTTATGAAAGATACAATGTATACCAATTTTATGTTCATGCAGATCCTGGTTTCTCTAAAATATATATAGCTTAATAAAGAACAGGAAGTATATTTTACTTAATAATTGAGATTCATTCATTTCTTTTAATGAAAAGATCGCACTTTTTCTTATTTTGTAAATGGCAACTGTATTTTGTGCTATAATATGAAAACTTGAATTTATATTATCTGTTATGAAAACACATCTAAATAATAACCTTAATGTTAAAGATGATTATAAAATTTTTCCTTTGTATTGTGCATGTTAAATCACTTCAGTCATGTCCAACTGTTTGAGACACTATGGACTGTAGCCCGCCAGGCTTCTCTGTCTATGGGATTCTCCAGGCAAGAATACTGGAGTGGGTCACTATACCCTCCTCCAGGGGATCTTTCTGACTCAGGGGTTGAGCCTGCATCTCTTACATTTCCTACATAGGCAGTCAAGTTCTTTACTTCTAGCACCACCTGGGGAAATTCTGCTGCTGCTGCTGCTGCTGCTAAGTTGTTTCAGTAGTGTCTGACTCTGTGCGACCCCATAGATGGCCTCCCACCAGGCTTCCCTCATCCCTGGGATTCTCCAGGCAAGAACACTGGAGTGGGTTGCCATTTCTTCTCGAATGCAATCAGCTTTTGAATAAATATTACTGCATAGTCTTTTTTTTTTTTTTTAATTTTCCTAGTTACTTTGACTAGAATTCATATCTGAACTTTCTTGCTAGGGCAATTAACTCTGTTTAAAATAAGTTGACCCAATTTAATCTATGTTATGAAGACCTACAAGACCTTGTAGAACTAACACCGAAAAAAGATGTCCTTTTCATTATAGGGGACTGGAATGCAAAAGTAGGAAGGCAAGAAACACCTGGAGTAACAGGCAAATTTGGCCTTGGAATACGGAATGAAGTAGGGCAAAGAATAATAGAGTTTTGCCAAGAAAATGCACTGGTCATAACAAACACCCTCTTCCAACAACACAAAAGAAGACTCTATACATGGGCATCACCAGATGGTCAACACCAAAATCAGGCTGATTATATGCTTTGAAGCCAAAGATGGAGAAGCTGTATACAGTCAGCAAAAACAAGACCGGGAGCTGACTGTGACTCAGACCATGAACTCCTAGTTGCCAAATTGAGACTTAAATTGAAGAAAGTAGGGAAAACCACTAGACCATTCAGGTATGGCCTAAATCAAATCCCTTATGATTATACAGTGGAAGTTAGAAATAGATTTAAGGGCCTAGATCTGATAGATAGAGTGCCTGATGAACTATGGAAAGAGGTTCGTGACATTGTACTAGACAGGGATCAAGACCATTCCCACAGAAAAGAAACGCAAAAAAGCAAAATGTCTGTCTGGGGAGGCCTTACAAATGGCTGTGAAAAGAAGAGAAGTGAAAAGCAAAGGAGAAAAGGAAAGATATAAACATCTGAATGCAGAGTTCCAAAGAATAGCAAGAAGAGATAAGAAAGCCTTCTTCAGCGACCAATGCAAAGAAATAGAGGAAAACAACAGAATGGGAAAGACTAGGGATCTCTTCAAGAAAATCAGAGATACCAAAGGAACATTTCATGCAAAGATGAGCTCGATAAAGGACAGAAATGGTATGGACCTAACAGAAGCAGAAGATATTAAGAAGAGATGGCAAGAATACACAGAAGAACTGTACAAAAGAGATCTTCACGACCCAGATAATCACGATGGTGTGATCACTGGCCTAGAGCCAGACATCCTGAAATGTGAAGTCAAGTGGGCCTAAGAAAGCACCACTATGAACAAAGCTAGTGGAGGTGACGGAATTCCAGTTGAGCTATTTCAAATCCTGAAAGATGATGCTGTGAAAGTGCTGCACTCAATATGCCAGCAAATTTGGAAAACTCAGCAGTGGCCACAGGACTGGAAAAGGTCAGTTTTCATTCCAATCCCAAAGAAAGGCAATGCCAAAGAATGCTCAAACTACCGCACAATTGCACTCATCTCACATGCTAGTAAAGTAATGCTCAAAATTCTCCAAGCCAGGCTTCAGCAATATGTGAACTATGAACTTCCTGATGTTCAAGCTGGTTTTAGAAAAGGCAGAGGAACCAGAGATCAAATTGCCAACATCCGCTGGATCATGGAAAAAGCAAGAGTTCCAGAAAGACATCTATTTCTGCTTTACTGACTATGCCAAAGACTTTGACTGTGTGGATCACAATAAACTGTGGGAAATTCTCAAGGAGATGGGAATACCAGACCACCTTATCTGCCTCTTGAGAAATTTGTATGCAGGTCAGGAAGCAACAGTTAGAACTGGACATGCAACAACAGACTGGTTCCAAATAGGAAAAGGAGTTCGTCAAGGCTGTATATTGTCACCCTGTTTATTTAGCTTATATGCAGAGTACATCATGAGAAATGCTGGGCTGGAAGAAACACAAGCTGGAATCAAGATTGCAGGGAGAAATATCAATAACCTCAGATATGCAGATGACACCACCCTTATGGTAGAAAGTGAAGAGGAACTCAAAAGCCTCTTGATGAAAGTGAAAGTGGAGAGTGAAAAAGTTGGCTTAAAGCTCAACATTCAGAAAACGAAGATCATGGCATCCGGTCCCACCACTTCATGGGGAAACAGTGGAAACAGTGTCAGACTTTATTTTTCTGGGCTCCAAAATCACTACAGATGGTGACTGCAGCCATGAAATTAAAAGACGCTTACTCCTTGGAAGGAAAGTTATGACCAACCTAGATAGCATATTCAAAAGCAGAGACATTACTTTGCCAACAAAATTTTGTCTAGTCAAGGCTATGGTTTTTCCTGTGGTCATGTATGGATGTGAGAGTTGGACTGTGAAGAAGGCTGAGCGCCAAAGAATTGATGCTTTTGAACTGTGGTGTTGGAGAAGACTCTTGAGAGTCCCTTGGACTACAAGGAGATCCAACCAGTCCATTCTGAAGGAGATCAGCCCTGGGATTTCTTTGGAAGGAATGATGCTAAAACTGAAACTCCAGTACTTTTTGGCCACCTCATGCGAAGTGTTGACTCATTGGAAAAGGCTCTGATGCTGGGAGGGATTGGGGGCAGGAGGAGAAGGGGACGACAGAGGATGAGATGGCTGGATGGCATCTCTGACTTGATGGACGTGAGTCTGAGTGAACTCTGGGAGTTGGTGATGGACAGGGAGGCCTGGCGTGCTGCGATTCATGGGGTTGCAAAGAGTCAAACACGACTGAGCAACTGATCTGATCTGATCTGATCTGATAGTAACTATTGGAAGAACTGGAATAGTAACTATTGGAAGGACTGATGCTGAAGCTGAAATTCCAATACTTTGGCCACCTGAGGCAAAGAATTGACTCATTTGAAAAGCCCCTGATGCTTGGGATAACTGAAGGCAGGAGGAGAAGGGGACAACAGAGGATGAGATGGCTGGTTGGCATCACCGACTCAATGCACATGAGTTTGAGAAAGCTCTGGGAGTTGGTGATGGACAGGGAAGCCTGACATACTGCAGTCCATGGGGTTGCAAGAGTTGGACACAACTGAGCCACTGAACTGAACTGAACTGATAGTAGTTATTAAGAGGACATTCTCCTAGTAATTCATAAATAAAAGAAATAATTACTCCCAAGACTTGAACATCAACAGTTAAGAGTTATGAAGCATTCAGAAAAATGCACTGACTTTTAGTCCTGCAAGACTGGCATGTTGCATGAAGGCCTGGGTAGCCAGCAAGTCCATAGCCTTCTGGTGAGGGAGGCTGCCCAAAGCAGGAATTTGTTCACAAGTTACCCATGCCTTCTGTACTGAGACCACAGATCATCATTCTAAGCAAGGCAGTCATCACACAATTAAGGTAAAAAAGCAAATGGCTTATGGAGAGAGACCATGTGGGAACTCCACCCAGTATGGCTGTTTTATCCTAGTAAGTGGGAAATATGAAATTTTAAAAAATGGAGTCACTTGTGCCAGGAGATCTCAAGTGGAGCCAGAAGGTGATTAAGAAGGTGGGCATTAACCGTGTCCTCACCAGGTGGAACCATGAACGTTTGAACTGGGTCAAGTCACTGATATTCCAAGGACTATCCTAGAAAACCTACAGCCTGTCACCATCACTGCCTTTTCCCTCCCTCTGGTTATGGCCTTAGTGATCAGTCCTTCAGCCAATACTGGCTTCTGCCTCCAGCTCCAATTAAAATTCTTCATAATGTAAACCTCTCTCCTTTGCCTCTAAAAGCCCCTGACTTTTACTTCCTAATAGGACATTGTTTGGGCTGCCAGCTATCTCTTAGTGACCAAATGGCAATTCTCTGCTCCCAAATAAACACTGTTTGTTTATTACCTTCTAGGTTTATTTAGGTTGACTTAAGAAAGAGATTAGATTATGTGCTCTCTCTGAATGCTGATGTGAGGACACTCAGAGACAACAGAAGTGTTAATGCTAGGTCACTAGTGTTATTCTTGGTCATGATATATATATATATTCAAGTTGATTGATACCAGCCACCAAAGTTTCCTTTGCTTGCAATCTCAAATAAACCTACATACCTCATCACCTGTGGAAATCTGAATGTCTTTGCAACTTCAGTGAGTCAGTGCTAGTAGAAAACTAAAACTCATTTCAATGCATTATCTCTAGAAAAGGACTGTACCTTTAAAAGAGTGGGCTATTTAGTCTCAATGGAAAGAAACATAGTAGAAAGAAAGTCATAGAATAAAATATTGGCAATGTCCATCCTAACATGCCCCATGGGAGAGGAAGCCCAGCTCTGGGACAGCAAGTGTTCTTGCCCCATATAAAACCATCTCTGCTGTGATGCAGGAGATTCCATCTTTTTTTAGTATGAAGGCAGGACAGGTCAATTAATCTGAACACTCTCTTCTTATTTTATGGCTTGTAAACAAGCTTAGATTATGCTTTTGTTTCTCAGGTACATGAGCCTATGAGAATAAAGTACATTAATGGGACATAAGTATTATCCTTTGTGCAGCAATAAATTTTCATTGTGAGTTGATAAATTAGTATTTTTATTTGTTTACATTTGAGTTACTTTGGTCAATAAAAATGAAACACTCAATGACTGTATATACTCTCAGACAAAATAAGGTTTCTAGGTCCATGCGCCAGAACTAGGCTATTTTAAATTGACCATGGTGATAAGTGGTCCCTAGTAGGTGACCTAGTAGGCTTTTAGGAGACAACAAGCACCCAAAAGTTTCATGGTCATGATCCTCATGGGAGACCCTTCTCTTCCCACCTACACTTCCACAGTCACAGCTTGAAGAGGAAGGAGCTCCCCACTGTCATCACTGAAGAGGCAAATAGGTGAGGTCCCTTGTTCCCCCAGACAGGTCATTTTAGTGCTACCACTGTCTGCATTGTCATCATCATCTCATCCATCACTGTATTCAGTGCCAACCTCCTTACTGGAATCTAACAAGTATAAAGAATTCCCAATCTAAAACATGTGAAATACTTCACATTCATGTAACATTTCAAGATTTTTCCTTTTGTTTTGTATCTCATCCCAAACTTAAGGAGTTGCCATAAGCTCTGTGTGTTCTCTAAGCCCTGCTTCTCCACAGGCAATCCATCTCCTGTATCAGAATCACTGCTCTGCCTGTCAAAATGAAGAGCCTTCTGAGCTCTCAAGGGAATTCTAAGCATACAGAGTTAAATAAACATGACTCTCAAATGAGAATAACAGCACAGAGCCCTAGTTCCTTGAATTCTGGGAGAATTAATGACATGATTTTCTTTCCCAAAGTTTTAGCCAATGGCTCCCACCTTGACAGCCTATTTGAAGCACCTGGGGATGCACCAATAAATAGCCTCAGTCCACATCAACTACATCAGAAGCATTGGGAACAGAATTTTTAAAGCCCCTCCCCCCAGTGATTTTAATGTACATCCACAATGGAAAAACAACTATTCTAGCCTGGTGGTTTTTTTTTTTTTTTTTTTTTTTTCTCGCTATTAATGTATGTTAACTCTTTCTCTGGGCATGATGAGAAATGTATGTGTTATCACCAGATATTAAGAAATCTTAAATACATAAAATCACAAACACAGATTTTATTAGGAAAGTGGCTACTCATCATTGAAATATGCAAAGGGAAAAATAAAGTATATGTCTGTAAGTAAAGAGAAGTAAGTTATTTTGGCCCAATAATACTCAGCACCTCAGATGTTGTCTGAAAGTTGACCACTTTTGGGAATAAATAAATACCTTGGGCCTACAAACAAATTCTTGCATTTATATTGTTTTGTTGATGAATATAGGTAAGTTCAGAATCTTAGAATGTTAAGACTTAATGTCTTCACTAACACAATAGTTACTAGACACATGGGATTATTTACATTTAAATTCAGTTCAGTTCAGCCACTCAGTCATGTCCGACTCTTTGCGACCCCTGAATCACAGAACGCCAGGCCTCCCTGTCCATCACCAACTCCCGGAGTTCACTCAGACTCACGTCCATCAAGTCAGTGATGCCATCCAGCCATCTCATCCTCCGTCGTCCCCTTCTCCTCCTGCCCCCAATCCCTCCCAGCATCAGAGTCTTTTCCTATGAATCAACTCTTCGCATGAGGTGGCCTTTAGAGCTATGCAAAACCAAAATATATGAAAGAATAAACACTATCCATTTTAGACCCAGGTGCTGTGCTTAGTTGCTCAGTCATGTCCGACTCTTTGTGACCCCATGAATTGCAGCACGCCATGCCTCCCTGTCCATCATCAACTCCCGGAGTTCACTCAGACTCACGTCCATTGAGTCAGTGATGCCATCCAGCCATCTCATCCTCTGTTGTCCCCTTCTCCTCCTGCCCCCAATCCCTCCCAGCATCAGAGTCTTTTCCAATGAGTCAACTCTTCACATGAGGTGGTCAAAGTACTGGAGTTTCAGCTTTAGCATCATTCCTTCCAAAGAAATCCCAGGGCTGATCTCCTTCAGAATGGACTGGTTGGATCTCCTTGCAGTCCAAGGGACTCTCAAGAGTTTTCTCCAACACCACAGTTCAAAGGCATCAATTCTTCGGCGCTCAGCTTTCTTCACAATCCAACTCTCACATCCATACATTTAAATTAATTAAAACTAAATAGAAAATTTTATTTCTCCTGTGTCTAGTGCCTTGTACAAAGCAGTGCAGTGATAAACCATTATCCATCACGTACAGAAAACTCTACTGGACTGTGTTGTACACCCTTATAGTTTGTTCTACTTTACAGACAAGGAAAGCAAAACACATATTTAAATGTCTTGCTCCATAATAGAAGAACCCAGAGAAGAATTAAATCCAAGTTCAGTGTTCTGTATACTGTCATTATCATATTAATAATCAGCATGGTAGCCAAAATTATAATAAGCCAGACTGTCCTCTTAAGGTGTTTACTTGTGTTACTTTAATTCTTACAGAAACCAAAAAGCTAGATAGTGATATTATACTTACTTTAGAAACATGGTAGCAAGTGCCACAGAGGTTACTCAAGGATGGACAGCTATGTCGTGACAGAAATGGAATGACCATGTATATACAATCACGTGTATACATGCCTATATATATATATACATCTATATATGTGTGGGGGGGTGTCATAAATTATTATATAAGGCTGATATAAGAGATTCATTATATCAATAAAGCTTAAGCACATTTTAAAAACTATGTTGCTAAAATATATTTGAGGTGCCACCAGAGATAAAGAATTTTCATCCATTGTACTAGGAACTTGTTTAAATAGACCACTTAGAAATATTATGGTGACTTCATTTACTTAATCAATATAAGTGGAACAAAGAACCTGGCCACCAAGCCCCAACAAGAAGGTTATTTTGAGGAGCTAGCCTGCCATATGCTTGATCAACAGGCTCCCAAAAAAAAATCCCTTCCTCATCCCAACACCTCATCTTGGCTTCATGGACTTATTGTGCAGTGAGCGGAATCAGCTTGGACTCCATAAAGGTCACCCTGAGCATAAAACGACAGATGTGTGTAATATATCTGGCACAGGATAAAGCAACCTGATGTTGTAGCATGAAAGGTGAAACAGGTTATTATAAAACCTCTAGGAAAGAAGGGTGGAGAACAACCTGGCGGAGGAGTAGGTGGACATGGAGTACATCTCTCTCCATGGATGCATCAGGAATACACCTTCAGACACTGAAGTGCATGCAGAACACCAGCTGAGAGTGGGCAGGAGTACCTGACCACCAAAAAGAATATATAGACCCATGCAAAACTCGGTAGGATGAAGGAACTAGGTGGGAAAACAGGAGTGTTGTTAGGACTGGACCTACACTTGGCGGGTGGCAGAACTGAAGGGAGGGTCTGATCCTCACATCGGGGCAATTGTCTGAGTCAGAGGAAAAACAATTAAGGCTGAGAGTGAAACAGCTGATCTGGGGCAGCCTAAATGGAATGAGAATCAGATAGTCCTTGCCATAGCCATATATACCCCAGACAGGGACATGGGTTCTCTGGAAGGCACAGTGGCTGGAAGCTGGAGTTTGGGGATTGTGGAGTGATCCCAGGGTGAGGGCTGCTGTTGACTGCAGAGAGATAGATAAAGGAGATGTGAGGAAGAAGATTGTGGTGGGAAATGCCTTTGGAGGAAAGCCAGGCAGTCATGAAAGCAAGGTGATACTGCTGAGTCATGCATAAGGGGTGGAGCCATCACCATAGCCTCTCTATTCCCACACGCCAGCAGCAGTACCTGAACAATAGAGAGCCTGGCCCATCTAGCACCTGATGCACTGAACTACAGAGTAGGTCCCCACCCAGGGTGCCCCTTTAATGTCTGATGCACCAATCTACAGAGTAGGACCCCACCCAGGGGGGCCCCTATATGTGTCTGATGCACCAAATAACAGAGAAGGACCCCAGGAAAAGAAGTCCTCTAAGTGCCTGAACAGGCAGAGCTAGGAGAAAGACTGGCCAAAGAAGCCTTCGGATCACCAGCTACAAAAGGCTCGGAAAAAGACTTTGTTAGGGCCATAACTTCTGTGGTGGAGGCAGTCCGTGTCTCTGCACACTTGTGGGGATGCTGCCAGCGTCCCACAAGCCAAGCAGCTGTGCACCTTCACGTTCAACTCTCACTGGGGCAGAGCTGCCATAGGCATAACAAGTCTTGCATCTATACATTCAGGGTTGCTTCAGTCCTATCTGACTCTGTGACCCTGTAGACTATGGCTTGACAGGCTTCTCTGACAGGGAGAGGGATTCTCCAGTCAAGAATACTGGAGTGTATTGGCCAATACTGGTCGCCATACCCTTCTAGAGCACTATATTTCCTGCTGCCCTAGCCGCCAACCCATCTGAGTATCTGGTGCTGACAGAACCTCTGTGACCCAAGCAGCTGCACCACCTCTACACCTGGCCCTCACAGGGGAAAACCCAGGTCCACCAGACAGCCTCAGGGTGAAAGCCCAGTGGACAACCCACATGCAGAGGTGGAAATAAAACCACAATTGAAACCCAGGGGCAGTGTGGCTAAGGAAGAAGACCTAAAACCTTACCACCAGCTGTACAAGGTGCAGATTAAATCCACACAATCAACTAGGCAGACTCTATGTCTATGGAATATCTAAAAGGACATTGAGAGCTCCCACAAAATAAAGCGCACTAGTTCTGATAGCTGTGGACACTGGAGGCAACTCAGTTGAGTAGGACCAGATTAGAACCTGAGCTGCCCCCACAGCAGGTCCAGAGATCAGCACAGTGTTGGAGGGCATCCTGGGGAGATGAGGTGGACTGTGACTCCCAGCAAGGGATAGGACCCTGATATCAGTGACTCAAGAAAAACATTTATTATTCTTATGTTTTGACTTGTTTTGTATATTCTTTTGGATTTTTTTTTTCTTTTTCCCCCCTCTGTTGTAATTGTAGATTTTAATTGGCACTATGAAATCTAATTAAGCTTTTGAGCTTTTTTTTTTTTTTTCTCAGTCACATTTTCTATTGGTGTTATAAACCTCTGCTTCTATGTTCAGCTTTTCCAGTTGTGTGGAGTTTTCTTTTCTTTTTTCTTTTCTCTTTTTTAATTTCAATTTTTTTTTAATTTTATTTTATTTTTAAACTTTACATAATTGTATTAGTTTCGCCAAATATCAAAATGAATCCGCCACAGGTATACATGTGTTCCCCATCCTGAACCTTCCTCCCTCCTCCCTCCCCATACCATCCCTCTGGGTCGTCCCAGTGCACCAGCCCCAAGCATCCAGTATCATGCATCGAACCTGGACTGGCAACTCGTTTCATACATGATATTTTACATGTTTCAATGCCATTCTCCCAAATCTTCCCACCCTCTCCCTCTCTCACAGAGTCCATATTTTTGAACTTATTATTACTTTTTCTACATTTATTCCTTTGTTTGCTTTTCCTACTGTTCTTTCCCCATTGCAGTTAATCTTTAAGGTATGCAAATCTTCTTTATCTACCTCTATTTAACTTTGCATATCTATTCTTTCTTTCTTTTCATTCTTTCCTTTCCTCTCAACATATTTGTTAGTTTATTTTCATTGCTTTATTCCCCAGTTGGCACCTTGATTTAGTATTGCTTTCCAGTTTGTGATTTAGTTTTGTTCTGATAGATATAATTTTTGGTTTCCTTTGTTCACTAGGTCAAACTATTGTACTTTTTATTTTTGTTGGACTGTTTTGATTTTGCTTATGGGTGTATATGTATATGTGTATACTCAGTCACACTTTTTATTGTTATAAATGTCTGCCTCTATATTTGGCTTTTGCAGTTCTATGGAGTTTTCTTTTTATTTTTATTTTTTCCTTTTTTCTTTATTCTTCCCTTTTTTATTTTCTCTTTTTTATAAATTCAATTTTTAATTTTTTAAACCTGTTATATTTTTCTACATTTATTACTTTGTCTGCCTTTCCTACTGTTCTTTTCCCCTCACAATCTTTAATGTATATACATCTTTTTCATCTACCTCTATTTAACTTTTCATATCTATTCTTTCTTGTTTTTCTTTCTTTCCTCTCAATATATTTGTTAGTTTTGTTTTCATTGCTTTATTCCCCACTTGGCACCTTGCTTTAATTTTTTTTCCAGTTTTTGCCTTAGTTAGTTTTGTTCTTAAGTGGTAAATATAATTTTTCATTTCCTTTGTTTGCCAACTCAATCTACTGTACTCTATTTTTGATGGTCTGTTTTGACTTTGCTCATGGGTTTGTGTGTGTGTTTGTATTCCATTATTTAATTATTATTTGCCTGATTTTGTAACTGCCATTTGTCTGGAGTTCATCTTCAGTTTCTCATTTTTGGATATTTGTTTTAATCTCAATTCATGCCATAACAAATCACTTGTGGAATCTTTGTTCCTAACCAGAGATCAAACCCTGAGCCTTTGGAGTGGGAGCACTGACTCCAGACCCTAGACTACCAGAGAACTAACCCTAGGGGGTATCAAATAGTGAGAACTCACAGAAACAAAACCACTTGAACAAAATACCTGGCATCACCAACCATCAGTGGAAAAATAAACCAACAAGAAAAAACTCAGCATAAATCTCACCCTATACAAAGCTTACACAAACAACTGGACCAAACTGAAGAGGGCAGAAACCAAAAGGAAGAAATAATTCAGCCTTGAAGCCTGGAAAAGGAGACCTCAAACACAGTAAGTTAAAAAAAAATTATGAAAAGACAGAGAAGTGCTACACAAATGAAGGAACAATCCAGAAACACAGAAGTCCAAATAAATGAAGATGAAATAGGCACACTACCTGAAAAAGAATTCAGAATAATGATAGTAAAGATGATCAAAACCCTTGAAAACAAAATTGAGAAAATTCAAGAATCAATTAACAAAGACTTAGAATATTAAAGAATAAGCATACAGGGGCAAGAAACACAAGTAAGGAAATTAAAATACTCTAGAAGAAATCAATAGCAGAATATTTGAAAAAGAAGAACGAATCAGTAAGCTGGATGATAAAATGGTGGAAATTACTTCTGAAGAGAAGAATAAAAGAATGAAAAGAACTTAAGTATAGATTAAGAGACCTCTGAGACAATATCAAATGCACCAACATTCAAATTATAGGGGTCCCAGAAGAAGAATAAGAAAAGAAGGGGTATGAGAAAATTTTTGAAGAGATTATAGTTGAAAGTTTCCCCAACATGGAAAAGGAAAGAGTCAATCAAGTCCAAGAGGCACAAAGAGTCCCATACAAGATAAACCCAAGGAGAAACATGCCAAGATACATACTAATCAAACTAACAAATACAAAAACAAAGAAAGAATATTAAAAGCAGCAAGGGAGAAGCAACATGTAACATATAAGGGAAACCCCATACACTTAACAGTTGATCCTTCAGCAGAAACTCTTCAAGACAGAAGGAAATGGCAGGATATATTTAAAGAATTGAAAGGGAAAAACCTACAACCAAGATTACAGTACCCAGCAAGGATTGCATTCAAATTTGATAGAGAAATAAAAAGGTTTTCAGACAGGCAAAAGTTAAGAGAATTCATTACCACCAAACCAGCTTTACATCAACTGGTAAAGGGACTTATTTAGTCAAGAAGTAGAAGAAAAGAAAAAAAGATCTACAAAATCAATACCAATTAAGAAAATGGCAATAGGAACAATATCAATAATTGCTTTAAATGCAAGTGGATAAAATGCTCCAACCAAAAGACACAGACAGGTTGAATGGATACAAAAACAAGACCCATATATATGCTGTCTACAAAAAAAAAAAAAAAAAAAAAAAAAAAACTAGTTCAGAGCTAAAGACACATAAAGACTGAAAGCGAGAGGATAGGAAAACATATACCATGCAAATGGAAGGCAAGAGCAAGTTGGAGTAGCAATTCTCATATCAGACAAAATAGACCTTAAAATAAACAAGATTGCAAGAGATAAGGAAGGACACTACATAATGATCCAGGGATCAATCCAAGAGGAAGACATAACAATTGCAAATATCTATGCACCCAACATAGGAGCACCTCAATACATAAGACAAACACTAATAGACATAAAAGAAGAAATTGACAGTAAGACAATAATAGTAGGAGACTTTAACACCTCACTCACACCAATGGACAGTTCATCAAAACAAAAAATTAATAAGGGAACAGAAGTCTTAAATGATACATTAGATGAGATGGATCTCCTTGATATCTTCAGGACATTCCATCCAAATGCAGAAGAATACACTTCTTCTCAAGTGCACATGGAACATTCTCCAGGATAGACCACATCTTGGGTCACAAATCAAACCTCAGTAAATTTAAGAAAATTGAAATTGTATCAAGCATCTTCTCCAAACACAATGCTATGAGATGCTACTGCTGCTAAGTCGCTTCAGTCGTGTCCGACTCTGTGTGACCCCATAGACGTCAGCCCACCAGGCTCCCCCATCCCTGGGATTCTCCAGGCAAGAACACTGGAGTGGGTTGCCATTTCCTTCTCCAGGGGATCTTTCTGACCCAGGGATTGAACCCGGGTCTCCCACATTGTAAGCAGATACATTTACCGTCTGAGCCACACCTCATACACCATGATCAATTTGGGTTTGTTCCAGGAAAGCAAGGGTTTTTTTTTTGTTTGTTTTGTGTTTTGTTTTGTTTTTAATATAAATTTATTTATTTTAATTGGAGGCTAATTACTTTACAATATTGTAGTGGTTTTGCATACATTTACATGGATCTGCCATGAGTTCCCCCTCATGAACCCCTCTCCCACCTCCCTCCCCATCCTCTCCCTCTGGGTCATCCAGGTGCACCAGCCCCGAGCACTCTGGTCATGCATCGAACCTGGACTGGCGATCTTTTTCACATATGATAATATACATGTTTCAATACCATTCTCCCAAATCATCCCACCCTCGCCATCTCCCACAGAGTCCAAAAGACTGTTCTATACACCTGCGTCTCTTTTGCTGTCTCACAGGTGGGGTTATCATTACCATCTTTCTCAATTCCATATATATGCGTTAGTATACTGTATTGGCAGCAGCATACTGTATTGGTGTTTTTCTTTCTGGCTTACTTCACTCTGTATAATAGGTTCCAGTTCCATCCACCTCATTAGAACTGTTTGAAATGTATTCTTTTTAATGGCTGAGTAATACTCCATTGTGTATATGTACCAGAGCTTTCCTATCCATTTGTCTGCTGATGGACATCTGGGTTGCTTCCATGTCCTGGCTATTATAAACAGTACTTCGATGAACATTAGCGTATACATGTCTCTTTCATTTCTGGTTTCCTCAGTGTGTATGCCCAGCAGTGGGATTGCTAGGTCATATGGCAGTTCTATTTCCAGTTTTTTAAGGACTCTCCACACTGTTCTCCATAGTGGCTGTACTAGTTTGCATTCCCACCAACAGTGTAAGAGGGTTCCCTTTTCTCCACATCCTCTCCAGCATTTATTGCTTGTAGACTTTTGGATAGCAGCCATTCTGACTGGTGTGAAATGGTACCTCATTGTGGTTTTGATTTGCATTTCTCTGATAATGAGTGATGTTGAGCATCTTTTCATGTGTTTGTTAGCCATCTGTATGTCTTCTTTGGAGCAATGTCTGTTTAGTTCTTTGGCTCATTTTTTGATTGGGTCATTTATTTTTCTGGAATTGAGCTGAAGGAGTTGCTTATATACTGTTGAGATCAATTCCTTGTCAGTTGCTTCGTTTGCTATTATTTTCTCCCATTCTAAAGGCTATCTTTTCACCTTGCTTAGAGTTCCCTTTGCTGTGCAAAAGGCCACACTCATTTATTTTTGCTTTTATTTCCAATATTCTTGGAGGTGGGTCATAGAGGATCCTGCTGTGATCTATGTCAGAGAGTGTTTTGCCTATGTTTTCCTCTAGGAGTTTTATAGTTTCTGGTCTTACATTTAGATCTTTAATCCAGCTTGAGTTTATTTTTGTGTATGGTGTTAGAAAGTGTTTTAGTTTCATTCTTTTATAAGTGGTTGACCAGTTTTCCCAGCACCACTTGTTAAAGACATTGTCTTTTCTCCATTGTATATTCTTGCCTCCTTTGTCGAAGATAAGGTGTCCATAGGTGCATGGATTTATCTCTGGGCTTTCTACTTTGTTCCATTGAACGATATTTCTGTCTTTGTGCCACTACCATACTGTCTTGATGACTGTAGCTTTGTAGTAGAGCCTGACGTCAGGCAGGTTGATTCCTCCAGTTCCATTCTTTTTTCTCAAGATCGCTTTGGCTATTCGAGGTTTTTTTGTATTTCCATACAAATTGTGAAATTATTTGTTCTAGCTCTGTGAAGAATGCTGTTGGTAGCTTGATAGGGATTGCATTGAATCTATAGATTGCTTAGGGTAGTACACTCATTTTCATTATATTGATTCTTCCAATCCATGAACATGGTATATTTATCCATCTATTGTCCTCTTTGATTTCTTTCATCAGTGTTTTATAGTTTATATATATATATAGGTCTTTTGTTTCTTTGCTGCTAAGTCGCTTCAGTCGTGTCTGACTCTGTGCGACCCCATAGATGGCAGCCCACCAGGCTCCCCCGTCCCTGGGATTCTCCAGGCAAGAACACTGGAGTGGGTTGCCATGGCCTTCTTGAATGCATGAAAGTGAAAAGGGAAAGGGAAGTTGCTCAGTCGTGTTCAACTCTTCCTGACCCCATGGACTGCAGTCTACCAGGCTCCTCCGCCCATGGGATTTTCCAGGCAAGAGGACTGGAGTGGGTTGCCATTGCCTTCTCTGGCAATGTTTCTTTAGGTAGATATATTCCTAAGTATTTTATTCTTTTTGTTACAATGGTGAATGGAATTGTTTCCTTAATTTCTCTTTCTGTTTTCTCATTGTTAGTGTATAGGAATGCAAGAGATTTCTGTGTCTTAATTTTATATCCTGCAGCTTCACTATATTCATTGATTAGCTCTCGTAACTTTCTGGTGGAGTCTTTAGGGTTTTCTATGTAGAAGATCATGTCATCTGCAAACAGTGAGAGTTTTACTTCTTCTTTTCCAATCTGGATTCCTTTTATTTCTTTTTCTGCTCTGATTGCTATAGCCAAAACCTCCAAAACTATGTTGAATAGTAGTGGTGAGAGTGGGCACCCTTGTCTTGTTCCTGACTTTAGGGGAGCAAGGATTCTACATATGCAAATAAACCAATGTGATACACTATATTAACAAATTGAAAGATAGAAAGTATATGATAATCTCAATAGATGCAGAAAAAGCCTTTGAGAAAAATTCATCATCCATTTATGATTAAAACTCTTCCAAAAATGGGCATAGAAGAAACCTGAATCAATATTAGATCAGATCAGATCAGATCAGTCACTCAGTCATGTCCGACTCTTTGCGACCCCATGAATCACAGCACGCCAGGCCTCCCTGTCCATCACCAACTCCTGGAGTTCACTCAGACTCACGTCCATCGAGTCAGGGATTCCATCCATCCATCCCATCCTCTGTCGTCCCCTTCTCCTCTTGTCCCCAATCCCTCCCAGCATCAGAGTCTTTTCCAATAAGTCAACTCTTCCCATAAGGTGGCCAAAGAACTGGAGTTTCAGCTTTAGCATCATTCCTTCCAAAGAAATCCCAGGGCTGATCTCCTTCAGAATGGACTGGTTGGATCTCCTTGCAGTCCAAGGGACTCTCAAGAGTCTTCTCCAACACCACAGTTCAAAAGTATCAATTCTTCAGTACTCAGCCTTCTTCACAGTCCAACTCTCACATCCATACATGACCATAGGAAAAACCATAGCCTTGACTAGAAGAAACTTTGTTGGCAAAGTAATGTCTCTGCTCTTGAATATGCTATCTAGGTTGGTCATAACTTTTCTTCCAAGGAGTAAGCGTCTTTTAATTTCAAGGCTGCAGTCACCATCTGTAGTGATTTTGGAGCCCAGAAAAATAAAGTCTGACACTGTTTCCACTGTTTCCCCATGAAGTGGTGGGACCGGATGCCATGATCTTTGTTTTCTGAATGTTGAGCTTTAAGCCAACTTTTTCACTCTCCACTTTCACTTTCATCAAGAGGCTTTTGAGTTCCTCTTCACTTTCTGCCATAAGGGTGGTGTCATCTGCATATCTGAGGTTATTGATATTTCTCCCAGCAATCTTGATTCCAGCTTGTGTTTCTTCCAGCCCAGCGTTTCTCATGATGTACTCTGCATATAAGCTAAATAAACAGGGTGACAATATACAGCCTTGACGTACTCCTTTTCCTATTTGGGGCCAATCTGTTGTTCCATGTCCAGTTCTAACTGTTGCTTCCTGACCTGCATACAAATTTCTCAAGAGGCAGATCAGGTGGTCTGGTATTCCCATCTCTTTCAGAATTTTCCATAGTTTATTGTGATCCACACAGTCAAAGTCTTTGGCATAGTCAATAAAGCAGAAATAGATGTCTTTCTGGAACTCTCTTGCTTTTTCCATGATCCAGCGGATGTTGGCAATTTGATCTCTGGTTCCTCTGCCTTTTCTAAAACCAGCTTGAACATCAGGAAGTTCATGGTTCACATATTGCTGAAGCCTGGCTTGGAGAATTTTGAGCATTACTTTACTAGCATGTGAGATGAGTGCAATTGTGTGGTAGTTTGAGCATTCTTTGGGATTGGAATGAAAACTGACCATTTCCAGTCCTGTGGCCACTGCTGAGTTTTCCAAATTTGCTGGCATATTGAGTGCAGCACTTTCACAGCATCATCTTTCAGGATTTGGAATAGCTCCACTGGAATTCCATCACCTCCACTAGCTTTGTTCATAGTGATGCTTTCTAAGGCCCACTTGACTTCACATTCCAGGCTGTCTGGCTCTAGGTCAGTGATCACACCATCGTGATTATCTGTGTCATGAAGATCTTTTTTGTACAGTTCTTTTGTGTATTCCTGCCATCTCTTCTTAATATCTTCTGCTTCTGTTAGGTCCATAGTATTTCTGTCCTTTATTGAGCCCATCTTTGCCTGAAATGTTCCTTTGGTATCTCTGATTTTCTTGAAGAGATCCCTTGTCTTTCCCATTCTGTTGTTTTCCTCTGTTTCTTTGCATTGATTGCTGAAGAAGGCTTTCTTATCTCTTCTTGCTATTCTTTGGAACTCTGCATTCAGATGTTTATATAAGCCTACAGAAAACATTATTCTCATTGGTGAAAAACTGAAAGCATTCCCCCTAAAGTGAAAGTGAAATTGCTCAGTCGTATCCGACTCCTTCCCTAATGTCAGGAACAAATCAAGTGTGCCCACTTTCCCCACTATTATTCAACAATGTTCTAGAAGTTCTAGCTAAAGCAATCAGAGTAGGAAAAGAAATAAAAGGAATCCAGATTGGAAAAGAAGTAAATCTCTTGCTGTTTGCAGTTGACATAATGCTGTACATAGAAAACCCTAAAGATAGTATCAGAAAATTACTAGAGCTAATCAGTGAATTCAGCAAAGTTGCAGGATACAAAATCAATACACAGAAATCACTTGCATTTCTATATAATGATAATGAAAAATCAGAAAGAGAAATTAAGAAATCTATCACATTCATCTTTGCTACAAAAAGAATTAAATATCTAGGAATAAACTTACCTAAGGAGAAAAAAGAACTGTACACAGAAAATTTTAAGACACTGATGAAAGAAATAAAAGATGACATAAGCACATGGAGAGATATTCCATATTCCTTGGTAAGAAGAATTAATATTGTGAAAATAACTATACTACCAAATGCAATCTACAGATTCAATGTGATCCTTATCAAACTACCAATGGCATTTTTCACAAAACTATAAAAAATTTTCACAATTCATATGGAAACACAAAAGATCCCAAATAGCCAAAGCAGTCTGGAGAAAGAAGAATGGAGCTAGAGAAATCATCCTTTCAGACTTCAGATTATATTACAAAGCTACAGTCATCAAGACATTATGGTACTGGCACAAAAACAGAAATACAGACCAACGGAACAATATAGAAAGCCCAAAAATAAACCCATGCATCGATGGGTACCTTGTTTTTGACAAACAAGGCAAGAATATATAATAGGGCAAAGACATTCTCTTTAATATGTGTTGCTGGGAAAACTGGACAGCTACATGTAAAAGAATGAAATTAGAACACTTCCTAACACCATACACAAAGATAAACTCAAAATGGATTAAAGACCTAAATATAAGACCAGAAATTGGAAAACTCTTAGAATAAAACATCGGCAGAACACTCTATGACATAAATCAAAACAAGATCCTCTATCACCCATCTCCTAGAATAATGGAAATAAAAACAGAAGTAAACGAGTGGGACCTGATTAAACTTAAAAGCTCTTGCACAGCAAAGTAAGCTACAAGCAAGGTGAAAAGACAACTGTCAGAATGGGAGAAAATAATAGCAAATGAAACAACTGACAAAGGATTAATTTCCAAAATATACAAGCATCTCATACAACTCAATACCAGAAAAACAAAAAACCCAATCAAAAAGTGGGCAAAAGACTTAAACAGACATTTTTCCAAAGAAGACATGCAGGTGGTTAATAAAAACATGAAAAGATGCTCAACATCGCTCATTATTAGAGAAATGCAAATCAAAACCACAATGAGGTATCATCTCACACCAGTCAGAATGGCCATCATATAAAAGTCTACAAAAAATAAATGTTGGAGAGGGTGTGGAAAAGAGGGAACTCTCTTACACTGTTAGTAGAAATGCAAACTGGTACAGCCACTATGGAGAACATTGTGGAGATTCCTTAAAAAACTAGGAATTAGTTTTCTGGTTCCAAAGCAACCAGAACTGAAAGAGACACACGTATCCCAATATTCATTGCAGCCCTATTCACAATAGCTAAGACATGGAAGCAACCTAGATGTTCATTGAAAGAATGGATAAGGAATTTGTGGGCTGTATCCACAATGGTTATTTTTGTGGTACAAATAAAATTGTGGTACAAATACAAATACTCAGCTATAAGAAGGATCACATTTGAGTCAGTTCTAATGAGGCAGATGAACCTGGAGCCTATTATACAGAGTGAAGTAAGTCAGAAAGAGAAAGGCAAATACTGTATATTAACACATATACATAGAATTTAGAAAGATGGTACCAAAATCCTGTCATTTTCGCTTTGAACCTTCCACATTAATTTTATAGCTTTTCTAAAACATTCTTTGTCTTTTCTCTTTCTACTTTCTGGGAATTGTTATTCAATGAAACTTCTGTTAATTTTATTTTTGCTCTTAGATTTATAATTTCCAAATATTTTACTTCTAAAGCAAAAGTTTTGTTGACTAAATATTTTTAATAGCATCTTGCTCTCATTTCTTATAAACAATACATTCTCTTTCCACTCAGAGGACATTAACTATAGGTGTCTTTGGGTTTTTCTTCTGGTGCTTTTACCTTACTTCTTACACATGGAAGGTAATCTTTTGTCATCCTGTTAAATTTAAGAGCAAATTATCGTTGATATTTATAGGAAGCAATGTGTGATTATTTGGGTGTGTTTTGGGTACAACTATTACCTAGAGCCAGACATTCTGGAATGTGAAGTCAAGTGGGCCTTAGAAAGTATCACTACGGACAAAGCTAGTGGAGGTGATGGAATTCCAGTGGAGCTATTTTAAATCCTGAAAGTGCTGCACTCAATATGCCAGCAAATTTGGAAAACTCAGCAGTGGCCAGAGGACTGGAAAGGACAGTTTTCATTCTACTCCCAAAGAAAGGCAATGCCAAAGAATGCTCAAACTACCACACAATTGCACTCATCTCACATGCTAGTAAAGTAATGCTCAAAAATCTCCAAGCCAGGCTTCAGCAGTACGTGAACCGTGAACTTCCTGATGTTCAAGCTGGTTTTAGTAAAGGCAGAGGAACCAGAGATCAAATTGCCAACATCCGCTGGATCATTGAAAAAGCAAGAGTTCCAGAAAGACATCTATTTCTGCTTTATTGACTATGCCAAAGACTTTGACTGTGTGGATCACAATAAACTGTGGAAAATTCTGAAAGAAATGAGAATACCAGACCACCTGACCTGCCTCTTGAGAAACCTATATGCAGGTCAGGAAGTAACAGTTAGAACTGGACATGGAACAACAGACTGGTTCCATATAGGAAAAGGAGTATGTCAAGGCTGTATATTGTCACCATGTGTATTTAACTTACATGCAGAGTACATCATGAGAAATGCTGGGCTGGAAGAAGCACAAACTGGAATCAAGATTGCTGGGAGAAATATCAATAACCTCGGATATGCAGATGACACCACCCTTATGGCAGAAAGTGAAGAGGAACTCAAAAGCCTCTTGATGAAAGTGAAAGTGGAGAGTGAAAAAGTTGGCTTAAAGCTCAACATTCAGAAAACGAAGATCATGGCATGTGGTCCCATCACTTCATGGGAAATAGATGGGGAAACAGTGGAAACAGTGTCAGACTTTACTTTTGGGGGCTCCAAAATCACAGCAGATGGTGATTGCAGCCATGAAATTAAAAGACACTTACTCCTTGGAAGGAAAGTTATGACCAACCTAGATAGCATATTCAAAAGCAGAGACATTACTTTGCCAACAAAGATCCGTCTAGTCAAGGCTATGGTTTTTCTAGTGGTCATGTATGTATGTGAGAGTTGGACTGTGAAGAAAGCTGAACACCAAAGAATTGATGCTTTTGAACTGTGGTGTTGGAGAAGACTCCTGAGAGTCCCTTGGACTGCAAGGAGATCCAACCAGTCCATTCTAAAGGAGATCAGTCCTGGGTGTTCTTTGGAAGGAATGATGCTAAAGCTGAAACTGCAGTACTTTGGCCACCTCATGAGAAGAGTTAACTCATTGGAAAGGACTCTGATGCTGGGAGGGATTGGGGGCAGGAGGAAAAGGGGACGACAGAGGATGAGATGGCTGGATGGCATCACTGACACGATGGATGTGAATTTGAGTGAGCTCTGGGAGTTGGTGATGGACAGGGAGGCCTGGCGTGCTGTGATTCATGGGTCACAAAGAGTCAGACATGACTGAGCAACTGAACTGATACAGTAGAGAGATGGAAAGGAGTTTTGCTTTTTTTTTATAGGTGGAGCCCCAATATATTAATATCTCTAGACCTTGTCAGTTCTATTAATAATCAACCTTCTCATTTCTCCCCTCGATTGGAAGGTAATAGTGCTTGGGTCAGCACATTTGGAGCCAAGTAGGAGAATATGGCTGAATGTGCCCATATTAAATATACATATCTTTAATTGAATCACTTTTTTTTTCACCACAGTAACTAATGTCTAGGCTTCCCAGGTGGTTCAGTAGTGAAGAATCTGCCTGCCAAATCATGAGCTGCATGAATAGTTGGTTTGATCCCTGGGTCCGGAAGAGTCTCTGGAGGAGGAAATGGCAACCCACTCCAGTATTCCTGCTGGAATAATCCCAGGACAGAGCAACTGGGCAGGCAAAGAGTCAGAGAGGTCCGAGCTACTGAACATGCTTGAACCTGAACTCTAAAATACTCATTATCTTCAATTATATACCTTTTTACCCTCTGCTTCTGCTGCTGCTGCTAAGTCACTTCAGTCGTGTCCGAGTCTGTGCGACCCCATAGACGGAGCCCATCAGGCTCCCCCATCCCTGGGATTCTCCAGGCAAGAACACTGGAATGGGTTGCCATTTCCTTCTCCAATGCATGAAAGTGAAAAGTGAAAGTGAAGTCGTTAAGTCATGTCCAACTCTTAGCGACCCCATGGACTCAGCCCACCAGGCTTTTCCATCCATGGGATTTTTCCAGGCAAGAGAACTGGAATGGGGTGCCATTGCCTTCTCCGTTTACACTCTAGGCTTCATCTAAGGATAAATACCATTCTGCAAATGCCTTCACTAGTTTCCCGATTACCCAAGCATCAAAGTATGTCTACCACCAGTCTCTTTTCCCTTTTGAATAAAAATAATCTCTTATCACATACTTATTTGGAAACAGCAATCTAAGTATTCCTGCACTGGTTCAGTGAAAGTAAAGCTCTGAATCAACCTCCAGTGATTCTCTTGCTTTTGTCCTCATGATCACAGTGAAAGGTTGTTGTTGAATCACGCAAAGAAACCAGGATTCTTGGCCCCCAGAGGAGAAGAATTCAATCCAGGGCCAGAAACGAGTCTTGATCACTCAGAGCTTTTGTGTAATAAAATTTTATTAAAGTATCAAGGAGATAGAGAAAGCTTCTAACATAGGCATCAGAAGGGGGCAGAAAGAGTACCCCCCTTCTAGTCTTCAGCTGGATGTTATATAGTCATTAGCAGTCTATTAATGAAAGAAAGGAATGTCTTAAAATTCAGAATGGCACCAGGCCCCTCACCCATAAGATGCATTTTGGATAATCTTGGCACCAAATGGTTTATCCTGGGCCATAAAATGATTAACTTGAATCTTGAAGAAGGGCAGACCACCATACAAATAGTTTTATTTACATAGGTTAGGGAAACAATATCTGAGTATAACATACTGGTTTGTCAAGTAGGTTCTGAGCCAAGAGATGGAACCTACTTGAAGACAGAGTCTGGGGTAAATAGCTTAAGATAAACATTTCCATAAGAAAAAGGCATTGGTTATCTCTAGGTTTGAGAATAGTTAACTTCAGGTGAAACCAGGTGTCATTATGGCAACACAGTATTTTAAGAGAAACCTCCTTTTAAATTTGTATAGAGAAGGAAAAAATATCGCTAGTTTGTTTCCTCCTGGAGCTCAAGAGAGACAAAAATGTCTGACACTTGCAGGCTATTTCCTCTGTTTGGAGACCCCTGGCCTTCCTGCCCATTACCCTCTCAACAGGATGTCTGCAGAAGCTTCAAGCATTAGGTCTCCTTTAACATTATCCAATGCCAAAAGGAAAGAAAAGGCCTCTCCTTGGACATTTTTATTTATTTAGAGGAAAAGAATCCTTTCTAGAAAACTCCCAGAAAGTTTTGCCTCATATCCCATAACCAAGATTATCTTTTATGTCTAGTCTCTTACAGCAAGCAGGATGGGAAACTGTATCTGTTTTTTAGTTTTGGGGGTTAGAGGTTTCTTCTACCAGCCAAGAACTGGAAGTCTGAGGAATGGTGAGGCATCACCACACTTGCCAATTATCCCACTAAATTATTAATGGGAAATCTGTCTTTCAGTTTGTAGCAGCACTTTTATATCTGTCACTTGTTCAGCTTCTTGTTGGTGTTGCCATCTGTTTCTTTTTGTTCCTGTAACTAGAACACTTGTCAGAGGGAAAAGAGAAGTCCTTTTAAATAAAGCATGTAAGCAGTTCCTCTGACTTCAGTGTAAGCTACTAAGAAAATCTGGAGAACCCTGACCACAGAACAGCACTACATAGCTGGGAAGTGTAGTTCCATCCCTGAGATACAGAAGAGAGTATCAAGGAGTTGACAGTGACTTTTGGTAGTACTTTGACTTAATATCTATTTAATCAATAAAGTTTAATCCAGGGTAACACACTTGCATCCATGATGCTTGATACTGTCATTTCCTAAGAAGGAGAAAATGTGGGCATGGAAAATGGAATGCCATTGATCTGGGAAACTGAATGCAGCTTCATTGAAGGGACTTTGTAGGAAGAAAAGATAAAAAAAAAAAAAATCCTTCTTGCTATACCCATAGAAATGTCTCTGCTCTGAATTCTTGTTAGAGTGAATAGTAATCAAAAGATAAATAGAATTTGTGATTATTCTCCAATAACTTTCAATATTGTCTCCTTAGGAAAGTTCTGGGAAAACATCTGAACCAATCACATAGATTTTGTGACTGCATCTCCATGAGTTGCTCATGAAAAGAAATGTTTATAGGGTTAAACAGAGCAAACACAAAGCTTTTCTGCCTTTACTTCTGAAAGAGTGTTCTCAGTACTTGTTCATCCAGAAGAAAATTAAATATTTAAATAACTTTGACATTCAAAAGCAACTTAAGATGAATTAAATTACACTGATGGTAACTTATGTAGCACTTTCTGTTTTTCCAAGTCCTTTGAACTAACATTATCTCTTGTTTGCTGGAGCAATAATCTACCAAATTACTTGTACAAGGGAGTATAGACCGTCCCCCCACCCAACAAACCTCCAGGACTCATGTACCTTCCTTCTCTGTACATCTGACCTCACCAGAGGAAACTATGGCCACAAGCAGACCAATCCCATGTGAGCCATATCTGCAGGGACTCCTGCTGTGAGCCTCACTGTCATTTTGCCAGCTGAGTGGCCCCTCACTTGCCACAAGACACCCCAGCCCCCTGAGACCAGAAGCGAGACCAGGGCTACCCTCCATTGACAGTTTTGACAGTTCTCCTATTTTGCTGTGACCTCACCCACATGCTGATAGTCACCCTAGTTTGGAAAATAATGCCATTGCCTTTTAGACACATAAACTTAAAAGATATGTGTACATAAACCATTACAAATGTGTGTTGTCCCTGTAAAATGAGAAATTCTTACTTATAATTACCATCAAGTCATTTCTTTTCAAGCCACACACAATAGCAGCAGAGATTTTAATATGGGAAAATAAAAATACGTAAGTCTCTGTTGCTCTAATTTAAAGTATTTCTTTAAATTTCACAGTGATCCTTTTGGCAGCAAGCAGTCTTTTCTTCAGGTCTATTACTATAGTCACCATATCATCAAACAGGGTCAGAATCATAACCTTGCATGCACTTTTCTAGAAACAGTGTTTTAAGAAATATCTCCGAGCTCCCAAAGTAGGTAGACCACCAAAAAGAAACCATTTTTCTTTCATCTGGAAGCTTGGAAACTCTCTTGGTCTGTGTCAAGGCATTTGGTCTGGACCCAACCTAATATACTCGGGTTAACATTTCCATAGACTGTAAAAATTTGAAGAAAGTATTAGTTGCTGGAAAGGTCATAAAAAAAGTATAAATAAAATTTCCCTTAAAAGTTTTATCTAAGTATAAGATATGTGCAATAATTATACTATTTTAACTTTAGTTACTTGATATATAGATATAGACCTAGCTCCTCATATCTGTGACCAGGTTAGAATATTTTTATAACAGTTTACTTTCCTTATAAAATGTAAAAGTAAAAAGTGCAAGATCTGACCTTTAACTTAAAGCATGTTGGTAATTACAATAATTGAACAAAACGATTATTTAGTTCAACTACTATGCTGATGCCTGTGTGAATAATACAGTTTATTTAAGGGAGGTGATCATTAACAACTTGTTCAGTCGCTAAGTCATGGCTGATCCCATTAACAACTATAAATAGATAACTTTTGTCATGTGTTTTGCAATTTGAAATGCTGTCAATGTAATAATCAACAACCAAACTATAATACGTATAAAAATGGTTTTTATTTGAGCCAAGTTGGGGACTATAGCCTGGGAGACATAGATTCAAAAAGCATGTGAATTGTGTTCTGCTAAACCACAAAATGAGGGAAGCTTATAAAAGCAAAGAAACATAAAATTACATAAGCTGTTTGTCAAGAATTAAGATAGGAGCTGGCAAGAAGGAAGGACACTTATTAAGCCAGGATTGGGTGGGGTCTACAATGGATGAATAATTACAAGGGGAGTGCATTAGTCCATAAAGTTGGAGATGGTAGCTGCTGAAAGACATTGTTTTGAGAGCGACTGGTGCAGTTTGATACAGTTCAAAAAATTCAAGGTCTCAGTCATGCAGAATGTGTCTGAAACCACAGTCACATTGGCCACCTGGCTTCATTTTGGATGCCTGAATCACAATTACTCAATTTTTAAAATTTTTTTAAAAACACTTTTAATTGAAGTATTGATTTACAATATTATATTTACAATATCAAAATTAAGTGTACAGTGCTTCCCGTGAAATATATATATTTATATTATATATATATAATTTTCACATTATATCCATTATAGGTTATTATATAATGCTACATTATATTATTATACTCACCATTATGTTATTACATAAGGATCTGTAGAGGCACCTGTGTTATTCCAGGTAGATCCTTGCTGGATTTTAAATGCATTCTTTTTTTGATGGTTAAAGCAGATGTACAATGCATGTTTAATATGACACAAACAGGCTATTTCGGTTGGCCTAAAGTTCAAATCAAATTGTGTGTATACCAGACTGACTTCTCTACACCTCAATTTGTGAAAAATTCTTCTATCAATGCATATATATATATATATATATACACACACACACATATATATCAACTCATTTCATCCACACAAACTTGAATTAGTTGGTTTAGATGAGCTTTCTGTTATATGACCTCTCAAAACAAGTACTTGAAAATACTAAATTCTTATGTATTCAGTTCAGTTCAGTCACACATTCATGATGGTCTCTTTGTGACCCCATGGACTGCAGCACACCAGGCTTCTCTGTCTATCATCAACTCCCAGAACCTACTCAAATTCATGTCCATTGAGTTGGTAAGGCCATCCAACCATCTTATCCTCTGTTGTCCCCTTCTCCTCCAGTCTTCAATCTTTTCCAGCACCAGGGATTTTTCAAATGAGTCAGTTCTTTGCATCAGGCGGCCAAAGTATTGGAGTTTCAGCTTTAGCATCAGTTCTTCCAATGCATATTCAGGACTGATTTACTTTAGGATTGACTGGTTTGATCTCCTTGCAGTCCAACAGACTCTCAAGAGTCTTCCCCAACACCACAGTAAAAAAGCATCAAGTCTTCAGTGCTCAGCTTTCTTTATAGTCCAGCTCTCACATCCATACATGACTACTGGAAAAACCATAGCTTTGACTAGACAGATTTTGTTGGCAAAGTAATATCTCTGCCTTTTAATATGCTGTCTAGGTTGGTCATAGGTTTTCTTCCACGGAGCAAGTGTCTTTTAATTTCATGGCTGCAGTCACCATCTGCAGTGATTTTAGAGCCCCCCAAAATAAAGTCTGTCACTGTTTCCATTGTTACCCGATCTATTTGCCATGAAGTGAAGGTACCAGTTGGCATGATGCAGTTTTCTGAATGTTGAGTTTTAAGCCAACATTTTCACTGTCCTTTTTCACTTTCATCAGAGGCTTTTTAGTTCTTCTTCACTTTGCCATAAGGGTGGTGTCATCTGCATATCTGAGGTTATTGATATTTCTCCCAACAGTCTTGATTTAAGCTTGTGCTTCATCCAGCCTGACATTTCACATGATGTATTCTTCATATAAGTTAAATAAGCAGGGAGACAATACACAGCCTTGTACTCCTTTTCTGATTTGGAACCAGTCTGTTGTTTGATGACAAGTTCTAACTGTTGCTTTTTGACCTGCATACAGATTTCTTTGGAAGAAGGTCAGATGGCCTGGTGTTCCCACCTCCTTAAGAATTTTCCACAGTTTGCTGCTATTCACATAGTCAAAAGCTTTGGTATAGTCAATAAAGCAGAAGTAGATGTTTTTCTGGAACTCTCTTGCTCCTTCAATGATCCACTGGATGTTGGTAATTTGATCTCTGGTTCCTCTACCTTTTCTAAATCCAGCTTGAACATCTGAAAGTTCATGGTTCACGTACTGTTGAAGCCTGGCTTGGAGAATTTTGACCATTACTTTGCTAGTGTGTGAGATGAGTGCAGTTGTGTGGTAGTTTGAGCATTCTTTGTCATTGCCTTTCTTTGGGATTGGAATGAAAACTAACATTTCCAGTCCTGTGGCCACAGCTGAGTTTTCCAAATTTGGTGGCATATTGTGTGCAGCACTTTCACAGCATCATTATTTAGGATTTGAAATAGCTCAACTGAAATTCTATCACCTCCACTAGCTTTGTTTGTAGTGATGCTTCCTTCCTAAAGCCCATTTGACTTTGCATTCCTGGATGTCTGGCTCTAGGTGAGTGAACATACCATCATGGTTATCTGGGTCATGAAAGTCTTCTTTGCATAGTTCTTCTGCGTATTCTTGCCACCTCTTCTTAATATCTTCTGCTTCTGTTAAGTCCATGCCTTTTCTGACCTTTATTGTGCCCATGATTGCATGAAATGTTCCCTTGGTATCTCTAATTTTCTTGAAGAGTTCTCTAGTCTTTACCATTCTATTGTTTTCCTCTGTTTCTTTACATTGATCACTGAGGAAGGCTTTCTTAGTTCTCTTTGCTGTTCTTTGGAACTCTCCGTTCAAATGGGTATATCTTTCCTTTTCTCCTTTGCCTTTAGCTTTTCTTCTTTTCTCAGCTATTTGTAAGGCCTCCTCAGAGAACCATTTTGTCTTTTTGCATTTCTTTTTCTTGTGGATGGTCTTGATCACTGCGTCCTGTACAGTGTCACAAACCTCTGTCCATAGTTCTTCAGACACTCTATCAGATCTAATCCCTTGAATTTATTTGTCACTTCCACTGTATAAATCATAAGAAATTTGATTTAGGTCATACCTGAGTGATCTAGTGGTTTTCCCTACTTTCTTCAAGTTAAGTCTGAATATTGCACAAAGGAGTTCATGATCTGAGCTTCACTCAGCTCCCAGTCTTGTTTTTGCTGACTGTATAGAGCTTCTCCATCTTTGGCTGCAAAGAATATACTCAATCTGATTTCAGTAATGACCATCTGGTGATATCCATGTGTAGCATCTTCTCTTGTGTTGTTGGAAGAGGGTGTTTACTATGACCAGTGCGTTCTCTTGGTAAAATTCTGTTAGACTTTGACCTGCTTCTAATGTTTTAGCCATGCATTAATTGTATAGAGAGGTTTATCATATAATAAACTCCATATATGAACACAGATATAGGAATAATAACAATAAAAGTTACTATTTTTTAAGTTCTTTTAAATGACATTGTGTTTTTACATGCCTTATCTCATTTAGTTATCTTAAAATCCTTTGGAGTAGATATTAGTATCCTCATTTAACTTGCAAGAAAATCAAGGCCCTAAAATAAAATTTTTTAGAAAAGAAAATCAAGGCTCAAAGAGCATGGCAATTTCCCCAAGGTCAAAGTTATAAAGTGACAAAGGAATTCAGTCCCATTTCTTTTCATAGTAAAACTTATACTTTTTCTCATTTTACCCTGCTATCTCTAATTTTAGAACTTAGACCAACCCTATTTAGAAAAACACACTTTCAAATCATATGAAATAGGAGAAAAATTCAATGAACATATTGAGAATAAAAATCATACATAACTTGAGAATAACCTCATAATTCACGAAATAAGCTTGCATCTGTTATTCTAATGTACTGCCTGTGTTGTGAAAGCATATTTTCATAATTTATTCATGCTGCTACATTATTTCTCTCCACATAAATCCAATGTATACTTCTTTGCCTTACCAATATTTTCCAGTAAACCTGACAAAGTTGCCTGCTAGCTGACACTGATTGGTAACATACAATCAGAAAATCTTTTGCTGACAGGCCTTAGAATGCTTTGCACTGTTTAAGAGAAACAACTCATTCTACTTAGAAAGGCACCATAAAAGAAGCCCTGAAAAAGACACTCAGTGCTTGATATATAGCATGTCCCTAGTGAATAGAAAGTAGTTGTTGAATGCAGGAAGGATCTTGACACTAGTAACTGACATTAGGTAGGCAGTGGGGATATATTTCAGCTTTACTCAAATGACACTGCAACAGACTTGGTGCCTTGGGCACAGACTCTGAGATGGGTTTGCTTCAAGGAAGCAACCGTGGTGACTCTCAGAGGCAGATCCTGTGAGGGAGTGAAGGAAGTGGGATGGAGCAGAGAGAGAAACTGACCTGTTGTGCAGAAGCAACAGAGGCCTTGGCCAACCACGGCCTCTGATTTGGGAGCCAGTGTCCCTTCAGTGGTGTCCTGTATTTGGGGAGCCAGTATCCCTCCAATGGTGTCTGCCTTGTGGCAATGGCACTGGTCCTCTGGACTTCTCATTAGTCAGCCATTGAATTTAGCTGTGGTCTGTCAGAAGCCTGAAGTCCCATCAGCTACTGGAAAGAGGACTTCAGACAATAAAGTGGAATCTGCATGCTACTCAACATACTCTACACACAGCACATGATACCCACTATACAGAAGATTTCCTTATGGGTAGAAAGGAGTTCTTTTCAACACTTTGCACACAATGGTAGTTTCCATTTTTCAAACCTACTATAAGCTTTGCAACGTACATAAGTTGTTGGCTTAGTTAGTCATAAAAATAACCTCAAGTGTTGCATTTTTCTCAAGCCTGTTCTATAGATGAGGATAGTGAGATTCAGAGATGTTAAACACCAGTGTGCAATCAGAGAACCACAATCTTCCTCACTGTTGCAGCTATTACCCTTTTGCATTTGCTAAGGAGACAAGAGGAGAAGGCAATGGCACCCCACTCCATTACTCTTGCCTGGAAAATCCTATAGATGGAGGAGCCTGGAAGGCTGCAGTCCAGGGGGTCGCTGAGGGTCGGACACGACTGAGAGACTTCACTTTCACTTTTCACTTTCATGCATTGGAGAAGGAAATGGCAACCCATTCCAGTGTTCTTGCCTGGAGGATCCCAGGGACGGGGGACCCTGGCTGGCAGCCGTCTATGGGGGTCGCACAGAGTCGGACACGACTGAAGTGACTAGCAGCCGCAGCAGCAAGGAGACAGGGGTTCTTGGGAGTTCAACTCTTTCTCCTGATGATGACAGCATGCTCTATAAAATGTGGTGAATTCCAGAAATTATCTCTGCTTTAATTTCCTGTTTTGCATTATAACCCCATCCTGGATGTAGTGCCTCAGAATCATGCACCTGATTTAGGTTAATTTATTGATATTTTTCTTTTCAAGTAAACAGGGAAAAAATGAGTTTTTCCCCCCAAGATAGAAATTGTAATTAAGTTGTAATTTTCTTTTACAACTTAAGTAAATTCTAAGAAATAGTATATCAGTACCTCTTTTTCTGAAGTATCTTTGTTTCCATTTATTGTGACTAGAAATGCAATATTTGATAGATGCAATATTTAATTGAAAACAACATAAATGTCACCAGTAGAGGTATTTTGGTTTCTTCTACAAGGAAAATGTAGGTATTAAAAGTTAGATTTACTATAAATCATGTAAAGATAACCAATAAAAATATTCTGTATTGGAAAAAAAATAAAATTTGTCTTGCATATGAATGAGGATAAATTAACAGAACACATCATTTTAAAGGCATAATCATTTCTTCATCAACAAATATATAGAAGGAGATGTTAATTCTAAGCAATGCTTCAAACAAATTGGACATTATATTACTTGAGATAAGCAATTTGAGATGAACATATTGACCATTTGCATCAGAATGTTCCCCTTCCCTTCCTGGAAAGCACACAAGATAATAAAAGAGCACACTCAAAAATTCCATTTCATTTTCAATGAAATTAAAAGAAGCAATATCCACCAAATCCAAAATACACAAAAGGCTCCAGTGTGATCGGAGAACTGGCAAAAGCCATGCAGAAAATGCCATGAGCACTGTTAAAGTGCCTAAGCTTTTCAAGCTCTACCCTGAAGATGACACAGAAGTCTGCAGTCCAAGGCTGTAGTCCTCCAGTGGATCTGCTGTGAGCAAGGCTGAGCTCAGAACTAAGATGCACCAGGGCAGAAGAAACACTGGGAGTGGGGGGGAACCCCAGCAGCAAATCTCAGAATTCATTAGCAATTACTTCCTTGTTGAGAGTGAGGAGCCCACCTTGGAACACAGAAATCCTGCGCCTTGATTGTAAGAGGCTATGAGAACATGGTGAGAGACTCCTCTGGATAGGGTTTGGTTTGTGGACACAGAGGGGACGAGCTGGTCCAAAGGAGCACAGAGAGACACCTTATCAAAATTCTAACTCTGTAGCTACAGAAGAGGTGACAAATTCTGGAAACTACATTTTTTCCTCAACTGAAAGAACATCCTGAAAATAGTTCTTCTAAGAAAACTCAACTTTCCTTCCAAAAGAAATTTAAAAAGAGAGAGAGAGAGAAATGGCACAGTACCAATGTAGCATGAGAATTCCTTTTATAAAAGCATAAAACATGCCTTCATGCAAAAGATAAGATCTATAAAGAGAAATACTATTACAGTTAACAGGAAATAGTTGCATGTTATTCCATCATGAATAAACATACAAATGATTAATGTACAATATTAGATTGTAACAAATATGAAGGGGAACATAAAGCAGAACTACAAAATGCAGGAAGGACGTATTTTATTTGACTAGGAAAATGATGGCACTTTCTTTTTTGAATCATCCTATTGGGAAATATATAGGCAAACTAAAGAGAAAGATAAAAATCTGAATTCAGTTCAGTTCAGTTCAGTCGTTCAGTCGTGTCCGACACTTTGCGACCCCATGAACTGCAGCACACCAGGCCTCCCTGTCCATCACCAGCTCGCGGAGTCCACCCAAACCCATGTCCATCAAGTCAATGATGCCATCCAAGCATCTCATCCTCTGTCATCCCCTTCTCCTCCTGCCCTCAATCTTTCCTAACATCAGGGTTTTTTTCTAATGAGTCAACTCTTCACATCAGGTGGCCAAAGTATTGAAGTTTCAGCTTCAACATCAGTCCTTCCAATGAACACCCACGACTGATCTCCTTTAGGATGGACTGGTTGGCAAGAGTCTCCTCCAACACCACAGTTCAAAAGCATCAATTTCTTTACAGTCCAGCTCTCACATCCATACATGACCACTGGGAAAACCATAGCCTTGACTAGACACACCTTTGTTGGCAAAGTAATGTCTCTGCTTTTGAATATGCTGTCTAGGTTGGTCATGACTTTCCTTCCAAGGAGTAAGCGTCTTTTAATTTCATGGCTGCAGTCACCATCTGCTGTGATTTTGGAGCCCAGAAAAATAAACTCTGCCCCTGTTTCCACTGTTTCCCAATCTATTTCCCATGAAGTGATGGGACCAGATGCCATGATCTTCATTTTCTGAATGTTGAACTTTAAGCCAACTTTTTCACTCTCCCCTTTCACTTTCATCAAGAGGCTTTTTAGTTCTTCTTCACTTTCTGCCATAAGGGTGGTGTCATCTGCATATCTGAGGTCCTTGATATTTCTCCCAGCAATCTTGATCCCAGTTTGTGCTTCCTCCAGCCCAGCATTTCTCATGATGTACTCTGCATAGAAGTTAAATAAGCAGGGTGAAAATATACAGCCTTGACATACTCCTTTTCCTATTTGAAACCAGTCTGTTGTTCCATGTCCAGTTCTAACTGTTGTTTCCTGACTTGCATACAGGTTTCTCAAGAGGCAGGTCAGGTGGTCTGATATTCCCATCTGTTTCAGAATTTTCCACAGTTTATTGTGATCCACAAAATCTGAATTACATACTTCCTAAGACAGAGAGACAGAGAAAACTTTTGAACTTCACATTACATGTGAGCAAGACATTGGGCAGTTGAGACTAATGGGCCAGTCAGAGAATTCACTCAGAAGGCTGTGATGAGGGTGTCTGAGAGAAGACAACTATGGAAATATCAGGTCTTGGCAGATCTTATTACCACAGCAAAATACTCATTAGAAGATGCCCTATCCTGAGAAGGTGGCCTTCAAATCTGTAGGCAGAAAAGGAGGGTGGGTTGAAACACCAGCAAGATAGGCTCTGAAATGCAAATGCATCACTGTGGAAAGCAGGACCTAGGTTCCAGGTGAAAAAAACTGAGGAAACTCAGCCATGGAATCAGAAATAATGCAGAAACATGCTAATTTCTGAAAATCAGAGAGGTGTGCTGGCCTGGAAGCATTCCCTCAGTGTGGATGGAGGTACCATTTGAACACAGCGAGTTCTGGGAATTACACCGACACAATTGGAATCAATACATGTTGAAATGAGCACCAGCAGACAGTCCAGGAAAATTCAGCTCATTCCAGTGTAAGAACAAAATAAACAAACAAAACATCTATACAAAAATACAAGAAAAACTTACCAAAAAAAAAAAAAAAAAAAAAGACCAAGCTTTTCTATAGATGAAAAAAACTCACCAGAAACAAAATCACATTTCCACAAAACATGAAAGTTGTAAACTCTTAATTAAAAAATCCTAGCTATTAATTAAGATTGCAGTGAAAATGAAAGAATTCTAAAAAGACAGCCAAAGATCAGCGAATGATAGAAAGAGGCTATGAAGCAGGAACTGGCACAATTCAGGAAAATAGAAACAGATAACAAAATCATTTCAGAAAGGAAAACCAAAAATATATGAGACTCAAAAGAGAATAAATCTCACGGAGACCCCACTATGAGACATATGGAAAGAAAGGAGAAAGAACAAACTGTAATGTGAATGGAGGCAGAGATGGCATGAGAGAATTGGGCCAAAACAAAAATATAAATGATAGGCAGAGACGGTCCAGTGTAACAGAAATGGAGACTTCTGAAAACAAAATCAAAGCAATAAAGAATTTAAAAATATATCATTCAACAGAAGTTTTCTGAGATAAAAGAGGATTCCATTCTACATATTGAAATGTCTCCTCTTATAAAGGAAAAGTAATCTGAAAGGTTAACATTAACACATATTCTGTAAACACATTGAATTTTGAAGTTAATTTTTAAAATGTATTGGTCAGATATGCAGAGACTAATTCACTTGAAAAAATTAAAAAAAAAAAAAAAAAAACAGTTTCACATCAGACATAGTCATAGGAACAATCACTGTCATAAGAAAGTGAAGTAACACGTAAGACATTTAAGTAAACAAAATGAGGGCCAGTCTACCATTGTTTGTAGGGCACAAAAAAAACCTTGTGTGCACCAGGACCCAGGAGAAAGGAGCAGTGATCCCACAAGAGACTGACCTAGACTTGTGTATGAGTATTTGAGAGTCTCTGGTGTAGGCCTGGGTCATCAGTAGCCGAACAAAGGGTCACGGTCATTGACAGCAGCGGTCCTGGGAGCCAGGTGGGCTGCCGTCTATGGGGTCACACAGAGTCGGACACGACTGAAGCGACTTAGCAGCATTACCTAATTGGAGAAGGCAATGGCACCCCACTCCAGTCCTCTTGCCTGGAAAATCCCATGGGCGGAGGAGCCTGGTAGGCTGCAGTCCATGGGGTCGTTAAGAGTCGGACAGGACTGAGCGACTTCACTTTCACTTTTCACTTTCATGCATTGGAGAAGCAAATGGCAAGCCACTCCAGTGTTCTTGCCTGGAGAATCCCAGGAACGGTGGAGCTTGGTGGGCTGCCGTCTTTGGGGTCGCACAGAGTCCGACACGACTGAAGCGACTTAGCAGCAGCAGCATTACGTAATATGTAGTAAACTTCAGTAAATGATATCTGGAAATTTGAGAATAAAGTAATTAGCCTCCAATTAAAATAAATAAATTTAAATTTAAAAAAAAAATACTCCAGTCAGTAAGAAGTAGATTTCATGTATATTTGGATACATGAATACTATGTATACAATGATGCTTCTGTGAGTTTATATCTCAAATGGTTAGCATAGTATTCATTAAATACAAGGGTATTTATCTTAATATGTATTTATTTTTATCAATAAAAGTCTCTTCTTTAATAAAAAAGATTACTTGTTTCTAAGAAAGAATTTAGCAAAGAAATGACAAAATAACAAGTGGATTAAAATATGTTGGCAGAACTCAGGCATACAAAGAAATAAGATCAATACACACACACACAATAAAGATAAAGTTGAAAGATATAAAAAGAGACTAAACACTGAAAAACAGAATAAGGGATATTGAGAAAGAAATAAAATGAAAATTTTTAATGTTAAAGTACTACAGATAAAATAATTGAAACATATACAATCAAAAGAGAACCAAGATTTACATAACTTGGGTCTCTAAGAAAACCAAAATCAGCTATCCATGACTGAAAACACTTTAGTAAGTTAGGTGTCCATGCACACAAACTTGATGAGAGGAATTCTGGTTTGCACCTATTTACCCAGTGTCTGTACAGATCAGATCAGATTAGATCAGTCGCTCAGTCATGTCCGACTTTTTGCCACCCCATGAATCCCAGCACGCCAGGCCTCCCTGTCCATCACCAACTCCCAGAGTTCACTCAGACTCACTTCCATCGAGTCAGTGATGCCATTCACCCATCTCATCCTCTGTTGTCCCCTTCTCCTCCTGCCCCCAAACCCTCCCAGTATCAGAGTCTTTTCCAATGAGTCAACTCTTCACATGAGGTGGCCAAAGTACTGGAGTTTCAGCTTTAGCATCATTCCTTCCAAAGAAATCCCAGGGCTGATCTCCTTCAGAATGGACTGATTGGATGTCCTTGCAGTTCAAGGGACTCTCAAGAGTCTTCTCCAACACCATAGTTCAAAAGCATCAATTCTTCGGCACTCAGTCTTCTTCATAGTCCAACTCTCACACCCATACATGACCACGGGAAAAACCATAGCCTTGACTAGATGGACCTTTGTTGGCAAAGTAATGTCTCTGCTTTTGAATATGCTATCTAGGTTGGTCATAACTTTTCTTCCAAGGAGTAAACGTCTTTTAATTTCATGGCTGCACTCACCATCTGTAGTGATTTTGGAGCCCATAAAAATAAAGTCTGACACTGTTTCCACTGTTTCCCCATCTATTTCCCATTAAGTGGTGGGACCGGATGCCATGATCTTCGTTTTCTGAATGTTGAGCTTTAAACCAACTTTTTCACTCTCCTCTTTCACTTTCATCAAGAGGCTTTTGAGTTCCTCTTCATTTCTGCCATAAGGGTGGTGTCATCTGCATATCTGAGGTTATTGATATTTCTCCCTGCAATCTTGATTCCAACTTGTGTTTCTCCCAGTCCAGCGTTTCTCATGATGTACTCTGCATGTAAGTTAAATAAACAGGGTGACAATATACAGCCTTGACGAACTCCTTTTCCTATTTGGAACCAGTCTGTTGTTGCATGTCCAGTTCTAACTGTTGCTTCCTGATCTGCAAATAGGTTTCTCAAGAGGCAGGTCAGGTGGTCTGGTATTCCCATCTCTTTCAGAATGTTCCACAGTTTATTGTGATCCACACAGTCAAAGGCTTTGGCATAGTCAATAAAGCAGAAGCTTTTTCCATGACCCAGGGGATGTTGGCAATTTGATCTCTGGTTCCTCTGCCTTTTCTAAAACCAGCTTGAACATCAGGAAGTTCATGGTTCACATATTGCTGAAGCCTGGCTTGGAGAATTTTGAGCATTACTTTACTAGCGTGTGAGATGAGTGCAATTGTGCGGTAGTTTGAGCATTCTTTGGCATTGCCTTTCTTTGGGATTGGAATGAAAATTGACCTTTTCCAGTCCTGTGGCCACTGCTGAGTTTTCCAAATTTGCTGGCATAATGAGTGCAGCACTTTCACAGCATCATCTTTCAGGATTTGGAATAGCTCCACTGGAATTCCATCACCTCCACTAGCTTTGTTCATAGTGATGCTTTCTAAGGCCCACTTGACTTCACATTCCAGGATATCTGGCTCTAGGCCAGTGATCACAGCATCGTGATTATCTGGGTCATGAAGATCATTTTTGTACAGTTCTTCTGTGTATTTTGCCATCTCTTCTTAATATCTTCTGCTTCTGTTAGGTCCATACCATTTCTGTCCTTTATCGAGCCCATCTTTGCATGAAATGTTCCTTTGGTATCTCTGATTTTCTTGAAGAGATCCCTAGTCTTTCCCGTTCTGTTGTTTTCCTCTATTTCTTTGCATTGATCGCTGAAGAAGGCTTTCTTATCTCTTCTTGCTATTCTTTGGAACTCTGCATTCAGATGTTTATATCTTTCCTTTTCTCCTTTGCTTTTCACTTCTCTTCTTTTCACAGCTATTTGTAAGGCCTCCCCAGTCAGCCATTTTGCTTTGTTGCATTTCTTTTCTATGGGAATGATCTTGATCCCTGTCTCCTGTACAATGTCATGAACCTCATTCCATAGTTCATCAGGCACTCTATCTATCAGATCTAGGCCCTTAAATCTATTTCTCACTTCCACTGCATAATCATAAGGCATTTGATTTAAGTCATACAGTTATGCTCTATTCCTTATCAAAAGTGTTTTCTCTTAAATATATATCATAAAATCACTCTATGTACAAAGGAAAAATTGAGGGTAACTCAAGTTTCTCTGTAGTAACATTCAGTACCAGAAAGTAATTGAAAAAGCATTCAAGCAAAGCTCTATCTTTGTTATAAACATTACAGATGCACAGTTCTGAACATGCAAGGACTTTGACAGTATTGTTCTTATGAACTTTTCTTGAAGAAATTGCTAGATGCCTAACTTTAGCCAAGTAGAATATGGCTAGAGAAATTCAGCAAAAAGACTATAAATGAGCATTTTAACTTATGAACTATTTAACTGTGTAAATAAATTAAATAATAGAGAAACATGAGTAAAATATGTAATAAACTTTTTATGTAGAAATGATAAAGCTTTTAAAATTTTGAATGTAGAAAGGGAAAAAGTTGCAAAATAAAATAAAATTAGTGCTTAATACATTTTAAGAGCTAAGAGGCAACAAAACTATGTTTACAGTAAATTAAATGATGAGTAGTAACATAATTAAGAGCAGAAAAGCTAAACACTAAGAAAAATTATAGCTTAGTAAAATAATGGAAGAGAAGGGGAGTGGTACAGAGAACTTCTCAACTGTAATAAGAAACAAAAGCAAATCATAAGTGAAAATAAACAATAAAGTAAGAGACATTTAAGAAAATAAATAAAAAAAGAAAATATCACATATGGTGGAATTCAGTTCAGTTCAGTTCAGTCGCTCAGTCATGCTCGACTCTTTGTGACCCCATGAATTGCAGCATGCCAGGCCTCCCTGTTCTTCACCAACTCACGAAGTCTACCCAAACTCATGTTCATCAAGTCGGTGATGCCATCTAGCCATCTCATCCTCTGTCGTCCCCTTCTCCTCCTGCCCCCAATCCCTCCCAGCATCAGAGACTTTTCCAATGAGTCAACTCTTCACATGAGGTGGCCAAAGTATTAAAGTTTCAGCTTCAGCATCAGTCCTTCCAATGAACACCCAGGGCTGATCTCCTTCAGAATGGACTGGTTGGATCTCCTTGCAGTCCAAGGGACTCTCAAGAGCCTTGTCCAACACCACAGTTCAAAAGCATGAATTCTTCAGCGCTCAGCTTTCTTTATAGTCTAACTCTTACATCATACATGACCCGTGGAAAAACTATAACCTTGACTGGATGGACCTTTGTTGGCAAACCCCACTTATCTGTCATGATAAATGTATTAAACTCAACTGTTAAAAAACATGTAGATTAGAGCATAAGCTACATATCAACAGTAGGATGTCTATAACTGATTTCTGAAGTTAAAAATCAAAGACTATGCAACTGTAAACAAACAAGAAAAAATCAATGCTGCAATCATAATAAAAAAACACATAAACTTCAACCCAAAAATATTAAACTTAGCTAAAAGGAAACTTCATAATACCAAAAGCTACAACTAATGATAAACATAGTAGAGTTATGGATGTCATAACTGAATATCAAATAGGAGCAAAAATGTTATGTTAGAATTTATGAGAGATAATAGCAGCAGCAACAAAATTTTATTTCACTTCTTTCAATTTACTGAATATTAAATTAGAGAAAAATAAATGTCCATAGAAAACTTGAATAATATAATTGATAAGGTCAATCTAGTTGACATATATGGTCACTGGCAATAAAGAACACACCTTTTTTTTTTTTTTTCAAATGCCTGTAGAATACTGAAAGTCATAGACTGTTGAGAAGCCTACAGAAGATGATCAGTAAGGTAGGTCTGATTGATGCATACTAACTTTGGCCAAAGGAAGAAAGAAAATATCAATCAATGCTTCTACAATTTTACATCTAATATTTAGAACTGAATCAAAAATTACTGGACATGCTAAGATTCAGAACCAAATAACCTGAAGAAAAAGGAAAAAAAAGAAAAAAGGAATAAAAATAGTAACAGAAGACTGAAATCATCCAATATAAATAATTATGATTAATATATTTGAACATAGATAAAAAATGAAGAATTTTATCACACAATTGGAATGCATATAGGGATGACCCAGAGGGATGGTACAGGGAAGGAGGTGGGAGGGGGTTCAGGATGGGGAACACGTGTATACCCGTGGCAGATTCATGTTGATGTATGGCAAAAACCAATACAATATTGTAAAGCAATTAACCTCCAATTAAAATAAATAAATTTATTTTTTAAAAAAAGAAAAAAATAAATTTTTTTATTTTTATAAATAAATAAATAGTATTACTGAAAAAATAATTCACCAGATATATTTAAAAACTGGCTGAACTTTGCAGAAATTAGAATTAGCATAGTTTTAAGATAGAAAATATTCATAAGACAGAAAACAAATGGGGAAAATACTGGAGTCCAAGAAGTAGAGATGATGAGGCAGAATCAGTAAAGAGTATTAAGTTCAGTTCAGTTCAGTTGCTCAGTTGTGTACAACGCCTTGCACACAGACTGCAGCACACCAGGCTTCCCTGTCCATCACCAACTCCCAGAGTTTACTCAAACTCATGTCCATTGAGTCAGTGATGCCATCCAACCATCTCATCCTCTGTCATCCCCTTCTCCTCCCGCCTTCAGTCTTTCCCAGCATCAGGGTCTTTTCCAATGACTCAGTTCTTTGCATCAGGTGGCCAAAGTATTGGAGTTTCAGCTTCAGCATCAGTCTTTCCAATGAATATTCAGGACTGATTTCATTTAGGATCAAAATTAATCAAAACTGATTAAAAACATCAGGCCAAAGTTTTAAGAAACTTTCCTTACTTCAAGTTGGGGGTGAGGGACAAACAACAACAAAAAAAAAAAGAAAGGAGGAAAGAAAAGAGAAAACCACATCTGGCCACTGGCACCAAAGGATATCAGGTGATTGGGGAGGGGGCAGTACGGAAGAGTCTGAGTGCTGCTCCTCTTCAGCCTTGTGACCCAGGTGATAGCCACAGGGATTTTCACTGTGTGAAAAGTCATAGAGCTTCAGGTGTATGCATATTACTGTTTGCATATTAGACTTCAATTTGCAAATTTAAAAATAAATCTAAATGTTTCTTGTTTAGCAATCAACTCCTTCCTGTCCCCCAGCCCCGTCCACTGAATCTCATAGAAGAAGGGAGGATGGATAACATCTTAAGAAAATAAATCACACAAACACACACCAAAAAAAAAAAAAAACAGGAAAAGCAAAGATGGGAGTCGGGGAGTGAATACATACTGTAGTCTCATCTTTTCCTAATGGAACTACAGGGGAAATGTCCAATAAAATATACTAAACTGTGTTCAGTGAGATCAGGACCCACTGGGAAAACTGTGGATGCTGCTGGCATCCTCTTGTGTCATGTGCAAGCAGCTTACATCCTCTAGGAGAGAATCCCTCACAGGATCAATGTTAATGTGGGAAGGGGGACAATGCCAGTGCTGCACTGGGGCAGATGTTTAGGTAAATGACCCAAGGGAGGCAGCCTTCTGGCTCCTTTGCTGTGTGTACTGGGGGTTCACAAGCTACCACACCAAGCTATACACTCTCACGCAAGTGAGAGATCAGGGTTTACAGGAGAAGGGGGGCCTCCCATCAGAAAATGGGGCTGCTGTCCATGAGATTTGCTATTCAGGGTGTGAACTCCTGGAGGGGCACCTAGTTTTGTTGTTTTCATTCAGTCACTAAGTCCTCTGTCCATGGACTGCAGCATGGCCAGTTTCCCTTGTCCTTCACTATCTCCTGAAGTTTGCTCAAATTCAGGTCCACTGAGTCAGTGATGCTATCTAATCATCTCATCCTCTGTCACACCCTTCTCTTTCTGCCTTCAATCTTTCCCAGCATCAGGATCTTTTCCAGTGAGTCAGCTCTTCCCATCAGGTAGCCAATGTATTGGAGCTTCCATTTCAGCATCAGTCCTTCCAAAGAATGTTTTTGCTCAGTTGCTCAGTCATGTCTGACTCTTCTTGATGCCATGGACTGCAGCAGGCCAGGCTTCCCTGTCCTTCACTATGTCTAAGAGTTTGCTCAAACTCATGTCCATTGAGTCAGTGATGCCATCCAACCATCTCATTCTCTGTCGCCCCCTTCTTCTCCTACCCTTGATCTTTCCCAGCATCAGGGTCTTTTCCAGTGAGTCAGCTCTTTCCATCAGGTGGCCAAAGTGTTGGAGCTTCACCTTAAGCCTTCATCCTTCCAATGAATATTCAGGGTTGATTTCCTTTAGGATGACTGGTTTGATCTCCTTGCAGTCTAAGAGACTCTCAAGAGTCTTCTCCAGCATCACAGTTCAAAAACATCAATTCTTCAGTGTTCAGCCTCCGTTATGGTCCAACTCTCACATCCATACATGACTACTGGAAAAAACATGAAAGTGTCAGTCCCTCAGTCATGTCTGACTATTTGAGACACAGAGTTAGCCCACCAGCCTCTTCTGTCCATGGAATTCTCCAGGCAAAAATACTGGAGTGCATAACTAATCCCTTCTCCAGGGAATCTTCTCCACCCAGGGACTGAAACCAGGTCTCCTGCATTGCAGGGGGATTCTTTATCATCTGAGCCACCAAGAAAGACCCCTAGTTGTGACTATGTGGGACCTTTGTCAGCAAAGTGATATCTCTTCTTTTTAATATGTTGTCTAGGTTTGCCATAACTTTCCTTCCAAGGAGCAAGTGTCTTTTAATTTCATGACTGAAGTCACCGTCCACAGCGATTTTGGAGCCCAAGAGAAATAAAATCTGTCACCACTTTTTCCCCTTCTATTTGCCATGAAGTGATGGGACCAGATACCATGATCTTAGTTTTTTTTTTTTTTTTTTTTAATATGAGTATATAATCACATTTATTTCCTTTAATAGGACTTATATGTAATTATTACAATATTTATTAGTTTCTTTTTTTCTTTTCCTTAATTTTATTTTATTTAACTTTACAATATTGTATTGGTTTTATGCCAGATTGTTCACTCTCCTCTTTCGCACTCATCAAGAGGCTCTTTAGTTCCTCTTCACTCTCTGTCATTAGAGTGATATCATCTGTGTATCTGAAGTTGTTGATATTTCTCTCAGCAATCTTAATTCCAGCTGTGATTCATCCAGCCTGCCATTTCACATGAGGCACTCTGTATATAAGTTAAATAAGCAGAGTGACAATATACAGCCTTGTATTCCTTTTCCAATTTTGAGCCAGTCTGTTGTTTCATGTCTGGTTCTAGTTGTTGCTTCTTGACCTGCATACAGGTCAGGTGGTCTGGTATGCCCATCTCTTCAAGAATTTTCCAGTTTGTTGTGATCCACACAGTCAAAACCACAGCATAGTCAATGAAGGAGAAGTCGATGTTTTTCTGGAATTCCTTTGCTTTCTCCATGATCCAGAGAATATTGGCAATTTAATCTCTGGTTCCTGTGCCTTTTCTAAACCCAGTTGATACATCTGGAAGTCCTGGAAGTTCTTTGTTTGTGTACTGCTGAAGCCTAGATTAAAGGATTTTGAACATTACCTTGCTAGAATAAGAAGTGAGTGCAATTTTACAGTAGTTTGAACATTTTTTGGCATTACCTTTCTTTGGGATTGGAATGGAAACTTTTTTCAGTCCTGTGGCCACTGCTGAGTTTTCCAAATTTGCTGAGGTATTGAGTGCAGCACTTCAGCAGCATCTTTTAGGATTTGAAATAGCTCAGCCCAGAGTCATTCCCAAAGTCAGAAGGCATCCATGGCATCACTCATACTGCAGAGTTCACTGGTACAGAAGCCAGAACTGAATCAGAACTGACCCACAGAAATTGCTGAATGTCTAGAAGACAGGCAATTATGCAAGATCCCTGTCCATCCATGGCAAGGATAAAATAGTTCCCTTAAATTTCCAGACTCCAGCATGCAAGGTGAGTGGGTAAATTGGGTACAGCTATGAAACACAAAGTACTTCCCTGAAGTGGATGAGCAGTCTCAAAGAGCTCAATCAGTTCCAATAAAGTATTTACCTTTGAGTAGACTAATTATTTAAGCAGAATGCAACACTATATGAACTGTTACATAAAAACATCAATTATGATAGGAAATGAAGATACTACATATTTTTTTAGTAAATCAGAAGATAGGGCATCAATTCATGACGCCAATACATCAATGAAACCAATTAAATAACATATATCAATCCTTACCCTCTAAAACAGCCAAAACCTAAAATAATGATCATTTCAAATGTTGTTAAAATTATAGTAATAGCATTGCATATGTACACTGATGACAGAATAAACAAACACATAATTTTACTTTAGGCAATAAAATTTATGAATTATAAGTAGATCCATGGTAATATATTTTTATAAGAAAATTGTTCATTAAAACCCATTATGGCATTATTTATAAAATGAAATAATCAAGAAAAACTTAAATGGCCAGTAGCAGGAAATCATATAATAAATTCTAGTACATCAACTCTGTGGAATATTAGACATCCATTAAAAATGTAAAATTTTTAAACCTGCATTGGTATAGAGAGTTATTTAGTGGAAAAATGAAATAAATAAAATATAAAATTATTCTATAAGTTTAATAACTATATAAAAATTCTGTAAGGTTTTGAAAAATATCTAGAATAACAATGAAAAAGCAAAGAGTTTAGTCACAGAAAGTAAGAAGATAAAAGGCAGTTTCTATTTAAAAATATATTTTTGTCATTGTAATAGTATTTCACAATTTTAAATACCAAATATTAATAAAGGCCAATCACAATTATTGGAAATTATACTCTGACTTTATACTTTGAGTCCTCTAATTTCCTACTGTCTTTCCAGCAGAGAGGACCTCTGACCCTGTAACCCCACTATCTGGGTTCAATTCTTGTTTTAACTGCTTATATGCCAGGAGACTGCCGCCAAGTCACTTGCCCTCTTTCTGTCCCAATGTCTTCCTCCTATAACAGGATCGATAGTCCCTTACTAACAATATGATGGAGAGGACTAAATAGCCTTCCATATTAAAGCACTTTTTCCAAGTCCTCAATCAGTAACCATTCTGAGTTAGCTGCTGTTGTTTTCTTATGGCTGTTATTGTTTTTCTTTGTTAAATGAAGGGAACAATGCATCATGGTTCACTAACAAAGCATGTGGTAAACACTGAGTGATTCTTGAATTGAATTAGGTTCAGAACCTAATGGAAGACTCTGAGTGCATCTGTCTTTCTGTTTTGATTCTTTTTGTTTGCAGCATACTTAATGTGTACAATCTCTTCTGTTGGGATTGCATGGGTAATTTTAGTAGCAAGCAAATTGACTTACTTAGAATCAGAATGTTCTTTCTTCTTAGCACTGTCTCAAAGCACAATAAATACTGAGTCCGTGTAGCTGACTGATGATGTTCACAAGATGTGTTTGCAGATTTGAACTTCCCATTTTTCAACATACATTATATTTGTTGCCATCACACAGACAGACTCATCATCTTCATATACATCAGCTTACATTTGCCAACAGTCACCATCAGTGGTCTCTGAACGTCCTCAGAAACATTTAAGACCCAATCAATCATTTCACACTGGAACATGAATTTTATAGGCTCTTTTACTCCCCAATCATCACATGTGTGTACCGAAATAAAATTATATGGGAATTTACTTAAAATAAGCTTTTATGCTTTTCTTCTCAAGTTATTTTCTTCATAATATACTTTTTTAAGTGAGAAAAATGAACACCACAGATAATAATTATTTGAATGAAAAACAATCAAAATATATTCTGATCTTCCTCTCCCCTCCTCTCAATGTTTCTTCCCACCCATAACTCCCCTCTCTTTTCCAATCTCTCCTGCCTTTTTCCCAAGTATATTCCCTTTTAGACTCTGAGCATGTAGGTGGGTGTAGGCTGTTGTCTTTTTCTGCTGACTATTGCCACAGAGAGTGGATGACATGGAACACAGTAACTGAAGACTCAATAATGCCAACACCCCAATCGCAGTGCCTTGAAGCACAAGGAGTATTTCTTTTGATGATCCTGGTTCCTCCTCATCTTGCTGTGGTTCTGCCCTGCATTATCCTCATTCTGGGAAGGAACCATGTGAATACAGCAGCCATTGTCTGGAGTCACCATTTCATAGAGAAAGACTGAGGCAAGTCCTAGTATCCCTTAAAACTTCTTTCCGGAAATGACTTGAATCCCTCCTTACATTTGGCTGGCAAGGCAAGTCACCTGGCAAAAGCCAACTTCAAAGGGCATGAAATGGTTTCTACAGATCTCAAGAAGACTCACAAATACCTGCAAAATAGCCTTAATAACTACTGCAAAATGCACTTCCAAAGTGAAGATGGCACAATTCCTTATGGCTGCATGATCAGTAACAAAAAGCATGATCCCTCCTGGGATTTGCCATTTTAGACTCATATCTATTCCTTCATTGAAAATTAATTTTTCTATAGTTATTCTTTCATTTCTACTCTTTCTTATTCAAGAAAAGTAGTTTTAAAAGATGAGAAATCCATAGCTCCTTCAGACATCTAGAACAGATTTTCTGCTTTTCATAGCAGAAGAGCTTAGAACCAAATATTTGTTCACATGGTGGTTGGTTAGTTGGTTGGTGGTTGGTGGTTATAGTAGGTTGATTGGTAGGTTGATTATGTTCAACGGAGGCCTTACCCAAAACTTAGGAAACCAAACAATAGCAAAAGCTGTGGAAGGAAACTTTCTCTGAGAAGCCAAAAGTGCTTACCAACAGAGCTTAGTGATGTCTAGAGAAAAATTTAGAGTTTTTAGTCCACCACCTGGCCATTTGGGATTAGAGTAATAAAAATTACCCAACTTGTTATGATTTACGCTATATCATATTTTTCCAGTAAGTGGTGAAAGTGTTGTGATCAGTGTAGAAAACCACTGAGACCTATTGGCCATTCATGTGGTTTCCTTCAATAGCCTGATTTTGAGTGCATCCATGTTTATTTGTTGTTGTTGTTTCTGAAATAAACAGACCATTTGAGTCTACACATAAATAAAAGAAAGAGTTATTATCTAACTGACAAATTATTAACTATGGGTTTATACGGTCTCTGTTGGAGCCTTGAAAACTGGAAAATCTTGTTTAAGCACTAGCATTTATTTATTTCTACTTTCACCTCACTTTTACAACTTTTTCGATGCCTGTAAGAACACTCTTCCCCAAAGATCTCAAATAAGTACTTGAATAAAACTACAGTATAAGCATAGCTATAAAGAATGCATTTAATTTCAAGGGCTGCTATAAAGAATTTTACAAATGATATGACAGGGTCCTTTTATTGTCCCCAATTTCATTCCATAGCCTTTCTAACAGCCCTCCTGAGAACAGAGCTGTGCTAGTGTCAATTTTTTTATCAATTCATTTGGTTACAAAAGGAGAACATTATTCTGACGTTATGGACATTGGTCTAGTTATTTGCAGGGTCCCTATTGTAACTTTCTCTCAAACTTAGTGCTGAACACAGATTCAGTGTCTGAAGAACCTGAAAGTACTGTCAGCATTAATTCAAATGTTGTCCAGGTAAGCTGAAAAGAAAACAACCCATTAGCTAAAAACAAATGTCGTCTAGAATCAGCACAAGCCCCTAGACACAATGTGAACTGGGAAAAGAGACTTTTTGCTTCTCCTCTTCTAAAAGAGCTTTCCCGTGAAAGCCCACCTAGACTGCTGCTGCTACTGCTAATTACTCCTCTGAATTGGGATATACCAACTTCAGGTCCACAAGTTTAGAGTTATAAAAATGATCTGCTAAATTTTTTACTTTTTTGATAGTTGTAATACTATATATACATAGTATTATATACATATATATTAGGCAAAAACAGTGAAAGGGTTGGCCAATCACAGGATGCATGTGGTCTGGTAAATCCAAATGTCACAGAGAGTTGGCCTTAATCATCATCTTGGGCTCATCTCTGCAGTACCATTGCTGTATCACAGCAAGAAGCAGCTGTTATTAAGATAGCACTATTTTGAAGGGTATCAAAGACAATGTAAAAGGGAAAGAAGTTAGACATGGAAGAGTGCACACTGTACGATTCTGAGGCAAAGGAGGTGGCTGACTGACAGTATTGACTTCAAAAGGCCATGAGTGAGTACTCTGCTGCTGCTGCTGATGCTGCTGCTAAGTTGCTTCAGTCGTGTCTGAGTCTGGGCTGCTGTAAATAGTTTACCTTCATCCTTAGGGTTTTTTCAGGTGAAATATTACATAATATATATATATATAATTCATATACTTGATTCATGTTCTTTATTGTATGTGTCTGATACACTTTGAGAAGACAGTTTTAATATTAAAATTGTTAGATTGGAGTGGTTTTATATATTTGTTATATCTTTTGTATACTACCTGTAAATATTTTAAATATTTTTGTGTCATGGGTGTGAAAGAAAGTGAAAGTGAAGTCACTCAGTTGTGTCCGACTCTTTGGGACCCCATGGACTGTAGCCTACCAGGCTCCTCCATCCATGGGATTTTCCAGTCAAGAACACTGGAGTGGGTTGCCATTTCCTTTTCCAGGGGATCTTCCCAACCGAGGGATTGAACCCAGGTCTCCTGCATTGTAGGCAGACACTTTACCGTCTGAGCCACCAGGGAAGTCAGTGTGAAAGAACTATAAATTGGCTTCTCTGGTGACTCAGCAGTAAAAAATCTGCCTGCCATTGCAGGAGACGTGAGTTCAATCCCTGAGTCAGGAAGATTCCCTGGAATAGGAAATGGCAACCCACTCCAGTATTCTTGCCTGGGAAATCCCATGGAGAGAGGAGCCAGGCAGGTTATAGTCCTTGGTCACAGAGTCAGACATGACTTAGCCGCTGAACAACAGCAAAAACACAGAGCTATAAACACAAGGGATTTATACCTACAGCTAAGTTTGTACACTTTTAAAGTATACTATAATTAAATCAGTTCACCTCAACTTAAAGGGCGATGAGAAAATCCTCCCTTTAAAGAGGGCTTGAACATAAATAGATTTGATATCTGCTGCCTTGAGCTGTGACATTTGCCACAGGTAATTCCCCCAAAGCAGGGATACAAGCCTGCTGCTTCTGCGGCATCTCCCCTTAGTCACAAACAGATCCCATTTGGGTTTATGTAATGGCTCTTACTTCCTTCTGCAACCTCACAGGGCCTCCAGAGGAGAACCAACATCTTAGAGAGACTGGATACAGCACTTCTCAACCCTCCAGACTCCCATCACCCTCCTGGGTGATCATCAGATGGCCAACCAATCCTCTCTGCTTCCAACCTGCTGGAAAATCAAAGTGTTCTCAGTGACAGGAGTTGTTTGATGGCTAAGTGGTTTCCAATTCTTTTGTGACTCCATGGACAGTAGCCTGCCCAGCTCCTCTATCCTTGAGATTTCCCAGGCAAGGATAATGGAGTATTGTCATTTCCTTCATCAGGGGATCTACCCAACCCAGGGACTGAATCCATCTCTCTATGTCGGCAGGCAGATCCTTTACCTCTGAGCCACTTGGGAAGCCCCCACCTTGGCAACCACAAGTCTGTTCTCTATATCTGTGAGTCTGTTTCTGTTTCATTGAAGTGAAGTGAAAGTCGCTCAGTTGTGTCCAACTCTTTGCGACCCCATGGAACACAGTCCATGGTATTCTCTAGGCTAGAATACCAGAGTGGGTAGCCTTTCTCTTCTCCAGGGGTTCTTCCCAGCCCAGGGATTGAACCCAGGTCTCCCACATTACAGGCAGATTCTTTACCAGCTGAGCTACCAGGGAAGCCCAAGAATACTGGAGTGGTTAGCCTAGCCCTTCCCCACTGGATCTTCCCGTTCCAGGAATCAAGCCAGGATCTCCTTTATTGCAGGCAGATTATTTACCAACTGAGTTATCAGGGAATATGGGTTCGTTTGTGTCATATTTTTGATTCCACATATAAGTGATATCATATGGTATTTGTCTTTCCCTGTCTGACTTACTTCACTTAATATGATAATCTCTAGGTCCAACCATGTTTGCATGAAGTATGATTCTTAAATATGATAAAAATTTTCAATTAGACCTACTGGTGTTTTACTTTTAAAATGTCATGTGTCCAGATACGTAGAAAAGTATACATGTTATTTTTTTTAAGTTTCTACTCACCTTTTTTCAGATGTATGGCATAGTGTGGACAAATCTTATTTGTTCAAGGTATATAACCACACTCATTTATATAACTTTGAAAATGCTTTGAATTTATTTTATTTAGTAACTATGTAATTTCCTCAGAATATGTCCCAGGGCTACTAGAATTACATAACTTCAGAATATATAAAGAATAAAATAAATCTCTAGAATATAAATTTATTTTTAAAAATCTTCATAAATACATGTAAACATTTGCTCACATTTAAAAAACCCTTGTTCTTGACTAGTGATTATAATGAATTCCAAACCAATAAATAACTCAATAATCCTATTGTTTACCTACTACATGTAAGAACTTGGTCAAGCTCTAGTGATGTTATAACCAAGCCCCAGCCCTTGAGACTTACAAGGTCAGCTATTAGAATTAGTCAAAAAATGAAGTTAATTTGCAAGCCTACACCTAAACTCCATATTCCATAATTCCTAAAAAGTGGAAAAATTGTGCTTGCAAAGCACCAAGCATCCAGGCAATTTTCTTGGCTTTGCTTTCCTTGTAAGGAAATGGTAACAAATACCATGGGCTTTCAAATGTATGCCAGAATAGGAAACTTCTAATAAGTTGCATTTGGAATCTTTATTTCATCAGTCTTTAAACTTCTTCCATTGATTTTGAAAGCAAATATGTAGATACATGTGTTTCTCTGGTGGCTCAGACAGTAAAGAATCTCCCCGCAAAGCAGAACTCAGATCGACCTGGATTCGATCCCTGGGTTGGGAAGACCCCCTGGAGAAGGGAAAGGCAGCCCACTCCAGTAATCTTGCCTGGATAATTCCATGGACAGAGGAGCCTGGCGAGTTACAATTTATGGGATTGCAAAGAGTCAGACAGGACTGAGAAAATAGCACAAGCACACTCAAACACAGGTGGGTACACAGAAGTCTCTTAAGAGTGAAGCTAGTTTGTAAAGATTCAGCACTTTCTTTTCATATGTCAATCCATCCATCTTCATCTGTACTCCGACCCCCGATAGATCATGATTCTTGGCAGCAAATGTCACAGACTTGTCAACTATGATATTGGTAGGCTCTGCACAATAAATATTGAAAGAATGGAAAATGGATACCATAAGAATGAAAAACTGCAGAGTAACTAAAATTTTGTGCAAGTAAACCAAAATGATACTAACACAACCTTGACTTTATCTAAGTTTATGAATACCAAAATTAAGCAGTTTTATTATTAAAAGTCAAGTTGCAAGGAAAGAAAAAAAAACTACTTCTGCCAAGAAAATGAAGGTGATTCTCAATTGTGAGTTAAAGATGAATATAAGTGCAAATACAGTATTATCTTATTGGAGGGTGTTGGCAAAGGACCCCAATTAAGCAAGATTTCAAAGATGAATAGAAGACTTTAAAAAAAAAAGTCTTGATGCTCATCCTCTCATTTTTAATTTATTTTTACCATATACCTATAAGAGCAACCTTATCATAGAAAGAATATTTTTTAATTTATATGGCTTTCATGTGGCAAGAAATGGCATCCTCACAGGGAAACTGCCCATCATGCTGAGAGGCCAATGGCAGGGAGACTTGTGGAAGCCCAGTGAATACAGAGAGATAGCTCATTACCTGGAGAGCAGGATGCTTCTAGTGGTGGGGTGGACCTCAATCTACAGATGCCAGTCCATTACCCATGGAATTTCTACCTTAACACATCCTGCCAATGATGCCAGGACTTGCTCAGCCCTATCTGCAATGACATTTGCAGGTCTCCTGAATTAGCAGACAAGTGTCTTCAACACTTGGAGAGGTAATAATTGTGAGAAAGGAGAACCTCATCACTGGTAACTGAGTAGAATGGACAGAGGTACATCCTACCCCTGTTAAACATTAAACAAAGCAGATTTTCTATAAAAAAAAATTTTTAAATTTCATTCCCTTTATGAACCTAACTATGAAAGGTCAAATTGAACATAGTTTGTTTTGGTTTTCTTTTTTTTTTGTATCCACATGCTTAAGGTAATCTGAATGGAAATAAAACTGCATGAAAATAAAACCTCTCAAACATAAAAATAATTCATATGGTTTTCTTATCAAATGTTTTCAGAATGACAATTTTATTCATTCCTAGAATGCATGTTTTATAATCTATTGTAAATCTTAGGTGGGATATTCACACACACCTAGCAAACAGTATTTTTGTTTTGTATCTGAAAAGAGCTAATGTAACACAAAATCCAGTAGTAAAATAATCAGACATATCATTGGTGGATGGAATGCTAAATAACATTGACTCTAACGGCTGGAGAGCCTAAACTTGGTTTAAGATGAATTTTATCCTGAATTTAGAAGAATTTTACAGAGGTTAGAAAAACTTGCATAAGAACAATGTCAAGAATTAGCCTTTGATTCAGCAATTCCATTCTCAGTATTTATTCAAAACAAAGAAAATATCTTGAAAAAATATATGTACTTCCAGGTTCATTGCAGCATAATTTACAATAATCAAGATATCAAGGTAGCTGAAGTGTCCACTGACAGATGAATTAATAAAGAAAATGTGGTATATACATAGATTGGAATATTATTCAGCCACAAAAAGAAGGAAATTCTGCCATCTATAACAACATGAATGGACCTAGGGCATTAGGCTTAATGAAATAAGTGAGACAGAGAAAGACATATGCTCTATGATCCCATGTATATGTGAAACCTAAAAAACAATAACAACAACAAAAACTTACATATACAGAGAACAGATTGGTGGGGGCCAGAGGCAGTGGTTAGAAGGTCAGCAAAATGGGTGAAGATCAAAAGGTATAGACTTCCAGCTATTAGATAACTATTCCTGAGGGTGTAATTATGACTATGTGTGTGCAGTTGCTCAGTTATGTTGTATTCTTTCCAATCCTGACTGGAATCCACCAGGCTCCCTGTCCAAGGAATTCTCCAAGTAAAAATACTGGTATGGGTTATCATTTCCTATTCCAGGGCATCTTCCTGACCCAAGGATGAAACTTGTGTCTCTTTGCATTCCCTGCATTGGCAGACAGAGTCTTTACTACTTCATCACCTGAGAAGATGCTAATTGTGACTATAGGTAACAAAAATATATATTGTATATTTGAAAGTTGGTAAGAGAGTAACTCTTAAAAGTTCTCATCACAAGAAAAAAATGTTGTAACTCTGTGTGGTTGATAGAGATTAACTAGATTTATGGTGATAATTTTGCAATACACACATATACCAGATCATTATATTGTATATCTAAAATTAATTCAATGTTATATATCAAGCATATCTCAGTAAACAAAGAAGAATATAGCTTGAAGCAAACAGAAAACAGAATATAAATTTGAATAAGTTTTAGAACAAGTAATATAAATTTGTCATCTCTCTTTGTGTTACTTTTTGCTTACTTGTAAAGTAAAATTATTAATTTTGACAAACTTTTTATAATGATACTGTGACAATAGTAATATGTGACATTTAGATTTCTTTAGAAGGCAAGTGAAAGCATACGAGACAAAAATAGATTTTCATTAGAAGTCTGATACTTCTGCTTTGATCAATTCCTTTCTTCAGCATATATTTATTGAGCATTATTATACACAAGTCATTGTGACAGATGCTGAAAATGACCAAATTATAATCCTTAAAATGACCTAAAGGTATTATCCTTTAAAATAAACATCAGGGATTTCTCTGGTGGTCCAGTGGTTGGGATTTTGTGCTTCCACTGCAGGAGACATGGGTTCAATCCCTTGTTAGGGAACTAAAATCCCTCACACTGTGAGGCATAACAAAAAATAAAAACAAAAAACTTATCATGAAAAAAATTCTCTAAATAAAACAGACACCAAAGTCTCAGAATATAGTTGACACACATTATGTATTTATCAAATGAATGAACAAAAGAAAAATGGTTCTGATAAAGAATATAGACAACTGACCCCAAAACATTCACGACTTAAATCCAGTTTGTTTTGGCTTCGTCAGTTGTATCATTAACCAAGACAGGTGGGGGGGAATATATAGATGCACAGATGCATGCACCAATGTCACCAAAGTGCTCAACACTTCTGGGACCTGAACTCCAGCGCCCACACTCCCATCATGATCTATAACACTGCTGAAGTTTCTGCTCAGATGTTCAGCCTCTTAGTCAGCATTGAGAGAGGAAAACAATGCCAAATATCAGTCTCATCCTTGTGTTCTTTTCTTAATATCTAAACTCCTCCAGTCCTTATGCTTGGGTGTTCAAACTGATATTTTATGTTTCAATCAGGTTTCTAGTTGCTTTCAAGCAAAATTCCATGATTACAGGGTCAGAAATCAGGGCTGAGATTTCAAAAGCAAGGCAGGTTACAATACTAAACACAAAATTTTAAATTTAAATAACAAATTTCCTGTTTGGTCTTTCCCCCATTAGTAAAAGTCTAAAAATTTTGGGGAAAAAAAAAGTTGCCAGTATATTATCAAGTATGGTTTCCAGAGTCCCTGCATTCAACATACTGAAGGATTTTTTTAACATATAGATTCGGAGTCCCATTCCAAAGGAACTGAATTAGAATGGAGCAGGCAGTTTTTATTTTCAATTAATTAACTCCTAGGCCTATTCTTCGGAGAAGGCAATGGCACCCCACTCCAGTACTCTTGCCTGGAAAATCCCATGGACGGAGGAGCCTGGTAGGCTGTGGTCCATGGGGTCGCTAGGAGTCCGACACAACTGAGCACCTTCACTTTCACTTTTCACTTTCATGCATTGGAGAAGGAAATGACAATCCATTCCAGTGTTCTTGCCTGGAGAATCCCAGGGATGGGGGAGCCTGGTGGGCTGCCATCTATGGTGTTGCACAGAGTCGGACACAACTGAAGCAACTTAGCAGCAGCAGCAGCAGAAGGCCTATTCTTATATTTATTGAAATTTCAGACTTATTATTGACTGTGCTGTGTGCAAAGAGATAGTTTGACCATGTAAGATATTTTCTTATCATTTGGTGAAGAAAAATCCTAGGCTTTAAAAAAAATACCTTCAGGGAATTCTCTGGTGGTCTAGGGGATGCCAGTTTGATCCCTGGTCGGAGAACTAAGATCTCCATATGATGTGGGGAAACTAAGCTGGCACACCAAAACCACTGCAGCCCATGTGATCTAAAGCCCACACACAGAAACTACTGAGCCCACACCACACAAACTACTGAGCCCACACCACACAACTGGAGAAACCATGCACTGCAATGAAACATTACGGAGGATGCAACAAAGCTCCTGTGTCCCACAGCTAAGACCCAATGCAGCCAAAGATACATATATAGAAGAAATATATATATTTCTTTTACAAAAGAAAATATTAAAAATGTATCTTCACAATACGGATTTCTTATAATCTGATATGGTTAACAGTATAATATAGAGTTAAATAAAAAGGCAAATTCGTTGACTTGGTTTTAGACAGTTATCTGCAAAAAACACTAACTTTATGTTCAAATAAAGATTTTAATCCTCAAAAAGAAATGAAATCTATGTATTTATGATGTCCTAGAGTTTTCAAACTCTGATGTTGTTATTTTGCTTTGTTCTTTTCCTAAGTTAATGTTAAAACAAAATTCTAAGCAATTAGAAATTTTAGTAAAAGTTTCAGAAAATAAAGCCTGGGGGCTTTTGATGTGGTTTTGTACATTTCTATTGCCAAACTGCAATTTAATTCCTCAAAGTAAAAGCTACTCGGGTTAGACATTATAGTGACTGATGGTAAACAAAGTTTTGGTTTCTAGATATTTTCTAAATAGAAAATTTCAGAAGATATTTTACAAAATCTATTAAAAATCTCATTTGTTCAGTCATTGAGTCATGTCTGAATCTTTGTGACCCCATGAACTGTAGCAAGTCAGGGTTTCCTGTTCTTCACCATCTCCCAAACCTTGTTCAAACTCACGTCCATTGAGTCAGTAATGCCATCCAACCATCTCTTCTTCTATCTTCCCTTTCTCCTCTGCCCTCAATCTTACTCAGAATCAGGGTCTTTTCCAATGAGTTGGATCTTTGCATCAAGTGGCCAAAGTACTGGAGCTTCAGTTTCAGGCACAGTCTTTCCAATGAATACTCAGGGTGGGTTTCCATTAGGGTTGACTGGCTTGATCTTGCTGTCTAAGAGACTCTCAAGAGTCTTCTCTAACACCACAGTTCAAAAGGATCAATTCTTCTGTGCTCAACCTTCTTTATGGTCCAACTCTCACACCCACATATGACTACTGGAAAAACCATAGCTTTGACTAGACAGACCGTTGTCGGCAAAGGGATGTCTTTGGTTTTTAATACATTGTCTAGGTTCATCATAGCTTTTCTTCCAAGAAGCAAGTGTCTTTTAACTTCATGGCTGTAGTCACCATCTGCATTAATTTTGGAGCCCAACAAAATAAAGTCTCTCACTGTTTCCATTGTTTCCCCATCTATTTGCCATGAAGTGATGGGACCAGATACTATGATCTTAATTTTTTGAATGTTGAATTTTAAGACAACTTTCTCACTTTCCTCTTTCACTCTCATCAAGAGGCTATTTTGTTCCTCTTCACTTTCTGCAGTAAGGTGGTATCATCTGCATATCTGAGGTTATTGATATTTCTCCTGGCAATCTTGATTCCAACTTGTGCTTCATTCAGCCTGGCATTTTGCATGAAGTAATCTGCATATAAGTTAAATAAGCAAGGTGCCAATATACATCTTTGATGTATTCCTTTTCCAATTTTCAACCAGTTCATTGGTCCAGGTCTGATTCTAATTGTTGCTTCTTGACCTGCATACAGGTTTCATCGGAAGCAGGTAAAGTGGCCTGGTATTCCCATCTCTCTAGGAATTTTCCATTTTGTTGTGATTCATACAGTCAAAGGCTTTAGCATAGTCATGAAACAGAAGTAGATGCTTTTCTGGAATTATCTTGCTTTTTCTATGATCCGAGAGATGTTGGCAATTCGATCTCTGGTTGCTCTGCCTTTTCTAAATCCAGTTTGACCATCTCAGAGTTCTCAATTCATGTACTGTTGACCTAGCTTGGAAAATTTTACACATTACTTTGCTAACATGTGAAATGAGTGCAACTGTGCATTAGTTTGAATGTTCTTTGGCACTGCTCTTTTTGGGGATTGGGATGAAAACTAACCTTTCCAGTCATGCGGCTTTGCTGAGTTTTCCATATTTGCTGGCATATTGAGTGCAGCACTTTCACAGCATCATCTTTTAGGATTTGAAATAGCTCGGCTGGAATTCTGTCACCTCTACTAGCTTTGTTTGTTTGTGATGCTTGCAACACCAGCATCAGTGTAGCCTGTCAGGTTCCTTTGTCCATGGAATTCCCTAGGCAAGAATACTGGAGTGGGTTTTCCATTCCTTTCTCCACAGGATCTTCCCAACCCAGGGATCAAACCCGGGTCTCCTGCATTGCAGGCAGATTCTTTACCATCTGAGGCGCCTGGGAAGACCCAAGAGTCTCACAGCTACATATTTATTGATGGTTTTCAAGATGTAGAAAAAGTTGCTTTATCATATACTCCTTTAGTGGATACATTTTGTTTTCGATGAAAATATTTTTTGTTTTGTTTTCCTGTTTGATTATTTCTAGGTGAGGCCAAATTAATTCCAACCAAAGTGAAAAGAAGAATAAATTTAAATCAAAATATCAGGTTTAGCATGAAATACAAACTCACTTCAGACAACTGGTGGTATTTGCCTTGTGGAGACAAAATGTGTATGACATAACATTGTCTCATAAAAATGTGTTTTGTATGACAAAACATCATCCACTGGAGAAAGGATTGGCAAACCACTTTAGTATTCTTGCCTTGAGAACCCCATGAACACTATGAAAAGGCAAAAACGTATGACACTGAAAGATGAATTCCCCAGATTGGTAGGTTCCCAATATGCTACTGGAGAAGAGTGGAGAAATAACTCCAGAAAGAATGAAGAGATGGAGCCAAAGAAAAAACAACACCCAGATGTAGATGTGACTGTTGATGGAAGTAAAGTCTGATGCTATAAAAAAACAATATTGCATAGGAACCTGGAATGTTAGGTCCATGAATCAAGGTAAACTGGAAGTGGTCAAACAGAAAATAGCAAGAGTGAACATCGACATTTTAGGAAACAGTGAACTTAAATGGACTGGTTGGATGAATTTAATTCAGTGACCATTATATCTATTGCCATGGACAGGAATCTCTTAGAAGAAATGGAGTAGCCCTCATAGTCAACAAAAGAATCCAAAATGCAGTACTTGGGTACAATCTCAAAAATGACAGAATGATCTCTCTTTGTTTCCAAGGCGAACCATTCAATATCACAGTAAACCAAGTCTATACTGCAACCAGTAACTGTGAAGAAGCTGAAGTTGAATGATTCTATGAAGACCTACAAGACCTTCTAGAACTCTCAAAAAAGATGTCCGTTTCATCATAGGGGACTGGAATGCAAAAGAAGGAAGTCATGAAATACCTGGAGTAACAGACAAATTTGGCCTTGGAGTACAAAATGAAGCAGGGCACAGGCTAACAGAGGTTTGTCAAGAGATGCACTGGTCATAGTAAACACCCTCTTCCAACAACACAAAAGAAGACTCTACAAATGGACATCGCCAGATGGCCAATACCGAAATCAGATTGATTATTTCTTTTCAGCAAAAGATGGAAAAGCTCTAAACAGTCATCAAAAACAAGACTGGGAGCTGACTGTGGCTCAGATTATGAATTCTTTATTGCAAAATTCAGACTTCAGTTGAAGAAAGTAGGGAAAACGTCTAGACTATTCATTTCAGTTCAGTTCAGTAGCTCAGTCATGTCCAACTCTTTGGCCCCATGGACAGCAGCATTCGAGGCTTCCCTGTCCATCAACAACTCCTAGAGTGTGCTCAAACTCATGTCCATCAAGTCGGTGATGCCATCCAACTATATCATCCTCTGTTGTCCTCTTCTCCTCCAGCCTTCAGTCTTTCAAAGCATCAGGGTTTGGTTTTTCCAAGGAGTCAGTTATTTGCATTAGGTGGCCAAAGTATTGGAGTTTCAGCTTCAGTACTGGTCGTTTCAATGAATATTCAGGACTGATCTCCTTTAGGATGGGCTGGTTGGATCTCCCTGCAGTCCAAGGGACTCTCAAGAGTCTTCTCCAGCACCACAATTCAAAAGCATCAATTCTTTAATGCACAGCTTTCTTTATAGTCCAACTCTTATATTCATACATGACTACTAGAAAAACCATACCTTTGACTAGATGGACATTTGTTGGCTAAATAATGTCTCTGCTTTTTAATATGCTGTCTAGGTTGGTCATAACTTTTCTTCCAAGGCCAAGCATCTTTTAATTTCATGGCTGCAGTCACCACCTGCAGTGATTTTGGAGCCCAAGAAAAAAAGCCTGTCACTGTTTACATTGTTTCCCCTATCTATTTGCCATGAAGTATTGGGAGCAGATGCCATGATCTTAGCTTTTTGAATGCTGAATTTTAAGCCAGCTTTTTCAATTTCCACTTTCACTTTCATCAAGAGGCTCTTCCTCTTCACTCTCTGCCATAAAGGTGGGGTCATCTGCATATCTGAGGTTATTGATATTTCTCCCGGCAATCTTGATTCCAGCTTGTGTTTCATTGAGCCTGGCATTTCTCATGATGTACTCTGCATATAAGTTAAATAGCCAGGGTGACAACATATACCCTTGATGCATTCCTTCCCCAACTGGGAACCGGTCTGTTGCTCTATATCTGGTTCTAACTGTTGCTTCTTGACCTGCATACAGATTTCTCAGGAGGCAGCTAAGCTGGTCTGGTATTCCCATTGCTTGAAGAGTTTTCCACAGTTTTTTGTGAACTACAGAGTCAAAAGCTTTGGCTTAATCAATAAAGCAGATGTTTTTCTGGAATTTTATTGCTTTTTCAATGATATAATGGATGTTGGCAATTTGATCTCTGGTACCTCTGCCGTTTCTAAATCTAGCTTGAACATCTGAAAGTTCACAGTTCATGTACTATTGAAGCCTGGCTTAGAGAATTTTGAGCATTGCTTTGCTAGCATGTGAGATGAGTGCAACTGTGTGGTAGTTTGAGCATTCTTTGGCATTGCCTTCCTTTGGAATTGGAATGAAAACTGATCTTTTCCAGTCCTGTGGCCACGGCTGTGTTTTCCAAATTTGCTGGCATATTGACTGCAGCATTTTAACAGCATCATCTTTTAGGATTTGAAATAGTTTAGCTGGAATTCCATCACTTCTAGTAGATTTGTTCATAGAAACCATCCAGATATCACCTAAATAAAATGTCTTATGTTTAAACACTGGAAGTGACAAATAGATTCAAGGGATGAGCTCTGATAGACAGAGTGCCTGAAACACTATGGATGGAGGTTTGTGACATTGTACAGGAGACACTGATCAAGACCATCCCTAAGGAGAAAAAAATGCAAAAATGCAAAATGTTGTCTAAGGAGGCCTTACAAATAGCTAAGAAAAGAAGTGAAGTGAAACTCAAAGGAGAAAAGGAAAAATACACCCATTTGACTGTAGAGTTACAAAGAATAGCAAAGAAAGATAAGAAAGTCTTTCCTTGTGATCACTACAAAGAAATAGAAGAAAACAATAGAATGGGAAAGACTAGAGGTCTCTTAAGAAAATTAGAGATTCCAAGAGAACATTTCATGCAAACATGAGCACAATAAAAGACAGACCTAAAAGAAGCTGAAGGTAATAAGAAGTGGCAAGAATACAAAGAAGAACTATACAGAAAAAGATCTTCATGACCCAGATAACCATGATGGTGTGATCACTAACCTAGAGCCAGACATCCTGGAATGCAAAGTCAAGGGGTCTTAGGAAGCATCACTACAAACAAAGCTAGTGGAGGTGATTGAATTTCAGTTTAGCTATTTCAAATCCTAAAAGATGATGCTGGTTAAGTGTTGCAATCAATATGCCAGAAAATCTGGAAAACTCAGCAGTGGCCACAAGACTGGAAAAAGTCAATTTTCATTCCAATCTCAAAGAAAGGCAATGCCAAAAAATGTTCAAACCAGCGCACAGTTGCACGCATCTCACACAGTAGCAAAGTAATGTCAAAATTCTCCAAGCCTGGTTTCAACAATATGTGAACTGTGAACTTCCAGATGTTCAAGCTGGATTTAGAAAAGGCAGAGGAACCAGAGATCAAATTGCCAACATATTTTAGATAATCAAAAAAGCAAGATAGTTCCAGAAAAACATCTATTTCTGCTTTATTGACTATGCCAAGCCTTTGACTGTGTGGATCACAACAAACTGCTGAAGATTCTTCAAGCGATGGGAACACCAGACCACCTAACCTGCCTCCTGAAAAATCTGTATGCAGTTCAAGAAGTTAGCACTGGACATGGAACAATAGATTTGTTTGAAATTGGGAAATAAGTGCATCAAGGCTGTATATTATTACCCTACTTACTTAACTTATATGCAGAATACATCATGTGAAATGCTGGGCTGGATGAAGCACAAGCTGAAGTCAAGATTGCCCAGAGAAATATCAATAATCTCCAATATGCATATGACACCACCCTTATGGCAGAATGCAAAGAACTAAAGAGCCTCTTGATGAAAATTAAAGAGGAGAGTGAAAAAGTTGTCTTAAAAGTCAGCATTCAGAAAATGAAGATCATGGTATCCAGTCTCATCACTCATGGCAAATAGTTGGGGAAACAGTGGAAACAGTGACAGACTTTATTTTGGGAGGCTCCAAAATCACTGCAGATGGTGACTGCAGCCATGAAGTTAAAAGACAAAAGAAAAACCAGCCTAGACAGCATTTTAAAAAGCAGACATATTACTTTGCCAACAAAGGTCCATTTAGTCAAAGCTATGGTTTTTTTCATTAGTCATGTATGGTTGTAAGAGTTGGACTATAAAGAAAGCTGATTGCCAAAGAATTGATGCTTTTGAACTGTGATGTTGGATAAGACTCTTGAGAGTCTCTTTGACTATAAGGAGATCCCACCAGTCCATTCTAAAGGAAATCAGTCCTGAATATTCATTGAAAGCACTGATACTGAAGCTGAAACTCTAATTCTTTGGCCACCTGATGCAAAGAACTTACTGGGAAAGATCCTGATGCTGGGAAAGATCAATGGCAGGAGAAGAGGACGACAGTGGAAGAGATGGTTAGATGGCATCACTGACTCAATGGACTTGAGTTTGAGTACACTTTGGGAGTTGGTGATTGATGGGGAAACCTGGTGTGCTGCAGTTCACAGGGTCGCAGAGTCAGACAGGACTAAGCAACTGAACTGAACTGAACTGAACTATGTCATGTAGAGAAGACATTGGAGCATCCAGCCATAAAAAAAGCTATGATAAAGGTTTAGAAATTAACTTAGAGTGAAACTAGAAGCTAGTAGCAAAGTATGCTATAAAATCAGGTGAATTATATTACCTTTAGAGTGTGTTCATGTACAAAGCCTAGGATTGTCTGTGATCCCAGCTTTGATGAGAATATCTTTCATAGGCCGTAGTATCATGAAATGGTGATGAGCCCAAACTGTGGAGTTACATCCCAAGATCTGCCCCATTCAACTCTGTGATCTTGCCAAAATGACTTAATTTCCTTTAATGTCAGGTTATTTGTAAAATGGGGATAATAAGAAATCTAAATCACAGAAATATTGAGAGAATTAAAATTTTTGCTGTAAAGCCTGGCACATAGGAAGTGCCAATAAATGTTAATTTAACATTTTTCCTTACTTATTTTAATTTTTTTAGTTTTTTATGCCATATTATATATTTTTTAGTCATTCCACAAATAGTCAAAGCAGGAGAAAGAAAATGTCAGTAATTTAAAATTTGTTTTAGCAACCCATTATGTTTTCGTTGTTTCTCTTTATATTTTCCCCACAAAATATCTGCTTTCTCTGATGTTTTCTAATTATCTATGCCCAATATTGGGCTTTTGGGTGGCACTAGTGGTAAAGAACCCACCTTCAATGCAGGAGACATAATAGACACAGGTTCGATCCCTGGGTTGGAAGATTCCCTGAAAAGGGCATAGCAGCCCACTGCAGTATTCTTGCCTGGAGAATCCCATGGACAGAGGAGTCTGGCAGCTATAGTACCCTGGGTTACAAAGAGGCCAACATGACTGAAGAGACTGAGCACACTCAGCACATGTCCAGTGTTACATCTTCTACTCAAATTTGCCTCCCTTTCTAAGCGTAAAAAAAAAAAAAAAAAAAAAGCCTTTTCTATTTTTCTTAGTATCTTTCCAATGTGTCATTCCCAAACAACTTCATCATGAAGTATTTAAATGTGATAAGGTTAACATATGTGACACTTGTACAAGCACATATTCAAAGCACATTCTTAGATAAAATGCCCACTCCACTCAGACATCTCCCTGTTACCACCTTTTATCTCTGGGTCTTCTTTCTCTTGCTGCAAGGTATTCTTTCATTTCGAGATACCACATCCTCTCCACCCATCAATTGCTGTTGGTGTTGTTCAGTTGCTAAGTCATGTCCAACTCTTTGCAACCCCATGGATTACAGCATGCCAGGCTTCCCAGTCCTTCACTCTCTTCCAGGGTTTGCTCAAACTCATGTCCATTGATTCAGTGATGGCATTCTACCATTTCTTCCTCTGTCACTCCTTCTCCTCCTGTGCTCAATCTTTCCAAGAATTAGGGTCTTTTAAAATAACGATCCTTCAGTCATATTTCCAAACTTGTTTTCATGAATTTTTCCCTGACCATTTTCCTCAAAAGTCTTTAAATTATTTCTAACCTTGTTACTTAACAATTCACTTGGATCCTCTTTCTTTAGATACAGTTTATTGAATACAGAACTCTTATTTTTTGCTTGCAGATTCTATTCACAGTGTTCAGTGTAATAGAAGGAAAGACATTGCTTTTTTTTTTTCTGTTTATTTATTTATTTATTTTACTTTACAATATTGTATTGGTTTTGCCATACATTGACTTGAATCTGCCATGGGTTTACATGTGTTCCCCATCCTGAAACCCCTCACACCTCCCTCCCTGTCTTGACTCCTAACTTGTCTGCTTCTTAGATGTTTGGTTTTACAAAAGTTACTTCAGAAATCTGAGTCTGTTCTTACCTATAACACAGGGATTTCCGTATTTACCTGGTAGGGTGAAGATAAAGACAATTCAGAGAGATAATGTCTGTAAAATGCCTCACACAGAAGAGGTACACAAAAATGGTAATTTTGAATAGAATGATCATAGGCACTCATTCAGCATTGTTCATTTTATTTTTGTCTTAGATCAAATTCAGAATCCTAGGGTAGGTCTTTAGAAGAGTTATCTTTGGTTAGTAAAATTCACTAGGAGAAATGTGTTAAACTATAAGGTGACTATTTAGTATGGGTGAAGTGAAAGTTGCTCAGTCGTGTCTGACTTTTTGCAACCCCATGGACTATGCAGTCCATGGAATTCTCCAGGCCAGAATACTGGAGTGAGTAGCCTTTCCCTTCTTCAGGGGATCGTCCCAACCCAGGGATCGAACCCAGGTCTCCCACATTGCAGGCAGATTCTTTACCAGCTGGGCCACAACGGAAGCCCGAGAACACTGGAGTGAGTAGCCTATCCCTTCTCCAGTGGATCTTCCTGACCCAGGAATCGAACCAGGGTCTCCTGCATCGCAGGCAGATACTTTACAAACTGAGCTGTGAGGGAAGCCCTGTTATTCTAGGATTAACTTAACTGCTGTAAAATAGCAACATATTTCTATCATTCTTCAGATGATGACAGTGAATGATGCAGAAAACTCTACGTCACTAACACTATGTTCAATAAAAATATTAAGTCAATTGTCTCTCAACAAATGTAGTACTTTATTCTTTAAAAAAGTGAAAGTTGCTCAGTCATGTCTGACTCTTTGTGAACCTATGGACTATACAGTCCATGGAATTCTCCAGGCCAGAGTACTGGAATGGGTAGCCTTTCCCTTCTCCAGGGGAATCTTCCCAACCCAGGGACTTTTTTCTTTATTCTTTATTTTATTTTATTTCTTCATTATTTAAGGTCCTTTTTATTTACAATTATAATGTTTAATGTTTCCATTAAATCTTTTCTTTTGATGATATCATAGAGCTCAAGTTATCTTTTACCTCTAAACCACTCTAATCATTTAGAATTATTTTGTATTTCTTTGACATTGGAATTAATACCATAAACTATTGAAAAGAATAATTATTTTGAAACCTCTAATAGCAAAACAATTTTTTAATTTTTTTATATTTGGGGAGTTCAAACAAATTGCCTGGAAGAATTTACAGTACACTTAAAAGTGTCTTTTCAAGAATCATTGTTTGCTCACTCTAAAAGATATGTAAATTCAATCTATCATGAGTGGAGAGTGTTCTTGCTTCATATTAAATCTAAAAATAACTTTTTAATATTATAAGACCAAACTTCACTGTAAAAAAAAATATCAATTTCTGGTTTCCAGTTCCACATGTAGGAAACTTGAAAGTTGTCACTCTGCTCTAACAAGTAAAAAGCTGAATAGACTGCAAAATCAACAATTCTTCTTGGTTCCATAAGAGAGGGGAGGATATGGAGCAAACCACTGCCCAAGATTGGAGAGAAAGACAAGTGAACACAGGAAGTCATGGCTTACTGGAGTAGAAACCAGGGCAACCAGGGCCAGGAGAGGAAAACTTGAACATAATTGACAAATTTCTGGAGGTGCAGTGTCCACAAGACTGAGGGTTAAAAACTTCAGGGGGGACCTTGTCATAAGAAGGGCCCTACAATATTGTGAGAATTACATGTAGGAGTTTAACCTGATTCCCACTGTAAATATCTGAGAAAAAACCACTTGCATTTCCAGCAGGGGAAGGGACAATTCAACTATTTTGATATGTACCAGAGCACACTGTCAGATCAGATCAGTCACTCAGTCGTGTCCGACTCTTTGCGGCCCCATGAATCACAGCACCCCAGGCCTCCCTGTCCAACACCAACTCCCGGAGTTCACTGAGACTCACGTACATCGAATCAGTGATGCCATCCAGCCATCTCATCCTCTGTCTTCCCCTTCTCCTCCTGCCCCCAATCCCTCCCAACAGCAGACTCTTTTCCAATGAGTCAACTCTTCGCATGAGGTGGCCCAACCAGTAACGCTGAAGAAGCTGAAGTTGAACGGTTCTATGAAGACCTACAAGATCTTTTAGAACTAATACCCAAAAAAGATGTCCTTTTCATTATCGGGGACTGGAATGCAAAAGTAGGAAGTCAAGAAACACCTGGAGTAACAGGCAAATTTGGCCTTGGAATACGCAATGAAGCAGGGCAAAGACCAACAGAGTTTTGCCAAGAAAATGCACTGGTCATAACAAACACCCTCTTCCAACAACACAAGAGAAGACTCTATACATGGACATCACCAGATGGTCAACACTGAAATCAGATTGATTATATTCTTTGCAGCCAAAGATGGAGAAGCTCTATATAATCAGCAAAAACAAGACCAGGAGCTGACTGTGGCTCAGACCATTAACTCCTTATTGCCAAATTCAGACTTAAATTGAAGAAAGTAGGGAAAACCACTAGACCATTCAGGTATGACCTAAATCAAAACCCTTATGATTATACAGTGGAAGTGAGAAATAGATTTAAGGGCCTAGATCTGATAGATAGAGTGCCTGATGAACTATGGAATGACGTTCATGACATTGTACAGGAGACGGAGCATACTGTAATAACAATAAATCACAGACCAATGTGTCTAATGAATATAGATGCAAAAATCCTCAACAAAATATTAGCAAATAATAGCTGAGCACCAAAGAATTGATGCTTTTGAATTATGGTGTTGGAGAAAACTCTTGAGATTCCCTTGGACTGAAAGGAAATCCAACCAGTCCATCGTAAAGGAGATCAGTCCTGGTGTTCATTGGAAGGACTGATGTTGAGGCTGAAACTCTTATTACTTTGGCCACCTCATGCGAAGAGCTGACTGATTGGAAAAGACCCTGATGCTGGGAAAGATTGAGGGCAGGAGAAGAAGGGGGCGACAGAGGATGAAATGGTTGGATGGCATCATTGACTCGACGGACATGGGTTTGGGTGGACTCCAGGAGTTGGTGATGGACAGGGAGGCCTGGCGTGGTGTGGGTCATGGGGTCAAATTCTTGGGTTCAAGAGTCGGACAGGACTGAGGGACAGAACTGAAATGAATCCAATAATTTATAAACAGAATTACACACTACAACTAAGAAGGATGTATCCCCAGTATGCAAGGCAGGTTCAACATTTGAAGATTAATTGATACACTCTATTATATTAACAGGCTAAAAAAAGAAAAATACATGATCACATCAATGGATGCATAAAAAACCATTTAACAAAATACAATACCTATTCATGATAAAAATTAAAAGTAAATTAGGAGGAGAAGGAAATGCATCAACTTGATAAGAAAAAATCTGAAAAAAAAAAAAAAAAAACCTCAGTTCAATCCAGTCGCTCTAGTGTCCGACTCTTTGAGACCCCATGAATTGCAGCACACCAGGCCTCCCTGTCCATCACCAACTCCCGGAGTTCACACAAACTCATGTCCATCGAGTCAGTGATGCCATCCAGCCATCTCATCCTCTGTAGTCCCTTTCTCCTCCTGCCCCCAATCCCTCCCAGCATCAGAGTCTTTTCCAATGAGTCAACTCTTCGCATGAGGTGGCCGAAGTACTGGAGTTTCAGCTTTAGCGTCATTCCTTGCAAAGAACACCCAGGGCTGATCTCCTTTAGAATGGACTGGTTGGATCTCCTTGCAGTCCAAGGCACTCTCAGGAGTCTTCTCCAGCACCACAGTTCAAAAGCATCAATTCTTCGGCACCCAGCCTTCTTCACAGTCCAACTCTCACATCCATACATGACCAGAGGAAAAACCATAGCCTTGACTAGACGAACATTTGTTGGCAAAGTAATGTCTCTGCTTTTGAATATGCTATCTAGGTTGGTCATAACTTTCCTTCCAAGGAGTAAGTGTCTTTTAATTTCATGGCTGCAATCACCAGCTGCAGTGATTTTGGAGCCCAGAAAAATAAAGTCTGACACTGTTTCCACTGTTTCCCCATCTATTTCCCATGAAATGATGGGACCACATGCCATGATCTTCGTTTTCTGAATGTGGAGGTTTAAGCCAACTTTTTCACTCTCCACTTTCACTTTCAACAAGAGGCTCTTTATTTCTTTTTCACTTTCTGCCATAAGGGTGGTGTCATCTGCATAACTGTGGTTATTGATATTTCTCCCAGCAATCTTGATTCCAGTTTGTGCTTCTTCCAGCCCAGCGTTTCTCATGATGTATTCTGCATAAAAGTTAAATAAGCAGGGTGACAAGTTACAGCCTTGACATACTCCTTTTTCTATTTGGAACCAGTCTGTTGTTCCATGTCCAGTTCTAACTGTTGCTTCCTGACCTGCATATAGGTTACTCAAGAGGCAGGTCAGGTGGTCTGGTATTCCCATCTCTTGAACAATTTTCCACAATTTATTGTGATCAATACAGTCAAAGGCTTTGGCAGAGTCAATAAAGCAGAAGTAGATTTTTTTCTGGAACTCTCTTGCTTTATCCATGATCCTGTGGATGTTGGCAATTTGATCTCTGGTTCCTCTGCCATTTCTAAAACCAGCTTGAACATCAGGAAGTTCACGGTTCACGTATTGCTGAAGCCTCTCTTGGAGAATTTTGAGCACGACTTTACTAGAGTGTGAGATGAGTGCAATTGTGCAGTAGTTTGAGCATTCTTTGGAATTGCCTTTCTTTGGGATTGGGCTGAAAACTGACCTTTTCCAGTCCTGTGGCCACTGCTGAGTTTTCCAAATTTGCTGGCATATTGAGTGCAGCACTTTCACAGCATCATCTTTCAGGATTTGAAATAGCTCAACTGGAATTTCATCACCTCCACCCTCTTTGTTCATAGTGATGCTTCCTAAGACCCACTTGACTTCACATTCCAGGATGTCTGGCTCTAGGTGGGTGATCACACCATCGTGATTATCTGGGTCATGAAGCTCTTTTTTGTACAGTTCTTCTGTGTATTCTTGCCACATCTTTTTTTTTTTTTAATTTTATTTTATTTAACTTTACAATATTGTATTGGTGTTGCCATATATCAAAATGAATCTGCCACAGGTATACATGTGTTCCCCATCCTGAACCCTCCTCCCTCCTCCCTCCCCATACCATCCCTCTGGGTCGCCCACCTCTTCTTAATATCTTCTTCTTCTGTTAGGTCCATACCATTTCTGTCCTTTATCGAGCCCATCGTTGCATGACATGTTCCCTTGGTATCTCTAATTTTCTTGAAGAGATCTCTAGTCTTTCCCATTCTGTTGTTTTCCTCCATTTCTTTGCAGTGATCGCTGAGGAAGGCTTTCTTATCTCTCCTTGCTATTCTTTGGAACTCTGCACTCAGATGCTTATATCTTTCCTTCTCTCCTCTGCTTTTCACTTCTCTTCTTTTCACAGCTATTTGTAAGGCCTCCCAGACAGCTATTTCACTTTTTTGCATTTCTTTTCCATGGGGATGGTCTTGATCCCTGTCTCCTATATCGTGTCATGAACCTCTGTCCATAGTTCATCAGGCACTCTATTAGATCTAGTCCCTTAAATCTATTTCTCACTTCCACTGTATTATCATAAGAGATTTGTGAATGGTCTAGTGGTTTTCCCTACTTTCTTCATTTAAGTCTCAATTTGTCAATAAGGAGTTCATGATCTGAGCCATAGTCAGCTCCTGGTCTTGCTTTTGTTGACTGTATAGAGCTTCTCCATCTTTGGCTGCAAAGAATATAATCAATCTGATTTTGGTGTTGACTATCTAGTGATGTCCATGTGTAGTGTCTTCTCTTGTGTTGTTAGAAGAGGGTGTTTGCTATGACCAGTGCGTTGTCTTGGCAAAACTCTATTAGCCTTTGCCCTGCTTCATTCTGTACTCCAAGGCCAAATTTGTCTGTTATCCCAGGTGATTCTTGACTTCATACTTTTGCCTTCCAGTCCCCTATAATGAAAAAAACATATTTTTGGGGTGTTAGTTCTAAAAGGTCTTGTAAGTCTTCATGGAACCATTCAGCTTCTTCAGCATTACAGGTTGGGGCATAGACTTGGATTACTGTGATATTGAATGGTTTGCCTTGGAATCGAACAGAGATCATTCTGTCGTTTTTGAGATTGCATCCAAGTACTTCACTTCGGACTCTTTTGTTGACCATGATGGCCATTCCATTTCTTCTGAGGGATTCCTGCCCACAGTAGTAGATATAATGGTCATCTGAGTTAAATTCACCCATTCCAGTCCATTTTAGTTCACTGATTCCTAGGATGTTGACATTCACTCTTGCCATCTCCTGTTTGACCACTTCCAATTTGCCTTGATTCATGGACCTAACATTCCAGGTTCCTATCCAATATTGCTCTGTACAGCATCAGACCTTGCTTCTATCACCAGTCACATCCACACCTGTGTATTGTTTTTGCTTTGGCTCCATCCGTTCATTCTTTCTGGAGTTATTTCTCCACTGATTTCCAGTCGCATATTGGGTACCTACAAACCTGGGGAGTTCCTCTTTCAGTATTCTATCATTTTGCCTTTTCATACTGTTCATGGGGTTCTCAAGGCAACAATATTGAAATGGTTTCCCATTCCCTTCTCCAGTTGACCACATTCTGTCAGATCTCTAAAGCATGACCTCCTATCTTGGTTGGCCCCACGGCTGCATCGGACTACTCAGAAGTGTGGCCAAGAGAAGCTACCCCTCGCCCGAGGTCAGAGGCGGTGGCCAAGAGGAGCTACCCCACGCCTGAGGTCAGGGGCGGCAGCTGAGAGGACCAACCCCACATCCAAGGAGCAGCAGCTGCGCAGGTGCAGGAGGGCCGAGAGGAGCTACTCCACGTTCAAGGTCATGAGGGGCGACCATGAGGAGATACCCCTCCTCCAAGGTAAGGAGCAGTGGCTGCGCTTTGCTGGAGCAGCCATGAAGAGATACCCCATGTCCAAGGTAAGAGAAGCCCAAGTAAGACGGTAGGTGTTGCAAGGGGGCATCAGAGGGCAGACACACTGAAACCATACATATGTATATGTGTGTACAAAAACTTTTCTACTATGCTTGATAAAGGCTTGAGAAAGAACATTAAAAAAGAAGAGATGGAGAAACTGGAAAATATGAACTAAATGAAATGAGAGCATTGAATATGAAATAGAAAAAGTGAAACAGACTAGAAAAAAGTAAAAGATCATCATATGGTTCAGTTGTTTTTAAATATGGCTGTTCACTGGAAAGACATCTGGAGCTCTGAAGAAGAATATCAATACCTGGGCATGTATATTTTTCAAAAAATTCCAAAATAATTCTGATACACATCTGGATTTCAGAATGTGATTACAGGTTTTCCTATGAAATTCTAGCTTTGGTTATATAGAATTCTATTATTTTTCTGTTGACCAATCATGATACAATGATATTAAGGGAGTAATAATTACACAATCATAATATAAAAGGCATTTATCAGTTTTCACAATTAATAACCAGGCAAAAAATAAAAGGTAATTACAATTGCAAACCATAATGGAAGCATGATTAACCTAACAATATAACTACATACAATTTGGGGACTCAAGCAGAATGATGTGGTAAGTGGAAGTGCATGCGTGCACAGGTTTTCATCTGTCCGGCCAGTCTATGTCTTTTGGTTGGTGCATCTAATCTATTTACATTTAAGTCTACATGTATGATCCTATTACCATTTTCTTAATTGTTTTGGGTTTATTTTGTGTAGGTCTTTTCCTTCTCTTGTGTTTCCTGCCTAGAGAAGTTCCCTTAGGATTTGTTGTAAATCTGGTTTGACGGTGCTGAATTCCCTTAACTTTTGCTTGTCTGGAAAGTTTTTGATTTCTCCATCAAATCTGAATAGAGTCTTCCTAAGTATTTTTGGTTGTAGGCTCTTCCATCACTCTAAATATATCATGCCATTCCCTTCTGGCTTGGAAAACTCTGGGAGTTTCTGTCGAGAAATCAGCTGTCAACCTGATGGGTGTTCCCTTGTATATTATTTGTCATTTTCCCTGTTGCTTTTAATATTTTATCTTTGTCTTTAATTTTTGTCCATTTGATTGCTATATGTCTTGGTGTGCTACTCCTTGGGTTTATCCTGCCTGGGACTCTCTGCACTTCCTGGACTTTATTGACTATTTCCTTTCCTGTGTTAGGGAACTTTCCAACTATTATCTCTTCAAATATTTTCTTGGTCCTTTCTCTCTCTCATCTGCTGGGGCCCCTATAATATGAATGTTGGTGGGTGTAATGCTGCCCCAGAGGTCTCTGAGATTGTCTTCATTTTCTTCATATTTTTTCTGTATTCTATTCTGTGGCACCGATTTCCACCATTTGTCCTCAAAGTCACTTATTCATTCTTCTGCCTCAGTTATTTTGCTATTGATTCCTGCTGGTGCATTATTAATCTGTGTTTGTTAGTTCTCTAGTTCTTCTAGGTCTTTGGTAAGCATCTCTTGCATCTTTTCCATTCTGTTTCTGAGATCCTAGATTATCTTCACTTTCATTATTCTGAAGTCTTTTTCTGAAGGGTGGCCTATCTCTATTTCTTTTAGTTGTTTTTCTGGAGTTTTACCTTTTCTATTCATCTGGGATGTAACTCTCTACTTTTTTTATCCTAATTAACTTTCTGTAATGTGTTTTTTGTTCCAGCATCTGTGGTTCTTCTTGCTTCTTCTGTTTTCCCTCTGGTGGATGAGTCTAAGAGCTTTCTGTAAACTCCTTGATAGGAGAAGCAGGCTGGGCCTGCTCTGGTAGGCAGGCCTTTGGTCAGTAAAGCTTTAATTCAATTATGTGCTGATGGGTGGGGTTGTGCTCCCTCCCTGTTAGTTGTTTGGCCTGAGGTAACCCATCCCTGGGCTCTGTGGGCTCTGTTGTAGTGTTAGTGGTGAATTCCAAGAGGGTTTACACCAAGAGGAACTTCCAGGACTGTTTCTGCCAGTGCTTCCATCCCTGTGATGAGTCCCTCCATTCCACACCTCCATAGGAGACCCTCTAACACTAGCAAGTAGTTTTGGCTCAGTTTCCTGCAGGGTCATTGCTCCTTTCCTCTGGGTCTTATGCACACAGAACTTTGTTTCCGCCCTCCAATACTGGAGTCTCTATTTCCCCTAGTCCCGTGGAAGTCTTATAATCAAATCCCACTGGCCTTCAAGCTCAGATTTCCTGGGGGTTCCCAATTCCTTTGTCAGATCCCCAGGCTGGGAAGCCTGATGTGGGGCCAGAACATTCACAACAGTTGGGGAACTTTTTTGTTTTTTGGTATTAATGTTCTCCTGTTTGTGGGTCACCCATCCAATGGGTATGAGATTTTATTTTATCGTGACCCCCCCCCCAACCCTACCATCTCACTGTGATTTCTTCTGTGTCTTTGGATGTGGCATATCTTTTTTGGGGGAGGGGGCATTCTAGCATCCTCTTGTCAATCATTGTTCATCAACTAGTTGCAATTTTGGTGCTTCCCAGGAGGAGATTAGCATGTGTTCTTCTGCTCTGCCACCTTGAACCAGAAGTGAGCCTATTTTGTTCTTTCTATTGCTGAGAAATAGTTCAGAGTATGAATATACCACAGTTTGTTTCATTTCCTTACTGATCAGCATTTGATTTGGAGAAGGCGATGGCACCCCATTCCAGTACTCTTGCCAGGAAAATCCCATGGTCGGAAGAGCCTGGTAAGCTGCAGTCCATGGGGTCGCGAGGAGTGGAACACGACTGAGCAACTTCACTTTCACTTTTCACTTTCATTCATTGGAGAAGGAAATGGCAACCCACTCCAGTGTTCTTGCCTGGAGAATCCCAGGGATGCGGGAGCCTGGTGGGCTGCTGTCTATGGGGTCGCATAGAGTCAGACACGACTGAAGCGACTTAGCATCAGCAGCAGCATTTGATTGTTTCCAGTTTAGGACTGTGCATGTTAAGCTGCTCAGCACTTTTGCAAAAAAATTAAGTGACATTATGTGTCTCCTTCCAGGTTTCTGTTCTACGTCACTGAATTATTTATCTGCCCTATACCAAGGGCCTCCCTCATGGCTCAGCTGGTAAAGAATCCACCTGCAATGTGGGAGACCGGGGTTCGATCCCTGGGTTGGGAATATCCCCTGGAGAAGGGAATGGCTACCCACTCCAGTATTCTGGCCTGGAGAATTCCATGGACTGTATAGTCCATGGAGTTGCAAATAGTAGGACTCGACTGAGAGACTTTCACTTTCACCCTATTCCAAAAACACTCTTATCTTAGGTACTATAACTTCATATTAAATTTTAAAATGTGTTGGTATGTTTTGCAATTTTCTTCATGATCATCTTGCTATTCTAGTCTCTTTGCATTTCCATATTTATTTAAGAGTCACCTTGTCAATTTCTACAAGAAAAGCTGCTGGATTTGTATTGATGGAACTGAATATATAAATAAACGTGGAGAAAATTAAGATCATAACAATATTGAGACTACCCTCTCTGAATATGCTCAGATTGTTCAGACCTTCTTTAATTTCTCTCAGAAACATTTCAGTTTCTAGTGTTGTGATTAATACTAACTTCCTGCACTTTTATTATGCCCAGTAGTTTTTTTTATTAAATTTATTTTTCTATTGAAAGATAATTGCTTTACAGAATTTTGTTGTTTTCTGTCAAACCACAACATGAATCAGCCATGGATATACATATATCTCCTCCCTTTTGAGCTTTCCACCCATCTCCCTCCCCATCCCAACCCTCTAGGTTGATACAGAGTCCCTAAAACATGTCCACAGATTCTTCATTATTCCTCACTTTAAGAGTTGAGATTAATTCCCCTCTCCTGAGTGAGGTCTGGGTTTAGTGAGCTGCTGTTAGTGAACCATGTGACAAAAATTATGGTGTGTAACTTCTGAGACCAGGTTACAGAAGATTCTTTGCAGTTTTCTTCTTGGATAGTTTGCCCCTAGGAAGGCCTGCTTACAGGTCTTGAAAACATGGGAGCAGCCCTATGAAGAGATCCCATGGAAAGGAACAGAGGCCCACTGCCAACAGCCGTGTGGTGAGTCACCCTGGAAGTGGATCCTGCAGCCCCAGTCAAGCCCTCAGATGATGGCACTCTGGCTGACAGCCTGTCTGGAACCCTGGTAGGACCCTGAGCCAGACCCACCCAGGTAAGCCACTGCTGAGGTCCTGATCCACAGAAACAGGGAAATGACAAAAGTCTGTGTTTTAATCTGCTAACATGTGGAGCAATTTGTTATACAACAGATAGTGAATACATGTGTAAGGATGAAATTTCAGGTATGTGTATGTAGTAGGGGAATGGGTGCATTTAAATGTTAATAGGTATTAAGTTATCTGGTTGATGGGAATATGACAATTTAAATATTATGTTTTACATTTCTATGTTAAAATACATATAAAATAAAATGGAAAAATAAACCTTGACATGTAGTCCTAAGAATTCTATTACCAAAAATCAATAAAGTTTTTTGCAAGGCAGAAGGATTATAAACTATGTACTGGTCTTTATCATACTGTTCTCTCAGTGATGAGACATTATCATTAGGTCAAATTTGCAAAAATAATAAACTGAATAGTTGCATAATTTAAATTCCAATTTTTCTTTCACTTTCATATCTTTCTCAAATGTTATTGAAAGTTTTATATTATGCAGGTTTTTATTGGTTTAGGGAAGAAGAAATTTTATTTTTCTTTACAGTTGCCTTAAGATCCACATCAGTAGAGTAGGCAAGTTACAATATATTTACATAGGATGTGTGAAGCAGAACAGTCTATAAAAACAACATGCAGTCATCTGCCTTGGGGCTGTGTATACTTTATTCTATTTTAAGGATGTTCATACTTGTGAGTAGTCTGAAATTGACATTTTATGTCTTAGAGTATACACACACACACACACACACACACACACTTGCAATATATAATTTTATACTTTTGAACTATTATTAAAAATTCATCCAAGCTTTATAACAGAGTAGGTGCCAGAGGAAGGTTAAAGAAAGAATTGAATGACTTAGATCAAGTAGTACCAGATTTAATAGAAATTCTGTAAACAGGGTAACTATATACTCTATCATCCATTCCAAGACAATTTTGAGAATGAAGGAGAATGGCAGTACTAATTAAACTAAAACAACAAGAATAAAATGGGACTGTGCCATATGAAACAGGACATATATCACCCTATCTTTGAACTATATTTACCCAAAAAGTAAGACAGTTTTACTTTCATCATCTCTCCTCTAAAATCTCCAAGGAGCTTGAGATTTTAGCTAGAGGAGCTAGAGATCCTAAAATCTCTAGGATTATTTCTAGGAATTTTATGATAGAATTTAGTCTATTATATTTAGATTTGTCAATTTTAGTATACTTTTAATGAGACTGATGCTTTTAGTGTGGTTATAAACAAAATAACTGCCATCAAAACTAAGTACAGCTCATCTTTACAAATGAAATCTCTTAAGAGCTTTTCAGCATTTTTGAAAACTGATATCCCTGCCAGGGAACATAATACTGAAGATTGGTACAGCACTTGAAAAGTATAATTATGGTTGTTAAATGCCATGAAATCTCAGCCAGGAAAGTGAGTAATCTTGTCAGTGCAGATGCTATAAATGTGATAGAATTCAAATGAAGAGTAAGATGGGACATCAAAGGAAAACCAAACAGGAAGACAGATGTGATGCTTGCTAATAGACACACATGAACACACATGAAGCCTCATCGCTGAGTTTCCTATGGAAAATACTACCTAAAATGCCACCTGGTGTAGATAAAGTACAATTTCACTTGCACCATCCACAACTTTTTCTTCTGACACAGGTGTCTAAAGTGCTTAAATGAGTCTATTGTCTACTATTTTTATCTAGCATAATTCTATTATGAAAAGTCAAAGATTTTTTAAAATATATATTTAGGAGTAAAACATGCTGAAACTATTTAAAAGGTATACTTGGAGGGCTGTGATAGCTTCCAGTTGGCAATTGCATTGAAATGCTTTTCAGGTATTATTCGGGTTACTATTTTGATTAAGGCTAGTTCCCACTCAGGAGGCAGAATTTAAAAATGCAGATTAAATCTGAGAAGATTATCATGGTGCAGGCACTCTTCTTTCCAGGAAAGCAATATAATCTCCCTCACCAATGGGAGATGGATACGGATTAAAATATTGATTATGGTGGGCAGGAAATATAAATTATTGTTGAGACTATGAGTTGATGAACATTTCTGGGAACCAATCTGACTATAGATTCAAATTCTCAAATATAGATAGCTTAATGTACAATTGGATTTTTAAGGAAGTTTTTACTAGGAAATAATAGGTAAATTACATAAATAGAAACAAACTAGGGCATATTTGTAGCACATTTGATAATAGCAAATAATTAGAAACAACCCAAAAATCTAGCAATAAAAGTATGGTACAGTTACAAATGATAATGTAACTCATTTATTTATTACATTGAGAGATGTCTGCACTGTATTGTTAAGAAAGGACTCAAGTTCAGGTTTTATGCTGGTGGGTGAATGCATGTGTACAGCATTATTTCTCTCAGTAATAAAATAACACATTTTCTTCCTGTCATATTAACGATAGACACAGCTCTATAGACACGGCTCTATAGATACGGCTTCCTGTCTTGTAATGATGAAATGTGCTGTCTTTCCCTCACCTTTCCCCAATTTTCCACCCCCTACTGTGTCATTTGTATGTCTACTTTATCAAGGATGATAATATTAATGTTCTATTTTGTGGCTACAATCAATTATTTTATACTTTGTCTTCACTTAAAAATAATAGTGCTTGTATCATTATACCTTTTTAATTATAAGCTCTACTTGAACAATAATTAAAATCATAAAAACTGTAAACATTATATTATAGTTTTCCTTGGCATGTCTAATGCCTTTGTAAATTGCCTCTTTTTCCCCTTGCACTCAGATCATATCCTTAATATCTTTGTATTTTACTATAGCTCTCTTAGAAACCCCATCTCTTCCCTCCCCAAGTAGAACTCCCTGCAGACATCTTGGGTCCTTGCCTTCATTCTGGAGGGCTGCTCTTTAAAAGTACCAAATCATGCTCTTCCTGAAACTTCAGGTACCTCTTCTTCTAGATTGGATAAACTCTTTCTGAATGTCACATCTTTCCCTTTTTATGCTAACTTTTTGGAAAATATCTTCAATTAACTTTATAAGGAAAGGAGCTTAGAAAGTAATGAATCCTTGAATATGCATGTTTATATTCAGCTCTTCAGTTCAGTTCAGTTCAGTTGCTCAGTCGTGTCCGACTCTTTGTGACCCCATGAATCGTAGCACGCCAGGTCTCCCTGTCCATCACCAACTCCCAGAGTTCACCCAGACTCATGTCCATTGAGTCAGTGATGCCATCCAGCCATCTCATCCTCTATCGTCCCCTTCTCCTCTTGCCCCCAATCCCTCCCAGCAGCAGACTCTTTTCCAATGAGTCAACTCTTCGAATCAGGTGGCCAAAGTACTGGAGTTTCAGCTTCAGCATCAGTCCTTCCAGTGAATATTCAGGACTGATTTCCTTGAGGATGGACTGACTGGATCTCCTTGCAGTCCAAGGGACTCTCAAGAGTCTTCTCCAACACCACAGTTCAAAAGCATCAAGTCTTTAGTGCTCAGCTTTCTTCACAATCCAACACTCACATCCATACATGACCACTGGAAAAACCATAGCCTGACTAGACAGACCTTTGTAGGCAATGTAATGTCTCTGCTTTTCAATATGCTATGTAGGTTGGTCATAACTTTTCTTATTTTTCCTTGGACACATTTTTTAATATATTTTTTTCATTGCTTCACAATTTTAACACATTTTTATTGAAACCTTGCCAAAAATTGGCACAAGTGGGCAGAAATTGGTTAATAACTGACAATGTCCCTAAGTTTTGTTCCTACTTTCAGTTTAATGCCAACCAGAAATCTGTATGCGGGACAAGAAGCACCAGTTAGAACTGGACATGAAACAACAAACTGGTTCCAAACTGGGAAAGGAGTACATCAAGGCTGTATTATTATACATGCTGATTTTTTTAAGTTCATTTATTTATTTTTATTGAAGACCAATTATTTTACAGTATTGTGGTGGGTTTTGTCATATATTGACATGAATCAGCCATGGGTGTACATGTACCTCCCTATCCTGAACCCCCCTCCCACTTCCCTCCTCATCCCATCCTCTGGGTTATCCCAGTGCACAGGCTTTGAGTGGCCTGTTACATGCATCGAACATGGACTGGTCAGGCACCAGTGGTAAAGACCCTGCCTGCCTACACAGGTGATTATTTAACTTCTATGCAGAGTACATCATGCGAAATGCTGAGCTGGATGAACAAGCTGTAATCAAGATTGCCAGGAGAAATATCAATAACCTCAGATACACAGATGACAACACCCTTATGGCAGAAAGTGAAGAAGAACTAAAGAGCCTCTTGATAAGAATGAAAGAGGAGAGTGAAAAAGTTGGCTTAAAACTCAACATTCAAAAAATGAAGATCATGGCATCTGGTCCCATCACTTCATGGCAAATAGATGGGAAACAATGGAAACAGTGACAGGCTTTTTATTCTTGGGCTCCAAAATCACTGCAGATGGCGATTGCAGCCATGAAATTAAAACCTGCTTGTTCCTTGGAAGAAAAGCTATGACCAACCTAGACAGCATATTAAAAAGCAGAGACACTGCTGACAAAGGTCTGTCTAGTCAAAGCTATGGTTTTTCCAACAGTCACAAATGGATGTGAGAGTTGGACCATAAAAAAGGCTGAACACCAAAGAACTGACGCTTTTGAACTGTGGTGTTGGAGAGGACTCTTGAGAGTCCCTTGAACTGCAAGCAGATCAAACCAGTCCATCCTCAAGGAAATCAGTCCTGAATATTCATTGGCAGGACTGATGCTGTAGCTGAAGCTCCCACACTTTGGCAACCTGATGCGAAGAGTTGACTCATTGGAAAAAACGCTGATGCTGAGAAAGATTGAAGGCAGGAGGAGAAGTGGGTGACAGAGGACGAGATGGTTGGATGGCATCACTGACTCAATGGATATGACTTTGAGCAAGCTCCAGGGGATGGTGCAGGACAGGGAAGCCTGGCATGTTGCAGTCCATGGGGTCACAGAGTTAGACACGACTGAGTGAGTGGACAACAGAGAAAGACACACACCTAATCAATCACACAGGACGTCCTTTTTCTAACCAGCCTGCCTAGTTTCCCCATGTCCCAACCTCAATCGGGGCATACCTTCCCTTTTTTCCAGTAAAAAGCTCTCTCTCCTCTGCCTGCCTTTGAATTTCTGCCAAGACCAAGTGATGGTGGCTGACTACTTTGCTTTAGAAAAATCTGAATACTTAGCCTTTGCTTATTCTCATCCTTGTGGCCTTTCTTCATTTCCACATTATATATGGATTTCTAGAATGTAAGTCTATTCAGAAGTCTGATAATATGACTTTTTGAAAAAAATATCTTCATTGAGATAAAATTCACACAAACCACACAAGTCACTTACTTAATGTGTACAATTCAATGGCTTATAGTATAGTCACAGAGCTATGCAATCACCCCCAGAAAAATTGTGGAGTATTTTCTCCCCTCTAAAAGAAATCTGTACCCATCAAAATCGCTCTCCCTTTTGTCTCAACCCTCACTTCCCTAGGAAACATCTCTTCTCTGTCTCTATAGATTTGCTTAATCTGCTTGTTTCATGTTAAGGAGTTCTTAAATATGTGGCCTTCTTTCATTTAGCATATCTCCAAGGCTCATCTCTGTTGTAACATATACTTCATTCTTTTTCATGGCCAGATAATATTTCATTGTATGGATGCACTACATTTTATGTATCTTTTCATGAGTTGGGTTGTTTCCATGAGGGGCTGTTAAGAATAGTACTACTATGGAAATTTATTTGCAACTATTCATGTCAATATTTGTTTTCATTTCTCTTGGCTAGATATCTGGGGTAGGGGAGGATTGGTGGATCATATGTAGGGTGACTATGTTTAATATTCAGAGATGCTATTAGACTGCTTTCCAAAGCACATATCACTCTCCATTCCAACATCAATGTATGAGAGTGTAAGCTATCCACACTCATCATCTGTCTCTTTGACCATAGCCATCCAAATGGTCTTAGATAGTACCCCAGTGTGGTTCTGATTTGGATTTCCCTGATGGCTCATAATTATTAAAAGTCATTTAAAGTCATAGCTTTAAACATGAGATGTAAAACCATCATACTTTACATTGTAAGAGATTCAGAAAAAAAAACCATAGGATAATATCCTCAGGACCTATCTAAGTTTGAACATATTTTTTTCTGCAGTCTGCAATACTTCAGATTAAATTTGAGACTTAGTCATTCCTCACGTGAATGCTCTGAGGCAGATTGTTATGAAAAGTCATGAAGAAATTTAAAATATTCATTATGTTTGTAAGGTTATAATTATTAGACATTTTTCATGTGCTTACTGGTCATTTTTTTACCTTCTTGTTTGTTCAGATCTTTTGTTCCTTTTTTAAATTGAGTTATTTGTCTTTTAATTGTTGAACTGTAAGTTGACCTGTTTTTTTCTTTCTAGTAACTTCAGCATTCTGAATTTTCACAACATGTGTAGGCAAACAATTTTGCTTCACTTTGCCAGACATGTGGTGGGCTCCTCCAAATGGAAGCTCATGCTTTAGCTCAGTGTTGCCTCTGCTGTCATTTCTTTGATGATTCATTACCCTCTTCTTTCTCTTTCAGGGACTTCCATTTTTAAGTAGCAAATCTTGGATTTATCCTTATGTTTTTAGTCTTTATTCTCATATTTTCCTTTCTTGTTTTTTGTCCTTTTTATTCTTTTTCAATATTTATTTAATTTATTTACTCTTTGAGTTTTTCTGTTGGTTACATTTTTGTGTGTTCCTTTTTTTCACAGCATATTGTTTTTGTTTAATAAAAGTAATATCTCTCTAAAAGATCTGTAAAGATCCTCAAAGAGTCAGACCTGACTGAGCAACTGAACTGATAAAGACTATTCTGAATTAATCATTCTCTCTCTGTCCATTGTTGTGAATTGTTAATATTTCTCTTTCCTTTTTGACATTCCTCATTTGTCTGGTCATGCTTTATTGCCTGTTTGAATTTAAGGTTAAGATGGTAGAAAATCTAGCTGAGGGCTTTGTATTGATGGACAAGAGTCTACCAACTTTCAGGTTTTGTTTTCTGTTGAGTCAGTGGTGAGTTGGCTGCTGTGAAAGGCAGATATGTAGAAGGCTTTACTCCAGAAGGACAGTTCCCGCATGAACCACCTAGTTTTACCGGGTATTCCTATAGATAAGAAGCCTCCTTTCTTGTGTTTATTGTGGTAAATAAACATAACATTAAATTTACCACTTTAAGCATTTTTAACTGTATAGTTCAGTGACATTCAGTACATTCACAGCGTTGAGCAACCATCACCACCATTCATCTCCAGAGCTTTTTCATCTTTCCAGATTGAAACTTTGTGTCCATTAAACACTAACTTTCCATTCCTCCAGCTCCCCAGACACAGTTCTATATTCTGCGTCCATTTTTATGTATTTATTAAGTTGTGTTTGATATATTTTTGGCATTGAGTTTTGAGCTGGAGGAAAAGATATGTGGAAGATGAACATTAATCAGCTACAGGCTTTCTACTGCCCTCCATGCCCTCAGTTTCAAGGTTATGTTCACCTTGATGCACTCCCCAACCAGTGCAAGTTTGATGCCCCCCAGGGTTTATAAGGTGAGGCTCTTCTGATTTATTTTCCTCTTTGGGAATTTTCTTTCTTTCTTTCTTTCTTTCTTTTTTTTAATGTGGACCATTTTTAAAGTTTTCATTGAACCTGTTACAATATTGCTTCTGTTTTTATGTTTTGATTTTTTTGGCCATGAAACATGTGCAATTTTAACTCCCCAACCAGGGATCAAAGCCACAACCCCACCATTGGAAGGTGAAGTTTGAACCTCTGGACCTCCAGAGAAGTAACCTCTTTGGGCATATTCTAAGCTGTGGTTTCCTGTCACTTTCTCAACCAGGTCTTACTCCTTCAATTAGTCTCTTCAAATACTGCATACATTTTCATAAAATCTTTCACTACCCCCACTTCCCATTTCTACATTTTTATTCCTGGTACAATGAGTTTTTGAACCCAGTAGTAGATATCATCATGTATCCAACTTGCCACATTAAAATATAAGCCTGTGCTAAAATTTTAATTTCTTAAATGCTGCCAAGTCTATAAACAGAGATCTAACAGTATAAAAATTCAGAGCTTTTTTTAAAACAAGAAAAATTCAAAGAGGTATTAAGATTCAGTATATAAGATATGCAACTTTTTGTCATAAATAAATTTAAATCCTAAACTCCTATGCATAGCACAAACACATGTTTTAAAATCAACTATTTTGTGACTACCATATTTATGTTCTTTAGTGATTCTTTACAATTAAGGTCTCAGCAGAGTAACATCTTGTCACTAATGGGAATTTATTGTGGATTCATGAGAGATTATGAAGATCTGGATTCCTCTTGTTCCTGATGACCATACAGGAGAGGCCAACACAGAATCCAGAAGTCCAGATTTGGGCATTTAGGGACTTGGACAATTTTCTCATTATCTCAAGTGATTCTTCAACTGTGAAATAGGTTTAAAACAATACCTATTTACAAGACACCTGTGAAAAGTAGATGAAGCATGTGTAGATCTAGGCTCAGAGTAGATAACGATTAGCCATTATTATCCAAATTTGGACTCCAGTATCGCCCTCTGTCAGTCAAGGTCCTGGGTCTAACATTGGCTGAGCTACTCAACCTCATCACTAAAGTGAGATGATGCTGAACCTAGAACAAAGAGTCATTTTGAGGATGAAAGGCAGTAGAGATACAGGATTCAAAACAGTGCTTTTATTATCCTCGCCTACACCATCATTGCATGATTGTTTGGTCTCTCTAAAGTAAGCCATTTTATTGAACCTAACCTTATGGTGAAAACTAAAACCAAACACCATTTTGTGATTGTGTAACCTACCCACTCAGTCTTTTCTTGGCTCCTCTGTCCTCCAATCCACCTCAAAATATTTAAAATCACATTTATCTTCACAGTTTGAACCAGCATAATGTTTAGAATATTTCATATTTAAATCATCACCAGTGGTATAGGAATCAATAATTGTCTTTACCATATTTAAAAATATTAGTAATTCAAATCTATAGAAAACTGCTTCACTTTTAACTTCTATTGCTTCTACATTTCACTGAGTTTTGAGTGTGCCTTTCCTGAATTGCTGCCATACTATTTTTTTCCTTCAGTAAGAAGTAAAAGTGTTAAACTTCACTGCAATTGCTTTTAAGAGCTTTCTAACATTTTTATCTTAACAACTGGAGCTAAAAAATAATCATTATTTCCACTATAGAGTTTTCTTACAAGTGGAAAAACAGTTCAGTTTAATAGAAATTGAATTATCTAGGATAAGTTGCACTGGCTTTCAGCCAAAATGAACAAGCAACTCAAATTTTCCAAGTCATGATATTTTTCAAACTGCTGGCTTATAAAAACTTAAAACCTATTTTGATTATGATATAAATGCTAGCTATCATTCATGATGATAGCTTTCTTTATTTTCCTTTCTATAGTTTGTGTCTTTACACTTGCTGGCCCCTCTTCCTGGGCTCCCCTTCCCAATGTGCCCACCTTACTACCCCCACCCATTCTCCAAATCTGGCTCACTGTCATCTCTGGTGTTTACTCTTTACACTACTGAGTCTCACCTAGTTACATGCTCCTCCTGGCTCCTTCAAAATTCCATCCCTATCTCCACTATAGCCTTTACACTAAATGTAAGAATTGCTAAAGACCGGCCCCACCCACTGAACTGACTCCAAGGAGAGGAAGTCAGCACGGGTGCTTCTCTAGATATCCAAATTTTATGATCAATAAATATCTGTTGAAAGAACTAAACAAGTCATCTCATTGGAGGACATCAGCTACTTTCTTATGCTCAAATCTCCTCCAATGGGAGAACCATGCCCAGACTCACATATTCGCAGAGCCCCATGAGGTGATACAGATTTTTGGTTCCGAAGATAGATGTGTGATCCAGGAATGGACAATCAGGGGGACTCAAGGACTTCATCCCAGTGACCACTAAGATTAAGTTAGGAGTGGGCATGTGGTTTTCACAGGCCAAGGAAGGTCACTCCTGCAACTTCTGTAAAGGGTATTTGGACCATCAGTAAGAGCAATCGATGTAGGCCTAGACTTAATGATGACCATCTTCACCACCACATGGGAAGACTTTACCAGAATGAAGTTCGTCCTGAAAAATTAGAGCTAAAGAGTGGTTAAGGAAAAACCAGTCATTTGAGTCTCAGCTCTAGATACGTGTAAAGCCCATTCTTATCTTCCTCAGTTACATAAGTTTTTGTTTTCTTAAGCTAGTTTCAGTGTCATTTCTGTCACCAGCAATCAAGTCCTGGAGAAACACAATTAAATCATAGAGTGAAATACATGATTATTGGCCACCTGACTTATACCTTTGCATGCTAACCATGAGCTAACTCACCACCAACTATTTTCACAGGAACAAATAAAAAATAAAACATGTTTCCTTTCTTCCTTTATAATCCTCTGACACAATTCTCCTATGAAACTAAAAGTATATGTTCAAATGCAAAAACAAATAGATTGTGATTTTTCCTATTGTCAAGTTGATAAATGAAAGCAAGCAAATGAAAAAACTACATAAAGAAAAGTATTTTTAAAGATAATTATTTCTTCCTTCCACAAGAAGGAATGGATTTTTGTAGATTTGATAACATGAAAACAAACCATGCTGACATACTGAAACTACAGTCTTGAGGATCCACTGCACACATTCTTGAACTTTGACATCCATAGGAGTCATCAGAAGATATTCATTAAACATTAAGATTCAAAAGAGCCTTCCCAAAAGAAGATTCATTCACTAGCATGGGGCCAAGAATCTAAATTTTAAAGAAGCACTCCACGTCAGTCTGAATTAAATGGTGCCTTGCTCTCTGAGTTAAAGGGAATCAAAAAAGATGATGAAACCCAGAGCTGAATGTTTCCCTCCAAGGTGAGAAATGAAACTAGCTTTCACCAAAGGTAATATTGAATGAGAAAGTATTACAATTTAGAGTATTATTTTCTTAGAATGAGTAAGACAAACGATACGGAAGCCTCTTTTGACCAGAAAAATATAAAGCCCTAGTTCTATTCCTTTTTCATTTAAGAACTAGTTTATTTCTTTATTTTTCCTAAATGGGACACAGAAAAATTTCATAGAAATAACATGGCTTCGTGAACCTTAAACCCAAGGCATAAAATTGGGTACATTCTTAGAACATTAGATGTTTGATTTCAGAGGAAACTTACTGGCCATTTAACTGAACCATTATCAGATGTTGGACTCTTTTCTGCTCTGTTCCTTAAAAGTGGTCTTTCAGTCTCTGCTTAAACACTTCCAGTGACCCAGAAATCATTACTTTCTGAGAAAGCAATTATTTTCTCTTATGATCAAAGTTTGTGTTTGTTTGTTGGTGAATAACAGATTGGTTTTCCCTTCCACTAGGCTAAAATCTATCTCCCAGTACAGGATTTTCATCAAAAAGCTTGTTCTATTGACACACACATAAATATAACTCTCCTATTTTTATCAGGACACCCCCTCAATTCTCTTTTCCAGATTAAGCAATCAGTTTCTTATGCTCTTTCTTTCCTGCCTCAGTTTCTAGAGACTTTTCCCATCTAGTAACCTGCTAACCCTTCTTCTCCTACTTGTTCAATTTGTCCCTTAATTTGGAGGATTTAAGGAAAGGGGTAAACATGTTATTCTAGTTTTCAATAACTAATTCACAAGGTTGAACGTTACTCTTAGCAAGCCCTCTTGATGCATCCTGCTCTCAGCAGAGAATAAAGAAAGCTCCTCTTTAACTGAGATCAAACATCAGGAAAGTTGTGATGGAGGTTTTCTTCCCCAAACCTGCAGTCTCAAGAGAGTGAGAACTGCAGGTGTATTATTTGAAGTGATGATGTGTGTGCCCTGTGACTCCCCGGACCCAAAGTCTGCAGATCCCCATTTCCAGGTGCCTGTGTAAAAGGCAGGAACAAAAGCTGTTGACACATTGGTCATTCTGTCCTCAGGATCAGCCATTCCTCCTGCAGAGCTGGTACCCTCACTACCAAGATAGTGATACCAAAGGGCCTTGTTTTATACCAAACAAGCCTACTGACCATTGGCTTGTTTATTTTCTCATTTGAAGTGAGTCACCAATTTTTATTAGATCAACTTGTAACTTGCCTGGTGAGATCATTTTTAATATCAGAAAGAGAACATTTAGGGGATTCATACTTGCTGCCTGAAACCAGCAAGTTATTTTTGTTTTCAGTCAGTTCGGTTCAGTCGCTCAGTTGTGTCGGACTCTTTGCAACCCCTCGGACATGACTGAGAGACTAACACTTTCACTTTCTCAAAGTTTACAAGCATAAGTGTATGGTTTAATTACTAGCATTTTTCAAATTTTATTTTCAGTGAAAAACTCTTGAGAATACTGCATTGGTAATCATTGTCGCCACTTACTACAGTGCTGACTTAGCATTCAAACTTTGCCTGCACTTATATGTGCACATAAGCACATAAAATATACATGTATAATATTATTTGATTAACTGGTAAAAACATAATAATGCCTAGTGGAATAATTACTTTCAAACTAGACACTGGTTGTTTAGGATTTGTGCATGCATGCTAAGTCACTTGTCTTGTCCAACTCTTTGCAATCCTATGGACTGTAGCCCCCCAGGCTCCTCTGGGGAAATCCTATGGATTCTCCAGGCAAGAATACTGGAGTGGGTTGCCATGCCCTTCTCCAGGGGATATTCCTGACCCAGGGCTCAAACCCACTGTCTCTTATGTCTCCTGCATTGGCAGATGAGTTCTTTATCACTAGCATCACCTGGGAAACTCTGTTTAGGATTTGCTGGTCTAAAAATAGCTCATTTATTTTTTCTTATCACTTCTCCATTAAAAATTTCTTACATTATATGTTAGTTCCAATAATGGATAAAATAAATTCTTTTATCCTTGTGCCTTTCCATCTAGTCTTTTTTTTAATTTTGTCCATAAAATTTACCCATTTGATATCTAAGACTTATCTAAAATAAGATTGTGGAATAGAAGTAATAGTGACGGTTAAGGTTGACTGCCAATGGACTGTGCACTAGACACTGTTCACCTCGGACCCTAACGCTGATTCCCTTGTTCTCTTAAGACAGACATCTTTACGGTTCCCAGTTCTTGAGAAACTGAGGTGTGGAAAGTTAGTCAATTTGCCCACAGTCATATACCTACTAAGCAGTAAGAATCTGGTGATATGATGGTAACCACTATCCTGTGTTGTATAACGCATGCATGTATGTATTATGTACATGCATAAAGTAATAAAATATGTCAGGATTAGCAACTCTGATTGGTGATACATACCTGCCACATTATGGTCCAGAAGTGAAACTGGGCATAAAAGAGGAAGTTTTAGAATGAATTCTATTTTTGAGGGGCACCACTCTTGAGTTCTTCATTACATACGAATTATTAGTCATCTCTTTCATCCTTTTATTACAAAGCCCTGAGCACAGAACCTGGGCACGCGGATGGCTCTCAGTGAACATCTGTTAAATAGTAAATGATAAAGAAATCTATCCAGAGAACAGCCACTCACATTGCTACATCTCAAAGCAGGACACCACTCATGTATCTTCTTGGTGGAAGGAGACCACAGGGAGAGGCCAATAGAGAGAGCACAGACTTAAACTTGAAATCCAGATACAAACAGCATTCCTTAGATCTGTGGCCTGAGGCTCTTTAAACCACTGCTGCTTTATCTTAAAAATCACCGTAATTACAATTGACACAAATGTGTTGTCTTGAGCATTAAATTTTGATAAAATATATAGGAGATCCGAGGGTACAGTGAACTGCTTAGCCAGTACTAGTTCTGAAGCTGCAAGGTCTTCTCTGACTCAGGTTGCCTTAAAATGTTCCTTTTCTAACTCTGTCTCCTCTCTCCAACCAATAACATCATTGACATAGCCTATTTCTGACAGTTTCCCTTTCATCCGTTTCCTATCATTTCCCTCTCATCATTTAGCTTCTCCCCACTACTTTGTTCAGAATATTTTATTTGTTGATTAGACAGTCTCCCTCTGTCCACCCCAGGTTCTGAAAGTCAAATCTTCCAAAAAATGAAGAGCCACCTGCAGAGCAGGCCTGACCAGTGTGTGAACTACACAGTTGCACAGGATCTTGTGCTAAGCGCTGCGTTTTGTGTAAGGATCTACTGTCACCTTCTCAAAATTCTTAATTTGTGTACAAAGAGCCTAATTTTTTTCCCAGCTGGGCCCCAACAATTATGTAGAGAGTCTTGGCCATATATTTCATTTTTTAGAAAAAGAATGGCACATTTTCCTTGTCTATTAAATCTACAGACTTATCAGCGTTCAGGATCTTTCACAGCATGGCCTCATATGCTTCCTCAGACTTGCAAAACCATGGCACAGCTCAACAGACCTTTATTCTTTCATTTCCTCATCCATTTAGCAAACCTTCTAAAGCATGATCCTAGCCACACAAGGATGCACAGTATACATATGCCCACCTCTCCAATTGTATCCTCAACTGTTCCAGCCAATCAGGTCAATCTTCACCCTCTAAAACCTTCCTTAAAATGTTCTGCCCTGTGTCATTTTCTCCTCTGTTCTTTCTGCTCAGTCACTCTTTCTTCCAATTATTGGCATGGCATGGCTTATTTTTTATTTCAAGCTCATAAACTTCACCATAGCAGACTTTTCTAAAACTTTGTTCATAAACTGTGTTGTAAAATACTGTGTTTACCTACTTCCTAATAATATTAAAAATGATCATGAAAATAATAATGGTAGGGATCAGGTGCTGTATGTCATCCACACAACTCCATGAGATGAGCGTTGTTCCTTCACGGCACCTGCTAAAATGCATACTCATTTTGTGAGTTTGTTCTTGGAGGGACAACAGTTTTGAAGCAGGAACTTATTTCTCTGTCCAGGGATTGGACCCAGGCACCAGTCCACCAGGGGCTAGAGGGTAGAAGCAAAGTTCCCTGACTCTTACCCCTTTGAAAGCAAAAATACTTCAAGGAGGCAAAAACTATAAAACAAGTTGTTGTTCAGTCACCAAGTCATGTCTGACTCTTTGCAACCCCATGGCCTGCAGCACACCAGGTTTCATTGTTGCTCTCTGTCTCCTAGAGTTTGCCCAAGTTCATGTCTATTGAATCATGATACCATCCAACCATCTCAGCCTCTGTTGCCCTCTTTTCCTTCTGCCTTCAATCTTTCCTACATGAGGGGCTTTTCCAATGAGCTGGCTCTTCACATCAGGTGGCCAAAGTATTAAAGTTTCAGCTTCAGTATCAGTCCTTCCAAAGAGTATTTAGGGTTGATTTCCTTTAAGATGGACTGGTTTGATTTCCTTGTTATCCAAGGGATTCTTAAAAGTCTTCTCCAATATCACAGTTCCAAAGGATCAATTCTTTAGCACTTGCTTTCTTTATAGTCCAGCTTTTACATCCATACATGACTACTGGAAAAACCATAGCTTTGACTAGATGGACCTTTGTTGGCAAAGTAATGTCTCTGCTTTTTAATATGCTGTCTAGGTTGGTCATATATTTTCTTTCAAGGAGCAAGCATCTTTTAATTTCATGGCTACAGTCACCATCTGCAGTGATTTTGGAGCCCCCAAAAATAAAATCTGTCACTATTTCCATTGCTTACCCATCTATTTGCCATGAAGTGATGGGACTGGATGCCATGATCTTAGTGTTTTGAATGTTGAGTATTAATCCTCCAAGCTAGGCTTCAGCATTACTTGAACCCAGAACTTCCAGATGTTCAAATTGGGTTTAGAAAAGGCAGAGGAACCAGAGGTGAAATTGCTAACATTTGTAGGATCATAGAGAAAGCAAGGGAATTCCAGAAAAACATCTACCTCTGTTTTATTGACTGTGCTAAAGCCTTTGACTGTGTGGATCATAAAAAACTGTGGAAAACTATTAAAGAGATGGGAATATCAGACTATCTTACTTTTCTCCTGGGAAACCTGTCTTTGGGTCAAGAAGCAACAGTTAGAACTCTATATGGAACAACTGGTTCAGGACTGAGAAATGAGTACTGACAAAACTGTTTATTGTCACCCCGATTATTTATATGCAGAGCACATCATGTGAAATGCCAGGTTGAATGAGTTACAAGCTAGAATCAAGACTGTCAGGAGAAATATCAACAACCACAGCTATGCAGATGATACCACTATAATGGCATAAAAAGAAGAGGAAATAAAGAGCCTCCTGAAGAGGGTAAAGGAGGAGAGTGAAAGAGCTGGTTTAAAACTCAATATTATAAAAACTAAGATCATGGCATCTGGTCCCATCACTTCATGGCAAATAGAAGGAGAAGAGGTGGAAGCAGTGACAGATTTCCTCTTCCTGGTCTCTAAAATCACTGTGAATTGTGACTGCAGCCATGACATTAGAAGATGATTGCTTCTTGGCAAGAAAGCTATGATAAACCTAGAGAGTGTGTTGCAGGATTTTGAGCATAATCTTACTAGCATGGAAGAACAGTGCACTTGCCCAGTGATTTGAACATTTTTCAATACTGTTCTTCTTGGGAATTGGAATGAGTATTGATTTTTTTCCAGATCTGTGGCCACTGATGGATTTTCCAAATTTTCTGATATATTGAGTGCAGCACTTTAATAGCATCATCTTTTAGGATTTTTAAATAGCTTTGCTGGAATTCCATCACCTCTACTAGCATTGTCTGTTGTGATGCTTCCTAAAGCCCACTTGACTTCACATTCCAGAATGTCTGGCTCTGAGTGAGAGACTATGCCTCAAGGTTATCTGGGTCATTAAGATATTTTTGTCCAGTTCTTCTGTGTATTCTTTCCATCTCTTCTTGATCTCTCTTGCTTCTATTAGGTCTTTACCATTTGCAAAACAAGTACAAAGTTTATTACCAGAGACATAGCGCAACATGTGAGAGAGCACACAGAGAAACTATTTAAGTCAGAAGCAAGACAAAAATACACATGCAGAGAGGAATGCTGGTGTTTTGAGTGAGGAGCAAAGTAAAAAGGTAATTTAAATCACTTATACGGGACAGTCCTTCAGGATCTTTGTTTACATTTGGCCAATAATCTTGTTTCTTTCTTCACACCTGACTGTCCTACCACCTTCCCCAAGATCTTTGCTAAGATGGATGCCACAGCAGAGACCTGTGGGGGTATGTCCACACTTATGGGGTGGGGTCCCCTTCTTTTGTGACCCTCAAGAAGCCTTCCTGTGCATATGCATACATCGATGTTTTTGTCCTTGGAGGGTGTGGGTAAAAACAAAGCTTGAATTTTACTCCATCTGACAAACACCAGGTGCCCAGCCCAGTGTCCCATCTATCTCTTACTTCATGTTCACTTTTGTGTCTTCTTCATGTGATGGTGAGTTTAAGAAGAGCAGTGACCGTGTCACCTTGACTCACTGCTGAATCCCCATTTCCTGTGCACAGTAAGGATTTGGTGATTTCCTATTGAATAATTGCCTATGCTGTGCATGCTCTAATGTTACTTCATCCATTTCCCAAATGATCTAGAAACCTGGATATTCCTCTTTCCTATTGCTTTCATTATCCCCTCAGATTGGAGTGCACTTCCTTTTATTAAAATACTCTCATCTAAAAAACTTACTTTAAATGACACCCCCATGAAAACTTCCATTCTCTCTCTTACCCTTGCTGACTCTTGTTCACCTCTCTTTCTGAATTTCCATAGCATATTAGTTTTCTCTTACATGACTTATAGCTTGCCACCATTTTAGCTATTTTTTTTTCCTTTAAGATATCTTATTTTAATTTTAGCTATTTTTGTGTTTATCTTTCTTTAAATAAATGACTAAGGCTATATCTTGCTCATCTTTGCATTTACTGCAGCACCTGCTACCATGTCCTACCCATATTAGGGACTTGATACATATTAATTGGGATTCCACCAATACTCACATTTTGTGGAGACCTGCGTAGTCATCTCCAAACCTCAGATGATCCCAAATCATACTGATGAAACAATATATTCAACTAGATTCTAGCTATTCCTTAATCTACCTGAGGAATGACTAACTGATTAAAAATGTTAAGCTTTCTTTCTCTTTTCCCTTTGAGTAATCTGTGCTGATATAACACATATTTCTCAAAGGTTCCCAGAGGCAAATTCAGTTACCAATAAAAAAAAAAAAAAAGCATAAGAACCAGCAGGGCAGAGTGAACGAGCTTGGTATTTAGAATCAGATACATCTACTGGAGATTGAACCCATGCCCCCTGCAGTGGAAGGGCAGGGTCTTAACTTAGACCCCAGACAAGTCCCTAGAATCAGACACACCTAGATTTGTAAATGTCACCTACCAATACCAAAAAGAAAAGTTTGACAAATTACATAACCTATAGTTCTACAGTTTTCACATCTGAGGAAAATACCTCAGAGAGTCGTTGTGAGGGTTAAAGGCAAAAATGAAAACCAATATATCAGTCGTTAATGTTTGGATAGCATTTGTATAGTATCACAACTCAACGGACTGAGTTTGAACAAACTCTGGGAAATAGTGAAGGACAGGGAAGCCTGGTGCACTTCAGTCCATGGGGTTACAAAGAGTTGGATGAGGCTTAATGACTGAACAACAACAAACAGCAATGTTAACATTAAAATTTAAATGTTTGAAAATTTTGATACAGATTTCTGGGTCAAGATGGATGACTGAGTACATATGTTTATCTCTTTTCTTCCTCCCCAAAATGATACTAAATAATTTTTAAGGCTGAAACACCCAAGAGCAAACAATGAGTGGGGTCACCATCAGACTTGAGATTTTAAAATAGAGAGTAAAGAAAGAGAATTGACAGAAGCTGAAGCGAAGAAACCATGGGATAGAAAAATTAAAATTTGCATAGATGAGGATACAGTCAGTGAGGGATCCAGCTAAACCAGATCCCTGTAGAGGTTCTAGATTCAGAGGAAAGAAATGATGGAAGGCAAGTGGGTGGGGTGTATGACTGGGAAATGCCACTCTTGCCCTGAGAGGGGATCTGCTGAGCTTTGAACCACTTTAGCTATAGAATCATCAATTCAGAGCAAGCAGAGATTAAAGATATTCTCAGACACATATGGCTCCATACTTCCTTCTTAGGAAGATCCTTTAAAATGCACTCCAGCAAAACAAAGAAGTGAAGCATGAGAGGAAAATATAGGATTCAGAAAGCAGAAGAGGAAACTAGGTCAGCAGTGTTGGAAAGAATCAAGTGGACAGTTAGCAGAAACAAGACCAAACAAGAACATGAAAACTGTCAACTCTGGAGGAAGATATGCAGAAAGGGGACAAGATAGGCTGTATGGTGTGAATGGCCACCTGGACACAAAATATGAAATAATAGTTAAGCCAAATTCAAAGAGGACATCATTGAATTTGAAGAAACTCACAAGGGGATTTTAAGCAAGAGTCAGAATAAGCAAGAAGCTGGAGGCATTAGGTTTTGGTGAAAAAAGTTAATAATTATTTTTTCAAGAAGACAAGAGCAGGATAAAGCAGCATGGAGTTCCGAGGCAGGAGGCACAATCCAAATATAGAGAAAAGTCTAATATGGAATGATTGATGGAGAATGGGAAAGAGACCAACTGAACAATCATCCTTGATTGAAACAGAAGCAGTGATACCGGAAACAGGGAGAAAAAAAGAGAAATCCTGGCAAATCTCTTGGCTTTGCAATGAGGAATATTCCCACATTCACAATATTATAGTCATAATAATATAAATGTCAATTACCAGCCTTCAACTTTGAAGATCAACCAGTTAAAAAGTATAGATGTCTTAATTGTGGTTACAAAACAGCAAATGTTTTCAAATTTGCCAATTTAAAAGTAAAGGTAGATTGACAGAAATGGGAAGAATTGGTGTTATAGAACCAAACTTGGGTCCACTCATCTGAATGCAGTAAAGCCCGTCTACTGACACCAGGTTTTCATGAAGAAAAGTGCAGCATTTATTGCAGGACACCAAGCAAGAAGGTCTGCTAATGCTTAAAAGACCCAGGCTCCCTGATGAGTTTTAGGGAAGCATTTTATTTCATGCTATATTTATTTTTAATTTTTTCATAATATATATATTTTATTGAAGTATAGTTGACTTATAGTGTTTCAGGTGCACAGCAAGGTGATTCAGCTATACATAGGTACATATATTATTTTTGAAATTATTTTCCATTATAAGTTATTATAAGATATTGACTGCAGTTCCCTGTGCTGTACAGTAAACCTTTGTTGCTTATCTATCTTTTTAATTAGAAATCTAGCATTTTATTCATGCTAAGTCAAACAAGTGGAATCAAAATATTATAAATTTCTTACTTAGGCAAAAATTCATGTTTTCTAAAATACACATATTATTTACATGCTGTGCTGTGCTGTGCTTAGTCACTCAGTCGTGTTCATCTCTTTGTGATCCCCATGGACTGTAGCCCACCAGGCTCCTCTATCCATGGGGATTCTCCAGGCAAGAATACTGGAGTGGGTTGCCATGCCCTCCTCCAGGGGATCTCCCCAACCCAGGGATTAAACCCAGATCTCTGGCATTGCAGATGGATTCTTTACTAACTGAGTCACCAGGGAAGCCCAAGAATACTGGAATGGAAAGCCTATCCCTTCTCCAGGGGGTCTTTCTGTCCCAGGAATCAAACCAGGGTCTCCTGCATTGCAGGTGGATTATTTACCAGCTGAGCTATCAGGGAAGCCCAATTATTTATATGTATATGGATACAAGAACGTTTCTACTATGTTTGATAAAGGCTTGAAAAAAATCATCAATAAAAAGAAAATAAGAGATGGAGAAATTGGAAAACATAAACTGAATGAAATGGGAGCACAGAATATGAAATAGAAAAAATGAAAACAGTTAGGAAAAAGTGAAAAATCATCATACAGTCCAGTTGTTCTTAAACATGACTACTCATTAGAAATATATCTGGAGCTCTGGGGGAAAAAAGGTAATACCTGGTCATTTGTAACTTTTTAAAAATTTCAAGATAATTCTGACATGCATCTGGATTTTAAAAAGTGATTACAGGTTTTTCTATTAAAGCCTAGTTTTGGTGAAATATAGTTCTATTATTTTTCTGTTGACCAATCATGATGCAAAAGTATTAAGTGAGTAGTGGTTACATAATCACAATAGTAAAAGATGTTTATCAGTATTCACAATCAATAGCCAGACAAAAAATAAAAGATAATTACAATTGCAAACCGTAATGAGAACATGATTAACTTAACAATATAAAATAATTACATATGATTTGGGGGATCAAGTAGAGTGGTGTGGTAAGTGGAAGTGCATGCATGCACAAGTTTTCATCTGTCAAGCCAGTCTATGTCTTTTGGTTGGTGCATCTAATCTATTTACATTTAAGGTAATTATCTATATGTATGATCCTATTACCATTTTCTTAATTGTTTTTGGTTTATTTTGTGTAGGTCTTTTCCTTCTCTTATATTTTCTGCCTGGAGAAGTTCCCTTAGCATTTGTTGTAAATCTGGTTTGGTGGTGCTGAATTCTCTTAACTTTTGCTTGTCCGGAAAGCTTTTCATTTCTCCATCAATCTGAATGAAAGTCTTCCTAAGTAGAGTACTCTTGGTTGTAGGCTCTTCCCTTTCATCACTAAATATATCATGGCACACTTTCACTTTTCACTTTCATGCATTGGAGAAGGAAATGGCAACTCACTCCAGTGTTCTCACCTGGAGAATCCCGGGGATGGGGGAGCCTGGAGGGCTGCTGTCTATGTGGTTGCACGGAGTCAGACACAACTGAAGCGACTTAGCAGCAGCAGCAGCAGCAATACCTTCTGGCTAGTAGAGTTTCTGTTGAAAAATCAAGTGATAGCCTGATGGGAGTTCCCTTGTATATTATTTGACATTTTTCCCTTGTTGCTTTTAATATTTTATCTTCTGTTCAGTTCAGTCGCTCAGTCATGTCCGACTCTTTGTGACCCCATGAATTGCAGCACGCTAGGCCTCCCTGTCTATCACCAAATCCCGGAGTTCACTCAAACTCACATCCATCGAGTCAGTGATGCCATCCAGCCATCTCATCCTCTGTTGTCCCCTTCTCCTCCTGCCCCCAGTCCCTCTTTCTAATGAGTCGACTCTTCGCATGGGGTGGCCAAAGTATTGGAGTTTCAGCTTCAGCAACAGTCCTTCCAAAGAACACCCAGGACTGATCTCCTTTAGAATGGACTGGTTGGATCTCTTTGCAGTCCAAGGGACTCTCAAGAGTCTTCTCTAACACCACAGTTCAAAAGCATCAATTCTTCGGTGCTCAGCCGTCTTCACAGTCCAACTCTCAGATCCACATATGACCACTGGAAAAACCATAGCCTTCACTAGACGGACCTTTGTTGCCAAAGTAATGTCTCTGCTTTCTAATATGCTGTCTAGGTTGGTCGTAACTTTCCTTCCAAGGAGTAAGCATCTTTTAATTTCATGGCTGCAATCACCATCTGCAGTGATTTTGGAGACCCCAAAAATAAATCTGACACTGTTTCCACGTTTTCCCCATCTATTTCCCATGAAGTGATGGGACCAGATGCCATGATCTTCGTTTTCTGAATGCTGAGCTTTAAGCCAACTTTTTCACTCTCCTCTTTCACTTTCATCAAGAGGCTTTTTAGCTCCTCTTCACTTTCTGCCATAAAGGTGGTGTTATCTGCATATTTTATCTTAGTCTTTAATTTTTGTCAGTTTGATTACAATGTGTCTTGGTGTAGTCCTCTTTGGGTTTACCCTGCCTGGGTCTCTCTGGACTTGGTTTTCTGGACTTGGCTCACTATTTCCTTTCCCATGTTAAGGAACCTTTCAGCTATTATCTCTTCAAATATTTTCTTGGTCCTTTCTGTTTCTCATCTCCTTCTGGGACCCCTATAATGTGAATGTTTGTGCTTTTAATGTTGTCCCAAAGATTTCTTAGGCTGTCTTCATTTCTTTTCTTTTTTTTTTTCCTATATTCTGTTCTGTGGCAATGATTTCCACCATTCTGTCCTCCAGGTCATTTATCCATTCTTCTGCCTCAATTATTCTGCTATTGACTCCTTATAGCATATTGTTCATCTCTTTTTGTTTGTTCTTTAGTTCTATAGGCTTTTGGTATACAATGCTTGCATGGATCTTCACTGTTTCCCTGAGATGCTGGATCATCTTCACTATCATTACTCTGAATTCTTTTTCTCAAAGGTTGCCTATCTCCACTTCATTTAGTTGTTTTTCTGGGGTTTTATCTTGTCCCTTCATCTATGACATAACTTTCTGTTTTTTGGGGGTTTTTTTTGTTTTTTTGTTTTTATCCTGATTAGCTTTCTGCTATCTAGGTTTTGTTTTAGCCACTGTGGGATGGGGTTTTTCTTGCTTCTTCTGTCTCTCCTCTGATGGAGGAGGCTAAGACGCTTGTGTAAGCTTCCTGATGTGAGGGACTGGTGGGAAAAACTGGGGCTTGTTTTGGTGGGCAAGACCTTGCTCAGTAAAGCTTTAATCCAATTATCTGCTGGTGGGTGGGGCTGCACTCTCTCTCACAGATGTTTGGCCTGAGACAACACACCCCTGGAGCCTATAGGGTCCGTACTAGGGTTAATGTGGAACTCCAAGAGGGTTTATGTCAAGGGGAACCTTCCCAGCTTGCTGCTGCCAGTGCTGCCAGTGCTGTGGTGAGCCCCTGCTGACCCACACCTCCACAGGAAGCCTTCCAATGCTGCCAGGTAATTTTAGCTCAGTTTCCTGTAGGGTCATTGCTCTGTTCCTCTGAGTCTTGGTGTGCACAAGAATTTGTTCGTGCCCTCCAAAGTGGAGTCTTTGTATCCCCCAGTCCTGTGGAAGTCCTATAACCAAATCCTGCTGCACTTCAAGTCCAGATTCCCTGGGAATTCCCAGTCCCTTTGTCAGATCCCCAGGCTTGGAAGCTTGATGTGGGGTTCAGAACCTTCACAACAGTGGGAGAGCTTCTTTGGTATTATTATTCTCAAGTTTGTGGGTCACCCAGCCTGTGGGTATGGGATTTGACTTTTGTCATGATGGCATCCCTCCTACCATCTCACTGTGATTTCTTCTTCGTCTTTGGACGTGGGGTATCTTTTTCTGATGGATTCCAGTGTCCTCCTGTCACTGACAGTTCAACAGCTAGTTGCAATTTTGGTCCTTTCACATAAAAAGATGAGTGCACATCCTTCTACTCTGCCATCTTGAACTGGACGCCTCAGGGAAGGTTTTTAAAGGCTAGGTGAGAGAGGGAAGTTCAGGGTGTGTGGTCAGCTCAATGGCAGTATCTGATTGGTTGATGGTGAGTTCACAGGGCCCTGTCACAGAGGTTCACGTTGTCAATTCTCAGGCTCCTGCAAGTCTGGGTGCTTTGTACTCATGGTTATCACAGAATTAACTTCTACATCTGGTCAGGGTTTTAGTGCCTGTAAAACAACTCAACAATGTGCACTTGACCTTCAGGGAGGAACTAAAGATTCTTTGACTCTTCTATATGGCTAATTTACTGTTTAAATTGTCACCAGGCCTGGCCCAACTGCTACTTCTTGTTACTACAAGTTCACTTTCTTTCCATCATCGATTCAGCCTTTTGTGATTCAGGGGAAGCCTGGGAGACTACAAGTTTTCTACAAACAAGAGGCAGAAAGAGGGCATGCGTGGGGGTGGGGGAGGGGTTGGAATCCAACCCAGGAAAGCCCCATAGGGCCTTGCTTGATTATAGAAGGAGGGAAAGGGAGAAGTGCATTATTTTCTTATTTGACAAACTGAACAGTCAAGAAATACTGACTCTGTCAAAGAAATGAGAGATAAAGGTAAGCACAGTACATGTATTATATATATTACTGACTGCATAAGCAAACACCTGAGAAACTAAACAGCAGTATTAGGCAAAGTAGATGAAGTTTGGGGGAATGGAAAGTGAGCTAAATCTGATGTATTATTATAGGAAGTTGATGATAAAGTCCACAGTAGATAAGAAAGGATAGAATAGCAAAAGCCAACTGTAACAGAGGATACTGAAAGGTTGTTGCTGACCCATGAAAGGATGCCAGGATTCTTGGTCTCCGGAGGAGAATTCAGTCCGGGGCCAGAGACAAAGCTTGATTGCTCAGAGCTTTTATGCAATAGAGTTTATTAAAGTATAAAAGGCATAGAGAGGGGGGAGGAGCCAAGATGGCGGAGGAGTAGGACGGGGAGAACACTTTCTCCCCCACAAATTCATCAAAAGAGCATTTAAACGTCGAGTAAATTCCACAAAACAACTTCTAAATGCCGGCAGAGGACATCAGGCACCCAGAAAAGCAGCCCAACTCTTCAAAAGGAGGTAGGAAAAAATATAAAAGACAAAAAAAGAGACAAAAGAGGGAGGGACGGAGTTCCGTCCCGGGAAGGGAGTCTTAAAAAGAGAGAAGTTTCCAAACACCAGGAAACCCTCTCACTGCCGAATCTGTGCCGAGCTTTGGAAGCACAGAGGGCAACATAAAAGGGAGGGAAAAAAAAAAATAAATAAACAATCAAAAATCGCGGATTGTGAGCCCTACGGGAACTCCCCCAGCGGAGAAGCAGCGCAGACGCCTGCACACGGCATTAGCAAGCGGGGGCTGGGCAGGGAAGTGCGGCGCGGGCTGTGTCCCTTAGAGTAAGAATCGGGTGGAATGTCCTGAGCGCTATCTGAGCGAAATAATTTGGGCTAGCAAACCAGACTGTGGGATATCTACCACGCGAAAAGCCAGCCCTAACCTAAGACACCGCCAGGCCCGCGCACAGAACAAAGGACTGAACAGAGATAGCCGGCTGCAGACCTTCCCCCTCCGGTGACAGGCAGCCAGAGCCGGAAGGGGGCAATCGCAGCCCCAGAGAGACCCTATCTATAAAACTGTAAGCAGGCTTCTTTGCTAACTAAAACTTCTTGGGGGTCTTGACGGTCAACATCTGCCTGAGAAGGTGCGCCGGTTTTACACCCAGATAACCGAGTGGCGGGGAGGCGATAAGTCGCAGCATTGGCACCCGCCAAACACCTCATCACCTGAGCTGCTCGGATCTGGGAAGAACACAAAACGCAGGCCCAACCGAGTCTGCGCCTCTGAGGACTACCCGAGTGCCTGAACCTGAGCGGCTTGGACCTGGGAGCTCAGCCCAGGGCCGGCCTCTGATTGTTCCCGGCGGAACAACCTAGAGCCCAAGCAGCGTGGGCAGGGAGGCTACACGCGCCGTGAGCGGGGGCAGACCCAGTGTGGCTGAGGCACTGCGAGCGCACGCCAGTGTTATCTGTTTGCAGCATCCCTCCCTCCCTCCCCACAGCGCGGCTGAACAAGTGAGCCTAAATTAAAAAAAAAAAAAAAAAATAGTGTCCTCAACCATCCCCTTTGTGTCAGGGCGGGAACCAGACACTGAAGAGACCAGCAAACAGAAGAAGCTATAACAGAGGGAAACGCCTTGGAAGCTACAGGCCATAGATTAAAACCCTGTGGTTACTACGGATTACATAGGAAGGGGCCTATAGATCTTGAGAAATATAAGTCGGACTAAGGAACTGCCAAAAATGAACTGAACCCACAATACTCACAACAAAACCAGAGAAAGACCTAGATATATTTTTACTATTTTTACTATCAATCTTTCTTTCTTTTTTTAATTAAAAAAAAAATCTTTTTTAAGTCCTCTATTGTCCTTTAATTTTCACTTTTATAACTATTACTTTGCAAAAAAAAAAAAAAAAAAAAACACGCTATTTTTTTTTCTTCTTCAGCAAACTTCATATATATATTTTATAATTTTTTGACCGTGTTTTTTTTTTTTTTCTTTTTCTTATTTTCTTTAACATTGTATTTTTGAAATTCCAAACTCTACTCTAGATTTTTAATTTTAGCCTTTTGATATATGTTATCAATCTTGTACCTATAGTTTTTTTCATTATTTCTGTGACTTTTTTTTCCCTCTGTTTCTTTCTCTTCTTCTTTTATATAACATCGTATATCTGCAATTCCAAACTCTACTCAAGATTTTTAATTTATGCTTTTTGGTATTTGATATCAATTTTGTACCTGTATTTTCTTTATAATTTTTGCGACATGTTTTTGTTGGTTTGTTTATTTTCTCTCTTTATTTTTCTTCTTCTTCTTTTTTTTTTTTTTTTTTTTTTAACGTTGTATTTTTGAAACTCCAAACTCTACTCTAGATTTTTAATTTTTGCTTTTTGGTATTAGTTATCAATTTTGTACCTGTAGTTTCTTTATAATTTTCACGACCTTGTTTGTTTTTCTTTGTTCGTTTTTTTCTCTCTTTCTTTTCCTTCTTCTTTTCATTAACATCGCATTTTTGAAATTCCAAACTCTACTCTAGATTTCTAATTTTTGTTTTTATGTATTTGTTACCAATTTTGTACCTTTAAGAACCCAATCTTCAGGACCCATTTTTCACTAGTGTACGAGATTACTGGCTTGACTGCTCTCTCTCCCTTTGGACTCTCCATTTTCTACACCAGGTCACCTGTATCTCCTCCCTAACCCCTCTCTACTCTACCCAACTCTGTGAATTTCTGTGTGTTCCAGACGGTGGAGAACACTTAAGGAACTGATTACTGGCTGGATCTGTCTCCCTCCTTTTCATTTCCCCCTTTTATCCTTCTGGCCACCTCTGTCTCCTGCCTCCTTCTTCTCTTCCCTGTATAACTCCGTGAACATCTCTGAGCGGTCCAGTTGTGGAGTGCACATAAGGAAGTGACTACTGGCTAGCCCACTCTCTCCACTATTGATTCCACCTCATCTCATTTGGGTCACCTCTAACTCCCTCCCCCCTCTTCTCTTCTCCATGTAACGCTGTGAACCTCTCTGAGTGACCCTCACAGTAGAGAAACTTTTCATCTTTAACGTAGATGGCTTATCAGTGGTGCTGTATAGAAGGAGAAGTTTTGAAACTACTGTAAAATTAAGACCGATAACTGGAAGTAGGAGGCTTAAGCCCAAACCCTGACTCCAGGGAACTCCTGACTCCAAGGAACATTAATTGACAGGAGCTCATCAAACGCCTCCATACCAACACTGAAACCAAGCACCACACAAGGGCCAACAAGTTCCAGGGAAAGACATAACAAGCAAATTCTCCAGCAACAAAGGAACACAGCCCTGAGCTTCAAGATACAGGCTGCCCAAAGTCACCCCAAAACCATAGACATCTCATAACTCATTACTGGACATTTCATTACACTCCAGAGAGAAGAAATACAGCTCCATCCACCAGAACATCGACACAAGCTTCCCTAACCAGGAAACCTTGACAAGCCACCTGTACAAACCCACACACAGCGAGGAAACGCCACAATAAAGAGAACTCCACAAACTGCCAGAATACAGAAAGGACACCCCAAACTCAGCAATTTAAACAAGATGAAGAGACAGAGGAATAGCCAGCAGATAAAGGAACAGGATAAATGCCCACCAAACCAAACCAAAGAGGAAGAGATAGGGAATCTACCTGATAAAGAATTCCGAATAATGATAGTGAAATTGATCCAAAATCTTGAAATTAAAATGGAATCACAGATAAATAGCCTGGAGGCAAGGATTGAGAAGATGCAAGAAAGGTTTAACAAGGACTTAGAAGAAATAAAAAAGAGTCAATATATAATGAATAATGCAATAAGTGAAATTAAAAACACTCTGGAGGCAACAAATAGTAGAATAACAGAGGCAGAAGATAGGATTAGTGAATTAGAAGATAGAATGGTAGAAATAAATGAATCAGAGAGGATAAAAGAAAAACGAATTAAAAGAAATGAGGACAATCTCAGAGACCTCCAGGACAATATTAAACGCTACAACATTCGAATCATAGGGGTCCCAGAAGAAGAAGACAAAAAGAAAGACCATGAGAAAATACTTGAGGAGATAATAGTTGAAAACTTCCCTAAAATGGGGAAGGAAATAATCACCCAAGTCCAAGAAACCCAGAGAGTCCCAAACAGGATAAACCCAAGGCGAAACACCCCAAGACACATAGTAATCAAATTAACAAAGATCAAACACAAAGAACAAATATTAAAAGCAGCAAGGGAAAAACAACAAATAACACACAAGGGAATTCCCATAAGGATAACAGCTGATCTTTCAATAGAAACTCTTCAGGCCAGGAGGGAATGGCAAGACATACTTAAAATGATGAAAGAAAATAACCTACAGCCCAGATTATTGTACCCAGCAAGGATCTCATTCAAGTATGAAGGAGAAATCAAAAGCTTTTCAGACAAGCAAAAGCTGAGAGAATTCTGCACCACCAAACCAGCTCTCCAACAAATACTAAAGGATATTCTCTAGACAGGAAACACAAAAATGGTGTATAAATTCGAACCCAAAACAATAAAGTAAATGGCAACGGGGTCATACTTATCAGTAATTACCTTAAACGTAAATGGGTTGAATGCCCCAACCAAAAGACAAAGACTGGCTGAATGGATACAAAAACAAGACCCCTGCATATGTTGTCTACAAGAGACCCACCTCAAAACAGGGGACACATACAGACTGAAAGCGAAGGGCTGGAAAAAGATTTTCCATGCGAATAGGGACCAAAAGAAAGCAGGAGTAGCAATACTCATATCAGATAAAATAGACTTTAAAACAAAGACTGTGAAAAGAGACAAAGATGGTCACTACATAATGATCAAAGGATCAATCCAAGAAGAAGATATAACAATTATAAATATATATGCACCCAACACGGGAGCACCGCAGTAAGACAAATGCTAACAAGTATGAAAGAAGAAATTAACAATAACACAATAATAGTGGGAGACTTTAATACCCCACTCACACCTATGGATAGATCAACTAAACAGAAAATTAACAAGGAAACACAAACTTTAAACGATACAATAGACCAGTTAGACCTAATTGATATCTATAGGACATTTCATCCCAAAACAATGAATTTCACCTTCTTCTCAAGCGCACATGGAACCTTCTCCAGGATAGATCACATCCTGGGCCATAAAGCTAGCCTTGGTAAATTCAAAAACATAGAAATCATTCCAAGCATCTTTTCTGACCACAATGCAGTAAGATTAGATCTCAATTACAGGAGAAAAACTATTAAAAAATCCAACATATGGAGGCTGAACAACACGCTGCTGAATAACCAACAAATCACAGAAGAAATCAAAAAAGAAATCAAAATTTGCATAGAAACGAATGAAAATGAAAACACAACAACCCAAAACCTGTGGGACACGGTAAAAGCAGTCCTAAGGGGAAAGTTCATAGCAATACAGGCACACCTCAAGAAACAAGAAAAAAGTCAAATAAATAACCTAACTCTACACCTAAAGCAACTAGAAAAGGAAGAAATGAAGAACCCCAGGGTTAGTAGAAGGAAAGAAATCTTAAAAATTAGAGCAGAAATAAATGCAAAAGAAACAAAAGAGACCATAGCAAAAATCAACAAAACCAAAAGCTGGTTCTTTGAAAGGATAAATAAAATTGACAAACCATTAGCCAGACTCATCAAGAAACAAAGGGAGAAAAATCAAATCAATAAAATTAGAAATGAAAATGGAGAGATCACAACAGACAACACAGAAATACAAAGGATCATAAGAGACTACTATCAACAACTATATGCCAATAAAATGGACAACGAGGAAGAAATGGACAAATTCTTAGAAAAGTACAACTTTCCAAAACTCGATCAGGAAGAAATAGACAATCTTAACAGACCCATCACAAGCACGGAAATTGAAACTGTAATCAAAAATCTTCCAGCAAACAAAAGCCCAGGTCCAGACGGCTTCACAGCTGAATTCTACCAAAAATTTAGAGAAGAGCTAACACCTATCCTGCTCAAACTCTTCCAGAAAATTGCAGAGGATGGTAAACTTCCAAACTCATTCTATGAGGCCACCATCACCCTAATACCAAAACCTGACAAAGATCCCACAAAAAAAGAAAACTACAGGCCAATATCACTGATGAACATAGATGCAAAAATCCTTAACAAAATTCTAGCAATCAGAATCCAACAACACATTAAAAAGATCATACACCATGACCAAGTGGGCTTTATCCCAGGGATGCAAGGATTCTTCAATATCCGCAAATCAATCAATGTAATACACCACATTAACAAATTGAAAAATAAAAACCATATGATTATCTCAATAGATGCAGAGAAAGCCTTTGACAAAATTCAACATCCATTTATGATCAAAACTCTCCAGAAAGCAGGAATAGAAGGAACATACCTCAACATAATCAAAGCTATATATGACAAACCCACAGCAAACATTATCCTCAATGGTGAAAAATTGAAAGCATTTCCTCTAAAGTCAGGAACAAGACAAGGGTGCCCACTTTCACCATTACTATTCAACATAGTTTTGGAAGTTTTGGCCACAGCAATCAGAACAGAAAAAGAAATAAAAGGAATCCAAATTGGAAAAGAAGAAGTCAAGCTCTCACTGTTTGCAGATGACATGATCCTCTACATAGAAAACCCTAAAGACTCCACCAGAAAATTACTAGAACTAATCAATGACTATAGTAAAGTTGCAGGATATAAAATCAACACACAGAAATCCCTTGCATTCCTATACACTAATAATGAGAAAACAGAAAGAGAAATTAAGGAAACAATTCCATTCACCATTGCAACAGAAAGAATAAAATACTTAGGAATATATCTACATAAAGAATCTAAAGACCTATATATAGAAAACTATAAAACACTGGTGAAAGAAATCAAAGAGGACACTAACAGATGGAGAAATATACCATGTTCATGGATTGGAAGAATCAATATAGTGAAAATGAGTATACTACCCAAAGCAATCTATAGATTCAATGCAATCCCTATCAAGCTACCAACAGCATTCTTCACAGAGCTAGAACAAATAATTTCACAATTTGTATGGAAAAACAAAAAACCTCGAATAGCCAAAGCGATCTTGAGAAAGAAGAATGGAACTGGAGGAATCAACCTACCTGACTTCAGGCTCTACTACAAAGCCACAGTTATCAAGACAGTATGGTACTGGCACAAAGACAGAAATATAGATCAATGGAACAAAATAGAAAGCCCAGAGATAAATCCACGCACATATGGACACCTTATCTTTGACAAAGGAGGCAAGAATATACAATGGATTAAAGACAATCTCTTTAACAAGTGGTGCTGGGAACTCTGGTCAACCACTTGTAAAAGAATGAAACTAGAACACTTTCTAACACCATACACAAAAATAAACTCAAAATGGATTAAAGATCTCAACGTAAGACCAGAAACTATAAAACTCCTAGAGGAGAACATAGGCAAAACACTCTCTGACATACATCACAGCAGGATCCTCTATGACCCACCTCCCAGAATATTGGAAATAAAAGCAAAAATAAACAAATGGGACCTAATTAACCTTAAAAGCTTCTGCACATCAAAGGAAACTATTAGCAAGGTGAAAAGACAGCCTTCAGAATGGGAGAAGATAATAGCAAATGAAGCAACTGACAAACAACTAATCTCGAGAATATACAAGCAACTCCTACAGCTCAACTCCAGAAAAATCAATGACCCAATCAAAAAATGGGCCAAAGAACTAAATAGACATTTCTCCAAAGAAGACATACAGATGGCTAACAAACACATGAAAAGATGCTCAACATCACTCATTATCAGAGAAATGCAAATCAAAACCACTATGAGGTACCATTTCACACCAGTCAGAATGGCTGCGATCCAAAAGTCTACAAGTAATAAATGCTGGAGAGGGTGTGGAGAAAAGGGAACCCTCTTGCACTGTTGGTGGGAATGCAAACTTGTACAGCCACTATGGAGAACAGTGTGGAGATTCCTTAAAAAACTGGAAATAGACATGCCTTATGATCCAGCAATCCCACTGCTGGGCATACACACTGAGAAAACCAGAAGGGAAAGAGACACGAGTACCCCAATGTTTATCGCAGCACTGTTTATAATAGCCAGGACATGGAAGCAACCTAGATGTCCATCAGCAGATGAATGGATAAGAAAGCTGTGGTACATATACACAATGGAGTATTACTCAGCCATTAAAAAGAATACATTTGAATCAGTTCTAATGAGGTGGATGAAACTGGAGCCTATTATACAGAGTGAAGTAAGCCAGAAAGAAAAACACCAATACAGTATACTAACGCATATATATGGAATTTAGAAAGATGGTAACAATAACCCTGTGTACAAGACAGCAAAAGAGACACTGATGTATAGAACAGTCTTATGGACTCTGTGGGAGAGGGAGAGGGTGGGAAGATTTGGGAGAATGGCATTGAAACATGTAAAATATCATGTATGTAATGAGTTGCCAGTCCAGGTTCAACGCACGATACTGGATGCTTGGGGCTGGTGCACTGGGACGACCCAGAGGGATGGAATGGGGAGGGAGGAGGGAGGAGGGTTCAGGATGGGGAACACATGTATACCTGTGGCGGATTCATTTTGATATTTGGCAAAACTAATACAGTTATGTAAAGTTTAAAAATAAAATAAAATTTAAAAAAAAAATAAATAAAAGGCATAGAGAAAGCTTCTGACATAGACATCAGAAGGGGGCAGAAAAAGTACCCCCTTGCTAGTGTCAGCAAAGGAGTTATACCTTTTAATTAGTTATTACAATGAATCAAAAGATTGTCTCAAGTTTGTGAAAACTTTACCAGACATACTCCAGCAACTTAAATTTTAGGATAACAAGATTAGATATTTAACAATAGAAAGATCCTCCAGACCCACTCCCATAGTATACATTCTAAGATATCAGAATTAGTCAGAAGGTTTTCAGGAAGGAGAAACTGTCCTCCAGCCCAATACATTGTTGTTGTATAATCCCTAGTACAGAGTTTAAACTGAGTTGTGTAATTGACTGAGACTAAGGAATGCAAAGGGAAAAAAAACGTTTCTCCTTTTCTCCTCCTTGAGAATTCCAGACCCCCAGTCCCCACTTCAAAAGCCCCAGAACCCTTTCTCCTCCTGTGGGACCCTGAGTTTCTTATCAATCTGCCTAGGAATTGACTCCCTCAACACCACTGACAGTGTTTGCCTCCAGGATCAGACATGGGTGGAAATGAGTAGAAATGGGTGCATTCAGAAATTGGTGCTTTCCATAACTACCACTTTCATACTGTTTTATTTTCCATTCATGTACTTGTATAATTTATATTTTAAGTTAATATAAATAATGAAAACTCTTGAAATTTTCTGTGTAGAATCAATGTTTCTTAGTGACAAAACTAAAATGATTTATAAAGGTATTTATATTGTTGTAAATGGCAATAAATACATGTCTTTTTTGCATATTTCCAATATATTTTGAAAAGCATTCTTTAAGTGTGACTATTTCTGCCCTGGAAGCTTGAATCTCAATAAAATATAAAATGAATTTAATAACTATAGTTCAGATAAGGAGGTTATGTATTGGGGGGTCATGATTTCTGGATTTCTTTTTTTTTTTTTTTTTTTTTTTTTTGTACTATTCACTGTTGACTTAATATTGGTCTTTTTTCTGAAGGGTTTTCAATGCAAGAGATTCAAAGAATAGCTATGCTTATAAATGAATCTAAGGAAGATTCAGTTCAGTTGCTCAGTCATGTCCAACTCTTTGCAACCCCATGAATTGCAGCACACCAGGCCTCCCTGTCCATCACCAACTCCTGGAGTTCACCCAAACCCACGTCCATCAAGTCAGTGATGCCATCCAGCCATCTCATCCTCTGTCATCCCCTTCTCCTCTTGCCCCCAATCCCTCCCAGCATCAGAGTCTTTTCCAATGAGTCAACTCTTCACATGAGGTGGCCAAAGTATTGGAGTTTCAGCTTTAGCATCATTCCTTCCAAAGAACACCCAGGGCTGATCTCCTTCAGAATGGACTGGTTGGATCTCCTTGCAATCCATGGGACTCTCAAGAGTCTTCTCCAACACCACAGTTCAAAAGCATCAATTCTTCAGTGCTCAGCTTTCTTCACAGTCCAACTCTCACATCCATACATGACCACAGGAAAAACCATAACCTTGACTAGACAGACCTTTGTTGGCAAAGTAATGTCTCTGCTTTTGAATATGCTATCTAGGTTGGTCATAACTTTCCCTGCAAGGAGTGTTTTTGAATTTCATGGCTGCAGTCACCATCTGCAGTGATTTTGGAGCCCCAAAAAATAATGTCTAACACTGTTTCCTCTGTTTCCCCATCTATTTCCCATGAAGGGATGGGACCAGATGCCATGATCTTCATTTTCTGAATGTTGAGCTTTAAGCCAACTTTTTCACTCTCCACTTTCACTTTCATCAAGAAACTTTTTAGTTCCTCTTTACTTTCTGCCATAAGGGTGGTGTCATCTGCATATCTGAGGTTATTGATATTTCTCCTGGCAATCTTGATTCCAGCTTGTGTTTCTTCCAGCCCAGCGTTTCTCATGATGTACTCCGCATAGAAGTTAAATAAGCAGGGTGACAATATACAGCCTTTACATACTCCTTTTCCTATTTGGAACCAGTCTGTTGTTCCATGTCCAGTTCTAACTGTTGCTTACTGACATGCATATAGGTTTCTCAAGAGGCAGGTCAGGTAGTCTGGTATTCCCATCTCTTTCAGAATTTTCCACAGTTTATTGTGATCCGCACAGTCAAAGGCTTTGGCATAGTCAATAAAGCAGAAGTAGATGTTTTTCTGAAACTCTCTTGCTTTTTCCATGATCCAGAAGATGTTGGCAATTTGATCTCTGGTTCCTCTGTCTTTTCTAAAACCAGCTTGAACATCAGGAAGTTCACGGTTCACGTATTGCTGAAGACTGGCTTGGAGAATTTTAAGCATTACTTTACCTCGTTTCAAAAAGAAAGATAACTATTCCAAACAAGTAATGCACTGGAAAAAAAAAGTTCACAAAGTGAGATTAAGGAACTCCAAAGGGAAATTCCTGTTAGCTGTCTAGCATAGGAAAAAACGAAGATGATTTCTATTATCAAGCTGAACAGAAAAACATACCAAGGTTATTCGAGCATGAAAACGGAATTTTAACCACTTTTTACCTCAAATCTTTACTCTTTTTTCTGGCTGAAGTTACAAAAGCAAATAGATTTTCAGTTCAGTTCAGTTCAGTCACTCAGTCGTGTCCGACTCTTTGTGACCCCCTGGACTGCAGCACGTGAGGCTTCCCTGTCCATCACCATCTCCTGAAGTTTACTCATACTCATGTCCATTGAGTTGATGATGCCATCCAACCATCTCATCCTCTTTTGGCCCCTTCTCCTCCCACCTTCAATCTTTTCAAGCATCAGGGTATTTTCAAATGAGTCAGCTCTTCTCATCAGGTTGCCAAAGTATTGGAGTTTCAGCTTCAGCATCAGTCCCTCCAATGAATATTCAGGACCGATTTCCTCTAGGATGGACTGGTTGGATCTCTTTGCAGTCCAAGGGACTCTCAAGAGTCTTCTCCAACACAACAGTTCAAAAGCATCAATTTTTCGGTGCTCAGCTTTCTTCACAGTCCAACTCTCACATCCATACATGACTACTGGAAAAACCATAGCCTTGACTAGAAGAACCTTTGTTGGCAAAGTAATGTCTCTGCTTTTGAATATGCTATCTAGGTTGGTCATAACTTTCCCTGCAAGGAGTGTTTTTGAATTTCATGGCTGCAGTCACCATCTGCAGTGATTTTGGAGCCCCAAAAAATAATGTCTAACACTGTTTCCTCTGTTTCCCCATCTATTTCCCATGAAGGGATGGGACCAGGTCCCATGATCTTAATCTGGAAGATTTAAATCTATTTCACCTTCATTACTTCACACAAACTTTGTTTGAAACCAAGTTTTCCCCAAGAGCTCCTTTTCATTTATTTCTATATTAAGCCATTTATTAGATAAAATCATTATACTTTATAATACTCCAGTTTCCTGTGTATACATATACAACTTAAGCCTTGAGGCAAGTATCCACTAAACTGTCACTAAACACATGAATTGACCTCAGTGATTTAAACAATAGCATTTGAGGCTCCAGTTGCTGGAAAATTTGAATCAACTTTTCATTTTACATAGTGCAGGCAATTATGCAACTCAAGTCATAATTGTAGTTGGATTTTAAAATCTATAATGCTCTTCCTCATTGGACAAAATTGTGTCATTTTATCAGAAAAAATTTAGCCATCTCCAAAGATCTGGATTGCTTCTGAGTTTTCTTTAACAAAAATCTCATGATAAACAAGGGTAAAGCCATTGATTTGGTATAATTAGCAGATAAGTTCAAGCAGGCTGAAGAGGCTACTTCCTCTGACCACATCCAAGATGAGTAACTTGTCAAATGCAAACAAATACATTTGTCCTTAGTTACTCACTGCTCATAAAATCTGCCAATTCTCAGGATGCCCAGTAGTCCCCTTAAGTTTGTTGTTGACTGTGTGTTTGTGAGAAATAGGAATGCACTGAATGATATAATAGCATCAGTTTTTAAAGAAATAGCCCAAAGTACATACAAAAGAAATTGACTGAGAAATGACACCTGTGATAATAAATAGAAAAGTGGACTGGAAGAATCTGAGCAATTATTTTCATAAAATGATGCCAGACTCTTATTCTTATATGAAAATCATCACTTTAATATTTTATAGATATCACTTTATTCAAAATTATATTGTTTCAGTGCAATATGGGGCCCTAAATTTTCATCTCAAGCAATTTTTCATTATAATATAAGGTAGCATAATAATCAGTTGGAAAATAATATCCACTTCATTTTGAAATTGTTTATTCTTTAATTTAGTAATACAAGCATCTCTACTTTAAATTACACGTCCTCTGTAAAGATATTTTTAGTTCAAGTTGGTTTAGCAAATGTTTATCCTGTAGCTACTGCAAATCAGAGCTTTATTAAGTATGCTATGCTATGCTAAGTCACTTCAGTCGTGTCCGACTCTGTGTGGCCCCATAGGCGGTAGCCTACCAGGTTATCTACCAGGTAGCCTACCAGGAAGGGGTAGCCTACCCCGTCCCTGGGATTCTCCAGGCAAGAACACTGGAGTGGGTTGCTATTTCCTTCTCCAATGCATGATAGTGAAAGTGAAGTCGCTCAGTCATGTCCGACTCTTAGCAACCCCATGGACCGTAGCCCACCAGGCTTCTCCGTCCATGGGATTTTCCAGGCAAGAGTACTGCAGTGGGGTGCCATTGCCTTCTCTGCTATTAAGTATAGAAGTTTCAAATATAAAGCAAAGAAACAGTAACGTTGAGAGATAATTTTCTCATATAGTGATGGGAATTTAGCAATGAAGTCTTCCAGGAGAACAATTTTGAGATTATGTATTAAAAACTTTAGTACTGTGACTTCCCTGGCAGCTCAGTGCTTAAAACTCTGGGCTTCCACTGCAGGAGGCACAAGTTCAATCTCTGGAATGGGAACTAAGAGCCCACATACCATATGGTGTGGCAAAAAAAACAAGAAACAAAATTATTTACTACATTCTGATCAAGCAATTTCACAAGTTTAGCTTAAGATAAGGTTAATAGGAGGGACAATGCATTCACAAGGTAGTCACAATACAGCACATTTATAATTCTGCCTTTAAAGGCAACTGTCTTTTTTTTTTTTTTTTTTTTTTGATAGTCTCCTCACTTTGGGGATATACATGAACCTTGACTGTAAAATAGAAATTTTCTAAGGAACAGAGTACTTTAGATAACTATTTAAGAGAGGCCCTTGGAGAATAGAGGCTTCCCTGGTGGCTCATAAGGTAAAGAATCTGCCTGCTATGCAGGAGGCTGGGATTTGATCCCTGGGTCAGAAGATCTTCTGGAGAAGGGAATAGCCATCTATTTTTAGTATTCTTGCTTGGGGAATTCCATGGGCAGAGGAGCCTGGCAGGCTGCAGTCCATGGGATCACAAAGAGTCAGACATGACTGAGGAACTAGCACTTGGAGAATTATCAGGGAAAAATTCTAAAAGTCTCTGTAAAGAAAAGTAAAGGTTATAGAACAAAAGAGGAAACTATCACTATGATCATAAAATAGAAAAAGTTGTTCTCCCCATTCTCCACTGAGAGAAGAACCATAGGATTCATAATATATAAGAATGTGAATCTGAGGCAGCTCACAGGTCACTAAATCACATACAGTACAATGGGGCCAGTGATGCAGTGTTAGAGATGTTGCAGTTTCCAGCAAATTCAAAAGAAAAGATTCTCACACATATTCAGAACTAATAACCAAGTTTAAGGAAGCATTTGACATCTGTATTTATCTACCAGAAAACACTTTTTTTCATATTAATTTGATACTGTGAAACTTGGAAGAGTATCTACCTGTTTATTTCAAATATTTTCAAGATATGTGGGTGGGGTAGAGGAGTGTAATAGGAGAGGCTACAGAGAGATGAAAGGGCAAGAATAGGACAATTGAAAGTCAAAACTCATAGAATCATATAGTTTAAAGGGTGAATTTTATAGTATGTATAAATTATACTTCAATAAACTTGGCTTATAGAATAAAATAAGTCAATTATCTTGGAGGAATTTGGTTGAGATTCCATCAAATTTCTGACTACTGGAAAAACCATAACTTTGATTGGACAGACCTTTGTCAACAAAGTAACATCTCTACTTATTAATATGCTGTCTGGGTTACTTATAGCTTTTCTTCCAAGGAGCAAGTGCCTTTTAATTTCATGGTTGCAGTCACCATCTGCAGTGATTTTGGAGCCCAAGATAATAAAGTCTGTCACTGTTTCCCCATCTATTTGCAATGAAGTGTTGGGACCGGAGGTCATGATCTTAGTTTCTGAATGTTGAGTTTTAAGCAAGCTTTTTCATTGTCCTCTTACACTTTCATCAAGAGGCTTTTTAATTCCTCTTTGCTTCTTAACTAGATTATAAATGTCAGTTGCTAAATGTTACTAAGGTAGTTGGTCCCTAGAGCCTGTGAGTTAACTAACCAAGTAAGCATTGCATGCAATTAATTTAAACAAGCATCTAGACTGTAAAGCAAAAATAAAAAAGAGCTGTGATCCACGAGTAAAGTTTAAAAAAAAAAATGTGCCATGATCAGGAGAAATTTTAGATATGGTGGTCTGTTGTTTTTTCACTCTCACAGAAGCAACATGGAGCCTCATGTACTTTTCTTTCCTTCCCACGGGGAAGATGCTGGAGGTCCATCTGGTTGAATGGGACTGATATAAATGGACAATATATTCATAAACTAAGAAAAGAATACAAGACTAATTCCTCAGCTTAAAATCTCATTGTCACAGTTGAAAGATAAGAAAACATATATTGTTTTTATTAATGTCTTTATCCTGGAAGTCTAGGCACAGAAAGTTTACAGAATAAAATTCTATTTACATGTTTTACTGAATTTAGGATTAAAATAAGTCTTTAAAGTAAAAGTTTATAAGAATGATACCTAATTATATCCTAAAGTTGCTTCCCTTTAAAAACGTTTATAAAGCACTAATTCCTTGAATTATATATACCAAAACTCACTCAAGAAGAAATAGATAACATGAATAGTACTATTCTATTGAAAAAAATACTAAATATGTAACTGAAATCTTTCATCAAGTAAAGCTCCAAGCCTAGATGATTTCACTGGTGAATTCTACCAAATATTTAAGGCAGTAACAGTGTCTCTTCTGTTAGAATACTTCCCTTATTTTTTGAGACCAGTATTACATTAATACCAGATCAGATCAGATCAGTTGCTCAGTCGTGTCCAACTCTTTGTGACTCCATGAATTGCAGAACGCCAGGCCTCCCTGTCCAACACCAACTCCCGGAGTTCACTGAGACTCACGTCCATCGAGTCAGTGATGCCATCCAGCCATCTTATCCTCTGTCCTCCCCTTCTCCTCCTGCCCCCAATCCCTCCCAGCATCAGAGTCTTTTCCAATGAGTCAACACTTTGCATGAGGTGGCCAAAGTACTGGAGTTTCAGCTTTAGCATCATTCCTTCCAAAGAAACCTCAGGGCTGATCTCCTTCAGAATGGACTGGTTGGATCTCCTTGCAGTCCAAGAGACTCTCAAGAGTCTTCTCCAACACCACAGTTCAAAAGCATCGATTCTTCGGCGCTCAGCCTTCTTCACAGTCCAACTCTCACATCCATACATGACCACAGGAAAAACCATAGCCTTGACTAGACGGACCTTTGTTGGCAAAGTAATGTCTCTGCTTTTGAATATGCTATCTAGGTTGGTCATAACTTTCCTTCCAAGGAGTAAGCATCTTTTAATTTCATGGCTGCAGTCACCATCTGTAGTGATTTTGGAGCCCCCAAAAATAAAGTCTGACACTGTTTCCACTGTTTCCCCATCTATTTCCCATGAAGTGATGGGACCAGATGCCATGATCTGAGTTTTCTGAATGTTGAGCTTTAAGCCAACTTTTTCACTCTCCACTTCACTTTCATCAAGAGGCTTTTGAGTTCTTCTTCACTTTCTGCCATAAGAGTGGTGTCATCTGCATATCTGAGGTTATTGATATTTCTCCCGGCAATCTTGATTCCAGCTTGTGTTTCTTCCAGCCCAGCGTTTCTCATGATGTACTCTGTATATAAGTTAAATAAACAGGGTGACAATATACAGCCTTGACGTACTCCTTTTCCTATTTGGAACCAGTCTGTTGTTCCATGTCCAGTTCTAACTTATGCTCCCTGACCTGCATACAAATTTCTCAAGAGTCAGGTCAGGTGGTCTGGTATTCCCATCTCTTTCAAAATTTCCCACAGTTTATTGTGATCCACACAGTCAAAGGCTTTGGCATAGTCAATAAAGCAGAAATAGATGTTTTTCTGGAACTCTCTTGCTTTTTCCATGATCCAGCAGATGTTGGCAATTTGACCTCTGGTTCCTCTGCCTTTTCTAAAACCAGCTTGAACATCAGGAAGTTCACGGTTCACGTATTGCTGAAACCTGGCTTGGAGAATTTTGAGCATTACTTTACTAGCATGTGAGATGAGTGCAATTGTGCGGTAGTTTGAGTATTCTTTGGTATTGCCTTTCTTTGAGATTGGAATGAAAACTGACCTTTTCCAGTCCTGTGGCCACTGCCAGTTTTCCAAATTTGCTGGCATATTGAGTGCAGCACTTTCACAGCATCATCTTTCAGGATTCGGAATAGCTCAACTGGAATTCCATCACCTCCACTAGCTTTCTTCGTAGTGATGCTTTCTAAGGCCCACTTGACTTCACATTCCAGGATGTCTGGCTCTAGGTCAGTGATCACACCATCATGATTATCTGGGTCGTGAAGATCTTTTTTCTACAGTTCTGTGTATTTTTGCCATCTCTTCTTAATATCTTCTGCTTCTGTTAGGTCCATACCATTTTTGTCCTTTATCGAGCCCATCTTTGCATGAAATGTTCCTTTGGTATCTCTGATTTTCTTGAAGAGATTTCTAGTCTTTCCCATTCTGTTGTTTTCCTTTATTTCTTTGCATTGATCGCTGAGGAAGGCTTTCTTATCTCTTCTTGCTATTCTTTGGAACGCTACATTCAGATGTTTGTATCTTTCCTTTTCTCCTTTGCTTTTCGCTTCTCTTCTTTTCACAGCTATTTGTAAGGCCTCCCCCAGACAGCCATTTTGCTTTTTGGCATTTCTTTTCCATGGGGATGGTCTTGAACCCTGTCTCCTGTACAATGTCACGAACCTCATTCCATAGTTCATCAAGCACTCTATTTATCAGATCTAGTCCCTTAAATCTATTTCTCACTTCCACTGTATAATACATTATAAAAAAATAAAAATATAGACTGAAGAGCATATTACTCAAAATTATAAACACACATCATGAACATATTCCAGAATCATTATACATTCTTCAAAATATAGTTTTAGTAACTTCATATAATCCATGTTATTAGGTATGACAATCACTTTTCCTACTGTTGGAGGGTGTCCTGTAAGGGTCAATCATTTCCTCTTCTTTTCACTCAAAAATCTGTGCCTTTATTCCTTGTATAGTAAGGCAGATTCTGATTGGATTCTCTCTCTGAGGAATTTGTAATTGAGAGACTAAGAAAACTAAACACTTACTGGTGGATTCTAGGCTTTTGGGGGATTTAAGGAGCATCCATGATTAAACAGCATGCACTGAAGAGCAGAGTTGCAGAAGAAGCTGGAGGATGAATCAAAATACCCTCTATGTCTTTAGTCTCCATATTTATTAATATCATCTTGTAGGCAATCAAAGATTTCTTGAAAAGAGCAATTTAATTATTATTTACTTTACAACAGATAAGCTTCTGAGTCCCTGATGCTTCACTTAGGGTAAAGCCATGAAAACCAGATATTATCCTATACAAATGTGGGGCCTGTGTTACAGTCATGAAAGCCAAAACCTAATTAATCCAACGGTCCCCTCTTTTCCACATAAAGAGAAAAAAGCCTTTTCTCTCTGGAAGTGATACTGGATTCTCACTCCAACCTTTTGGAAGGCAAATAAATTTATTCATAAAAGATAAATCCAACTTTACAACCAAGGAACGTCTCCACATCCCCAGTCTCAACTCACTCCTTGAAGTCAAAATACACACTTCTGTATATAAGTGATATTATAGGGTATTTGTGTTTCTCTCTCTGACTTACTTCCCTTAGTATGATCATCTCTAGTCGCATTCATATTACTCAGACATGGAGTCTAAAAAATGACATGAATTTATTTATGAAGCAGAACAACACACAGACAGAGAAGAGACTTGTGGTTGCCAAGGGGAAGGGTGGTGTGGGAGGGATGGACTGGGATTTGGGGGTTGGTAGATGCAAGCTGCTACATATAGGATGGATGGACAACAAGTCAGTCTGTATAGCACAGGGGACTATATTCAATATCCTGTGATGAACCATAACGGAAAATAATGTTAAATATATATATATAATATTAAATATATATATCTATACTCACACACACACTTTGATATACGGCAGAAATTAACACAACTTTGTTAATCAACTATATTTTAATTTAAAGAAAAAAGAAGTACATCTAGGGTTAGGTAAACTTTTTGGAGTTATTATGGTTTTAAATTACTTCCCAGTGCTCACTCTTTTAGTCAGGTCCCAGGTCTCAGTAAAATTTGCTGAGAAAAATCCTTTACTTCAGAAATACAAAAATATTTTCTCTACAGCCCCTCAAAGCTAGGCAAAGATCGTGGAGCACCAGGGACCGATGTGAAGAGACCAGCTGTCCTGGATACACATGAGTTTTCCTTAATTTTCTCTTTGGGTTAACAGAACCCCAAACTAGTTGTACTTCCTGCTCTTGAATTCCATGAACTACATGGAAATACCCATACAAATCACCTTCCCCTGATCCTTCAGCCAGCTACCATGGGTTTCAGATGTATGATGCATAATAATGCCAAACAAGGAGAGATCTTCAAATTGTCCACAATTTTTCACAAAAGTAAAAACATGTTTTAATATATATTTTCAAAGATAAACTGTGTATTAAATGAAAGAGACTCTATAAAGTCCATAATGTCTATCAATGAGTTGGTTTCCAGGAAGTTTACCCAAAAATGTTACAGTCCTACGGAACAGGTGCTCGCTTTACCACCTCATCTCTAGCACTAGAATCAACACTTAAAACTTTGCCCATTTGTTAGGGTAGATAAAAGTGCTGCCTCACTGTGTGCATTTGCACTTCTACAACTGAAATTTTCACTGTAAATATACTAGTATGCATATACTAGAATCTATCATGAGCTATGTATCTATTGGTTTGGTGCCAATAGAATATTGCTTTTTATTGTAGTTTTATAACATGCTGTCATATACAGAAGTACATGCACTTCTCACTACTTTTGCAAAATTATGCTGTCTAGTATCATGGTTTCATTTTCCAAAATGAACTTCAGATAAATGTTAAAATTACTCTGTCTAGCTTCAAAAACATAGTAACGAGGCCTAGAATGTAATTACATTAAACATACAAATTAACTCGGGAACAATTCAGTTGTTTTGGAGCCAGCTCTGAAAACCAGCTCAGAAAAATAAATTGATAAATAATTCAGAAATTTTGCCAAGTGGTTTTAAATTCTTGGTATCTTGAAAAAAGCCATGGTGAAATTTTTATTCAGTGGAAATCAGCAAATGCCACAAATCATGGCTCTACAGTCCCTCAAAGCCAGGCAAAGATCAGTTTACCAGTACACCACTGAAATAATTTAAATTATGTATTTATGTTTCTTTTAGATATTTCAGCAAAGTTTTTTATCTGGATTTATTTTGATCCCATACATTATCTCTTTTCATACTGTTAATGGAATTCTTGCAGCAAGACTATTAGAGTGTTTTGCCATTTCCTCCTCCAGTGGATGGCCTTTTGTAAGAACTCTCCACTATGACCCATGTGTCTTGGGTGGCCCTGCATAGAAAGAATAGATATATCTTCAATAAAATTGGAGATATCATCAAAGGAATATTTCATAACGATGAGCACGATAAAGGGCAGAAATGGTAAGGACCTAACAGAAGCAGAAGAAATTAAGAAGTAGGAAGAATACACAGAAGAACTATACAAGAAGGTCTTAATGACCCAAATAACTATGATGATATGGTAACTCACCAAGAGCTCAACATCCTGAAGTGTGAAGTCAAGTGGGTCTCAGGGAACATTACTAAAAACAAATCTAGTGGAGGTGATGGAATTACAGCTGAGCTATTTGAAATCCTAAAAGATGACACTATTAAAGTTCTGCACTCAATATGTCACAAATTTGGAAAACTCAGAAGGGGTCACAGGATTGGAAAAGGTTGGTTTTCTTTCCAGTTTCAAAGAAGGGTAGTGCCAAAGAATATTCAGACTACTTAACACTTGTACTCATTTTGAAAGATAGTAGGGTTATGCTCAAAATCCTTAGGTTTCAGCAGTACATGAACCAAGAATTTCTACATGTATAAACTGGGTTTAGAAAAGGCAGAGGAACTTAAGATCAAATTGCCATTATCCATTGGATCATAGAAAAATCAAGGGAATTCCAGAAAAACATCTACTTCTGCTTCATTAACTATGCTAAAGCCTTTGACTTTGCAGATCACAACAAACTGTGGAAAATTCTTAGAGATGTAAATACCAGACCATCCTACCTGTATATACCTCCTGAGAAAACTGAATGCAGGATAAGAAACAACAGTTAGGACCAGACATGGAACAATGGATAGGTTCAAAATTGGGAAAGGGGAAAACAAGGCTTTATTCTGTCACCCTGCTTATTTACCTTATATACAGAGTACAACATGTGAGATGCCAGGCTGGGTGAAACACTAGCTGGAATCAAGATTGCCAGGAAAAACATCAACAACCACAGATATGCAGATACCACTATAATGGCAGAAAGTGAAGAGGAACTAATGAGCCTCTTGATGAGGGTGAAAGAGGAAAGTGAAAAAGTTGGCTTAAAACTCAACTTTCAAAAAACTAAGATCATGGCATCCTGTCCCATCACTTCATGGCAAAAAGAAGGGGGAAAAGTAGAAGCAGTGACAGATTTTCTTTTCTTGGGCTCCAATATCACTGAGAATGATGACTGGAGCCATGAAATTATAAGATGCTTGCTCTTTGGAAGGAAAGTGATGACAAACCTAATCAGCATAGACATCACTTTGCTGACAAAAGTCCGTCTAGTCAAAGCTATGTTTTTTCCAGTAGCCATTTATGGATATTAGAATTGGACCATAAAGAAGTCTGAGAGCCAAAGAATTGATGGTTTCAAACTGTGGTGCTGGAGGAGATTCTTGAGATTCCCTTGAATTGCAAAGAGATTAAACCAATCAATCCTAAAGGAAATCAACCCTGAATATTCATTACAAGGGCTGATGCTGCAGCTCCAGTACTTCGGCCACCTGATGCAAAGACCTGACTCATTGGAAAAGACCCTGATGCTGGAAAAGACTGAAGGTAAATGAGAAGAGGCCAGCAGAGAATGAGATGGTTAGATAGCATCATCCACTCAATGGACATAAATCTGAGCAAAGATCCAGAGATGGTAAAGGACAGAGAACCCTGGTGTGCTGCAGTCCATGGGGTCACAAAAGTCGGACACGACTTGGTAACTGAACAACAAAATATTATTTCTAGGCAGTTTATAAATTTTTAGCTGTTGTGGATGGGCTCTTTTTCTTCTACTGAAATTCCCAAATAACAAAAATATTGACTATTTTTGGCATTTTTTTTTCAATCTGGATAATTTCTTTATTTCTCTTATTGCTTTTAATAGATTTTCCACTAGTTTTCTTATGCTTCCTGGATAGGCCATCATATGTAAATTATGATAATTAATTTTTTCCCCAAAAAATATATTTCCTTGTAATTGTTTCATTTTTCATTCAATCGCCAAAAATTTCTGGAAATATATGAAATATTACGAGTATAAGGCAAACCTGCTCTGATCTTGCTTTCAGTATTTCATTGTTTACTCTGATGTTCACCTTTAGGTTTAAATAGACCCTTTTATTGCATTATATCTCTACTCATAATTTGTGTTGCAGTGGTTGCAGTGGTACCAGTATTGAGTGGTGGTGAATTCATTGGTGGTGGTTATAGTGGTTCTGTGGTTTTCATAACTGTTATTTTTAATAGAAATAGGCTCTGTGCATCATGTGCCAGAGAACAAGACCACAGCAGGACAGTCACACTGCCTGGGTTCCTGTCCTGACTTTGCCCTTTCTTAGTTTTCTTTCAAATATCTGTGCTTTGGTTTTCTTTTCTGTGAAATTAGTAAAACAGTGACAACACTTTTTTTTTTTTTTTTTTATGATTTTGTGAGAATTCAATGAGCTAAGTGTATGGAGCACTTGGAACAATGCCTGGCACAGTCAAGCATTCAGTGAACATTCATAAAAGTCAGTGAACATTAATCAATACCTTCCAGAGAACTTTGTAGATTAAATTTTTTCTTTAACATTTTGAAAATGTATATTGTTTTAGTGTTCCTAGGATAAAACATACTGCTGCTGCTGCTGCTAAGTCGCTTCAGTCGTGTCCGAATCTGTGCGACCCCAGAGACGGCAGACCACCAGGCTTCCCCATTCCTGGGATTCTCCAGGCAAGAACACTGGAGTGGGTTGCCATTTCCTTCTCCAATGCATGAAAGTGAAAAGTGAAAGTGAAGTCACTCAGTCATGTTCGACTCCTAGCGACCCCTTGGACTGCAGCCTACCAGGCTCCTCCGTCCATGGGATTCTCCAGGCAAGAGTACTGGAGTGGGGTGCCATTGCCTTCTCCATAAAACATACTAGGTTGTATCCATTTCTTTTTTTTAATTTTTAAGAAATTGTAATAAAATATAGTAGATTTAGAATGCTGTGTTAATTTCTGCTGTACAGAATAGTGATTCAGTTACATATATATTTATTCTTTTTCATATTCTTTCTCATTATGGTTTATCACAGGATACTGAATATAGTTCTGGATGCTATACAATAGGACCTTGTTGTTTTACCAATTTCTCTTAATAACCAGTTGAAGTCAATTTGCTATCAAACTTTCAAGGTTTTTTTTTTTTCTTTTTTAAAAAACAGATTATTCTATATTTGAGGAAACTTTTATGTCACACATTGATATTAGTATTCTTTCAACTTTATATCTGTACTCTGAAACCATTTACCTAGCATGTATCTTTTTTGTTCTAATGATATGTACTTGAAGGATTTTGTCCTTTTGTCTTGATCAAACATGCTAAAGTTGTACATATGTTACAGGATTTATAGTAAGTAAAAATATCTTGAAATTATTTACAATTTCTATTTTGTATCTTCCAATTTATTAACATCTGTGTTTCTCATCCTTTTTCATCCTTCCATTTGCTTGTTTCTCACTTTGTAATTCCTTTACTGAATGCTCAGTTCATTTATTTTCATTCTTCCTTGTTTAGTAACAAAGCACAATTTACTGCATCTTTAAAAGGCATGTTGAATAATGAGTCATTTTTCACTTGTAATTTGGAAAACTACATACACCAGTGATAGGTAGTGTATTACAGGTCCTGTCATACCCTTCACTAACACCTATGAATGTGAAATTCACTGTTAACCTTTAGAAATCAGAATATATCTTAAAACTGGAAACAGCCAAGATGGCCTTCAATGGACAAATGAATAAACTATGGTACATCCATACTATTGAATATTATTTGTGAACAAAAAGAATAAGCTGATAATCTATGCAGCAATGTGGATAAATGTTGTATGAGATTGCTTAAATGTGTATGCTTAAGTGAAGGAAAGAAGTTTCAAAAGGACATATATCATATAATATTATTTATATGAAATTCTGACAAAGGCTAAAGTATAGAGATAGAAAACATATAAGAGGCTGTCAGGAGCTTGAAGAGGTGGGAGGGTTAACCAGGTGAAATGCAGAGGGCTTTCAGGGCTGAAACTTTCTGTCTGGTATTATATTCATGGGCAAGTGACACTATGTATCTGTCAAAACTCCTAGAACTTTACAAAGAATAACTGTGACAAAAGTATCTGGCTGTATGAGCACTTGATTGAGTTGAAAGTTTGACACATATATCATTTAAATCAAACAATCATCTTGCTTGATTTTTATGCTCTAAGTTTTGTTTGTTTGTAGAAAGGAGAGAGGAAGGCAGAATTGCAGGGCAGTAGGACCCCTGACTAATGAGGGCTTGAAATCCAATTCCAGTACTTTCTAATTATTTAACCCTTGGCACATTGCTTATAATCTCCATTACTTAATTTTCTTCCCCATAAAATGAGAGAATAGTATCTGCCTCAGCATTGTTAGAGAATTAAATATTAATGTATATAAAACACTTAACCTGGACTATATTTTTATGCATAATAAACCACATGCTGTTTTCCACAATAACTATGATTTTTATTTCTCCTTTTTTATCTAATATTTTGGATTTTTAGATTACATGTCTTTTTCTGTGCATTTAAATATATGATCCATTATTTTGTTGCATATCATGCTCTTCATAAATACTATATTCTTATTCTATTTTGTTTAAAGTTAATAATGTCACATTTTCTTTATGTTTCTTTTCCTAATAAAATTTTGTCAGCCTTATGTTTAATCTTTAATTTTTTTAATATTTTGAGTTTTTCTCTAGGCATGATTTAACTTTTAATCCATCAGTTCAATTCAGTCGCTCAGTCGTGTCCGACTCTTTGCGACCCCATGAACAGCAGCACGCCAGGCCTCCCTATCCATCAACAACTCCCGGAGTTCACTCAAACTCACATCCACCGAGTCAGTAATGCCATCCAGCCATTTCATCCTCTGTCATCCCCTTCTCCTCCTGCCCCCAATCCCTCCCAGCATCAGAGTCTTTTCCAATGAGTCAACTCTTCGCACGAGGTGGCCAAAGTACTGGAGTTTCAGCTTTAGCATCATTCCTTCCAAAGAAATCCCAGGGCTGATCTCCTTCAGAATGGACTGGTTGGATCTCCTTGCAGTCCAAGGGACTCTCAAGAGTCTTCTCCAACACCACAGTTCAAAAGCATCAATTCTTCGGCACTCAGCTTTCTTCACAGTCCAACTCTCACATCCATACATGGCCACTGGAAAAACCATAGCCTTGACTAGATGGACCTTTGTTGGCAAAGTAATGTCTCTGCTTTTCAATATGCTATCTAGGTTGGTCATATAAGTATCCACAAATACAAAATGGAGAGACTAAAATGCACTGACCCCTTCATAGATCACTGCCTTGTCATGGCGAAGGGGCTTGCATAACTCAGTGAAGCTATTAGTCACGCTGTGCAAGACCATTCAAGATGGACAGATTATAGTGGAGAGTTCTGACAAAACATGATCCACTGGAGGGGGGAATGGCAAAGCACTCTCACTAGCCTTGAGAACCCCATAAACTGTATAAAAAGGCATAAAGATATGACACCAAAAGATAAGTTCGCCAGATCAGAAGGTGTCCAATATGCTACTGTGGAAGAGTGCAGGACACCAACTAGCAGTTCCAGAAAAAATGAAGCAGCTGGGCCAAAGCAGAAAAAAATGCTTAGCTGTGGATGTGTCTGGTGATGAAAGTAAAATTCCTTTACTATGCTGTAAAGGTCAGTATTGCATAGGAGCCTGAAATGTTAGGTCTTTGAATCAAGGTAAATTGGACATGGTCAGCAGGAGATAGCAAGAGTAAACATCGACATCATAGGAATCAGTGACCTAAAATGGAAAGGAATGAGTGAATTTAATTCAGATGACCATTATATCTATTACTGTGGGAAAGAACGTGTGTGTGTTAGTCGCTCAGTCATATCCAACTATGTGTGACCCCATGGAAGAAATGGAGTAGCCCTCATTATGAACAAACAAGTATGAAATGCAGTACTTGGATGCAACCTTAAAAATGACAGAATGTTCTCAGACCATTCCAAGGCAAACCATTCAACATCATAGTAATCCAAGTCTATGAACCAACTAATGCTGAAAAAGCTGAATTTGATAAATTCTAAGAAGACCTAGAAGATCTCCTAGAACTACACCAAAATAAGATGTCTTATTCATCATAGAGAAAAGGAAAGATATACCCATCTGAATGCAGAGTTCCAAAGAATAGCAAGGAGAGATAAGAAAGCCTTCTTAAGTGGACAATGCAAAGAAATAGAGGAAAACAATAGAATGGGAAAGACTAGAGATCTAAGAGAATTACAGCTACCAAGGGAACATTTCATGGAAAGGCACAAAAAAAGACCAAAACCGTATGGACCTTCAAGAAACAGAAGATATTAAGAAGAAGTGGCAAGAATACACAGAAGAACTATGTGGGGGAAAAAAAAAAAAAAAAAGACTTAATGACCAGGATAACCAAGATGGCATGATAACTCACCTAGAGGCAGACATCCTGGAGTGTGAAGTCAAGTGAGCCTTACGAAGCATCCCTATGACCAAAGCTAGTGGAGATGATGGAATTCCAGCTAAGATACTGCAAATCCTAAAAGATGATGCTGTTAAAATCCTGCACTCAATATGCCAGTAAATTTGGAAAACTCAGCAGTGGCCACTTACCCCATCTATTTGCCGTGAAGTGATGGGACCAGATGCCATGATCTTAGTTTTCTGAATGTTCAGCTTTAAGTCAACTTTTTCACTCTCCTCTGTCACTTTCATCAAGAGGCTCTTTAGTTTTCCTTCACTTTCTGCCATAAGCGTGGTGTCATCTGCATATCTGCGGTTATTGAGATTTCTCCCGGCAAACTTGATTCCACCTTGTGCTTCCTCCAGCCCAGCGTTTCTCATGATGTACTCTGCATAGAAGTTAAATAAGCAAGGTGACAATACACAGCCTTGATGTGCTTCTTTTCCTATTTGGAACCAGTCTGTTGCTCCATGTCCAGTTCTAACTGTTGCTTCCTGACCTGCATACAGGTTTCTCAAGAGGCAGGTCAGGTGGTCTGGTATTCCCATTTCTTTCAGCATTTTCCACAGTGTATTGTGATCAACACAGTCAAAGGCTTTGGCATAGTCAATAAAGTAGAAATAGATGTTTTTCTGGAACTCTCTTGTTTTTTTTCAATGATACAGCGGATGTTGGAAATTTGATCTCTTATTCCTCTACCTTTTCTAAATCCAGCTTGAATATCTGGAAGTTTACAGTTCATGTACTGTTGAAGCCTGGCTTGGAGAATTTTGAGCATGACTTTACCAGTGTGTGAGATGAGTGCAATTGTGTTGTAGTTTGAGCATTCTTTGGCATTGCCTTTCTTTGGAATTGGAATGAAAATTGACCTTTTCCAGTCCTGTGGCCACTGCTGAGTTCTCCAAATTTGCTGGCCTATTGAGTGCAGCACTTTCACACCATCATCTTAGGATATGAAATAGCTCAACTGGAATTCCAACACCTCCACTAGCTTTGTTCATAGTGATGCTCCTTAGGGCCCACTTTACTTTGCATTCCAGGATGTCTGGCTCTAGGTGAGTGATCACACCATCGAGATTATCTGGGTAGTGAAGTTTTTGGTACAGTTCTTCTGTGTATTCTTGCCACGTCTTCCTAATATCTTCTGCTTCTGTTAACTCCATACTATTTCTGTCATTTATTGAACCCATCTTTGCATGAAATATTCCCTTGGTGTCACTAATTTTCTTGAAGAGATCTCTAGTCATGGCAAAGAGATGGGGAAACAGTGGAAAGAGTGACAGACTTTATTTGGGGGGGGGCCTCCAAAATCACTGCAGATGGTGACTGCAGCCATGAAATTAAAAGACCCTTGCTCCTTGGAAGGAAAGTTATGACCAACCTAGATAGCATATTTAAAAGCAGAGACATTACTTTGCCAACAAAGGTCCGTCTAGTCAAGGTTATGGTTTTTCCAGTAGTCAGGTATGGATGTGACAGTTGGACTATAGAGAAAGCTGAGCACTGAGGAACTGATGCTTTTGAACTATGGTGTTGGAGAAGACTCTTGAAAGTCCCTTGGACTGCAAGGAGATCCAACCAGTCCATCCTAAAGAAATCAGTCCTAAATATTCATTGGAAGGACTGATGCTGAAGCTGAAACTCCAATATTTTGACCACCTGATGCAAAGAACTGACTCATTGGAAAAGACCCTGATGCTGGGAAAGATTGAAGGCAGGAGGAGAAGGGACCAACAGAGGATCAGATGGTTGGATGGCATCACGGACTCAACGGACATGAGTTTGAGTAAACTCCGAGAGATGGTGATGGACAGGGAGGCCTGATGTGCTGCAGTCCATGGGGTCACAAAGAGTCGGACACGACTGAACGACTGCACTGAACTGAACTGAACTGAGCAGTGGCCACAGAACTGGAAAAATTCCTTAAGAAGAAAGCTATGACAATCCTAGACAAAATGTTAAACAGCAGCAACATCACTTTGCCAACAAAAATCCATCTAGTCAAGGCTATGGTTTTTCCAGTAGTCATGTATGGATGTGAGAATTGGACTATAAAGAAACCTGAGCACCAAAGAATTGATACTGTGGTGTTGGAAAAGACTTGAGAGTCACTTGGACTGCAAGGAGATCAAACTAGTCAATCCTAAAGGAATTCAACCCTGAGTATTCATTGAAAGCACTGATACTGAAGCTGAAGTTCCAATATTTTGGCCACTTGACACAAAGAGCTGACTCGCTGGAAAAGACCCTGATACTGGGAAAGATTGACGGTAGGAGGAGAAGGGGTCAACAGAGGATGAAATGCTTGGATGGCATCACCAATTAAATGGACATAAGTTTGAGCAAACTCCAGGAGATAGTGAAGGATAGGAAGCCTGGCATGCTGCAGTCCATGGGGTTGCAAAGACTCAGACATGACTGAACAACAACATTAATCATAAGGGTTTGGAAAGCAAAAGTAGGAAGTCAAGAGATACATGAAGTAACAGGCAAGTTTGGCCTTGGAGTAAAAAATAAAGAAGGGCAAAGGCTAACAGAATTCTGCCAACAGAGCACACTGGTCATAGCAAATACCCTTTTCAACAACACAAGAGAAGACTTTACACATGGACATCACCAAATGGTCAATACTGAAATCAGATTTATTTCATTCTTCATAGCTGAAGATGGAGAAGCTGTATAGTCAGCAAAAACAAGACCTGGAGCTGACTGTGGCTCAGATCCTCAGCTCCTCATAGCAAAATTCAGGATGAAACTGAAGAATGTGGGGAAAACCATTAGGTCAGTCAGGTACAATTTATATCATATCCCCTGTGAATATATGGTGGAGATAAATATATTCAAGAGATTAGATCTACTAAACAGAGAGCCTGTAGAACCATGGACAGAGGTCTATAATATTGTACAGGAGGAAATGAGCAAAACCATCCCAAAGAAAAAGAGATACAAGACAACATGGTTGTCTGAGAATGCTTTACAAATAGTTGAGGAAATAAGAGAAGAAAAAGCAAGGGAGAAAGGGAGAGATACACCCAACTAAATGCAGAGTTCCAAAGAATAGCCAGGAGATACAAAAAGTACTTCTTCAATGAACAATGCAAAGAAATAGAGGAAACAACAGAGGGGAAAAAGTAGAGATCTCCTCAAGAAAATTGGAAATATCAAAGGAATTTTTCATCCAAAGATGGGCACAATAAAGGACAGAAATAGTAAAGACCTAATAGATGCAGAAGAAATCAAGAAGAGATGGAAAGAATACACAGAAGATCTATACCAAAAAATATCTTAGTGACTGGGATAACCACAGTGGTGTAACCTCTCAGTCAGAGTCAGATATTCTGAAGTGTGAAGTCAAGTGGGCCTAAAGAAGCACTGCTGCCAATAAAGCTACTGGAGGTGATAGAATTCCAGCAGAGCTATTTAAAATCCTAAAAGGATGATATTAAAGTGCTGCATTCAATTGTTGTTGTTTTCAGTTGCTCAGTTTTGTCTGATTCTTTGCAACCACATGGACTGCACCATGCCAGGCCTCCCTGTCCATCACCAAGCCCCAGAGCTTGCTCAAATGCATGCCCATCGAGTCGGTGATGCCATCCAACCATCTCATCCTCTGTTGTCCCCTTCTCCTCCTGCCTTAATCTTTCCCAGCATCAGAGTTCTTTTCAATAAGTCAGTTCTTTGCATCAGGTGGCCAAAGTATTGGGATTTCAGCTTCAGCACCAGTCTGAAAGGTTGTTGCTGAGCCATGAAAGACGCTGAGATTCTTGTCCTCCGGGGGGAGAGGAATTCAATCCAGGGCCAGTGACAAGGCTTGATTGCTGTGAACTTTTGTGTAATATAGTTTTATTAAAGTATAAAAGAGATAGAGAAAGCTTCTAACATAGACATCAGAAGGGGCACAAAGAGTGCCCTCCTGCTAGTCTTTGGCCAGATGTTATATAGCTACTAGCAGTCTGCTAATTAGAGAAAGGAAATGTCTCAAAACTCAGAGAATGACATCAGGCCCTCACCCACAAAATGCATTTTGAGATAACATTGGTGCAAGGTGAGTTGTCCCAGGCCATAAAATGATTGACATGAATCTTGAAGAAAGGTGGCTTTCCAAACAAATACAGTCTCATTAACATAGTTTAAGAGAACATTTGCGTGAGTAAACATACTGGTTTATCAAGTGGGTACTGAGTCTTAGGTTCCAGTCTTAGGTTGAACCAACTTGAAGACAGAATCTAGGGTAAATACATAGTTCATTAACATAGCTTAAGACAAACATTTCCATAAGAAAAATGCGTTGGTTAGATCAAGGTTTGAGAAAAGTTAGTTCAGGTGGAACCAGGTGTCATCATGGCAACACAGAATTTTAAAAGAAACCTCTTTTTAAGTTTGTATAGAGAAGGGGAAAAAATCTAACACTTGTTTATTTCCTCCTGCCACTTAAGAGAGAGAAAAGAAATGTCTGACATTTGAAGCCCATTTCCTCCATTTGGAGACCCCTGGCCTTCCTGCTTGTTAGCATCTGAAGTCCATCCAATGAATATTCAAGACTGATTTCCATTAAGATTGATTGGTTTGATCTCCTTGCAGTTCAAGGGACTCTCAAGAGTCTTCTCCAACACCACAGTTAAAAGCCATCAGTTCTTCAAGCACTCAGTTTTCTTTATGGCCCAGCAGTCACATCCATATGACTACTGGAAAAACCATAGCTTTGACTAGATGGACCTTTGTTGGCAAAGTAATGTCTCTGCTTTTTAATATGCTGTCTAGGTTGGTCATAGCTTTTCTTCCAAGAAGCAAGCTTCTTTCAATTTCATGGCTGCAGTAACCATTTGCATTGATTTTTGAGCCCCCCAAAATAAAGTTTCTCACGGTTTCCATTCTTTCCCATCTATTTGCCATGAAGTGATGGGATCAGATGCCATGGTCTTAGTTTTCTGAATGTTGAGCTTTAAACCAACTTTTTCATCCTCCTCTTTCACTTTCATCAAGAGACTCTTTAGTTCTTCTTCACTTTCTGCCATAAGAGTGGTGTCATGTGCATATATGAGGTTATTGATATTTCTCCCAGCAATCTTGATACAAGCTTGTGCTTCATCCAGCCCAGCATTTCGCATGATTTACTGTGCATATAAGTTAAATAAGCAAGTTGATGATATACAGCCTTGACGTACTTCTTTCCCAATTTGGAACCAGTCTGTTGTTCCATGTACAGTTCTAACTGTTGGGTTTTGACCTGCATACAGGTTTCTCAGGAGGACATAAGATGGTCTGGCATTCCCATCTCTTTCAGAATTTTCCCACAGTTTTTGGGATTCACACAGTCAAAACTTTTAGCATAGTCAGTGAAGCAGAAATAAATGCTTTCTCTGGAATTCTCTTGCTTTTTCTATAAACCAACTGATTTTGGCAATTTGATATCTGGTGCCCTTGCCTTTTCTAAATCCAACTTGAACGTCTGAATGTTTTTGGTTCCTGTGCTGTTGAAGCCTAGCTTGGAGAAGTTCGAACATTACTCTGCTAGCATATGAAATTAGTGCAATTGTGCAGTAGTTTGAGCATTCTTTGGTATTGCCTTTTTTGGGGATTGGAATGAAAACTGAACTTTTCCAATCCTG